>NC_070612.1:28669182-29295318 GCF_027172205.1 Podarcis raffonei
AGAACACTCTTGTCATGGTGGAGATTTTGGGGGCCATTGTGCTAAGCCGTGCCTTGTTAGGGACTTCACTTTGCCTGATCAGGTGGGAAATACCTTCCATTATCCAAGGAATGGGCCTGACTGGCACTTTTCTGGCTTGCTTGGGGGGGGGTGAGGAAGTAGAGAAGAGGGAGGGAGGTGGGCGGTGGGGGAGGGGGGAAAGATGACGAGCGGCTGGGAGATCTTTGTAAATACATCTCCGGCTCAGCCCAGGTGGAATCCAATTCTCCTCCAATACTCTTGGATCCAAGAGGCGGAGGAGTTGAAACGTGTGTGTGTGGGCGCGCGTGTTTTACATAGAGAAAAATCAAGAATATTTTCACTCTGACAAGCGTCTAGTCCCGGTTTCCCCCTCCCCTCCTCCTCCTCCCTCCCGATTTCCATTCTTTTCTTCCCTTTTCTCCCTCTCACAGCCTTCTTCTCTCTCCCCTCCTCCCCTCCCATGAAGCCCCCCGCAAGCCCATCGCGCTTTGAAGCCTCGGAAGGAATGATTTAGTTTGTTTATCCTGCTATAAAAATCAAGAGCAATAGAAAAGTCATAAAAGGGAGCGCGCCATCCATCACGCCGCAGCCTTGTTTTCCCGCGGCTCCTAAGCGAGATGGATAAGCCGCGGGTCCCAGCCCCTTGTTAAGCGCGATGATGGGGCTGCCCATTAACTATTACGCCCTTTATTTATCGACTTGAAAGGCGCACGCCGAGCCAGCCGAGCTCAGGATCTGGTGGAAGTTGGCAGATTTTTTTGGGGGGGGACTGAGGGGCAGAGAGATATGGAGCACCCCCACTTCCCAAAAAGGCAAGGAAGGGAAGCCACTCTTGGAAATGTGCTAGGCTACTAGAAACAGGACGAGGCGAGGCAGGAGGGCACTGCGGGCTGTGTGGGTGTGTCTGGGATCAGCTGGGAATAGTCTTGGGGAGAGAGAGAGAGAAAGACAGGGAGAGAATTGGGCAAAACTATTCCGGCTCGTGAGATGCGCTGTCCAAAAGGTGGACTGTGTGCCGCCCAGCAAGACACAGACTCCCGGGTATTAGCTGCCCAAAGTGGCCACCTGCCCTTTCCACTAGGCAGGCAGGCCACTCGGTGGGGGTAGAGGGGGAGCGAGCCAAGACCATCGGCTGCCCCTTCCACAACCCTCCTGCAGGCTCACTCCCGCTTCCCTTGTAAAGTGGGCATCGCGGGGAGCTTGGTCTGCTTCTTTTGTCTTTTCCGGCTGGTGATGGTTAGCTACTGTACTTTGGGGAGATTGGAGCAGCAGAGCCTTCTCTCTCCCCCCCCCCGCCCGCGCCCACCCCCTTGCTCTCGGGCTGGGCTTGCTGCTTCCAAGTCTTCCAAACAGGGCCGAGAGGCGGGCAGCCCTTCACGCTCTCCAGCCTGACAGCGACCCCTTGAATGGGATCATCGACGGGCTCGCCAGGCGCTCAACTGCCCCACAGCTCGCTCGGCCGCCTCCTTTGTCTCCCCTTTTCAGTGCCAGCCCGAAACCCACCACCCCTGCGTTGCCAGCAGGAAAGGAAAAGCGGGGAGGGAGGGTTAAGAAACCCCAAACACAAAGGCCGAGCAATGTTTTGTGGGTGTCCGTCGGGCGGCGAAGCAGCAGCAGCACCAACAATAATCAAAAAAGCCATTCGCCCGGTTATTACTGAGCAGAGAGAATCTCCCAGGTGAATTCCTCACCCCCACCCATCTTCGCTTGCTCTCTCTCTCTCTCTCTCTCTCTCTCTCTGTGTGTGTGTGTGTGTGTAAGCTTTATTTGCACTACATGAATAATCTTAATTGCATCACTCTCGAATTAAAAATCAATGTTAATCAAGCTGGAAGAAGGAAATATCAGTTTTCATTGTGCCTGGCCTAGATGGCAATTCCAGGGGCCCCCCTCCTTTGGAGAATGGGGCGGGGAGAGAGAGAGAAAAAAAAGAATCAAATAACTTTAAAAGGCCATTCTGTTCTGCTACAAATACAATTGAAACGGATTGTTTAGGAGCGGATCAGAAACGGTACAGAATTTTGCACTTAATTTCCTCCGTTATCATTTACAATAAGAACCTCTTGCCTTGACAGCCAAGTCTAAACAGTAGTAAATTAGTACAAATTTATACTGATTTTACTCTAATAATCGTAATAAAAGCTTATAGATTTGGCACTAATTACATAAATGCCTAATGATCTTGAAAATTACTCTGGTTAGAAATATATTACTAATCTAAACTTTGTTGTTGGCTGGCTTTGAAAAATCAGAACATTAGAAATGGTTCGCTTCCCTTGTGCAAAGCACTTGAAATTGTTGGGATAGTTTAACATATTCAAGAGGAAAATAATGTTTTGTTTTGTTTCTTTTTGTAAAAAAAAAGCATTCAGCTTTATTTACTGTCTTAAACTGAGTTTGGAGACAAGCTGAACTTAGAAACTTTCTCACACGCCCAGGCGAATGAAGGAGGCGCCTGGAGGCGCTGCCTTCTCCTTAAACCAAGACAACTGCTGGAATTATTCCTGTTTTATACAAATATGTAATCCTTGTGGGGATTTGGGGGGCGGGCGGGGAGGAGGGATGAGGAGGAAAGACTGCTGCAAAGATCCAGGTTACTACAGACGTTTCATTAGGGTCACACTCAGCTTTCCTCTCTGCTGCGTTTTCCAACCATCCCACATTAGTGGCTGCACTTAAGTTTATACCCCACATTAGAAATCCTTAAATAAAGCCATCCAACACAATTTATCCCCAGAACAGATACACCCCGCCACTCCACAGCTGTGCAGAATCTCTGTGTCCTCTTTCCTCGCTCTTTCCCTCCCGCAAACCCCAAAGCGACGGCAAAAGAACAGCAACAACACACCACAACGAAGACATTAAAAAGTGTCTGTTTGTGTAAGACGGTGCTGGTGCTGGGGGAAACGAACAGCACAACATACCAGCCATTCACTTCTGTTCTCCCCCCCCCCCGCCCAAGCCACCTATATTCCTCTTTTTATTGGGTTGGCTTTGTCAGTCATTTTCAACTAATTTGATCAGGAGGTCACTTTTGTTAAAAAAAGAAAGAAAAAAATAAGAGTGGGGCGGGGGAGGCTGCCTCTCCGGCAATTCATCAGCGCGGGGCGGGAGAGAAGGCGAATGGCGACGGGGGCTTTAAAAGCCCAGCCCGCGCGGCTCGGCGCTGCTGCTGCTGCTGCTGCGGCTGGTGGTGCTGAGGCTGCGGGCGGGTGGAGCGGGGACTCTTTGGGTGCTGACATTTGCAGGCTGCCCTCCTGATTGGTCCCTTCGCTGAGCTGCTCACGGGTTCACTGAAGTGTTAAGCACCTCCCCGTCTCT
Organism: Podarcis raffonei; assembly: GCF_027172205.1. Taxonomy (NCBI): domain Eukaryota; kingdom Metazoa; phylum Chordata; class Lepidosauria; order Squamata; family Lacertidae; genus Podarcis; species Podarcis raffonei. Next base: position 28,672,525 of record NC_070612.1, read on the forward strand.
CTAAAGGACATTATAATGCAAGAGACCCCCTTTTTAACCACACACCGAATTTTCTTTCATTTAGGCGATCTATATATAAATATATATCTATAAGCTTGAGAGAGAGCGAGATCCGGTGCAACTTTTTTTTTCCATAAAAAAAACCCACCACCAACCGCTAAAATTTGGGGGGGTACAGCTTTCGCCCTGGAGCGGTGCGCGATGCTCTCTCACGCCGACCTCCTGGACGCCCGGCTCGGTGAGTTGCCCCCCAAAGCCTCTCTTCCCCCCCTCTTTCCTCCCTCTCCCTCGCCCCCAGCAGCACCTGCAGCCAAGGAAGAAGCCCCGGGCAGGAAATGGACAATTTGTGCCTGATTTTACCTTAATGCGACTAATTTCTTTAAAAGTAATTGTACTGTATTAAAGTTTGATTTGATTTAACGCCATCTTAAAAACAACAACAAAGAATATGTAGATCCAAAAGCAGCAGTAGCGGAACTGGGGGGCCATTTCGTTTTAGGTTGTGGCCCCTCTCCCTCTCCTTTGTCTTCTTCCTGTTTGGTTTTTTATTTTATTTAAGTCTCTCTTTTTTGGTCCTTTGAAATAATCCTGCATGTGTGTATCTAGTTTGCCTACCCTTAAGAAATAAATTGAGGCGCCCTTGGCTTTGGACAGGTGGATGTTCGGGAACCTCTCCGGGCGAAGGCGCAAGGCGGCCCCCTCGGGCGAGGAGAGGGTGTCCGGGGCGACTATCCAAGCGGGATGGCTCCCAAGTTCTTGGGGGGTGGGAAGGAGGCAGGGTGGGCCGGCCCGGTTCCTCCCCGTCGGGGGCCGGGTTGGCCTAGGGCGCTGGTGGACACCGTCCGGGCCCGCCGGCCGGGGGTGGAGCGTGGTGTGTGCCTGGCTGAACCGCGGCGGGCCGCTGCTTTGCCTCTGCAGGGATGAAAGACGCCGCCGAGCTGCTGGGCCACCGGGAGGCGGTGAAGTGCCGCTTGGGCGTCGGAGGCTCGGAACCCGGAGGCCACCCGGGCGACCTGGCTGCCAGCGCGGACTCGGTGGAAGGCTCCACGCTGCTGCCCGGCGACGACATCTCCGCCGTGGGCTCCACGCCCGGCGCGCTCTCGGTCGGCGCCAAGGACCCGGACAAGCAGCAGGGTCAGCCCGGCGGCGGCGGAGGCGGCGGCGGCGGCCAGAACCCCGGCCAGGCCGGCCAGCAGCAGGGCCAGCAGAAGCAGAAGCGGCACCGGACGCGCTTCACGCCCGCGCAGCTCAACGAGCTGGAGAGGAGCTTCGCCAAGACGCACTACCCGGACATCTTCATGCGCGAGGAGCTGGCCCTGCGCATCGGCCTCACCGAGTCCCGGGTCCAGGTAGGCGCTCGCCGTCTGTCCATCCACCGAGCGGCCAAGCCACCCACCTTCCTCCACTCTCCGACCCTCCATCGCCCACCCCGTCCGGGGACAGGGGGGGGGGCTTCCAGGTCAGGGGGCGCCCCCGTCCCCAGACCCAAAAGGAGGGTGGCGGGACTTAAACGTTACTACCCCGCGCTGGTTAATTAGGGTCATTGAGCTCCCCTGATTAGGGACCGAGGGCTAGCTAATCAAATTCCTCACGGAAAGGATTTTCAATCACGCAAGGGGGGCGGGAGTTCGAACTTGTGGTTTTCGTTTTGTTTTAAAGTTGTCTCAAAAGTGAGAAAGGGCTGCTGCTGTTTCTCCAGTCTAGAGACGCGAATGCAGCAGTTTCATAAAACGGCACCAACTAAAAGCAATGCTTTCGATGCCCCAAAGCGAAGCCTTCCCATTAAAAGAATAAAATAAAATAAATATCCTTCCCTCCGCTCCATCACAGCACTGAACAGCACAGACGCCGCGTTACAAAACTTAGTTTATTTGAAGCGGCCTGGGAATTTCGCTGCTGTACATTCAGTGAACGCTACAACGCTTCGAGATCGATTTCTAAGGCAACAGACTGGCACTCCGATCCCAAACACATTGCTCGATTTCACTACCAAGGAAGGAGTTTGAGGCAGCAGTGTAAGAAATATTTTCAAAGAGCCTTAAAAACCCAAGGCAGAGAAAGCCTTTGCTAGAAGTTTTAATTTTAATTTTATTAGCGTTTTATGTTAAGGAGCATTAGCAAAAACAGCTCTCTGTTTATGAACAAATGCATTGGACGCATTATAGAAAAGATGAAATAATTTAAGAGAAGTATAACAAATCTCTTTTTTTGTGGTGGGGTAATATTTAATTTCAGCACACGTTGGTCCCACTCTTTAAGAAAACAAATCATTTGTGTGTTATCTTCCTGTTTCGCATACTGGCAGATTTGAATTTGTTTCAGTCCGATTAGTTAAAATGACTCTGCGCTGTCCTCAGTCCTGAACTTTCCCTTTCCTTGGTTCTTTCTATTTTGATTATTCTGATTGAAATCGCTGATATCGAAAAGGAAAAAATGTATTCTTTTAAAAAATCTTAAAGTGGAACCAAATTTATCTGGAGGCATTTGCATTTTAGATTTTTTTTAAAGGCACTAATTAAATGCTGCTGACTCCAATACCATCATTTTAGTTTGATATCATTAACAGGTTTATGAGGAACTTAATTACAGGGAAATCAATGAGATTTCTCTCTGTATAGAGAGAATAGATGTGTATGTACTTCGTGAGTTGAAATCCTCTCTAATTAATTTAGCCAGAACTAGAGAACGCCAAGCAGATAAATGCAGAGGAAATCTAGAAACCACACTTTTAAATCCCAAGGAGGACTTTTGTGTTTGCGTTCAACAGAGTTTCTGTCACCATATACCTACCTATAAAAAGTGCATTAATATTATCTATTAGATTAGAAAACACTATAATGGGGAGTCTTCAAGAAAAATTGTTACGCATGCCCAAACCAAACCAATTTAAAAACAGTAACACCAATGCTAAAACCCGAAAGCTACCGCAATTCTTCTCTGAATTTATATATATATTAGATTTTATACAGATTTATTCAACCCGTGTAGAATGTTAATTAGTTTAAATTAAAAACGAAATCTGGTTCCAAATAAAATATAATTGGACAACTAACTTGGAAGGGAGAAAGAAAGGAAAAGAGCAGGAAGCCTATTAAACTCCACTGGGTTTCTCCAAAGGTTAATAAGCAATTTCATTATCAGGAATGTGATGAACGAAACAAAATGCATAATATAGAATGGGAATAGTGATTATTCACCCGCTTCCTCTCCCCAGTGGTGGAAATCCGTAGAACTAAATGATAATGGGATCCTGGCCCTACAACGATTTATAGATAGTAAACGAAATTACGGAGAATGAACAGATGCATACGATCTTATTTGGGGTTAATTAATTAATACAGAATAATTACCTCGCTTCATTTACAATTGCTAACGCAAAATAAAACCATCCACTTCAACATAAACAAGTGCTTTTCAAAGACCCCAGTCGCGATTAAAACAGTGATAAGGCTTGTTATTCCATTTTAAATCATATTGTTTCTTGCCTTTCCTTCGAAGGTAAGCGTGCGTCAGATGGCGACCCGAGGTCGCTTACAGCCTGAAACTAACCATATTTTTACCCCCGTGGTTTTCCAGCCTTACTTGTAAGTAAGTCGCGTTCACCTCAGTAGGACTCACCTCCAAGTGAAATGGGGGGGGGAGCATTTTAATGACCTCAGCATAATCCTACACGCTGCTAATAGCTACGGGCGGCTGAATAGAAACAATTTAATCGAGTGGCAATTTAAATATTCTTTACAATAATGTTCTGCAGTTTAAAAAGTAATCAAATCAACATAACCTTCTTAATTAACACTTCAGAATGATTAACATTGTGTAAGCTTGTGCAAAAATAAATTATGGGAAATGTATTTACTTCCCAGTTCATTGTATTCTTGCTACTTGACCAAATGGAAATGAAAGAGTAATGGATGGGTTTATGGTCTCGTTTACACAGCCTTTGCGGCGCGTAGGGGGCTCCACATTGATCCGGGAACGCTCCACACGCCCGCCTTTCGAGCTGCTCTCTATGCACCATTATATGCAAGAATAAATTATATTTTTTCTCACTTTCCTGTCTTCTACATTTTAAAAACCTACCCCTGCTTTGTCGAAAAGGCCTATCCCACGCCTAAGCTACCACTTTGCGCTCTCTCTCTCCCCCCCCCCGCCTCTTTCCAGACCGGGTGTAATAAAACCATTCTTTTTATAGCATGCCATTATTAGAAACCAATTTCAGAATTATTTATAACCTGGAATGGCTTATTAAGCAGCAATGCGAGAATCATGCAAATGACAGCGATCCAATGCAATATAATAAGCATAATCATTAGTCTCTCGCGCTGATTAATTAACTTTCAATATTTTATTTACATAAAAAGCAAATCAGTGAAATAACTTCTGCACAGCCAGGCTTGCCTTTCAATATTTTACACCAACCTAAAAATAATGTGCTGAGACTCCATTGACCGTGTCCCCCCGCGCTGGCCGTGTCACCTGCCACATCTTAATAGGGGACAAGCTGAGAGTATTTTCTAGTTTTCTAATGGAATGAGAAATTGCATTTTCTTCCTCTCCCAGTAACTATTAAAGCGTAATGAATTCGGCCTAGAGTTCACGGCTGGCTGATCGAAATGAACCTGAAATCTGAGCTTTAATGCAGCTCCCCAGATTTCCTACCAAATCTTCGCATTAATCATCCGCTGGATTCCAATGAGATCTTCATAAAGCTTTGTGAGAGGAGGGGGGTGGGGTGGGGAGAGAAAGGAAAGTAATATCCTCTCCCCTTTTTTCTTCCCCATTTATAGCTGGGGAATTAAACGGGCTATATATTTCCAAATACATTTACAGTATGTCTATATTACTGTAGCAGCAGGTATCATGAAAGTAGAGTTTGAAATTGCAAACTCCATTAGACCCTCAGTGTTGTATTAATAATGTTGGGCGGTGGGGAAGCAGAGGGGGAGTCGCTGCGTTTTCTGATCGCAGCCGAAGTTGCCCAAATGCCTGTGGCTAATATATTTCCAGCTCCGAGTTGTCATGTGCGCCTTTTCAAAACCTCCCTCAGGTTCTCTCTCCCTTTTAATCTGTCATGCACCGGTTTCCAAGTGGATACGTTCACATTTTCAAAAGCATATGCGCCGTCGCTCTGAAGTGAGGCGATGACGACCTGATGGAGATTCTTTTACAACCCCAGTAAACCATGACACATAAAAAGATTTTGTGGCCACCATTTAACTATTAACCCTAAAACATAATTGAACACGACTTTTCTCCGTCTCTCTCTCCCCCTCTCATCTTTTTCTTCCTGCCTTCCTTCCTATTATTATTCCTATAACATTTAAGTCCTTAACAGCTGTTCCTTCTTGCTAATGGCCAATCGCATTTCCCTGTATAAATTGAAGGGTTTGAAAGAATGCGGCGGTGCTCCGGAGCCTCTCAAATCCGTAGGCGGCTTGTAGACTGTCCCTAAAGCAGAGTGAGTAGGCACAAGAGCTCGGAGCGGCCCCATTCCAGAGTGGCGTGGCAACCCAGTGCGCCATCGCCCGCAAATAAGACAAGGATCTTTGTTACTAAAGCGCACACAGGCGGTTCTTAAAACAAAAGGTTGGAGTGGGACAATAAATACTAAAACCGATTTGGAATTGTTACGGAAATTCCCGGTTCCAAGGCTGGAGTTTGCTTCCCTGATTAATAAAGCAAAGCAACCAAGTGGGGTGTACACCATGTACCCAGATTTGACTCTGGATAGGGCCCAGCCCAGATACGCATCTCCATTCTGCCCCCTTTTGCGCTGCAAAAGTTCCTGCCCTTTCACGAATCTTTTTTACGCATCAACTTGTGGCGGCGGCGGCAGCGCTGTGGCCGGGGCAAAACAGCCAGAGCAGGGTAAGAGAGTGCAAAGAGAGAAAGGGGTCGAGGCAGAAGAAGGCAATAAAGAACAGGTCAGATGTAGGCGGGGAGAGAGCTGGGGAGAACCACCAAGCTAAAGAATATTCCCACAGAGAAATAAATGAATACCAGGCCAAGTCACTTATTAAGAACCCGCAATATTTACATATACAGTACATGCAAAATTGTGTATATTCGCGTGACATATACGTTCATGTAATTAACTCAACTGGAGTAAAACCAAAAATACCAACATTGTCTCACGATAGTTGCGCCGCGCAATCCTAAACGTTTACTCGAAAGTAAGCCTCACTGAGTTCAATGGAGGTATTCTAAGGCTAGAAGGGGAGTGTGCGCCATTCAGGTCAGTGGGGGGGGGTACATCAGAGGAAACCTGCATAGGATCACGGTGCCCGCCTCAGTTTGCTTTTCTATCCAGCCAAGTCCTGCTTGCTCATATTCAAAAGCCTACTTATAGTGCAATACTAAGGATGTTTTTCAGAAGTTGAGTCCCACTAATTTCTGAAAGTCTGATACCAGGTCAAGTATGCTTAGTGTTCAAGTCTTGTTTATTTATGCTTAGTATTTAGACACTTGGGAAAGGCCTAATTTTTTTTTTAAAAGCCGAGTTGAATGGCTCAGTAGAAAATGAAAAGCTGCTGACACAGACGAGTTCAACGTTTGGTGGAGCTGACAGAAGCTCGGTTGATTAACTAAGGCATCAGAATGAATATCTAAAGCAAAATGCTCCACAATTATTGCAATGGCAGCTCACTTGAAGTAATGATTTAATGCATCTTTGTTGCATCTCCTTAATGAGGTACTTGAGCTTCACCACAAGTCAACTGCAAAACAAAAACTTTTATATATTTAAAACTCAGCTTCTCAGTAAGCAGCAATCTTTTCCAAGTAGTCACTAATCTGGCTTTGTTTCCAATTACATTATATAAATTATTTTTTTGGGGGAAAAGTTTCCCTTATGTCTTATTTACATTTACAATATGAATATTCCTCATGCCTTGAAGTAGGAAGAAAAACATACGAAAAGACCAAGTATTTCACTGGGAAGTATGGCATATTCAGTGCTTTCAACTTCTGGTACTCAGGTAGTAGGAATAACTCCTATTGGAAACCACTGCTAAGCACTAAAATAAAAATAAAAATGTGTATGGGACCTCTACACATCTATCTGCAATGTATATTCAGAGTGTTCCACATATCTGTAACAAAACACACTTATTTGTTTGATCCCAGTAGAGAGATCAATACACAGCTTTCTCCTGTTCATCCATATTCCCTTGCTGATCTAGGCTCACATATGCAACAGATGCTATGTGTATGGATCCTGTGGCTGGATGCTATAGGGCAGCATCAGTGGTTGCATGTGTGATTCCCAGCCATGGGTACCAAATGCAGGGTTCTCAATAACCAGCATAGATAAAATATGGATGCCAATTGTAGATGAGTATGCATCTTCCATATTGTCTGTTGATGTATTCAAATCAGGATACAAAATATACACATATCTAGCCTCACATAAACTCACACACATACATGCATATGGGTAGCTAAAAATGTACTTCTATATTCAAAAGTCCTTGTAAAGATGGGCAAAGAATGCAGTCCGTATTCTAATTTATATATTTGCTCTAAGCATATGGAACTAATGTAAATAAGGGGTGGATACTTTTAAAACTATTATAAGAAACACAATCTTCTGGTGCATTAAATGAACATGCCTACAGATGAATCTCTTGCTCATAAATATTTTATAGCTTATATTAACGTACTTATCTTGATTATATTTCTTGCGTATCCTTCATAAGATACCCCATTAGATTATTTAAAAGTGTAGATCTAGTGAACTCAAGTGGTTAGTGAAGAACTTTTCTACAATCTCAGTCAGAAACCAATTTAACCTGAACTTAAGTTAAATCACTGAAACTAAAGAGCCCACATGGCTTGTGAATTCAGCTACTACTGAACACCTTGTTCAAATGTGAGGAATGGAACTTATGTGTAAGTCTGAAGGTAAATGTGCATATTTGAGAAAAAACACAATGACACCATTCTCTAAATATGTTTTCTTTGAAATATTTCACCAATGATTTTGGTGCAAATCTCAAGAGTGCTTAGGATGAGGTACTATTAGAACCATGAAAGTTATGTCATTCACATTGTCTTAAACACAAGTTTTGCACAACTTGTTTATGCATCAGCGTATTAATTAGACTGCTAGCTCCAGAAGAGGTACGATTGTAGCTTTATTTTTTTCTTTTGTGCCTATGCTCAAATAGTAGGCCTCCCAAACTAGATATGAGTCTAGATGCTTAAGAAAGATTATTATAAAATCTAAACATTATTACAAAAATAGTAAGAGCTGTAGCAAACTCACAATAGTAAAATAACAGATTATTGGTACCAGAGTAACAACTTTATTTTCTACTGTTTTCCCTGGGTTCCATCAGGGGAAAAGGCAGGGTATAAATAAATAAATATATAATAATACTATTTCAAAGGGCTAAAATCTAAGGATTGTAAATACAGTATGCCAGCTCTTTTATTTTTATCCCTCAAGCCATCTGTGTCCAGAGTGGGGAAATGTTCCTCCTCCTCCTCCACCACCACCTTTAAAAGAGTATTCTCCCTTTTGTCCCCAATGGAAATAGAATAGTTGCCCTTATTTTCTCCCTTCGCTTATGCTCCCTTATTTGTCAATGGAATATTAGGGGTCGGTTTCGTGGCGAGGCTGAAGGAAACAAGGCAGCGAAAGTCCTTTGCGTTCAGAGCAATGATAAAATACCAGTGCGTAAAAACCCATATTTTAGCCGGACAGCAGGACAGACACCAGACGTCTGTATCCACACACAGACACCTTCTTTCCCCCCTCCTGACAACTCCATCTTCGCCTTTAGGGCCTCCAGCCAGAGGCGTGGGCCCTCACAGAGGCGGGTGGCGGAGGGACGCGGGGCCTGTTCAAGCGCTTTGCCCGCAGAGCCACGCTAACCGGCCTCTCTTTTCTCTGTCCTTCCCCCCACTTGTCCTTTCCTTCCCCGCCGGCGACGACGGGCGGCCAGGTGTGGTTCCAGAACCGGCGGGCCAAGTGGAAGAAGCGCAAGAAGACGACCAACGTGTTCCGCGCCCCCGGCACGCTGCTCCCCACGCCGGGCCTGCCCCAGTTCCCCTCCGCCGCCGCTGCCGCCGCCGCCGCCATGGGCGACAGCCTCTGCTCTTTCCACGCCAACGACACGCGCTGGGCCGCGGCGGGCATGCCGGGCGTGTCGCAGCTGCCCCTGCCGCCGGCGCTGGGCCGGCAGCAGGCCATGGCGCAGTCGCTGTCGCAGTGCAGCCTGGCGGCGGGGCCCCCGCCCAACTCCATGGGCTTGTCCAACAGCCTGGCGGGCTCCAACGGCGCCGGCCTGCAGTCGCACCTCTACCAGCCCGCCTTCCCCGGGATGGTCCCCGCCTCCCTGCCCGGCCCCAGCAACGTGACGGGCTCGCCGCAGCTCTGCAGCTCCCCGGACAGCAGCGACGTGTGGCGGGGAACCAGCATCGCCTCCCTCCGCCGAAAGGCGCTAGAGCACACAGTCTCCATGAGCTTCACCTAATGGCGTCTCCTTCCCGCCTTCCCAGCCAGCCAGCAGCCTGCCCCCAGCCGCGCCTCCCGCTTTCCCGCCCTTTTTGCTTCTTCTAATTCCTCCTCTTCTTCACCTCAGCCCTGCCCTCACTCCCCACTCCCGCCATTTTTTTGTACTTAAAAGAGGGAGGGGGAACAAACAAAACACTTACCAGGGAGTCGACTCAGGATCAGAAGTGAGTGGACTGGTTTGCGGGCAGAGTTTAAGAGTGGTCGTCCAAATAACACGACCCAGGCAAGCGCACGCACACATAAAAACATACAGACAAGGAACACGCTCACCCCAACCGCCGCCTACTGTGCTCCAAGGGCGGAAACACAATCGACGTGTGTCTTAATAAGGATTTGAGAGATATTCAACCTGACAAAAGGACTCGTTGGATCTCCTCCTTTAATTTACCCCCCAAGTTCCAAGCCCGCACAGCCAAATTCAGATCCAGGCATCTGTTGGGCTTTTATTTTTTTATACAAAACACCAAAACAAAAAGCCACCTCATGTAGAAAGACAGTATACAATGTGTGCATGTGCGTGTACAAATTAAAAGATGAAAGTTGGTTGCAGGGGTTTTGATAGAAAGGTTTTCTTAACGGGCAAGTTTGGCCTTCGGGTGGCTGCGAGGCAAGAATAGTGGTCAGGATGCGAAGCGTGAAGGGGAAATTGAACCGATTTTGATAAAAGCATTTTTAAGCGAATTTTTTGGGGGGCGGGGGAGGGATTCAAACAATTTTTAAAAAAGAACCCACTCCAAACACTTCCTATTACTCTTTTTTCTTTTTGTGGGCATTTTGATTTCTTTGTTTCGGTTATTGCTGTCCCTCCAGTTTCTCTTGTTGCCCTCCCTCTCCGAGCAGCAGGCTGATAGATAGATGCCTGGCGCACGTGGACTTGAGACATCTCCAACCTGGCAAAGACTTTGTACAGATAAAACAATCAGCTATTTTTTTCTCCCTTTCTGCATGTGCTGGTCCAATCCCAGAGAACAGAAGCAATTTCGAAGAATGAACAAACAACGTGAAATAGGATGTTTTGTGTAGATAAAGCATTCTTGTTACATACTGGTCGATTTGTGATATGTTAAAAGAAAAAAGAAAAGAAAACTTACTGTCTGTGCTTATTTATTATGGAATTTTGGGTTTCTTAATAAATGTTTGAGGCTACTATAAAGCATATGATTTGACTTTTGCCAACAAGTTTATATATCAAGTTAATGTAAATGGATAAATAAAATCATTTTCAATATGTGATAATGAGAACGATGGTGTGGCTTGAGATAAGAGGTGTTTTAAACGAGAGAAGAAATAAGATACTTGCTACCTTATTTTTAAATTTAGGATCCAGCGAGGTGGGGGGGGGAGGGTTGTCATACATTTGGAAATAGTTTGCTTGCTTGAACTTTGCGATGAAGCACTTCATTTATTACAATTTGGATACTTTATGTGAATAAACTTTTTAATTTCCCTGCGTAAATGACCTTTTAACTCTCAAGAGCAAGGTTATGATGACAATAGCGGCAGCAGCCGGAAGCAACTGAAGTTAAACCAAGTAACACACGATGTGTGTGTGTGTGCACGCGCCTGTGCTCGTGCCCGCACATCGAAGGACGGGAGAGAGTTACAGAGAAGGCAGCAAAAGTCTAGGGCCCTTTGTGTTGGCAACGTTTTGTAAGAAGTGACATCATTTAGTTGTTAAGCCAAAAGCAAAAATTTATCCGGCTAATTTCAAAGAAGCCCTTTCAGTTTCACAGAGAGAAGAGGCATGCACGGCTGACTGCAAGGAAAGTCCACAGATTTCTGACGGTAAAAATCTTAGCATTTTTATTTTTATTCTTTTGCCGAATACGAGGGCTGTGAGCTCCAAAAAGAAAAGAAAAGAAATAAAAAAACAGAAGCCCCAGTGTCGAACTATATGAAGCCAAAAAGAATTGCTAATAAAAATCTGAAAGGGCGGGTTAAGATTAAAGCAGCGTCCGGGTGTTTTCTTTCATCTCAGTTGACTGAAGGTTGTAGGCAGGGCGAAATGAAATTGACATGTATTTGGAGAAAGCAGAAGGTGCATTTTGCAATCTATCTTTTCGCCGGCTTTCAAATGAGCCGCTGTTATTGTTGCTGTGACTCACTAGACATGATCTTACGGCAGAGAAGACATTCGCTTCCCTTCCCTTCGCTGTTTGCAAACTTGGGCTCTGCTAAAGGGCAGAAGGTTGTCAAGCACCAGGTAGAAAAGGATGCTTCGTTTTTTAATGCTTCCCTCAGATCGTTTTTGTCTGCACATCAATTATAGATCTCTTAATTACACACAAGAGGGTGCCCAAGTCTGGAGCCTTTCACAGAAGGGCCCTTGGTTGCTCCCCAGTGAATTCCGCAGATGCTTCTTTAATTTAAAAATAAAATAAAAAAAGAAGTCAATGATTAAAGGTCCAGGATGAGAAGGAAATCACTTTGGTGTCCTGAAGAAGGAGCCCTTTGGATAACTTAGGCACCCCAAATGCCATTTAAATGAAGCTCTAATTTAAAAGTGGTCACTCTCCAGGGTTACACCACAATGGCAAGAGAAAGGTATCATTCTTTAATATCAGTTTTGAGATTCAGCATTCACACAGGAGGTAAACATAATCAAATATCATATACAGATTAACGGATGATAATGTGCAATCATATGGAGCCATTTTGAAAATAATTTTTGAAAGCTCCCTCTTCTTCAAGCAAAAATATTAATCCTTCCTCCTGATGACACTAGAGCTCCACTGGCCCAGGAAATGAATACTCTTGAAATTTTTATTATGCCCTTTTGTTTGCGTTTTTGTTAAACTAGACTAGAATCTAATTTTTCCCCAGACAGTGAACTGAATGTATATTCAGTGACTTTAATTAAACATGCTGCATCACACCTATTTTGGTCTTGGGGATACATTTAGAGACAAATTTTGATTCTCTCATTGACTTCTAAGGTCTGTAGAGCCAGTCCCTAGCCACTGATGCACATGACCTCTTTTGTGTGTCTCTATAATCTCAGTTGATATTAGAGATCTCAGATGGATCTATTTGATCCTTAATCTTAACATCCTTAACACCAGGGCTTCAGAGAACATAACAGAGAGCCCTTATTTTAATACCCCCCAAGTCAGTATCACTCCACATAGATGTCATCCTTCCATTCTGCCTTTTGTCTTTCAATGTATATCATAGTTTCCTTATGATGTGCTTTATGCCTTTAGTTGAAATACAGTAGGTCTTTTATCTGCTTTATAATGTATTTTTCAAATAAAATACAATTCCCTCCCTCTCCATTTCTTGTTTGTTTGATGTTACTGAGAGCAAGGAAGACCCTACTTCTGAGAATTTTTCTTCTCTTACAGAATTTTGATTAATGCTATTTTTTTAAAAAGAGGACACAAGGTGTGTGTGTGTGGAGAAATGCTCTGATGGGTTAGTTGCTGCAGAGCTGGCCTCACATAGTGGCTAAGAGCAAGGTAGGATATGCCAACTCTAACCTCTGTCAGAACTGCACCAGGGCTGACCTTAGGCACATTACTGTTCTATTTGGACCCCTTCACACATTGTGGAGGCAGAATGGATAAATTCAACTGGGATCTGCAGCCAGCTCAGCTTTCTGACTAGCATATTTGTAAGAGTTCCCAAATGCAGCTGTGTACAGTGGTACCTTGGGTTACATACAGTTCAGGTTACAGATGCTTCAGGTTACAGACTCCACTAACCCATAAATAATACCTTGGGTTAAGAACTTTGCTTCAGGATGAGAACAGAAATCGTGCAGCGGCGGCGCAGCGGCAGCTGGAGTCCCCATTAGCTAAAGTGGTGCTTCAGGTTAAGAACAGTTTCAGGTTAAGAACAGATCTCCAGAACGAATTAAATACTTAACTCGAGGTACCACTGTATTGTATTTTTAAGTGAGCAATTAAAATATTAGAATATACCCAAAAAGTGACCCAAATCTGCAATATATATGGGGATAATAATGACATTAACTTGCTTTACTAAGATAACATATGTTTGGGCAGCCCAACTTGAAAACCAGTTAAGTCACATGTGTTGGGTTGAGCTTGAGGCAAAGCAAATTGTCTTCATAAGCAAATAGCAGTGAGGTACATGTATTTCCACCACTGAAGTAAACACATCCAATATTGGTTTAAATTCTAATGCTCCAATGCATCTAGGTTTTTGATGGACTTATTGAACCCACAGGTAGCTTGCTTTAGTTGTAAAAGAGTACATGGATTGCCATCCTTAACTCAGGGGTGTAGCATGGGGGGTAGGAGGGCCATGGCCCCCAATGCACAATTTTGAGGAGTGTGAACTAGGTGTCCCCATGCAGGCACAGCCTTTTGCAGGGATCCACCCAAGCATATCCTGGCAGGCCCTGTCCCTGGCTTCCCATCCTTCCCTGCCTGTCACTGGGGGGTTTCAGGGAGCCCAGTCTGGCCTCACCACTGCATCCCCAACCCCCTCATTGAATGGCTACCTGGCTCAGTGTGCTCCTCGGACAGTGAGTGGGTACAGATGGAGGGAGACAAGCAAGGGGCAACTCCAGTATGGCCTAGCCTGGTGCTCCTCTACATGGGTGTCAGGGGGATTTGCCCACCAAGGGTCATGTTGATTGGCTGGGCTCCCCCGCCGCAGGCAGGCAAGCTCTGGTGTGGAGGTGTCACGCTGGCAGCATTGGCATTGAGGGCTGGTCTGGTGTGGTGGGCTCAGTTCACCCTCCGGACACCTCCTGGCGTGCCTGTGCGCGCCCCAGGCACCAGCAAACCACGCTACGTCAATGCCTTAACCTGCTGGTTCAAGAATGTGTCCTATTATCTTAAACAGATACAATGTTAAGTAAGCTTAAAACTTAAGTGCTGGTCTTTTCATTCTTCTGAAATAAATCTGACTCCTCCATATCCTAAACCTTTCAGAGGCTGAGCCAATGGTCTCCAAGCAGTGATAGTGTAGAGAAGTATAGAGAACTGAGCCACACCAGCATAGAGGGTTCTTATGTAACCCGCTTTTGTCCTTCCATTTGTGCATAAGAGGCATGACTCACTTCACATTTAGGTGATCTCTGCAAATCTCCCACTGCTCCTTACCAAAGTGCAGCAAAGGTTGTTTACAAGCATGCTAATTTTACAGCCCTTTTATATAGCTTTAAGTGAGACAGGTTTATGATGTAGGCATGTAATAAAATATAGTCTACAAGAGGTTTTTTTTTTAAAAAAAACAACAACTCCAACATCAACCATGTGTTTTAAAGTGTTAGGTGGAAATGGGCTCTTAGGCTGGGGAGGGGGGTACCAATCCAAAAGGTCCAACTCCATTCACTAATGGAAATGTGGTAAAGCATTGCAAAGACTTCCACTTAATTATTCTTCCCAAAATATGCATCATGTTCTCGAGGGTTTAATGAAAAATGTCCTGGTTCTGAACAAAGCTGCTTGGTTTCACTAATCCTCAATGTAACATTTGTTTCCATGGCAATAGATGTTTGCCTTATATGAAGGCCTGGAAATTTGTGGAACCAGGTGGATCGGGGTGACCTGAAAAAGCTCTACATTTGCCTAGTATAGGGGAAGCGATGCACTTAGAACTGGAATGTGGTGAAAGAAAATAAGGCGAGTGCAACTTATGAGTAATAATTCCCAGAACAATTTTCCTTTACAAAGTGTTTACAAACTACATCGTATATATTCACAACAGCCTTGTAAGTCTCTCGTCTGACTGGTCATTAACTTCACTTTGCAGAGGAAAACGGAGGCTGCAATTCTAAACATGCTTACTAGGGTGTTGTTGGCATCTGTCTGTCTCAAGGGACAATTGAGTGAGCCTGCGGGGATGAAGTCAAACCTCTGGAGATGCATTAGCAGTCCTAAAGTGACTTCTCTGGGGCGCAAGCTTGGGCAGTGTGTATGGAGGCCCTGGGCTGTCAAGACACTCTCACTCTCGCGGATGAGATCCAAAGGCAAATAGAGCAATACAAATGGCACCAGCCTGGCTGCTGGAACTGCCAGAAGGAGGTGTACAAGATGCCATCCAACCGTCTTAGCGACTCCACCCTGGATTTGTCTAGGGTTTACTCGTAAGTCTTTTCTTCTCCTCTTCTCCTAAATATATCTCACAAGGTAATGGGTACAGATTTTTCCTCAGGGTTTACTCCCAAAGCCTTTCTCAAGAATGAGTATTGCCGCAAGGCAGAGGAGGTTTAGGATCAGAGTTTTCCTTCTTCTAGATGGGCTACTTTCCCATGTTAATGAGCCCCATCTGCGCGTACTAGGATGCATGCCCTATTGATCATAACGAGGCTTGCTTCTAAGTAAACAGAAATGGACTAGAACTGCATATCACAGAATCTGAATCCAGATCAAACTTCAGCAGTTCAGTGGTACCTCGGGTTACATACGCTTCAGGCTACAGACTCCGCTAACCCAGAAATAGTACTTCAGGTTAAGAACTTTGCTTCAGGATGAGAACAGAAATCATGCTCCGGCGGCGTGGTGGCAGCAGGAGGCCCCATTAGCTAAAGTGGTGCTTCAGGTTAAGAACGGACCTCCGGAACGAATTAAGTACTTAACCCGAGGTACCACTGTACAAACATTGGACTATGTGGAAGGTTACTTCACACTTGATAAAATCTTCACTCATAGTAAATTTGAATTCATTTAACTACTTATGCTGTTTATTGTGATCATTTTTCTTTTTTATTCATCTTGTTGGTTTTATGGTTGTATCACGTGTTAATCAGCCACTCTGAAACAAAGGATGTAGATATTTTAAAAACACAGGTAAAGGCAATTTCATGTTGGAATATCTGCAAAACATATGTGTAGTAGATCATTCTGTGTGATTACCTCACCTGTGGGTTTGGTTTGTTTGCTTTTGTTTTGTTTATGATTAATCTCAGCAGTCCTAGTTACAGATAGGTAGCCGTGTTGGTCTGCCATAGCCAAAACAAAAAAAATTTTTTCCTTCCAGTAGCACCTTAAAGACCAACTAAGTTAGTTCTTGGAATGAGCTTTCGTGTGCATGCACACTTCTTCAGATACCAGCAGTCCTGAGGTTAAAGGCCTCAAGCATATTTCCATAGGGTGATCTGCTACAAATGAGTGTCCTTCAAATGTCTAACCATAAAAAAACACATTCTACCAATTATCAAATCACCAAAATAAACATAACAAATCACCAAAATAAACATATAAATAAGAGCTCACATATTAAGTGGAATCTTGGGAAGAACCCCATGGGCTTACTGAGTGGAAATGGGCAGGCTGCTTTCAGAGCTAGAAGAACACATTTTGATTTCTGAAATGATGGGTAACATGATGTCCTCTGCTAGAAACTAACCATACTGCCTGGTGTATCTTCCTTCAGCATTGGTGATGGGGGATAGCGTCCTCTATCATGCCTGAGGGCAGCAAGGAAAAAGGAACATGAAGCCCTGTTGTCCAACAGAAGAGCATCACTGGCTTCCAGTACAATTCAGTTTCAAGGTGCTGGTTATTATCCATAAAGCCAAAAACAGTTTGGGACCAAGCTATTTAAAGGGAATCTCTTACGTGAATCCGCTTGCTCATGTTGTGCTTCTCTTGACCTGGTCCATTGGCCTTTTGAGACAAAGTTGGTAACAACACATGAGAAGGCATTTCCTGTGGTGGCATCCATCCCGCAGAAGCTCCACCTCCATACCCCAAGAGCATGGGTAGGCAAACTAAGGCCTGGGAGCTGGATCCGGCACAATCACCTTCTAAATCCGGCCTGTGGACGGTCCGGGAATCAGCATGTTTTTTACATGAGTAGAATGTGCCCTTTTATTTAAAATGAATCTCTGGGTTATTTGTGGGGCATAGGAATTCGTTCATTTTTTCTTCTTCAAAATATAGTCCGGTCCCCCACAAGGTCTGAGGGACAGTGGACCGGCCCCCTGCTGCAAAAATTTGCTGACCCCTGCCCAAGAGGTTAGGTCTCATTGGGTCTTTATTTTTGTTCTGTTGACAATATAAAACTTTCCTTTTTAAGAAAGATTTTGATTCTGTTGCTAATTAGTGTATTGATGGTACTACTCCTGGTGGGCTTTTTTTGGGGGGGGCTGTTGTTTTAATGGTTATTATTGTTTTCATGTTTACTACTTATGTGTATGCCACACTGAGCAACCGCTGAGGGGTAAAAGCAGAATATTATTTTTTTTAAGGTAACCCAGAAAATATGCATCTAGATGCAAATGTATTTGCATCAGCATCACACATGGCTCCCCTCTGTTGGACTGGACTGAAAGATTATAATGCAATAGATTATGATGTTTACTTATTGTTATTATTACTGATTCCTATCCCGCTTTTTAGGATGGGGTATCTAACCTCACAAGCAACAATAAGCCATTAACATTAAAAAATATTGGGTGATATCCCTTTATTTCAACAAGTCTATTCTAAGTATGACTATTCTAAGTATGACTAACACTGAATATCACTCATTAGCATCAGCTAATGAATATTTGATAAAACAGAGCTCCATTAAATACAGACTGGAATAAAAACATTTTTAAAGGATCTCCTAATAATGAGAAAGGAGACTATTCATAACTCCCTGGGAAGGGCTTGCCAAAGATGAATTCCTTCTATAAAACTGGAAAAATGCTATCAGTTTCTAAACATCAGCAAAAGTATTTTTTAAGCAAGGATCAGTTATTAGATTCCAGCCCTGTACAATACTTTATTTATAAATATTTCAGGTGACAGTAGGCCAGGGTCACATTTCTGGCTACGTGCACAACTAAGGTGCCTGGGATATAGCCAACCTTGTTCATCTAATATTTTTCTGAAAGGCAGGAAAATGGAATAAACCGAATATCCTTTCAACAACTGCAACAAATACTGAATTGAAACAGGAAAGAGGAAACATTTCTCTCTCTCTCTCTCTCTCTCTCTCTCTCTCTCTCTCTCACACACACACACACACAGAGGAAATTTATATTTAGCCTACATTTAGCTTTCTCAAAGCTTTCAGCATTAATATAATATTTTACTGTTTGTCAGGACTTGCATATGCTGGACATATTTGCCTTCCTTAGTTTTAATATTTATAGAGCTTTAATAAGATTCAGTTATTAGCAAGTAGATATTGATTTATTTCCATGCCAACAGGCTTGCGAACATGTTTATTCCCCTTTAAATATTTCTGCCCCTTATACCTACAGATGGCTGTGTAATTAGGAAGAACCTTTTATTTACTTCTATTAAAATGGTTTATCACTTCCCTCTCGTCTTCTTCCTCATGGGAATGCAAAATTCCATCACTTTGTAGACTGTAGCATTGGGCATGATTCATGTATAGCACTAGTGTAATGCCTTGTGGATGAATCTTTTGCTCTCTGCTTGGTGAATGGCAATCCAGAGAATCTAAACTAACTTGGAAAGGCAGGAAAGGATTACACTAGAAGATGAACTCTTATGCCACTTCCTGCTTTATGGTTCTCTAACTGCCTCTGGTGAGCAATAATTAACAGTTGCAGAAACTTTGGGAAAGGGATGCTACAGAATAGATTATGCTATTTTAGTATCACCAGCAATCATCCTTGCCACTGGCAACAAAAATGTGTATTAATTTGTGTTGTGCACTTTAAATTTTCATGTTCAGAATAAAAACCTCAGAACATGAAAATGTCTCTTGCAGTAATGGAGTGATGGCAGTTAACCTGTCAGATGAAAGTGCGTAACCTTCCTTTTCTCCTTTTCATGACAAAGATAATCTTATCTGAGGACATTTATGTGAAGAAATAGAACCATGGCATGGGGAGACCCCTGGATCATTAATCCTGGCATCTACTTCCTTCGCAGTTCTTTGATTAGTTAGATTCATTCATTGGAGATTTCAGAGCAGGTTTTTCCTCCATTTGTCACTATTGGCTAGGTTCACTGAGTTCAGGCTGAGCTGAGGCAGAAGCAATGTTTACTAGTAATTTGGTAATACAGACTACCCTAATAATTCAGCATAAATATATCTTCCTGGGGGGTGGAGTAGCAGCCATTTGCTCCTACATACTAATACAGGTTGCACTCATGTTCAGAGAGAAATGAAATAACACAACTGACTAGGAATGTGTTTTGTATATTATATGAGGATTAATAACTAGGCCATCTTTGTATCTAAGAAAGAATATTAATGGGTTGCCATAAAATAGTCGCCTTCAGTCTGGTATTAACACAGATCATGCCCATGTGGATCACTGCAGGAAATTGTGCCTTTTTAGCATTTCATGAAAAAAACAACATAGAGGACAAAAGGCATAAGTCATCGAGCCATTGAGCCAACCCATTCAAATGGCCCATGCAAGGGGACTTTAAATGGGACTTCACAGGAGAACACCAATACTCTCTGAAAATGGTTCCAATCTGTATCAGGATGTAAGAGAAAATAGCTGGTGCTTTTTCAGATGAGATATTTGTGCTGAATAATTATTAGGACAGTCTATATTACCAAATTGCTAATAAACTTTTATTCTGACTCAGTTCAGCCCGAACCTAGCTAATAGTGACAAACAGAGAAGCAGGAAATTCTCTGCAATATCCAATGAGTGAATCTAACTAATTAAAAACAACAACCCTCTGTGGATTGTGCCCACAAGGAGGATTTTGGCTTTTTCTAACAGAGAGTGAAAAATGTAAAACACACATGTCATTATATAGCAAATAATTACAGCACACCCATCTATACTTATTCACAGTCAACATTCTCTCACAGTATTGGATTTAGGGCCTATAATTCATACATTAGGCAGCTGACACATGCTGAGAATAATATTAAGTTCCAATTCTGCATTACTCACACAATGTTTAATATACGGTATTCTCTGTTTCTTTTCATTTAAATAGCTAGCCTGGTACAATCAAGCAGTGTATAAATTTTATTAAATAAATAAATAAGGTAGGAAATAATATAAACACACCCTTCCTTAACTTCCCTTACTCCATTCTCTGTCAACTTGTTTCAGATTTGCTGCTGTCATTTCCCCACATTTCAAGTTGTTAAAGTTAAAGTTGTTACAGAGAGCTGTGATGTAAGGAAAGGACCTAACACATATTTTGTCTGGACCATGTGTCTAAATGCACAGAGAAGACCCATTTGGACAGAAGTTTTAGATCAGGTTGGAAGTCAATGTTATTGTTATGGACAATTTTCATGAAGGACTGTACAAATGACAGTTTTGTAGAGGTGCTGAGAATGTATGCCATGACAGTCAAACACGTTCATACTGATTCAAATTTGTTTTGTAAATGTGGCCCTAGAATGTTCTGGGGATATGAGTGATAGAAGGCCTTGCCACAAATCATGTTGCAGGAATTCATTCTGGTATCATGGACTTCAGAGTGTGCCAAAGCTGCCACCAGTCTCTTGAGTGAAAATATAACATAAGGCTATACTGCCTCCTTTAGTATTTTTTAGGACCAAGTGAAAAATGGACTCCCAAGATTTTTCATGTTATTTGTGGTTTGGTGGTGGGTTCACCGAATATTATTTCACCAAATATTATTGGGAACGAGGTAAAATTCTTCAACAGTTGTTATCAGAAAACAGTTCTGATTAATTTCTGCTGACTTAATATTGAAGTAAACTTCATTGTTAGACCATATTGGTAGATAAAGGAAGCAACGGCCTAAGGGGAAGTTAACTGAAGGAGTAGAGCTAGACCCATTATTTCTCTCCAGAATATTAATATAATATTGAAAGAATAATGATGCTGGATCAGCAATTTTACCTAAAATTCATAGATAAAGAAAGTGGGGATGCCATTTTCTGAATATTCTCCAGAGAAGTAAGAAAATTCCCCAACAGGTCAAAATAGAAAATGTTCAATGAAATTTCATAACGTTTTCTGAGAAATTTCAGCTCAATATTTTTCCACACCATACAGTGCTGCTGAATATTATCCTCATATTCATGATAGCAAAAGCTTCCAAGCTATTTGCTCCACAGCCATGTCCTCTCCCCACAAGGATCACAAATGACAACTAATTTATCGAGGAGAGGGCAAGAAAGAATGGAAGCATCTATCAAATACTGTATAGGAGGAGATAGCAGTGATTCAAATGTGACCCTTTCAGGCACTTTGCAGGTTTCAGGTTCCACACAGGCCCCCTGTGAAAGAGAAAACACTTAATGGTTGATCCCAGATCTCTTCAAACACAAAAAGCAACCATTACTTAGTTCTGCTTCCTTCCTCGGGCAAAAACTGATTTATGCTTTAGGTATTGTGTAACACCTCCTAAAATTAATCTATGCCTCTGTTTCTAGAAGAACTGCCTATTACTCCGCCTGCTAAAGGAACCTGTGTGTTTTGCATGAAACAACCACACAGTTCTTTGGATTTTGGGCTATGGTTGGATGCAACCTGTATGTTTTGTTGGGATGATATTTTTCCTTTGCTTATGATGAAACATTTTATTTTTTTCCATGTTAAGAATTATTAACAAATAAGCATCTTCACCTGAATTAGTCCTTTAATGTATTTGGAATAAGACTAAGGTTACAAATGCAGCTTGTTTGGGGGAGGCATTAAACTACAGATGGATATTAAAGTTACAAAGTTCAGAAGCTGTTCTCTTACCCAGTGTTTGGTATGGTAATTGCACATTCTGAACAATCATACAACTTCTTTAATAAAATGAGGTAATATGAAATTGGGTAGTTTTCCCCTCTCTCTCCATACTTTCAAGTTCAGTGAAAATACAATAATTAAACTCTCGGTACAATGATTTTCAAGCCTCCATGTACCTTTGCACCCACATACCCTCCCTTCGCCTCTGCTCTCTGGATAATAAATCCTTATGAAAGCTGCCACCACAACTAAGATGGGTTGTGAAATTGTTTAATAATGTTGGCTCAGGTGGTGACATCACTTTGGAGTTCCTATTTATTTATTATCACGCGATGCTTAAAATATGTTGGTAGGTAGGAAGGTAGAAGTAAACCATGAGAGCAAAGAGGTACGATGTGGGGATCAGGAAGGGATCTTTATCCATGGGAAACTAACATCAGGGAGCAAACTAGCTGCATCTCTAGGATAAAAAACCCACCCAAATTATAGTAGCTTTGTAAGTATCCATCTTTAGGCTTCATGTCTACATGCCTGAACACACTAGCACCATCGATGCCTCAGAGATCTGAATGATATACGAAAAGCTCATACCAATAACAAACTTAGTTGGTCTCTAAGGTGGTACTTACCTTACGCGGGTGGCACTGTGGTTTAAACCACAGAGCCTAGGACTTGCTGATCAGAAGGTCAGTGGTTCGAATCCCCACGATGGGGTGAGCTCCCGTTTCTCAGTTCCTGCTCCTGCCAAGCTCGGTTCCTGCTCCTGCCTAGCATTTTGAAAGCACGTCAAAGTGCAAGTAGATAAATAGGTACCGCTCTGGTGGGAAGGTAAACAGCGTTTCCATGCGCTGCTCTGGTTCGCCAGAAGTGGCTTAGTCATACTGGCCACATGACCCGGAAGCTGTACGCCGGCTCCCTTGGCCAATAAAGCGAGATGAGCGCCGCAACCCCAGAGTTGGTCACGACTGGACCTAATGGTAAGGGGTCCCTTTACCTTTAAGGTGGTACTGGAAGGAATTTTTAAATTTTGTTTTGACTGCGGCAGACCAACACGGCTACCTACCTGTAATCAGGGATCTGAGTTTAAGAACATGGGAATGTAAGTTGCCTCACCTCAAAAAGGATATTGGAGAGTTAGAAAAGGTTCAGAAAAGGGCAACCCAAGTGATCAGGGGATTGAAGAAACTCACCTGTGAGGAAAGGTTGAACCTTTTGGGGCTTTATAGTTTAGAGAAAAGCTGATTAAGAGGTGACATGATGTTGTTGTTGTTTAGTCGTTTAGTCGTGTCCAACGCTTCGTGACCCCCTGGACCAGAGCATGCCAGGCACTCCTGTCTTCCACTGCCTCCCGCAGTTTGGTGAAACTCATGCTGGTAGCTTCGAGAACACTGTCCAACCATCTCGTCCTCTGTCGTCCCCTTCTCCTTGTGCCCTCCATCTTTCCCAACATCAGGGTCTTTTCCAAGGAGTCTTCTCTTCTCATGAGGTGGCCAAAGTATTGGAGCCTCAGCTTCAGGATCTGTCCTTCCAGTGAGCACTCAGGGCTGATTTCCTTAAGAATGGATACGTTTGATCTTCTTGCAGTCCATGGGACTCTCAAGAGTCTCCTCCAGCACCATAATTCAAAAGCATCAATTCTTTGGCGATCAGCCTTCTTTATGGTCCAGCTTTCACTTCCATACATCACTACTGGGAAACCATAGCTTTAACTATACAGACCTTTGTTGACATGATAGAAGTTTATAAAGTTTTGCATGGCATGGAGAAAGTGGAAAGAGAAAAGTTTTTCTCCCTCTCGTGTAAGACTAGAACTTGTGGACCACCAACGAAGCTAAATGTTGGAAGATTCAGGACAGATAAAGTACTTCTTCACACAATGCATAATTAAACCCTAGAGGCAGTGATGACCAAAAACTCAGACTAGACCTACTGAAATTAATGGACTTAAACTTAGTCATGTTAATTGCACTGGTCCTACTCTGAGTAAAACAGCTGAATACCACCCATGGTATCTAATATACAATAATTCTGAACACATTTACTTGAAAGTAAGAGCTAAACCATACATTACTTAGTGAGTGAAAACTGCTTCCCTTTGATTTCTTCCCATGCTGCTTCACAGTAAACTTGTGGGCAGAATGGCTTTTAAAAATCATTATTGTTTCCTGGCTGGGGTAGAGAACATTTTCAGGGAACTTGACTGGTTTGGGCACACTGGGTGCAGAGTCTTGAAGACACAGCTGCTATGATGTAGAATGGTATGTGAGAGGCGGTGGGAGGTGACTTTTGGCATTGCACAGGGCGCCACTGAAATCTGAGACCCCAAGTTCTGCTACTGTTGTCATTTTAAAACTGATCATGCAAATCATTTTTAATCCATTGTTCCATTTGTGCTAAAGCGCTTTTAAATTTTGCTGTTACTGCACAATTGCATTCACAGGGGTTTTTTTATTTTTTAAATGCAGTCTAAAATGTGTTTTAGAATAATAGAATGGTAGAGGTGGTAGGGATTCCAAGGGTTATCTAGTCTAACCCCCTGAAATTCAGGAATCACAGCTAAAGAATCCCTGACAGATGGCCATCCAGCCACTGTTTAGAAACCTCCAATGACGGTCCACCACCTTCTGAGGTAGTCCATTTCACTGTCAAACAGCTCTTACCCTCAGAAAGTTCTTCCTCATGCTTAGCTTTAATAAAAATATTTGGCAGTCTGACAGTGGCAGTCTGACAATGGCACCAACTGGAATGGTAGGAGATTTTAAAAATCAGTTTTGCAATTTACATGATAACTGTTATGTACTGAAGTTCTCACCCTGGGCCAGCAGGGGGATACTGTAGATAGTTATGCAAATGAAGGAACGAAAGTGACATTCAGTGATTGGATAGTTTCTATTCAAATAAAGGATCGAAAGTGACGTTCAGTGATTGGATAGTTTTAGAAAGTTGCTACAGTAACGTTGTACTGGAGCTCTATATAAGCAGGCTGACTGAGCCCTTCAGTTCAGTTCTGTTCTGGCCTCTGAATAAACAAGAGCTGTTTGAAGAATCGCTGTGTCGTCTGCTATGTTCACCCACAACTTAACAATAACACTTCGATGTAAGCACAGCTCAGAAGGTGCTGGGAAGGGGCTGTGCTTGAGACATGGACAGATGTTGCCAGTCAGAGTGGAAAATACTGGGCAAGATAGACCAGTAGTATAAGGCAACAGTCTGATTCTATGAATTATGCTCGTTGTGGGTGTGTATAGAATTTTGAATTATACCTCTCTATCAAGCAGAATTCAGATAATTAAAGTGACACTACTGTTGAGAAGAAATCAAGATGTATGTTTAAAATCCTGCAAAGGAAGCTGCTTTACATCACAGGAGCTTTTGTAATATACCAGGATCTAACACAGCATTATACCATTTCCTCAGGTTAAAATTGTATTAAAAATAAATAAAGTATGAAACAAAAGTGGCACATGTCCTAGTTAAAACCTCATATTGAAGCCATATCACAAAAATTTACTCCTAATTCTGAGAACAGTAGAAGGGGGGGGGGGGGAATTACTACCACTAGTAACAGATGTGAAATTACATTAGATAAATATAATCATTAGTTTCAGTCTCACCCTGGTTAATTTGTTTGTGGAAATGTGCAACCCATTATTCATTAGGTAATTTTTCACACATTGATTAGAAAGCCATGTCGAATTGTGATCCCAGCACATTTGGGCCTACCTATCTCACAGTGAACTGTAGCGCTTACAATAGTGGAAATGGGGGACAAAATGTTTATCTCAGGCTGATTTTGTGCCAATAAATAAAGTAAATCAATAGCCAGTGAAGTGTGAACGACATTTCTCTGCTGTATAATATGGTTTTGGGGGCAATTTGACATGCTACAAGGGGAAACAAGGGTCTTGAACGGAAAGGTAATAAAAGCAAATCATGCTGGTAACTGTTATTGAAGTCCTGTGTTTTTCTATACTTGGACAGCTTTAGGATGTGAAAAATAATGCACATAAAATTATGAAAACAATGAGACAGTCCCAAAATTTATAAGCTTATTGGATCTTATTCAGACATTCCATATGCAGGTGCAATGAAAGGGATTTATGTCCACTGGGACCAATGTAGAATTCTTTTTTCAATGAATCTATTTTTTAAAAGAGTTATACTAAACCAAGGATTTTTTATCTCCATAAGGTTTCACTTACCATATCCCATAATTTTAAATCGGGTCCGAAAACAAATGCTTGCTAGTTTGATCTTCCATAAATTCTGAGAAGAGGCTGTTTTGTCTTTTGAAATGTGCCATGTACAAAACCAAAAAGAAGACCTCCACCATCTATGCTGTATTGTCCATTCTATAGATGCAAACAAACAACACTCCTACAACTTCATCCTAGCTGAAGAGATTTATGCTATTGATGAGACAATGAACTAATATTGACAAAGGGAGTGGTTCATGGTATAATTTTTGCCATGTTTCTTTTATGTGTTACAAGCCAGGGATAAAAAGAGGGCCTTAGATACTGAAATATATTGTTAAGAAACTTATTTCTTTGTAATCCTTAGAAAAGCTTTTCTGGATCAGACCAAAGGTCCACCTAGTCCAGCGACAAGCCAGATGCCAATGGGAAGCAGGATATGAATCACAACAGCGCTCTCCCCACTTGTGATTCCTATCAACTAGTCTTCAGAGGCATTCTGCCTCCAGCAGAAGTTGAGCACCGCTAACATAGCTAGTAACCATTGTAAGTGGTTAGTAAGCCCATAGTAAGCCCATCAAATGTTTTTCTCCACAGATAAGTTGCTCACATGCCCTGCCAAAAGTCATTCCTACAAAACTCTCAAGTTTCCTCTTTGTGGTAATCTGGATGATGATGTGAATCCAGCCAAAACCAGAGTTTTTGTATCAAAAATACAGTATTCTTTATTACAATAAAATAATTGTACGATATAGGATATAGAACTGGTATTCAGAGGAATACTGCTTTCCACCATGGAAAGAGAACATAACTACCATGGCTAGTAGTCAAGGGTAGCCAAGAAGAGCTCTACTGGATCAGGCCGAAGGCCCATCTAGTGCAGCATCCTGTTTAATCTATGAGAAACCTGTAAGGAGGTCCATGGAGAATCCTGTCTGAATGCTGTTCCTCATAGCTCTACAAACAAAAGAGACCACAGACTTATTTTTTTAAGTGTTGAAAATTCAGGGAAGTGGCCTGGAGCTCTTTGGTTATAGCCCTGGACAGAGTAAATCCAAGTTGGGGTGGTGGTGGTCTAAAATCCCACTGAGAACGCTCCATCCTTGGATGTGCTTAAAGGAACCCCTTGGTATCCATCCATTATAAACTGCTTCCAGTTGTGGCCTGAGGCCTCAGATGTTTTCTTTTTAATCCAGATTAAAATAATTTGAGCTTTCCACATAATGCAAGCTGCATTAAAGCAATTAACATTTAATTAAAAACAGGTTTTCCTCAGCAGGTCAGATTGTGAAGGGCTCAGAGCTTGTTGCTATAGAAAGGGGAAAGGAGGGGAGGGCTGAGCTGTTTGGTTTCCAGAGATGGAGCAGCTGCATTGTGGTTTTGACAGGTTGAAATCACTGTTGGAAGGACCTGTGGAGCCAAAGGATGAGAGGTTGTCCGTGTCACAGAGACCATTTAATGCTTCAGAAGAATGTCATATTTTTCACAAATGCATTGTTGTTAGAGGGCTTTTAATTGGCCTATAACTGTATAGATTTAAAATTCATTTGAACACACAGAAAATTAATTTAACTCATTGATCTCTGCTGTCCGTTTATATCTTAGATACCAAGGTGGTTTGGGGTTTGTTTGTTTTTAGTTTTTAGGGTTGTGTGTGAGGTTGGTGGTGTGTTTTTTTTACAGAATCTTCTCTTTATCCTTTACTAGGTTTAAAAAGAACAATAACCAGCCATACATTTCCTGTCCTTTCTTAGTCTCACAGGCTATGAATATGATGAAGAAAGGAGCGTCACCTTCAGTTGCTTATGCTACACTCATTCATTCATTATTATTATTTAGGCTGGTTTTTCTTCAAATTGCGCAGAATCACATTACTTTACCTCACGAGAACCTCTGCTAAGGATAGGACTCCAGGGCTTGCATTTGGAACCTCAGGAACTGTGACTCTGTCAGATCTGGGCTGAAGGTGGTTGTCAGAGGGGAGCCAGGGATTGTACCAGGAATCTGGAATGGAGATTTGAAACATAGGCATATAGGAAAGCCTTATACTCAGTCAGACCATTGGTCCATCTAACTTTGTAATGCTTTCAGTGACTGGCAGCAGGTCCCCAGTGTTTCAGGCAGGGGACTTTTCCAGCTCTACCTGGAGATGCCAGGGATTATTGAACCTGGGGTCTTCTACAAGCAAAGCAGTTGTTCTCACACTGAGCTAAGTCTGGAGTCAGAGCTGAAGAATAAACCACAACATGTCAGAGTAAGGGAGACCAGGCAGAGCAGGAAGCCCTTTCAGTCTTGGTTGGATAGGGCCAATCCAGAAATGAGAATAGTTTATTGTTTTATTATATATGGTGGATTACAAGTAATACAGTCATACCTTGGATCCCGAATGCCCTGGAACTCAGACGTTTTGGCTCCCGAATGCCGCAAACCTGGAAGTGATTGTTTCGGTTTGCGAACGTTCTTTTGGAACCCGAACGTCTGACAGGGCTTCCACGGCTTCTGATTCTGTTCAACTTCCAAGGTACGACTCTAATACAAAAAACATAAGCACAACCCTGTAATAAAACAGTATTCTTAAAAATCCAATAAACTCTCATTGATGCCGAGAGCAGCAAGATAATACACGCTATAATCTGTTCTGCATATCAGGATGTCAAAGATCTCCTTAGAACAACATCAGTAGGATTTAAATGCCTGAGTGAAGAGGTGTGTCCCAAGTAATAGACAAACCTCCTAAGACAGGGAGCTCCATAAAGAGGATTGTCCACAGTGTCCAGGGAGATTCTCAGTACTTCAGGTCTGGTAGCTTACCACCTAGCCTGAGGAGTGTCAGCTCATGGATCTTGATAGGCATCGTAAGCTACCATGAACTGTGCATGCTCAGTCTTTAGTGTCCACTTCATCAAGGAGAAGAGGAACGCGTATGCAACATCATCTTCTGTGGTTGGCAGATAGTATGAAGCTGCTGGATTTGCCAGAACCAATATGAATATATTACAGGACTAACATGGGTTCATTCATTTCAATGGGTCTACTCTGAGTAGAACTTGGTTGGCTGCAACACTAGAAGTCTACTGGCTTTTGTGGCATAATACTTCATGAGTTAAAGAGAGAATAGGAAGGAGAGGTGGAGTTCAAGAAAGGAGGGGCTATCTCCTCTGGGAAAGGCACTTCACAAAGTTTCTGTTTCAACACAATTGCAGACCCTCCGAGTGTCCCTATTTTCCAGGGACATCTCTGGTTTAGAGAAGCTGCCCTTGTTTCTGATTTGATCCTGGAATGCCCCACTTTTCCTTAGGGTGTTCCTATTTTCACTGGAGAAATGTTGGAGGGTATAGAGCTATCCGAATCCAGAGCTGTCTGAAGACAATCCTGTGTAGGGAAGTTTTTTAAATGTTTCATGATTTATTATGTTTTTATATATGTGGGAAGCTGCCCAGAGTGGATGGGCCAACCCAGTAAGATGTGTGGGGTAGAAATAGTAAAATTATCATTATGGAATGGTACGTCCCTATTTTCATCAGAAAAATGTTGGAGGATATGCAATTTCACACACACTAAAGCCTTTTTTTTTTGTACTTGCCTGCTGATAAGCAGAGCAGTACATCCTGCTTACTGTCCTTTAGGCCCCAGCTGCTCCTAATTCAAGTCAGAACCTTGAGCTGGAAAGCCACCAAGCCTGACTCTGCTTACAGCTGCCCATGGTCTTGCTCTGGCCTTGAGAAGCTGAGAGACAGACCCCCCCCCAGAGGACTCTGGGCCAATTAATAAGTTGCATTTTGAATGGCAAAAAAGTACACCAAAAAGTCTGTCAATTGCGGATGGCGTATTTGCATTTAAATGGTTGTGTTTCCTTGCAATGAACATGGAAGCGAGGGTACAATTTCTATATGAGCTACATGGCTATTGGTCCTCAGAAATTCTGTAATTGTTGCTTCTTGTCAGCCCTGCTCAGGGAAACTTTAAACGTCTAGGACCAATTGACAGCCATCCATTAGATTGGAAGATGCTCACCTGCCACAACACACACACCATCCAACTCTTCTTTCACCAAAAGGACAAGGAGATTAAAATAAAAAATAAAAAATACCGTTGATGAAAGCTGGTGAGTGATAGAGCCATTTGGTGTCCAGCTTGTCAAGTGATGCCTGTGATCATCATGTGAAAAAAACACAACTGTGTGAATTTACCCACTGGCATAGAACAACATGTACTATATATTTGTCCTAGTGAGATCTATTTCAAAGACGTCAAGAGCGCCAGGACATTTAATGTTGCTTGTAAACTGACTATGCAAGGCCCATATGCTGTAAATTGGCTACCATAGCTTCCCATCCACACTTCCATTTTTCTTTTGTTTCAGCATTATTATAAAAAATTGGTAGACTGATAAGATTACAAGTCCAGGGCAAAACTAATCATACGTTTAGTGTAAGGACATTTAAATATTTAAACAGATGGTTCCCTGTGACCTTACACGTCTCCTTTATAAATGTATGTACTGCCTTATAGAACCATCTGCATCCTAATATGCGGGTCATATGTTTCCAAGTGTTTCCTCGTTAGCCAGCGGAAAACTCCAACTCCATCTCCTGCCTGCCACAGGTTTAAATATTACTCTCCATTATTTTGGTGTGACTTCGATTGACACCATGTGGAAATGGACACTGTAAATTATCACAAAGTGTCATATAGCTCACACGTTTTATAGTGCTACTTACCCTTTATTTACCTGTGAGCTGGTGACTGGTAGACTTTCATGTGCATGGCTTTCTGAATTAAGGAGGGGGAAAGATTTAGCATGAGAATAGTTTTGAGAAGTCTCGTTCTGAATCCGAGGAGAAAAGACACATAATGCTGAGATATGCCTTGTTGCCCCAAAATATATTAAATTATATCAAACACACATGTGTATGCCTCTGTGTGCATGTGCATAAATATGTGTGGATGTTCCTGTGTGGATCTTATGCATGGGGGGGGGGAGGAGGGAGGTGAAAGAGAAGAAAGAGAATGTGTCTGGGGTGACCCTGTCCACTTTTACATTGACCCCACCTATTACTGGTATATGGGCTCCACATGATTAGCTATGAGGGAATGCAGCTTTCAGACTACCCCTGGTTTCTGTCAAAAGGCAGCATGGTCCCAACCCTTGGCTGAAAGGAAATATCCATCAGTAGTTCAGAACTTGCCTTTGCTAGTTTTCTGCTGCTTCACATATTTCGGGGTCTTCTCTCTTAGAGTTCTTTCAGCATATCAGTGATGTTGAGGGTGAATGACAATATGAAATTGCCATGAAGAACTGTCTATAAAATACATGCATCCTCTGCTCCCAGTAAGGAGCGGAGAATAGGTTGTATGGAAATTGGCACACCACTAATTTATATTTCAATTAGAAACAAAATGCCAGAAATGTAGCATATGAGAAACTGCCAAGAGTTGTACAGAATATTGTGCTTTAAGAGTGACTGTAGATCTTTGCTGGTGTCTATGAGAGAGAGCATAATTAGCACCCATATTCTCAGTCATATCAGACTAAAGGTAATGGGGTGTAAGAAATGGTTCATTAGGCTTCCTCAAGTACTTTTACTGTGTCCATACTATTTATACCAGTGGGGGGTGGGGGGGAGGGAATCAGTGCCTTTAAATATCAAGTCAAAGCATTTGCTTCTGGTTTCTTTTGGTCCAAGACATAGCACTGAGTAATGATCTCTTAAAGACAAATGAGAGAATGCATTGTTGAAAACTTAAAAGTGTTTTTTTAAAATAAAAAAAAATAGCACTACCCACATAGCAAATATGAGCATATGTCAGAGGCTCTTCTGTCTGTACGTTTCATATGCACACATGAATTGGTGGACATTATAGGAAACCTGGTATATCAACAGTGCAACATTATTATTATTATTGTTGTTGTTGCTTCATTTTTGGGTGGGTTGTCTTTTATAGACAGCGAATCGGGAGGGAGGGAATAAGAAACTAAACCTAGGTCTCTGTAGTATCACCTCATATGGTGGTGGGGTGGAGGAGACAGGGTAGGGCAGTTTGGTGTAGTGGTTAAGAGCGGTGGACTCGTAATCTGGGGAACCAGGTTCGCTTCCCCGCTCCTCCACATGCAGCTGCTGGGTGACCTTGGGCTAGTCACGCTTCTTTGAAGTCTCTCAGCCCCACTCACCTCACAGAGTGTTTGTTGTGGGGGAGGAAGGGAAAGGAGATTGTGAGCCGCTTTGAGACTCCTTAAGGGGAGTGAAAGGTGGGATATCAAGTCCAAACTCTTCTTCTCTTCTTCTTCAGAGCATAGTACCATGGCACATATGTGTATAAATTTACATATGTTAATGAATATGTATAGCTACCACTGGCAAGTTAAGATGGCAGGTTAAAAATTGCAGGTGGGTAAGCTCTCACCAGCATTGAGTTTTGCAGGGTGCCCAGCTGCCCTATGTGCCAGGGATGAGGAACTCATGGTGCTCCAGATGTTGCTAGACTCCAACTTTCATCAGCTCTAGCCAGCATGACCAATGGTCAGGGATGATGGGACTTGTAGTCCAACAATTTGTGGAGGGTCACAGGTCCCGCAGCTTAGCTATAAGCAAAGTTAAAAAAAACTGGAAAGGGCAAAACATATGGGGCATGGCACAAAATACTCATGGTTTGGGCCTCTCCCATCAACAATACCCCTGGGGGCAGGGCTGCCCCTCACATTAGGTAGTATGAGATATTTGCAGGGATGGACCTTGGTAGTATGGCATCCTGGTGAAGGCCAACATTTGAGACCCCCCCTCCCGCCTTCTCAAAGCTGAGTAACAGAGGTACTGGACTTTGGGAAGGAGGCAGAAGGCTCTGGCTTCCTATTTCCCCCCTGGCGCTCTGGTGTGAACAAATTGACTCGGGTCGCAGGATGGGACGAAAACACACCCATCTTTTGGTCCTAAGCAGAAGCTGGGGCTTCTGTCAATCTGGGATGTCTCACTTGAAACAGGACAGTTGCGCAGTATGATAACAAAGGAAGCAGTTTTGTGTCAGAGGAGCAGTATCAGCAAAGCACCATGTTGGCTACCCTTAGTCTAGGAGCGAGAATGTAATGCATCCGTGCACAAGATCTGGATTTTGCCACCTCTGTTCTTCTTGTAGCTTCATACCTTGTGCCTCAGAAGTTTCCTGAACCCTGTGTGCAGCTTGCCATGCACTGGCTCTTGCCATTCTGTGGATTGGGCCCAACATGACTAGGGTTGAGATAAGCCATAGAACCATAGAATTGTAGAGCTGGAAATAACAATATAGGATGGACTATGATCTAAAGCCGAGTTACGTCAAATTATTTGGATTTAATATGAATGATATGAATGGCATTTATTTAATTTCTAACACATTACTTGGAGGTAAGTTCTATTGGTGTCTATGGGACCCAGGTTCCAGTAAAAATGTTTAGGACTTCAGCATGAACCAGTTTAAAAGAGGGTGGTGTGGAGGACTGAGGTATTTGAACATAGCATAGTTGTGGATCAAAGTGTACTCCTGGGGAAAAAAGGTCTAAGTAGGAGTAATGGCATAAAATTAAGAAAAGGAAAATTTAGGTTAAACATCATGAAAAGCTTCCTGACAGTCAAATCTATACAACTGTGGAGCCATCTCTCAAGGGAAGGTGTGAAGCCTCATCACATAAGACGTTTAAAATGAGACTGGACAAAGCAGCTGAGGAAGAAAGAAGGGGAAAATACAGTGCAGGCATTAGGGGAAACTAGTTGGCTTTGTGCAGTTTAATATGTTGGCCTTAGCTTTTTGAGGTTCTGCTTCAGCTATGATTTCTGGACAAGTAAACAGTCTGGACAAGTAAGCAAAATAAAGCATGAGGTAATGGAGGCACAAAAATAGCGCATAATAATGCCAGGCTTAATTTGAGACAGGGCTTAACCCTCAAACTAACTGGCTTTCAGTGCTAGGGTTCAGCCTGGAAATGATGCAAAGTTATAATTATTTAAGGTTTTATTTTAATATGTGAAGAGAATGTACGAACAGTGAGAAAACCCATAATTCTAGTGTCTCAAACTCCCTGATGTACAGTGGTACCTCTGGTTACTAACTTAATTCGTTCCGGAGGTCCGTTCTTAACCTGAAACCGTTCTTAACCTGAGGTACCACTTTAGCTAATGGGGCCGCTGCTGCATGATTTCTGTTCTCATCCTGAGGTAAAGTTTTTAACCAGAGGTACTACTTCTGGGTTAGCGGAGTCTGTAATCCGAAGTGTTTGTAACCCGAGGTGTTTGTAACCCAAGGTACCACTGTATAATGCAGTAAAAACTCAGATTTCACAGTCAAAGTGTCCAATTCTAAAAATAAATTAAAATATTTTTTAAAATTGAGAATCCTGTGATAGATATTGGACACACACTGACAAACAAACAAACAAACAAACAAACAAACAAACAAGTGTATGCTATATGATCCCATATTTGCAGAAGTACTTTTGTGAAGCTCCATCACCTGAGACTTCAATTTCCTGTGAACCTGTGAACATTTTTACCCTGGTATAGGTCTCTCAGGAGAAAGCAAAAAAGGATACATCTGCCATTCATAATGTGATGTACTATGTCAGGTGTACAAGGACAGGGAATATAGTACAGTACAATGTTATGCTATGAAAGACAGAACTTCAGAAGTGTGATTTTTTGGGGTCAAGGGAGGGACCTACATAAATAATTCAAATCTCCTCTAGGATAACCTGTTTTTCAATTGATCTGTCAAAGAGATTGGCCTGGTGGCCATACTCTATAAGGACAGGTAGGACAACTGGCTATTTAGCATACCGACAATGAATATCCGCAAGCAAAATGAATACACAATTAAGGCATCCTGATTAATTTGATATTTCAGGTAATTGCAAATATGCATCTTCTAAAAGAAGCATGGTATGATTATCTAGTGAGACACAATATCTAAATCAGGTACGTCGCAATGCTCTTTTCAAAGTTACTCAACAATTAGCTTTTAACATGATCTTTAGGGTGCCTAGGATTGCCAACTTTTAACTGATTCCTACTCACTTGCCTTTTACAGAAGATTCATCTGCAAACATTAGCAAGGGGAAATACTAATCTCTGTACCATTTGCCCCATTGAGCTTCAAGTCTCTTGTTATGTTGCTGTACACACCAGAGTGGGGATGTCTTCACCCAATGCCCATTATCTGATTTGTTTCCCTGTGCCAAACTCCCATTCAATGAAGCTGCCAACTGTGCGTGCACTGTCATCTGCACATGTGCAATGGCTGTCTCAAATGTACACACCTCAGCTTAACTGTGGCTTATGTTTTCAAATTGGATGAAAGCTGGTTTGAGAGAAAATGCATCTAGCAGCAGATACATATGGATTGTGGCTAACATGTGGTGGGAGCACACTAGAGTTGGAGTGAATGGTAATGTGTACTTAGCCATGTTCTTGCACCAGAATGTATAATATGATTGCTGGTCTGGCCCAGTATGAAAATTGTGTAATTGCATTAACACTGTAAACCAAAAGCTATGTGTGTCAGACACACTGCTGTGCTGTGCACACTTGCATTATGTAACACAGAAATGGAGTAATGGGACGTGCGACAGGAGTAGACCTTCTACTGAGGCAGACTGAGGCAGAAGAAGGACCTTCTTCATATAAATTGGACGCTCCACTACTGAGCTACAACCCTTTGCTTTAAGGTAAACTGGTGCTGGAAAGAGGAAATATCACTCCAGTACTTGCCTGATAGTAAGGTAACAGAAGGAAAATACTCCTGGAAGGGACTGAGTTGGGAGCCAGACCCTGTTCTCACTACAACTGCACATGCCATTGTTTGCGCCTCTGCAGCTGAAGTAGGTTAATAGGCTTATCCTGTTAAACGGCTAGGATTTTCAGGGTGGGGAAATCTGGGGTACATGTTGTCTTATGTCCTATGATTTCTGGGTGCAGTCCTACTCACTGACTGATGCCTAATGCTATTCCAGATTTTACCCCTTGCCTGCTTTTCAACGAGTGCAGCCAACATTGCTATAGAGGAGCTATTCCAATTGCAAACCTTCTGATCACTTGACAAAAAATCCTAACAATTTTATGCAGTGCAGCTTGTGAATAAAGATCAATTTTATAAACTACTTCATAGCTGTCTCTAGCTATACTTTCCTCTCTCTTTTCATTCAAAATTCAGGGGAATTCCAACACATTTTGCAATTAGTTAAGGATTATATTTCCTTATTTTTATTAATTTTATGTAAAGTGGGATTTATCAGTGGAGCATTCATTGACACTGACTTCAATTTATTCTGATGAAACTGACTGACATCTGTGTGTGCTGTTCATCAGTCATAATTTAAACCATTCTTAATTGCATTAAATGTAAATTAAGACATTCAATTTCAGCCATTATTTTTCATAAAACACTGTGAACTGAATTTTAGTGGGTCATGAGATCTTGCGTTCAAGATAAATAGGGTAAATTCAAAACTTACCATTGATGTTCATATTTCACCCTTTGTCGACTATATTTCTTTCGTAGCTTACTAGATTGGAACAATTAATTTTAGCTGTGATGGGAACATTATTGGATGAGAATGATGTAGCCAATTTTTTTCAAAACAAATGACTTTCTCATTCTTAAACCGTGTTTGTTACAGAATGGTATTAAATATTTTAAGAGCCAACAAAATTATTCTTTAGTTTAAAGAAAATATAAATTGAGTAGAAAGCACAAAGAATCAGGAATCTGGTTTGGAAAGCCTAAAAACGGACTTTCCAGGTATAAACCTATGTTACTGAGATAACTTGGGCAGGATAATGTTATATTTTAAAGTAATGGGTATGAATATGGGTAGGATTCAAAGAGGTTCAGATGATTTTCTCTTTTTTTGAACAATGAGAGCAAAGTAAGTTTATGTGCTGCATAGATATCTTCTCTACTCCTGCAGAAGAGTTCTGTGTAATCTGTAGGCCCCTTTTCACACTTTAACATCTGTTCACTAAGCATGCTGTGGCTTGTGCCCATTTCTAGTATCACTGATGAATTGGGCAGGATGGGGAGAAACGCTTCCAAAATCATATGGGAAGATGGATTTCTCCAGGAGTCCAAAATTCCATTTTCTTGAGGAGAAGCATGGGTGTAGCAATCAGTCTCCTGAAAATGCACAGGAAGAACTAGGTGCATAGAAGAGTGGTCTCAAGTAAAATGGAAGAACAATTTTAAAAGCTATGCAAAATGGGATATTAAAATAGGAGACTGTGGATGAATATTAGTTCAGCATTTAATTTAGCCTGGCTGTGGGCCAAATATTCTAATGCGTCATTCACCAGGTCAATTTTTTTCACAGAAAATTTGACCTGAAAAAGGGCCCACAGTCCAATGTTCCATACCATAAAGAAAGTAAGCAGTATGCATAAGAACTGAGTCTTTCATGAAAACCCATGTTTGACATGTTCATACCTATAACATGTAATTCATTATAGTATAGCCAATAGAGCAGATTGCAATAAAAGCGAGGGAAAGGCCACAGACCATAATACAAACAGGAACAGAAATTTATAGAACAACATGGTACCCTAGCTTTCAATGTATTTCTCTTCATAAGCTCAAAGGGGATGTACAAAATGGAAGACCAACGTAGACTTCATAACCTGCTGGTAGGCTATAGTACAGTGATACAAAAGTATTTGAGGACACTAGTCAAATATTATACTAGGGAAATCTCTCTCTCCCCCCCCCCGCCCATCTTAATCAAGTTAAACCATGGTACTGTTCCTCACCGCAAGTACCAGCTACCCCTTCCTCCAGTTCTTCCTCAGCCAATTTCACCTATTATACCATCTCTTCTCTCACTATGAGAGTTACTAGATAATAACTAAAAGTTTTCCATAGGTTGGCTAGCTTTTTAACATTATTTTCATATACTGTACATTCTCATTCTGTTTTCCCTTTGTGTCTCATCTTCTTGATAACATCCTTCTTGACTCTGGCTTTGGGGCTTTGTTCCTAGACTAACTGGTTTCATAATAACTAAGTGTGCCTAGGATGAAAGCAAGTCCCATGGAGACAACAAGGGGCTAGCTAGACGCAGTTAGTGGCTCATAGCTCTGGAATTCTTACCTGGCCAAAGCTAGAGGAAATAAGGGGAGGTGGTGGCACACCTCAGAACTCTGCTGATACAACTGGCCTCTGCTGGTACAAATGGTGGTGTGGTTAGGCAGGTATTACAATGCCAAGTAAGGGTAGTTAAGCAGATTCAACCCCCTACACAGACTCTAAATAAGCCCTCAGAGAGATAATTGTTGGATGCCAATTAACTCCTTGTTTTCATAGTATATTTTCTGTGTATTCCATACAGAGACATCCATGGACACTCCGGTGGCAACCCCTGTCACTTACTTGGAAGTAAGTTCCATAGAATGCAATAGAGCTTACTTCTGAGTAATCATGAGACACGTCACACATCACAAAATTCCATTGCAAAAGGTAGATAGCTCTATTTAATGACCACACACCATATATTAGTTCCACATTTGCACCCTGTACATACAGTCTTCATGTGCTGGGAAGGGCCACAGAAAATCACCATGCATGGGAAGAAAAGCCATAAACACCCTGTTTTCATGTGTAAATGTTATATATGCAGGCACTTTGAAATGTGTGAAGTGGCCCTTATTCCGTTATACGGTAAGTGTGTGCAAGATGTGAGGGAGCCTTTGGGCTGAGATTAAATTGGGCCCTAAAGTGATGGAAATGGTGCATCTTGGCTCCTTTCCTCTCTGTAGTAAAAATTTTATCTGACTATTATATACGACATTTACATTCCCATGTCAGTTGAACTGATGGAGAATGAAGTGTTGCAATAAGTCTGGAGATGGGTAGTGATGCAATCATCCTCCCCGTTTCTTGCTATTAATATATGTCTCTTACTCATTTTTAAAGATAGCCTAAATGAGAGTACTGAATATAAATGGCTTTTGTAAGTCATTCAGGTCAGTGAAGCATGTCATTGTTTGCATCTAGAGTTCCACGAAGGCCCCGGCTGGATGATAGGCACACTATATATTTTTCTCATAGATAAAAAAAACAACATAAACAATATTCAGTGTACTTAATGAAAATTAGAAGAGAATATTGTCTACAGTGAGTTTCCAAAGGCAGAACTAGTTGCAAATGTTTGCATGGTGTGACCTTACTAGATCATCTTTTGAAGAGGACGCGATGCCTATATGCCAGCAACGTATAAATTATTTCTCTGCCTATGCATTAGCAAATGTTTGATTATGATTTATTTTGGGGTTCCCTGAAAGATGAAGGAAGTTCTTTCTAATATTAGTATTACTAATGATTTTAATGAGCCATTAAAATGTTGCAGGATTCCAGGAACATTTTTCTTTTAAAATATTATTTCATTAATAGTTAACATGATCGTTTGTGCAGAATTGATTAAGAAACCTGAAAGAATGATCCACAAATTGTCAGTGCCCTTAATATAGTAGTCATCAAAATAGTAGTTGCAATAACAACAACAACAACAACAACAACAATTTTATAGAGGGATAGGTGCCGTAGTCTGTTACAGAAAGAGCAAAGGGTTCTGCCTATGGCATATTATAGACTAACAGTCCAATCTTGTGCCTTTCTGCCGTGCTAAATTCAAGGAGGTGTGGACAGGATTACAGCAATGTAAGCTCAAGTAAGTGTGGACAGGATTACAGCAATGCAGCACAATGCTAAACATCTAAACATGCTTACTCAGAAGGACGTCCAATGGACTTCAACGTGATTTACTTCCTAGGGAATAAGCCCCCTTGTTTATGAGTATGAACTTCCATTGGATTGGGGTAAACAAAAGGTTAGCAAATTTTACTGTGGCATAAGCTTTCACAAGCTAGAACCCTCATAATCAGGTGCATTTCTTAATAACATAAGTAAGCAGATAAACAAATACCTTTGTGAAGTACCTACAACATTAGGCACTGTACACAGAAGTATCGGGATGCGTGCTGGTTCTGATAAATATTACATTTTGGCAACCCTTTCCATAAGCAAAACTGTAAACAATTCAATAAAAAAACCTTCATTTAGAGCAGGATCCTGTGGCCCTCTGGGACGCAGGTGGCGCTGTGGGTTAAATCAGAGAGCCTAGGGCTTGCCAATCAGAAGGTCGGTGGTTCGAATCCCCGCAACGGGGTGAGCTCCCGTTCCTCGATCCCTGCTCCTGCCAACCTAGCAGTTCGAAAGCACGTCAAAGTGCAAGTAGATAAATAGGTACCGCTCCAGCGGGAAGGTAAACGGTGTTTCCGTGCGCTGCTCTGGTTCGCCAGAAGCGGCTTAGTCATGCTGGCCACATGACCCGGAAGCTGTACGCTGGCTCTCTTGGCCAATAAAGCGAGATGAGCACCACAACCCCAGAGTCGGCCACGACTAGACCTAATGGTCAGGGGTCCCTTTACCTTTACCTGTGGCCCTCTAGACATTGCTGAACTAAAGCTCCCCAAATCCCTTCTGGGGAAAAGCGGGACTGCAACATCTTGAGGGGCAAAGATTCCCCAAGCCTGACTAAGGGTAAAAAAGGGTAAGGATCCTTTTTTGGCCAAAGTGTGGCACATTTACTCATGAGCAGACTTGAGGGTGGGGATGAGTGGATCACATGTCAGTGATGGGCAGAGCCAAAAGCAAAAGTGGGCAGGGTAGATAGTAGTGGCACCCGCCCTGTGGAACGCCCTCCCTTCAGATGTGAAGGAAATAAGCAGCTATCTTCTTTTTAAAAGACATCTGAAGGCAGCCCCTGTTTAGGGAAGTTTTTAATATTTAATGCTGTACTGTTTTTAACACTTGATTGGAAGCCGCACAGAGTGGCTGGGGAAACTCAGCCAGATGGGCGGGGTATACCTTGCCTGGGCCGGTTCTCTCCAGTGGAGATCCCTCTGTGGGCCAGATTGCGTGTGTGTGAGCGCGGCTGCGATTTCCAGCATCTGTGTCTACACAGACACGATTTCTGGCATCAGCATTTGCACAGATGCGATTTTTGGCATCTGAGCATGTGCAGACGCAATTTCCAACACCGTGAAAGCGAGTCCCCACACCATGCTGTGCCAGTTTAGCGCAGCATGCGGGGACTCACCAAGCAGGTGGCTCAGTTTGGGGGCGGCTTGTGGGCCAGTTAAACGCCCCCCGTGGGCCGCTTGTGGCCCATGGGCCTTAGGTTTCCTATCCCTGGGCTAGAGGTTACCTACTCTTGAAACAGAGCTTGTCAGCTATGCTAGTTACAACATGCAGCCCCAACGTCTGAATGTTTATTGAGAAGTAGGTCTTAACTGAGTTCAATGGGACTTACTCCCAAGTAAGTATACCTAGGCTTGCGCCTTGCATAAAGGCCTGGCTGCTCGTGCAAATAGTGGATGCCTCTGAACAGTGCCAGCAAGATGCAACAAGTTCCTCTGTGGGACTTTTATATATGTGTGTATATTTATATTTGAACCCAGAGAAGGAGAAGGTTATGCAAAAATGACTTGGCTTTTGAGATATCACTGAATCTGAAGAGTGGAAGTTTGCACCACTGCAGAAATTACACACTGTCCCACACCGTCCCAATGGGATTTATCCATTCATTGTAAGTACTTTCCATGTTTCATGGGTTATTATTATTATTATTATTATTATTATTATTATTATTATTAGCAGGGTGTAGGTTTAACCAACCACCACCACCTCTAAAAGGCTGATTGAAACATTTCCCCTTTACTGATATTAAATGGGTATTTAAGCTATCAGGTTGCATTATTGCATGTAGGACTTCGGAGGGAAGCCGCAGGGAGATATGCAACTGTGGAAAATTTGAAAGAGGAGTGCAGTGACAGACAGGCAGAAGAGGAGCTGACACAAATTTGCCCCGAGGTTCTACACCAATTCACAAATTTGAAAGGTGGAAATGTTTTCAGATACTTTGTCCCACAGCAGCTTTAACTTAAGCAACCGGCACTTATGTAGCAGATGAACCAAGGTCTGCCTGACCTTGGTGGCATTATGGAGGAGAAGTTAATGGGGAATAAATGAAATGCTCCTGAACAATTTCACCAACGTGTGCGAGGCAAGAAAAGTCTTGCGCTGTAAGCTTTGTGCATTCCTCACTTTTCTAATGAGAGCCCTTGGTAGGTAATGTTAGTAATCAAGCCCCCATTCTGCTGCCACCCCTCCATATGCTATTAGATGCTTAGGGACATTGGGAGCTGCCTTATACTGAATCAGGCCATTGGCCAATCTAGCTCAGTACAGTCTACAGGCAGCAACTCTTCGGGGTTTCAAACAGTGGTCTCTTCCATCATCTCTGACTGCGGGGGCTGATGGAAGTTGATTTAGAGGGCCACAGGTTCCCCATCCCCATATTAAATGGATGTCTGTACGCGGGTGGTGCTGTGGGTTAAACCACAGAGCCTAGGGCTTGCTGATCAGAAGGTTGGTGGTTTGAATCCCCGTGATAGGGTGAGCTCCCATTGCTCGGTCCCTGCTCCTGCCAACCTAGCAGTTTGAAAGCATGAAGTGCAAGTAGATAAATAGGTACCACTCCGGCAGGAAGGTAAACGGCGTTTCCGTGTGCTGCTCTGGTTCACCAGAAGTGGCTTAGTCATGCTGGCCACATGACCTGGAAGCTGTACGCTGGCTCCCTTGGCCAATAAAGCGAGATGAGTGCCGCAACCCCAGAGTCGTCCGCGACTGGACCTAATGGTCAGGGGTCCCTTTACCTTTAACTTTACCTGTACTAGCCAAGCATAGCATAAATCTCTTTGCTTAAAACGGGGTTGGTTTTTCACCTATTGCTAAAGCTACTGTGGTGTATAAATACTGTTATGAGGGCTAAAAAGCAGATATTTACTCCTCACTGTGATTCTTTCCTGACTGAAGTCTACCGCTAAATTCTGAAATGGAACCTGTAGCTCTTAATTTATTCCCTTTGAAGCCGGGAAGCAGTCCAGGCCAACTTCTGTTGATGCTAGGGGTCAAGCACAAGCTACACTTCCAGGTTCCGTCTCTTGACTTCACATAAGTCAAACTGGATTGAATTATCCAACAGTGAAATCCTATAAATGTTGAGTTAGAAGTAGCTCCCATTGAGTTGATATTGAACTCAATGTATTGTGACAAGCGCAGCTCAAGTATTGATATTGAATACCCTGAGCCAATATCAAACATTAGTTTATTTATTTTTATTTTATTTATAAAGTTTCTATACCTCCCTTCATCTGATGATCACAGGGCGCTTTGCAACATAAAACCACAAAAATACATAATATAGTAACAAACAAAAACAATAAACAGACCGTTTAAAAGGCCATAGATAGTTTAATTAGCCAAAGGCCTATAGAACATATTCAGATTATTTTAAATGCTGCAAATTGTGTTTTTTTGCATATCATTCTCTTTCTCTCTGCAATTGGGTTAAAAATGCTGTATCTATGGGAAAGTATCCATTGACTGCCATGGGAGTATAATCTTTGTAAATAGCAATGCATTGATCATATTGCACATGAAATTTCACAAGGTAAGGTAAGACAATAAATATACAACCCTTCCTAATTTTGGCTTAGGGCAGCATGCAAAATATTCTGATGATTTCTTACAAGGCGAAATTTCTGGCTGAATTCATTGCCACCCCCAGCTGAATATATCATTAAGTAACAAAATTTATTAGCAACTTTAGATGCATCGCTGGACACATAAGCACAAACCCATCCCCAGTGAGATTCCCTTCACTTGAATGGTGTTTAATACAGCGTCTTGAATGTACACTGTTATCCCTCTTGTATTAAATGAAGATATATTATCAGTATTTGTCTTAAGCATTCGGTTTTAACACTCTGCATATATATTCATTAGCACCTGGAACAAGAGCAGGTTTGCACTTTTACAATTGCAGTTATTTATTTTCCAGCAGCGATCTGGGTGCAAGAGCTCTGTGTTCCTTTCCATATGCAATTTCAGTGTCTGTCATTCACATGTAGAAGACTCAGCTCTCTATTTAACACATTGCTGGTGTGAGATAGACGTTTACAGGGCCCCTCTGCCCTTGAGCTGTTCCATTAGTGCATGGAAAGCACCTTGCAGCCTGTGACAAGCGCAGCAGATCGGCACTAAATCAAAAATCAGTGCCAGCCAGGGATCTAAGCCACCATGAAGGTCACAGCCATCAACTGCATGCCATCTCAATCCAAACAAAACACATTGGATACAGGGGGATTTTCGCAACTCACAATAGGAGGCAAACATGTCATGTTAGAATAATCCCTGATAGCGGCAAAAGGGGTAAACTGACCCCTTTTTAAAGCACTTTGGAGTATTTAATCAAACTTTGAAGAAGGGTAGTTTGTAATTTTGGGGTAATTTTTATACTGCAGCTGAAGCTCCGACTTTCAGCTGCTCCAAGCCACACTTTGAACAAAGGATTTCCATTTTTATAATAATTGAGATCTAATGTTATTGTTGATATATAGAACTCCAACTAAAACCACAAATATAGCAGGGTACAAAATAATAATAATAATAATGCACGTATATTCTGTTCTTTATTAAGTAACAAAGCTAAGCATTATAATGATTTTTAAAGGGGATATGTCTTGATTGTGTTTAGATATGCAGCCTAATCCATAATCCATTTAGGCCAGGTTATTTAGGCATAAATTTATTTACTGTTGCATGGCTGTGGTGGAGGTATATGTGCATTGTGGAG
Organism: Podarcis raffonei; assembly: GCF_027172205.1. NCBI lineage: Eukaryota > Metazoa > Chordata > Lepidosauria > Squamata > Lacertidae > Podarcis > Podarcis raffonei. Next base: position 28,717,524 of record NC_070612.1, read on the forward strand.
GTAGGTACGCATTGTTCATGTACAGGATATTTTGCTTGAAGGCAGGGGATTGAACTACATGACCCCACTGGCTTTCTTTCAGTTGTATGATTTTACACACATGTCTCCAAATGCCCGGAAACCTTAGATATGTCCTAGGGATTGCTCTGCAGCTCCTTTGTAAAAACGGGTATACACTTCCCCCATGAAACAAACAGCCTGCACTGCCATGCAGCACAGTGAAGCAACTGGCTTCAGTCATGGGGTGGGAGGAAGAGATGAAGGTACGGAAAAGTCACCCAGCCCCCAACAGGCCCACAAGTGTCGGTAGGGATGGGGAGAATTTTCGTTCAGTTTGCATTTTAATGAGAGCCTATTTAATTTGCACCAAATGAAGCAACATGCATGCTGAAATTATGTTCTGCTTTGCAATTCACACTTCTCTCCAAAGTTTGCAGTTCCAGGGGAAAATGCTTGCAAAAATGTGTATGTTGGGGAAAACTGCATACCTAAATATCCTTATTCGGAGAATTGTGAAAGAAAATGGGCGTGATGGGCAGCTGGGGCAGCATTGTGCAGACGCAATGTGTGGAATTTAAAAACATTTCTGAGATGGAAATGTGGAGAACTGGACATAAGATTGAAAAAATGAGAAACTGAGAGACTCTCAGCCCCACTCACCTCACAGGCTGTTTGTTGTGGGGGAGGAAGGGAAAGAAGATTGTTAGCCACTTTGAGACTCCTTAAAGGGAGTGAAAGGCGGGATATCAAATCCAAACCCAAAACTGACATATTCGTCCATTCCTAAGTGTTACCTGCTAGCAGCAGTGACATATTGGGACTCTGCTACAGGCAGTAAGATGTATTGGGCTGGTATTGCAAATACCAGCATAGACCCATAGACTGTGGACAGCTAGGGGAAAGGAGAGCACTTTGCATCCAGCATCTCACTCAAAGTGATAGTCTTCTCTGCCCTGCCTCATCATAATCTCTGATCAAGAGGGCTCTTTTAACTAGACCTGCAGTACCACATGTCTGGCTAACCAGGAGGTACACAAAGACATGATTGCATCACCATAATGGTGATGCTCATCTTTTGGAGACCTATCAAAGCTCCAGCCTGAGAAAGTTTTAGAAATGTAGTTAAACGTATCTGTTTGGGCTGCTGTTGTAGGTATAAATAGTACCAACTAGGGGTATATTCACAGGATTTCTGAACAAATGGGATCCTTTATGTTCTTCTGGTGCTGTTCTAATTGAGATAGGTAATCACAGTTGACTGTTGGGGCTTCTCTGAAATAGTTCTAACATTCTAGAGGAGGACTGAGGAACCTGTGGATCTCTAGCTGTTGCCAGACTAAAACTTCCTGGCCACTTGCCAAGCTTGATGGGGCTAATGAAAGTTGCAGTTCAGAATCTCCTTCATGAATCACTGCTTTGTCGTGGCAAAGGGGCTTGAATAACTCAAAGAAGCTATGAGCTATGCCGTGCAGGGCCACCCAAGATGGACAGGTCATAGTGGAGAGTTCTGACCAAATGTGATCCACCTGGAGCAGGAACCGGCAAACCACTCCAGCATCCCTGCCAAGAAAACTCCATGGACAAAGGCAACAGGCATGCCCTGGTCCATGGGGTCACGAAGAGTCGGACACGGCTAAACGACTAAACAACAACAACAACAACATCTAGAATAGGACTGGGGGACCTTTTCTGGTCGGTGGGCCAGGTAACAATCTCCTCACCCCAGTGGGCCAAATTTAACAGGTGGGTAGGGGCTCATCCACGTGTTAGACATGGAACGTCATAGCAACACCAGGTGATGCTGCCCTTCTAAGCCCCAGTTGCTTAGAAAGTCTTGCACTGTAAGCTTTGTGCAGTCCTCATTTTTCTAATGAGAGCCCTTGGTAGGTAATGTTAGTAATCAAGCCCTCATTCTGCTGCCACCTCTCCATATGCTATTAGATGCTTAAGGACATTGGGAGCTGCCTTATAGTGAACCAGGCCATTGGCCAATCTAGCTCAGTAATGTCTACAGGCAGCAACTCTTCAGGGTTTCAAACAGTGGTCTCTTCCATCATCCCTGACTGCAGGGGCTGATGGAATAGGTGTGCAGTGCAGGGATGCTTTAAAGCTCGTTGCAGTCTCTTGCTGCTCTAGAAACATTGCTATTTGGGCCAAAAGTGCAGGATTCCCACCAGTGGCAGTGGGGAGGAACTAAGCCAGCCTGAGATCATCCAGATCCCAAGTTAGACCCGCTGCCATCGCTCACCAGCATCAGGCCTTATTGCTATGCCAGCACCAGGGTGGTGTAGCTCAAAGCAGTTTTACCTGTCTTCCGCCTGACCATTAACATTGCCACATCATTCCTAGTCCTGAGATTTTGAGATGGAATAAGCTATGCCTGCGGCCTTCCAGTTGTTGTTGCACTCCATCTCCCATCATCCCTGATCATTGGCCATGCTGCTGCAGCTGATGAAAATTGAACAATTTCCCCACCCTTCCATAGTGCCTGGATAGTGCATAAACAGATCCACTCCAGCCCTGCCCACCCACATCTGGTGCCATGACATGGGTTTGCTCAGAGTTGGCTGTTAGGCATGTGGTAATATCAACGACGTGCTCTGGTCCATTGGGTCACGAAGAGTCGGACATGACTAAACAACAGCAACAACAATATCAACGACCCACAGAATTGCCATAATGATACGACTGGTTGCAACAGCAACAAACCATAAATTACGATGCTGTAATGGCATGGTGACTGGCTCATGCCCCATTCTGACCAGTAATTTTCTCAAGGAATTAGAGGATAAATCTAATTAAATCCAAGCACACCAGATTAATTAGTTTGTGGGTCTCGGTGTAGTTCAGCTGTTCTGCAAAAGCATAAGCCTGTTGGTTTTGTACTCTTGTGTGTTTTACACACAGCTTCGTTGTGATGAATGGCTGTCTCTCCTATCGGTATATAGAAGTGCAATAAAGAGCTACAGCATTAAAATGGAAAAATGGCAGAGTGATGATGTGATAAAGGTGTTCAGGAGAGCAATTTTTTAGCCGAAGTTTAAAATGAGATGGGCGAGAGATAAAAATAGCAGCCTTTAATTTCATAGAGATGCATGGTTGTTGGCTTTTGGTAGATATGTTGAGGAAGACTGTATATATTACTCTGCTATTGTATAGTTAATATTCTGAAAGGGTAGGCCTAAATTCAGTGGGAGAGAACAGAGTCTTGTTGTTTAGGAAGATCCCCCTTTGCATTGCAAATAACTGGAGCAGAGGACTCCTACTGGTGTCCATGCAGAGGACGGCCTTGCTGTCTTCTTGAGCTCTCTGAGCAAAGAAGACCAAGGCCAACTAGCAAAAACAAAACATGTCTTATTCTTTTTAGCAGCCAGCAGTAAATCTGTCAATAAGTTCAACTTTTATATTAATTTGGCTAAATGTCTGCTAGACCTGTTGATGGAACAAGTATTGTACTGTACTTGCTTAGTTACTCCATTTCACCTACTCTGTCAAGGATCCTCAACCCTTTTGGGCTCAGGCACACATTGGGAAATCTAAGATACTTGTGGCCACTTCCAAACACCCATTTCACTGAAGGAAAATGTGATAATGCTAGGAATTCAGAACAATCCAAACACCTACATGCCCACAAACAAATAAAACACAGACAAGAAAAGGGGGAAAGCAGGTAACCCCCCACAAAGGCAACCCCCCAAACTGGTTTTACAAAAGTTCATCATTTTACTACATAAATAAATGGAAGGCGCAATGCAGTGCTGTTTTTTCTAGAAAAGAGGGAGGGTCTGAGATTCCCCACCTCTGTGCTAAGGCTTCACAACACAGCCATAATTCAGTAGGAGAGCACATGAGGATTCGGATTCTGTTTGTCCATATCAGGCATAGGCAACCTTCAGCCCTCCAGATGTTTCGGACTACCACTCCCATCATCCCTGAGCACTGGTCCCGTTAGCTAGGGATCATGGGAGTTGTAGGACAAAACATCTGGAGGGTCGAAGGTTGCCTATGCCTGGTCCATACCATCAATTGGGATGTATGGGGTGTCAGGGGATGGGTAGTACCTCTGCTGGGAGACATGTCATGCTTCTACTGGTGGTTTGTCCACCTTTGGTCCCCACCCTGCACTCAGATCTGACCTGTGGCTCCTAGAAACTGTTAGTATGTGGCAGCCACACCCTGGCGGATTGAGCGGAAGAGACCAATAGTGGGTCCAGTGCTCAAGAAGGTGGTTCCTGCATGTGCTGTAGAGGGAAATGAGGGGCAGATGGGGCTCATCAACCCATCAAAAAGAAGGAAAACTCTGATCCCAAACCTCTGGTGCCTTGCTGGATATCTTCGGGAGAAGAAAAGGCCACAAATCCAGAGTGGAGTCCCTAAAACGCCTGGATGGCGGCTTCTACGGATCCTTTCGACAACTCCTGCAGCCAAGCTGGTGCCAAGCGTATTGCTCTGCTTTCCTTTGGACCACATCAGCAAGGCTGTGAGGGCTGAGTCTTGTCAGCTGGGCAGGCCAGGACCACCATAGACTCTTGAGGAGGTCACTTTGGTGCTGCTAACACAGAGGTTTGACTTTACCACTGGAGGCCAGCAGCAATATTAGTTAAAGTAGCCTTCTCCAACATGCTGAATGGTGGCTGGGATTTGTAGTCCAAAATATCTAGAGGGCACCAGACTGGGGAATGCTGTGTTAAAGGGCCTCTGGTTCCAGGAACCTAGAGTTTCCTCAGCTCCATCTCCTGGAAATCTAGATGAGAAACGTGTCGCTGTCTATCAGGACTGACAGTAGCAAGCTAGGTAGGACTGTTAGCGTGGGTTTGATGTAACTTGGCTGCTTATAAAATTGCTTATCCCTCGTGTAAAATCTGCTGCCTGAAAGAAGTCATCCAGGTCAGTTTATGAGTTCTGATGTCCTTGAATACCTGCAGAAAACAAATGGGTGCTGCACATATATGTGAAGAATCTGGTTGGTTGGTCACCATGAGAAGGAGATGCTGAACTAGATGAGCCTTTTGTTCTGATCCAGCAGGACTCCTCTTTTGTTCTTATAACAAAAGCTTTAATTGCTGGTTGCATCCGTTTAAAATCAGTGCACCCCTGTTTTGATTGGCTTGTGAAAGGTCCCCCAAAAGTTGGCAAGATGACAATCTTGGTTGGTGATGAAGAACCAGCTCTACAGATTTGAGAAGGAAGTGGGTGAAGATAGTGTATCTTATAGTACAGTGCCATCTAGTGGTAGGCCTGTATACCACGACAAGGCAAAAGACCAGGGAAATCGCCTTGGAAAGAGGAGGTAAGAAGTTTGTCAGATTTATCCCTCCCTTTCTCTCTCCCTCCCACCCACCTACACTACTCGGTTCTTAGACTGCGATCTGCTTCTGCTGTCAGGATTTTGTCGTTTATCTGTGCCTCAGCTTTCATTAAAGTGAAGCACACCTTTGAGCTACATTATTCATTTTAAATTAACTTTATTACCAGCTTCATGGAACCATTAGCAAGGAAAGCACTTGAAAAAGAAAGCAGTGCTCCAAAGGCCTTTCCCCTCCTACTCCCCCTGTCAATTAACAAACTTTTTGTATTCATCAGTCATCAGTCGTCAGCCAGTGAGTCTGTTCTATTTAAATGTGCTGGCTTTTTTTTTCACTTAATGCATCCCATCTGTTTCTGAAATAAATTGCAATAATCCGTGTTTAATGTTAATCAATGTATTACTAAATATGCAAATTATATTAAAAGACGTGGTTTGGAAAAGCTTTCATTTGTAAATATGGTAGCTCAAAAGAAGAAGCATATCTAAAAGCCATTTAGCTACAGTAGCCTAACTCTAACACTGTGGCGGATTTACAAAGCGGTTCGCAAGTTGATCTTTCTCCCACAAGGGGATATGTAAAACTGTTGCATATCAGATGTTGTTAACATCTGATGGGCTAGTGCTAACAGTGTAAGAGCTTAATTTCCATTGGCATGTCTTTTATATTTAAATTAATCTTATTCCAGCTTTCTAGTTTTTAAAATTTTATTTAAAGAGAACATTTTGGTGCTCATTCTGACATCAGAATATACATGGGGAGATTATGAGTCACTGTGACAGCAATTTGGATTAAGTGTTTAAGTGAGACAGATATATATATATAGAGAGAGAGAGGGTTCAGCTCATTCCCCAATGGACAGTTTTTATAGACTCCTCCTCTATGGATGATCATTCACCCATATAGGTATGGAGGATCAGAGTATTCTTGCGAAAGTGTTCATGCCAGAAAGTGGTGCTTCAAAGATGATTTGGAATAGCATTCACCTTCCTACCTAAACATCAGAGTGGAGGTGAATGGAAAAGCCTCCCAGAGGGTAGGATTTGGAGATGAGAGTGGTTTCCATCGGAAAGAAGTAGAGGGCAATGAAACTGGAGCTGGGCCTCTTTCTGGTTATATATAATTCCTTCGGCCTCCAATGTTTAGAGGTGAGTTTCAATGCTTACGTAGCCAAAACTGAGCTATCTCCAGTAGGATTGCAAAAATATGGAAAGCTTTAAACCGGGTGGTGCGGGGGGAGAGGAAATGCCAAACTAACCCAATGAGAACTGAGTATGCTCAGGAACTATGGAATGCTGACTGGCTGGTGTGTACATTTGTGTCAAAACAGGTGGGAAGGGAAATGTAAATGGTGTATCCTAAGCAGCAGCACTCCAGGCTGCAACGTTTTGTTGTAGGTCCCACGTTCTATCCTAAACTACTTCTAGGGTTGATAAGGTCAGGTTCACTATTCCAGGCATCGGTGCCTCACCCCTTGCTATGTGTTACTTCTAGAGACATTATTGGCTACAAGACAAAAGGGAAAGAATGGAGATCCATCTAGAGTGGAGATGATCTGTGAACTTCCAGATGTTGTTTGACTGCGACTTCCATCAGCCCTAGTTAGCATGGCCAATTATAAGGGATGATGGGAGATGGAGTCCAGCGACAGCGGGGCAGCCAAAGGTGCCCTATCCCTGATCTAAGAGGCTTTGTGAGAACATTTGCTAAGGTCCTAGGAATGCAGATTATATATGTCTAGGCAATAACTTCCTGGTAATCTTACTAGCAGTGTAAACACACTCATTTCCTTTTCTGATGTTGCAAGGTTTGTAAACTCCAGTTCTACAAAGAAATATATGTGCACATGTGATTGTCCCCGTCCCCACAATAGTTACTATTCTTTCACATACATGAGAGACACCACATAGGAAAAAGCACAGTTGTTTCAAATTCTGTTAATAGGCCAAGCACAATATACGGTAGCTCACATTTTCAAAGTGTGTGTGAACTTGCTACATTTAGTTCTGTGGTTTTAGGCAGAATAAAGGGACTAGATGAGTAATGAGGCTGGCTTTACATCTATACCTCAAAGGATTTGCTGGTAGAGAGCCGGAGAAACTAGACATGAATTTGAGCTCAAAGCATTAGGGTGAAGAGTTAGAACTATATTGCTTGTGCCACTTAAAAACAGTTTTGAACTACTCTGTTGCTGTTGGTGGGCATGTGGGAAAGACAGAAATACAGTTTTAAGCAGTGATGCACAAGTCCTAGGTCTTTTGTGTTGGACAATCCTAGATCTCATGCCCCTTCCCCCTACCTTTTAAAAACTTACTTCCTTTTTTTCTTAAATGATGGCTTGGCACACTGCAAAGCACAGCCAGTGAAACTCCAGCCACCCACTACCTTAATTTGCCTTCCAGCTGTGGCACAGATTGTATTTCTCTGTGGTTGCTGGATACCATGAGCAGCTGAGCAGTTAATGCGTAGCAACGAACCACTGTGCACATTCACCTGGCCTTATGGAGAATATGCACCTAAGCAATCCATGAAGAGGGAATTATGCAAATTTCCTGGTCAATATACATAATCTGCAACAGGCCTTGGGAAATGTGCATATACTGACTACATTTTGTACATTCTCCAGTCATTGTGCATAATCTCCAATAGGTCTGGATGGTGATGATAGTGTGGATACTTACCACCAGTTGCTACACAGACAGTTCATAGGATGAGGATTAGGAGTTCAGATACTGGCATGAGGCTCCTCTAACTGGCTGGCAGCCGTCTGTCTCAGGAGACAATGTAGGAGTACACCTTTCGGGGTGAAGTCAAAATGTTGGAGAGTTACAGCGCCTGCTGTGGCTGTGGATACTTATACGGGAGAGACATGTTTTGTTGCAGCTGGGGCAGATGAAGGCACCCAGTTGTGCTGCTGCAGATTCACCATGGTGTTTCTTCTCTCTTTGCTCCTCCAAGTGCTCATTCTTCCCCTGGTCCCTGCCCTGCTATGGTTGCATGACCACATACAGGATCTATGTCATGAAAAGATTCTGGCAGGCTTCATCCATAACAACCATGTTCCATCTGCTTATATCCTCAGCTCACAAGATATTGGATTCACTCCTGATTCACTGAATGCTCAAGGGGTCAAGGGGTTTTGAAATAGGGGTCGATAACATTTTTTTTCAGCTGGAGGGCTGTATTCCTTCATGGGTAACCTTCTGGGAGCAACACATTAATGTTGTGCAGGGCCTGAGGCAAAAGGTGAGCAGAGCTTCCAATGTGACTCTTACATGTGTATAGTAGACTTTGTTTCAGCCACACACAAGTCAGAGATTTCTATACACCCCTCCCCCTCCATCTTGAATCCAGGCAATCAAGAGACCTTATCATAGTTCAAAGACACATTCAAGTCAGGCAAAAGCACTCAAGGACGAAATGGAGCAGAGTTGTTAAGCAGCATGACCTGGGGATAGGTTTTGTGACCTGGGGAGAGAAAACCCTGAGGGCCAGAAAGACAGAGGTTCCCTGAGAGTCCCCACCTCTGCTTAAAAAGTTAAAAAGCTGCCAGTCCTAAGCTGTAGCGGTGATGCAGACTTCAGATAGTCAGCTTTTCTGACTGGGTTGCTCTCATGCCATCTCTGTTTGCTTTATTCGAATCATGGAGGATGAAAGCTCTTCAGGCATGCCTGCTTCTCAAGTACTAACAGCCACATACCCAGGGTTGTTTGAGAATCTCAAGAAACAAACAAAAAAAGTCGGTGTGGTTTTGAAATCAGGGGTTAAAATCAGTGCCATTTTTGAAAGTTTCAGTCTGCCATCTTGATTGGGATCCATACATAAGTGAAAACCTGCTCCTCACAACCCACAACCACAATGCAAAATTTTGTTATGACATCACCTTGCCAACAAAGGTCCGTATAGTTAAAGCTATGGTTTTCCCAGTAGTGATGTACAGAAGTGAAAGCTGGACCAAAAAGAAGGCTGATCGCCGAAGAATTGATGCTTTTGAATTATGGTGCTGGAGGAGACTCTTGAGAGTCCCACGGACTGCAAGAAGATCAAATCTATCCATTCTGAAGGAAATCAGCCCTGAGTGCTCACTGGAAGGGCAGATCCCGAAGCTGAGGCTCCAATACTTTGGCCACCTCATGAGAAGAGAAGACTCCCTGGAAAGGACCCTGATGCTGGGAAAGATGGAGGGCACAAGGAGAAGGGGATGACAGAGGACGAGATGGTTGGACAGTGTTCTCGAAGCTACAAACATGAGTCTGACCAAACTGCGGGAGGCAGTGGAAGACAGGAGTGCCTGGCGTGCTCTGGTCCGTGGGGTCACGAAGAGTCGGACACGACTAAACGACTAAACAACAACAGCAACAACAACAACAAGAGGCCTCCAAACTGCATAGAGAACAACCAGCCTTCTAAAATGAATAGCAGAAGAGATATACAAGAGATATTCATCTGTGAGTTCATTAAACAGCTTGGGGCATGCTAAACAATAACATAACAGTGCCTTTGGGCTCCTTCTCTCCCCCCCACCCGAACTGTTGGCTACAGCAAAGAGAGAGATGGGACACAGAGGCTAGGCAGAACTTGCTGACATTTAGCTCCTGCTGTACCATCTCCAGTCAAGCTGATCGTCATAAGAACAATTACACAACTTTAAGGATTCAGTGCTTAAGTCTGCCTGCTACCTCTCCACCTCTCTCCTTTTGTGTTATGTTTGTTAAACAGTACTGTAAGCCTACAGCAGCCTTCGCAAAGCTGGTGCCATTATCGAAATGTTTTGGCCTACAACTCCCATCAGCCTCAGCTAGTCCCGGTAATGTTTTCTTTCTCCTATTCACACCACAGAATTCAAGCATCTTTAAGGAAACTGATCCTTGTAAATTAGGCTACTTGGACTAACAGCAGCAAATCTTCAGAGTCTCAGGTGGAGATCTCACCTGAGCTATCTCTTCTCCCCAAGAGCCCGTCTTCTCTGAGTGTAGGCAGCATATGTTGAACCCAAGGATCTTCTAAGTGAAAACCACCCACTCTGCCATAATTCAGAAAGCAGACTACAAATAGAAGCAAAAAGGGAAAGCAGTTTTGCTTTTAAAACAATTGACATGTGTTCCATGACAACATGCCCTTCCCCCCCACCCCCTTCAGTGTCCAACTGCCCACTGCCTACATTAATCCTATATGGATTCTGTTATAATGTGGCATCAGTTTAATAGCCATGTGTAATAAAACCTTAGTCATAATTGAATTCACACTTTTCTCATAAAGCTGTTGGAATGTAACTAATTTGGCTATAGTTATGATCTTTAAAATCTGAATGGTGCTTTTTACTGAAGAGTTGCTGCAGGACCTCGTTATCCCATGGACTTTAATATGCTGAACACAGTTAACGGACATGATTTCATCTCTCATGGATGAGTTCACAGCCATTGCACTCGGGTACCTGGATGTGTACAAACTGGATTCTTTAAAAATAAACAGAAGGGAGTGTGGCTGTGATTCCTTTGTTCAAATCCACCATAAGGATGAGGGAAAATTGGGGGTAAATTGAAGATTGCGACTCCTCCAATATGAAAACAAACACATTAGAAAAACAAGGCTATAATGCCATCTGGGGGTTCATGGAAATATCACAGCTACTCTGCTTTGGAAATTTCTCGCTTAGAACCCTGATCCGACAGCCTGTCTGACAGCCAAACTAACCTGCTCTGAACTCCATTAATCAAATTGCAGATGAATATGTGAACAGCGCCATATTATTAATCATTGTTTTCCAAATAACATGGTGGGAAAATAAAATGCAACACTCAGGAATAAACAGTGAACCTTTTTATGGTTCATTGTTGACTGTGTGCGGTTGATGCCTACAAGCCATTAGCTAAAAAGCCTGCATCAGAATGAGGCAATGGATAATATATGGTATATTTCTGTCATCACCAAAACACTCATTAGAAATACTGTAATTATGAATGAAAAGCTATTAGGGATGCTGTGGGAGAGATCAGTTGAATTTTATTCTACACCACGTCTCTCGGCTCCCATTAAGCAATCTACAAGTTCTTCCTTGAATACAAAAATGACAAAAAGAAGGGCTCAATTAAGTCACCAAGTCATATGCCAGCAAAAGCTCCTTTTAGCTCATTTGCATTAAGAGCTCTCCCATCAATAGCAATTTTCTTTAAACACAGGGGATGGAACTGAGGCTTTGCCTGCCAGCCTACCTTTCAGTTCCTTATTCTGCTTTTTATTTTGCACTAAAGTGGGCCTTGGTCCTTTGGGATGTAGGCTGAGAACCGGGCTTGTCAATTTTAATATTTTAAAAAATCAGGGCAGAGTGACTCTGAGCATATACTAAATTCCAATACAAATATCTGAAGGGGGTCTGTGGGCAAAAGGTGGATCTGGATGATCTATTGGTAGATCCCCCAATGATTTGCAAAATCATTTGCCCCACAAGCAAAATTATATTCCTGAAATCAATAAATCTTGGAGGAGCCAGGAATGGGATTTTATGTGTGAAATGACCGTGAGCTTCTTTCAGTTCTGGTACTCTAAACAAACTCCTGAACTCAGAATTATTTAATTCTAAGTCTCAAAGAAAGATGTGCTCTCTCAAGCCCACATTCCCAGCATGCTTGCACTCCTGTCTCAGCAACGTCTACATTGGCTTGGTCATGTTCACAGAGTGGAAGATGGCAGGATCCCCAGGGACATGCTGTACAGGGTGCTGGCTTCAGGCACCAGGCCCATTGGCAGACCAACTCTGCAGTACAAAGATTTCTACAAACGTGACATGAAGGCTGACAATATTAACTCTGCTGTGTGAGAATCCCTTGCAGACAACTGCAGTGGATGGAGACAATCAGGTCATTTATGCACAGCAGTGACCAGAGGAGAAATGACTGCTGGGAGGAGCACAAAAAGAAGAAACGCTGTGGTACACCTGCATCAGCACATCTGGATGCCTTCATCTGCCCCACCTACAACAAAACATGTCTCTCCTGTATTAGTCTCTACAGTCACTGCAGGACCAATTACTCTCCAAGGGTTTGACATTACCCCCAAAGGCACACTCTTCCATTGCCTCCCAAGATGGACAGATGCCAAAAACATCAGTACTTCTTTTACACCAGGCTCCGGTTGGTGGATCTTGAAATTCTAATAACCCAACCAAGCAGCTCTTGCAAGTCTGCCCACCCTAGATCACATAGGAAAATAGGAAACTGCCTTATACTGAGCCTTGCCATCCCCCACACCCCATGTGCACTGACCTGAGATACCAGCAGTGAATGGTTTCAAGAGAATTTACCCCTTCATTGGCTGACACAGAGTAGAAGGGGCTTTTGTCCCATATAGCACTCCAGGTGTTGGGATACACGGTTTTCCCCAAATCTGTTTTTCATGGGGAGGTTTTAAGACCATTAAAATTATCCGTGGTGGAACTGAGCAAAAATGATCAAGCAGGGATTTAGTCCCAGTTTCAGACCAAAATCTGTAACAGCCAGGTCTGTACAAAAGTAGTCTCAAAGAGCAAACTGTGACACCCTTTCTGATTATTTTTTATCCTCCTGAGATGATAATACCATGTAGTATCCATTGTTTATGGCTCTCCACACAAAGGTATCTGAAGAAGTGTGCATGCACACAAAAGCTTATACCTAAAACTACTCAGTTGGTCTCTAAGATGCTACATTTTAATTTTTAAATTCTTTTGGAAGGATTCTTTTAAAGACTTTCTTAGATCATATAACTTTTTTCAAGACTTGATTCTTTTAAGGGAGTTTTTAGGTTTTAAAAAGAGTCTTTTTAACTATCCTTTTAAAGAATTGTTTTAATTTATTTTGCCTTCAGCAGACCAACATGGCTACCTACTTGAATCTCATACAAAGGTTGTTATGGAGAAGTCTGTTTGGACTTCTTTCAGTTTTCAGTAGATGCACAGCCCATAGTTTCCTGCTAAAATCTGGTAAATCTTCATACCACCCATGTTCTGCACTGGTTGGTTGGGTTTTCTGTCCCACTTTTGTTGCGCTATAGCTCAGGTGTGCCCCTCAAGACGGCAAACTCTGGGGGAGCATCGCAGAACTAATAAAGCAGAATGAGGTGTGGACAGTCCAATATATAACCTCTCTGCTCACGCATTATTATTCCATCAATGACATCCTGCAGAAGACTCCCGCAAAAAACCCCACCACTCTGGCGAGGACTGCTCCACGTGAGGGCATAAACCATTCTGCTATAAATATACAGTATACACAAATAAATCAAAATTTATTACAGTTGTATGGCACTGAACCCGGGACTCCCACCTTTTAAACGGGTTTTTTACAGCCTTTAACAGCTGTATGTCAGGCAGAAAACCAACACGAGCTTCTCCTGGCACGGAGATACATTGGGGAGGAAAACTGCTCCTGGTGATGATGATGATCTTGTTATTATACTTGTTATTACTCTGTCCATATAAAAAGTGGCAACCCTAAACTGGAACACCGGCGCCTTACGCCTCTCGTACATTTACACATACAGAATAGGTGATCTTCGTGGGTGTGTTTAAAAGCATGCGCGTCGCAGGGGGGATCGATGATTCGGTACTCGCACCCCTTCGCCTAGCTCGCGAGCGCGCGGCGGTCAATCCTAACGGCGGAAAGCGGCGGAAGACGCGTCCCTGCTTCGTTTTGTGTTGTTCACTGAAGATTCGGGGATCGATTAAGTCGCCGACGCTTTGCTTCAGATTAAGCTCGCGCTAGCGAGTCCCTTTTCGAAGGAAAACAGCCCCGCGTCCTATTCGGCCGGCGGCGCGCGCAGTCCAACGCCGGCTACGTCGTGCGGCGCAGGGCGGACTGAAGCGAGGGACGAGTCCTCACAGCAAGAGCGTCAGCTGACTGACTGGAGCCGCGCGCAGGGCAAGGGCTGCGGCTTCAACCCGAGGCGAGGGCGCGTCCGCGAGGGCCGCCCGGACCCCACCTCTCGCGATGCTGCGGTGGCTCATAGGAGGGGGACGCGAGCCGCAGGGATTGGCCGAGGTAAAAGGAGCGGTTGGTGTGGGCGCTTGTGAGGGACGCTCGAGTCTCATTTCGGAGCCCTGTGCGCCGCGAAGGCAGCAACCAGCTCTTGCTCAGTGTATTGCTGGCTGGAGAAAGGGCCGCTTCCTCAAATGACGCCTTCAAAACACGAATGCTTGATATACTGCGTGGGCTCTTGTTGTTTTCCTCCGATAGTCTTTTTGCATTGATGATAATAATTAATTTGGTGATGGCTATATTATTAGTGTGCATAGATTAAGACCAGTCTTGGTGGGTTCAGATTGCCAACAATATATCAGAATTTAAGCTATTATAAAAGAATTGCTTCCAGTATTGCCTCCCACAGTGGCCACTCAGAGATGCCTGTGATGTTCACAAGTAGCACATGGTAAATATAGTCATTTAGTGCTTGCTTTCTGGCAATTAGGCATATTGTCTCTAGACGTGGAATTTTCCTTTTAGCTATGATAGATAAGTCATTTGTAGAGTACTGTAATTCTCCATGAAGCGAAGCCTGATCCTTAAAAGAATCCATCTGTGCTAATTTGCATCACAACATTCTGAGGTAATGTTCCTTTACTCAAGTCAGCCTTGTAAAATCAAAGCATTTACTAGCTGCCTCCACCCCACCCCAATGTATTAGTCTGCTGAGGACTAGCAGAGGAGGGATTTTGCTGGCAGCCCATTTGGTTTCTATACTGATCACAGAGGAGAGATGGAGCACTTCATTCCTTTCTTACTGCACAGAATTCTAGGTACTCGTCCGCATACAGTGCCTTAATGCTTATCACTGGACAGCAATAAGTATGCTTATTATTCCTGGTGCTTAAATACAAGACTGAGTTAAGTATGTGTTCCGGTGGGGGCACTTGGTTTTGTTTATAACCTATCACTAATCAAATGATGGCCTGAGCTCTATTGGAAAAGATACAGAAAATAAAGACATTTATATATTGATACCATTTCTAATAAATCTTAATGTATTTCTGAAGAAATTATGTTATGTTTTTTCTTTGTCCTTCCCCAACTAAAAACCACTGGTTTGTTAAACTTTTCTTCCTAAAGAAGATGCTTCTCACCCCTCGATCATTTTAGTTACCATGTTCTGTAATTTACCGTACCTAAATGTGATAACCTTTCTGAGCAACTGGAACTGCATTCCAAGTGTGGGTATAATATATAATGACAATATTTCATAGAATCGTAGAATTGTGGAGTTGGATGGGGCCCCAAGGGTCATCTAGTCCAACCCCCTGCAATGTACGAATCTCACTTAAGGCGTCCATGACAGATGGCCATCCAACCTCTGCTTAAAACCTCCATGGAATCATTATATTTATATATAATTATTGCATGCATATGTAATGGCAAACCATGACTTGGCATCATGAGCATAACGTGTGAGGGGAGATCAGAAACTCTTGATTTCAGTTTGCAGCAAACCATAGTTTGCAGTTATGTCTAAACCTGGCAAACATGGATCTCAAAGCCATGTTTGAGTAACAGCTTTCTGGGTTTGGCCAAAATGACAACTGATTTTCTACAGAGAAAGGGTAAATGGTCAGTGGAAGTCTGATGTTGCTTGTGATCATAATGTCAAACCACCGTATCAAGATACTGGCTGCATTTGGATTGGTATTAAGATATTGAGCTGGTTTGCATGTAAAGCTAAGCCAAACTTAGTGTGAACAGATGTATTCATGGAGAGGAGACTGACTGTTTTGCTCCTCCAGGCCTGCTGCTGCTGCAACACTGCTGTGAGCAAACACATGGTTTGGTTTAGTGTGTTGTCTGAATCCAGGCTTGTGGTTTATCACAACAGTTGTGATCTCTCTGAGAACCGTCATGCTCATGCATTCATGCTAAGCTATGGTTTGGCTAGCAGTATGTGAAAACCAGTTCAGTGGCCGCGTTTGGGTGATCAGATAATATGAAAATTGAACAAGTTTCATGTGCCTGCATTCAGCTGCTTTGTATGGTAAGTGAACAGAACTATAAAGTTTGCTGAGTCCCCGCTACCAGTTCCCCTTTTTAATCATATTTGGTACAGTATAAGACCCCTTACCTCATCCAGCAGTAACACATGGCATATTGGTTCCTTCCTCCAGGATAAAATGCTGGAGGGATAGCTGCTTTATAGTTAGCACCATAGTTAGAATTTTAAAGCTATCACACTGTGGAGGATTATTGAGGAATAAATCATATTGCAAAAAAGAAAACAAGTAACTAGAAACATCTGTTGATTAGAGAGAGAGATTAAGATAACAAATTTGTTGATTTACAGTTTTATTTTTCTGACTTTGTGGATTTCTAGAAATCTGTACAGACCATTGGCGAAGAACAAACACAAAATCCCTACACTGAGCTGCTTGTACTGAAAGGTCATCATGATATAGTGCGGTTTCTAGTGCCAATAGATGATTACAGGTAATACATTACTTTCATAACCTCCTTTTGCACCATAGGGATGATTTCGCTGAAAGTCTTAAAAATCAAATCTTCTGTTTCTTTTCCTCAGAACTGAAGAATATATGACAGGTAGCTTAGATCTAAAGTATACATCGGGAAGGGAAATTTTTGCAAAACTTTTAGGTGAAATCTAAGTAAAATATGCCCCCCACTGATTTTGACTTAAATAGTATTCTTTGCCAAAGTATTGGCAGTTTACATACAAAATCTTAATACATGAGTGAGCCATTTATTACAGAAATTACATTACATATTTTCTCTCAGTGCAGTACTGAGCCAGTGTTTAGGCGCTCAATCATCAGTGATTTTCCTGCCTTTGGCTGCAACTTCTTTATACTTCATATGACACAGTAATGTCAGAAAAAATTATCCCATAACCGCCACAAACATTGTTGGACTTTGGTGCCTTTTAGTGCATTCCCTTTAATATAAAGTTTTACATTGAGAAAACTATCTTCATTATTAATTATTTTTATTAATACACTGCTTGTATGCCAAAATGGCTACTAAGTAGTTACATCTTCACATTCAGATGTAAAGCTAATCACACACAAGCAAACATGAGAAGAGCTGAGCCTTAGGCTTGTGTACTTCCTTTTCTCTCTCTTTCCCACTTCCTTCTCCTTGCACTTCATGGCTTCTAAGCTGACTTCCTGTTGTCACCAAGCAGCTTGAAATATATCTTAAAATATGGGGAAAATGCAAAGCTGGTTCAAAATACTGGGTGTTTTATAGTCAGATTACCAAAATGTTGTATATGTACCGAGAAAAAAATAATGCATTTATCTAATATAAGCAGTAAAATAATTCTTATTCTTTGACTAGTTTAATTTGGTAGGTATTCCAACTTTTTAAATCTTTTGCGTGCATATAGTCATTAAGAGCATTGTTTTAACCAGGCACCACCACCTTGTTTGATTCTTTCCAATAGCATTAGCATTGTTACTTGGTTTCTGAAATGGTTTTATTTAGTTTTCATAGTTTTTTCATTGCATTTTTGTCGACTGTTGTAAGCCAGGTTTCACGCTTCAGCTCTTTAGATAATATCATCTTATTGAGAATTTTGCAGAAGGATTTTCTTGTTTTCTCGGTGGCTCAGCTAAAACCAGTGAGTGGAAAATTTTCTCAGATTGGTTTCTGAAGATACTAAATAAATCCTGTATCAACCTAACCGACAGCTGCTTTTCACTTCTTTTCTTTTGTGTTTTTGAACATGAAGAGAGGGTCATATTGATTGCAAGATCACTAAAGAAGGCTAAGCCTCAGCAAGAGTCTTCCAAAAAATGGAATGAGATAAAATTGCAAGTAATACTCTAGCATTTGACACATTAAACTAGACTGAATTCATAACACACTTTAAGAATAGCTTTTTCTGTTGCTCGTTTGACCATTTCTTGCTCCTCCAGGAAGCAGACAAGGTTATAGAGGATGGTGATCATGACTGGAAAAGAATCAGGTGACCCATGAAACACCAGCTTGGTGAAAAGAATCCATTTGTTGGATTGGTAGTTCAGCTATGAGCCCTCCATGTGAAATCCTGGGCTTCATATTTCAGACTATTTTAAAGACCGTGGTTCATTTTTTAATTGAGATATTAATAATAATAATAATAATAAAATAACAAAAACAACAACAATAACTTATCACCGTATTTTTCGCCCTATAAGACGCACTATTTCCCCTCCAAAAATGAAGGGGAAATGTGTGTGCGTCTTATGGGGCGAATGCAGGCACCTTGGCTTCAGCGAGAGCAACGTGAAGCTTCCGAAGCCTGCACTCCAGAGGCTTTGCGTTGCTTCCGCTAAAGCCAGGAGAGTCTGCTCTTTGGGGCTGGCGGTGGGGGAAAGCAGTGCTTCCCCCATCGCCAGCCCCAGAGGATGGGGGGCAGCGGGAAGGCGCGTGACACCTTTCCGCTACTCTCCAACCCGGCTTGGAGGCTGGCGGTGGGAGAAAGCAACGCTTCCCACATCGCCAGCCCCAGAGGATGGGGGGCAGCGGGAAGGTGCGCGACACCTTTCCGCTACTCTCCAACTCGGCTTTGAGGCTGGCGGTGGGGGAAAGCAGGCTTTTCCCCAAGGAGGGAGAAGGGACTACTGGCGGAGTCCGTCCCTTCCCGCTCCTGTGGGCTTTTGCGGGAGATGGGGGAATTCCTCCACCTCCCGTAAAAGCAGGCAAAAGCCGTGCACTCTTTAAAGGGGCTGCGCGGCTTCTGCTGGCTTTTCTAGGAGGTGGGGGAATTCCCCCACCTCGTAGAAAAGCCTGTAGGAGCCGCACAGCCTTTAAAGAGCGCACCACTCTTGGGGGCTTTTCCCCAAGGAGGGAGAAGGGACTGACTGGTCGTTTCAGTCCCTTCTCCCTCCTGGTCGAAAAGCCCGCAGGAGTCACGCTTTTGCGGGAGGTGGGGGAATTCCGCCACCTCCCGCAAAAGCAGGAAGAAGGTCTTGGAGTAGCGCACAGGCTGCGTGTAGCCTGTCCGCTGCTCCCAGAGCTGCGGGGGGGGGGGGAATCATATTGTTTTCCTTGATTCCCCCCCCCCCTGAAAACTAGGTGCGTCCTATGGGCCGGTGCGTCCTATAGGGCGAAAAATACGGTATTTACACCCCAGCCACTCTGGGCGGCTTCTAACAAAATATTAAAATACAGTGGTCTGTTAAACATTAAAAGCTTCTCTAAACAGGGCTGCCTTCAGATGACTTCTAAAAGTCTGATAGTTGTTCTTCTCTTTGACATCTGGTGGGAGGGCATCCCACAGAGTGGGTGCCACTAGTGAGAACACCTTCTGCCTGGTTCCCTGTAACTTGGCTTCTCGCAGTGAGGGAACCGCCAGAAGGCTCTCAGAGCTGGACCTCAGTATCTGGGCAGAACAATGGGGGTGGAGATGCTCCTTCAGGTATACTGGACCGAGGCCATTTAGGGCTTTAAAGGTCAGCACCAACACTTTGAATTGTGCTTGGAAACGTAATGGGAGCCAATGTAGATCTTTCAAGACCGGTGTTATGTGGTCTCGGCGGCCGCTCCCAGTCACCAGTCTAGCTGCCGCATTCTGGATTAGTTGTAGTTTCCAGGTCACCTTCAAAGGTAGCCCCACATAGAGCGCATTGCAGTAATCCAAGCGAGAGATAACTAGAGCATGCACCACTTTGGCAGTTAGGGTCTCAGCCTGCGTACCAGATGGAGCTGGTAAACAGCTGCCCTGGACACAGAATTGACCTGCACCTCCGTGGACAGCTGTGAGTCCAAAATTACTCCTAGGCAGCGCACCTGGTCCTTCAGGGGCACAGTTACCCCATTCAGGACCAGGGAGTCCTCCACACTTGCCCACCTCCTGTCCCCCCAGAACAGTACTTCTGTCTTGTCAGGATTCAACCTCAATCCATTAGCCGCCATCCATCCTCCAACTGCCTCCACAGGACCTCACACAGGACATTCACCGCCTTCACTGCATAATTGAAAACTGTTTTTAATTTTGAAGATTTAGATATTTTTAGGAACAGCTTCCACTAAAATCATGTTTTCATGTGTTTTTGCCCTGTGCTTATCTGTGAGATAATTTAAAGAATGGTTAGTGGTAATATTTTCTATTCTTTTTGTTTCTATATAAATGTAGCATTTCCTTTATATATATATATGTATCTAATTTTTGATTTGTTGTTTCCCAGGTTTGCATCTGCTGGTGATGATGGGATTGTATGTTTGTGGAATGCTCAGGTTTGTTTATGTTCAGAAATTCATTGCATACAGATGAAAATTAGGTGAAGTTTAAATTGGAGCTATTCCATTACACATGAGCTATCTAAATATAAAGTTAGTTATTAAAGATAATTGGATAATAAAAAAGATCACAGAAGCAGTTGTTCAAACTTAAAAACTCCATTTTGTAAGTAATCTTGAATGACCCTACTGAGTTTTTTATCTAATTCTCATTAGAAAAGTTGGAGACAAAATTGACTTTCAAATTTTCAGTTTATATTTTGACATCTTCCTGTGAAACTAAGGTAATGTCCGTGCAATAATAGTATAATTGCATGTTTTGTGACATTATCCTGACATAGAATTGCGTATATTATGTGCTAAGCATTTATTTCCTGACTTAGCAGTTATCTAGGTTGCTCTATAACTATCTGAAAGATAAAGGATAAAGTAAATGTGTGTGTAAGAGAGAGAAATGTTTTAAAGCTTTTAGTACTTGTGATATGTTTCCTTAATACTGGACTGTTCACTAACACAGAAAATGTCTAGAAGGATGCTGAATTTTATAAAAATTGAGATTTTGAATTATGTACATGCTAGGGCTGGGCGATATAGCGATATATCATCCAAAACTGGTTTGAAGTTCACATCATGATAATTGATTCCTAATATTTGAGCTAGCAATAAATGGCGAATCACAATGTGTGCAATGGCAGCGGCACAAACAGTGGCGGCCTGCGAGGCCTTGTGGTGGTGATAGCGATGGCAGTAGCAGCAGCGACCTGCGAGGACTCAGTGGCAGTGATGGGAGGCAGCAGCAGCAGTGGTGGCGGCCTTTGAGGCCTTGCAGCGGCAACAGAAGATGGTGGCAATAGTAGAGGCAGCCTGTGAGACCATGTGGCGACACAAGCAGTGGGGCTTGCAAAACCTTGCCGTGGAAGAAAGAAGTGGCAGCAGCCTGCAAGTCCTCCTGGTGGTAGTGGGAGGCAGTGGCAGTCTGCCTCAGCAAGGCCTTGAAGGCTACCTATTCTTCTGCTACCGTCTCCTGCTGCCACTGCTACTGCCATCACCACGACAAGGCCTCGCAGGCTGATGCTGCTTCTGCCACCTAGCAGGCCTGCTGGCAGTCTTGACAGTCCCAAATTATTTGTATTCACTATGACTCATCACTGTACTTTGGATTGTCATGAATACCACCATTTGGTAGCCAAGCCCCGAACCAAAGTCTCATTTGGATTCATTTTGGCTTGCCTACTGCTGAAAGTGACCATAAAGTGATTGATAATATCATCATTTATCAGTTTTAGACCCATAAGTAGTAGCAGTTGCCAGGACGTTGTTCTGTTCGCCTCTGCATAGTTTCTTATTTCAGATATCATGATATATCGATATATCACTATGTTTAGCTGGTGATATATTGTGACATTGAAAACCAGTTATCGCCCAGCCCTAGTACATGCTTCAGTCCATAATTCCATGCCAAGTTCTTGACCTTGTTTCAATGCAGAAGTTTTAGTGTCAGTTAGGACTGTTACCTTATTGAAATCGCTAATTTATTTATTTATTTAAAATGTTTATAAGCCTAAGGAAGCAGAGGGGACTTTCTTTCACCTCTGGTGGACATGC
This sequence comes from Podarcis raffonei, assembly GCF_027172205.1. NCBI lineage: Eukaryota > Metazoa > Chordata > Lepidosauria > Squamata > Lacertidae > Podarcis > Podarcis raffonei. Next base: position 28,739,629 of record NC_070612.1, read on the forward strand.
CCAAAGGTTAAGGCTTTCTGGGAAATGATTTACAATGAGTTGAAAAAGGTATTTAGGTATACCTTTCCCAAGAAACCAGAGGCCTTCCTGTTGGGCATGGTAGACCAGAAAGTGTTAAAGAAGGACAGAACTTTGTTTATGTATGCTAGTACAGCAGCAAGAATACTCATCGCAAAGAACTGGAAGACACAAGATTTACCCACGCTGGAGGAATGGCAGACGCAGTTGATGGACTACATGGAGATAGCTGAACTGACCGGCAGAATCCGAGATTTGGATGTAGAAACAATTGAGGTGGACTGGAAAAAGTTTAAAGACTACTTGCAAAAGTATTACAAACTGTATGAATCTTAAGACGGTGCATGATTTGAAAATGATACGCTTTAGCAATTATGATTAAGTAAATAGTAAACTAAGTGATAAAAGAGAAAAGGAGATAATATGAAATTGAACATGTTACGTTTATTTTAAAGGTATAAAAATTCTGACATAATACATTGAATATAGATACATAACATGTAAAAGTTACAATAAGGTATGACATAAGGTAACAAATTGCTGACATTGTTAATATAAAGAACGCAGAATCGGAAGGGGTGGGGAAGTCCAATTTGGGATTTTTGTTAAAAAAAAAAAAAAATGGTTTCTTGTAAACTCCTTGTTTGTAATGTATAAAATTTGGAAAGAAACGTAATAAAAAATATTATAAAAAAATAAAATAAAATGTTTATAAGCCGTGTAATACTTTAAAAATCTCTAAGCAGCCTGCAACATAAAAACAGTAAGTGGTATGAAAATGAAGAAAATACAACATAAAACCAGTAAAAGCAGTATTTCCAGTTACACATTGCTCCATTAAATCACATCCCAGTGGATTATGCTGTTATGTGCATTGGTCTATAACATTTTATTTCATTCAGATCATTAAGATGTCTTTTTTGTTTTCCAGACTGGAGAAAAGCTATTTGAGCTGCATGCACATACACAAAAGATTACTGCTCTTGCATCTTTTCCTCTATCAGATACTTGTGAAGAAAAATGTCACTTGATCTTGACAGCAGGTGCTGATAGAACTGTTATTGTATCCTTTAATCTGACCCAGACCCCAATTCTTTGTGGGAGAGAGATGTGCTGCTGGTACTCCTTTCCCTCCAACATTTATGTTGCGGGTGACAGTGGTGGACCTTGGGGCCTCAAATTTCAGTGGCACCCTATGCTACATCCCTATCTGGACAGGGATAGCCTAACTACTGTTGTCTATGCTCTGGTAACCTCAAGGTTAGATTCCTTCCAATGCATTATATGTAGGGCTGCCTCTGAAAATGGTCCGGAAACTTCAGCTAGTGCAGAATTCAGCGGCCAGGTTGCTCACCGGAGCAAGACTGTTTGAGCATATTACACTGATCCTAGTCCTACTACAATGGCTACCAATTAGTTTCCAGGCCCAGTTCAAAGTGCTGGTTTTGACCTATAAAGCCTTAAGTGACTCAGGACCACAATACCTCAAGAACCACCTCTTTCCATATGAACCTACCTGGACCCTGACTCTTCTGAGGCCCTTCTTCATGTGTCGCCTCCTCAAGCGGTCCGGAGGGTGGCAACAGGAGAACGAGCCTTCTCTGCAGTGGCTCCCTGTCTGTGGAATGCTTTAGGCAAAAACATTCCTTTTTAACCAGGACTTTGGTTGATCTGATTGACATCCTATGCCCTTTTAAAAATGTGGCTCTTTTGAGGGGGTGTTATTGGGTTGTTGTTTTTATTTTGAATATTTGTATTGTGGTTTTTATGTAGATCCACCCTGATACTTCTGGGCATAGGTCGGTATATTATTAACAACAACAACAACAACAATAATAAAAAATACACTTGTGCTTGTGCATCTCCATTTCTATAGTTCTGCCTTTGAATATGGATATATGCCTTAAACTTGTTGTAGTCTTGAGATCCTTAATGAATGAAACCAGGTTTGGGATTGTGACAATGGTAGGCAAGTTCATAAAGTATCCTGCTTTCATTCCACAGTAAAGGTAAGAAAAATGAAACTGGCTTTGATTTGTGTGTACTGATTGTGGCAGTTAAGGGGCAATTCATGTGATTTGCAAATCTGAGGTATTTTTATTTATTTAAAAGCATGCACCCTGCTAGGGCTGAGCAATGTCGGGTTTTCAACATTGTGATATATTACCAGCTTAACATTATACCAGCAATATATCTATATCATGATGTCTGAAATAAGGATGGAACTATGTAGAGGTATAGCCCTGACAACTGCTACTATTTATGGTTCTAAAACTGATACACTTTACTTACCTTTAACATATGGTGTTACAACTGTTATTTTATAGTACAGGCAACAGGGGTGGCAGGAATCATAAGACAAGGGATGACTGGATTCACAGTTTTTCCCACATTACAATTCTTTTACATAGTACACACATTGTACAGTGGTACCTTTGGTTACAAACACCTTGGGTTACAAACACTTCGGGTTACAGACTCCACTAACCCGGAAGTAGTACCTCAGGTTAAGAACTTTGTCCCAGGATGAGAACAGAAATCACACACTGGTGGCACAGCAGCAGTAGGAGGCCCCATTAGCTAAAGTGGTACCTCAGGTTAAGAACAGTTTCAGGTTAAGAACGGAAACTAAGTTCGTAAGCAGAGGTACCACTGTAATTTCCCATGTCAAATATTATGAAACCATTACCACAATGTGGACTTAACAGATTTCGGATGATGTATCGATACATAACCCAGCCTACACCCTGCTTGACTTAGTAAAATAAACTCCAAGTAGCTTACAAGAAAAAACTAATATAAAATGAGTTGTATCCAGTGATGTAGCTCAGCTGACAGTAAAGCTTCCATCAGTGGAAAACGTAGGGAATTTTTTGTTGTTCCATCTGCCCTCTTCTTGTCTTCATGTCACAGAGCTATGTTCAAGTATCATGGCCTTTATGACTAGCTACTTCTGTGAATCATGAAAAGTTAATTTTATACCTCTGAAAAGCTGGAGAATTTCATTGGTCTTTGAATTCACACCACTAGAGACCTTCTCTTGATATAACGTGTATATTTTTAACAAAACATCTCATGGAAAAGCTTGTTGTATATACAGTATTTGACATAAAAATATTTTAAAAGACTTGAACAAAAGTTGAGTAATAAGATGACAGGTTTTGTGTCTGCCTCATATCCTCCTTTGTATGATCTTGCAGTATCAAGCACCATGGTGCTTTTCTTTGTAGTTTATAACTTTTCTTTGTAGTTTATAAGCACAAGAAATGTTGCTGGGAAATAGAATTTCAGGTTGATTCTGTAATAGTCAAACCCTTACTGAAAAAGCTAGTGGCAATCTTACTGAAATTTTTTCCTAAAGAGCTTTGTTATGAGACATGATATGATTATTTGACTTGGTTCTACAGTGTTTGACAGTTCTTCAAAGGCTGGATGTATGGCTGTCTGGAGGGAGTGATCTGTGTGTTTGGAACCGAAAATTAGATCTCTTGTGTAAGACAAGTCATCTTATTGATGCAGGTAAAAATGTAAATGACTCATTATAGCAGCTAAAGTTAAGTAAAATGGATCTATATAATGACACAAAATCAAATTGGCAAAGTCCCTTTAATTCTAAAGATAACATATATTGAAGCTGACCTCTATTTTTAAAATGTCAGTGTAATCATTTTTGAATTAAGAGCACTTGGAGCCTCATGTGTCCTATGAATTGTAGAATATGTCAAACTTCAGTAACTGTATGTTAACTTAACTTAACTGAGCTGGGTCGGTATATATAAATCACTAAATGAATATATATTCCTTTAGAAATTAAATTAGGTTCTTCCACTGCCATCTACTGTAGGCATTAGATAAATGCTGTAAGATTCCACCCAACCTTATAAGCAAAATACAGAAATGTAACTGGAATATAATAAAGAAATGTGATGCTTATAATAATGTAGGAATGTGCTGCAAAATGTTTTTGGTTTGCAGATGTACAAAGGTGTTTTAAAAGTTTGCACACCATAATCTGCTCTGTAGTTTTCAATGAGGACAGACTTGCTGAATTGCATGTCCTAAAAACAGAGGGAAAAGGCTTTTATGAAAATATAAGGGAGATTTGTATAGCTTATCCCCTCCCTCCATTTTTTCTTAGGAAAAACTTTATGGAAATTCATGATTTGAGTAACCTTCCTGTGAGAAAGTCAGATAGTGTTTTATAATTTTGTGAAATAATTATAATAGATTGAGTATGCATTCACTTTTTACTTGTAATAAAATATCTTGCTGTCTATCCCCCCCGTCTTCTTAATAAAGATATCAGTGCTATGATAGAATTGCCTAAAAATTGTGTGGCGGCAGCAGTTGGCAAAGAACTGAGTGAGTATTGCTATATACTGTATAATAAATATTTGAATGTTATTAGCTGTGTGTTCTGTATGTTTTAAAATGTGGAGGAACATGCATTGTGTCTACAGGGGTTAAGATCCAAGCACCTGTGCACTAATTCCACTTAATCCTGGAGCCTTTGTGTTTGTATTACTGTCCCTTGATATAACGCTGTTGTAAATTTTAATGATTTCATGCAATGTTTGAAATTAAGGAGGGCAATCAATATTTATTTGGTATGTTGGTACAGCAGTACATTGCACATGGAAAGCAGCAGTCCTTGAGGGAGCTGCAACAAGAAGGCAGAGTAGGTTTTAAAAAAACATTTATTTCTTTATTTCATTTTCTTAGTATACAAAACCAAATAAAATATTGAGATCTTAAAGTCTCCAACAGATAGTTTTTGTAAATACATACCATGCCAACAGCTTTGGTCTTAGATTTCCAAACACTTGTCTCTTAAATATCTATCCTGTAATACCCTCTTCGTGTTTGAAAGGACTTAAATCTTGCAGGAGCAAGCAGTGTACCACCCGCCCCATTAGTCAGGTGACCAGTGCTTTCAGAAGTGACAGGGCTGCTTATCTGTTCCGCACACAAGGATCTCCATATCAGAATTGTGGTCGCCTCTGCTTGTAGCGAAATAATTCTTTCTGAAGAAAACTGAGGCTGTGAGTGCTGACGGAAGTGGAGCCAAATTGGCAGGACCACAGAGAACTCAGAAACATTATCATGCTCAGGGGAACCCTAAAATTGGCAGTAGTTTTTTGTTTTTTTAAATTTTAAAGCCCAAAATTTTAAAGAGTGTGCTCTTACGCTGTTTTGGGAGGACTTGTGTGTTTAAATTTTATTTTATTTTAATTTAAAAAAACCTACTGTCAACTTTAGGGTTCCCTCGAACTTGATAAATAGCCACTGCATGCTCAATAGCCACAAAATGTTGAGTGTCCTTAGGGGAAAAAAATAGAAAATGAGGTGTGTGGGCAGTAGAGTATTCTGGAGGAAAATGTGCCAGCCTGCCTGGAACTCTGAAAAGTAACATTCCTGCTAGGTGAGGCTACACTGCAACATTTTGTTGCAGGTCCTAATTATATGTATTCTCATAAATGTCAAGATGTTGCCTGCCTTTCTCTTTGAAGTCATTCTTAGACTGAAAGCTTCCAGAGATGGAACTGAATGGGATGTCATCGAAGTGAAGCGCCTTCTTGACCATGAGGACAATATTGTATCGTTGGTCAGTGTCAGTGGTAAGACTGTTACTAATTTAATTGCTAGTAACTCATGACACATTTTTAAATTACAAAGTTTCTTATGTTGCTTCCCAAATGTAACTAAATGTTTATCTGAAGTTTTTATTATTTGAGATGCAGCTGTGTTAAACCTTTTTCTTTTTTCAAACATCTCTGCACAATAGATTTGCCTGTACCTAAATCAACATGAAGTTGCTTGTCTGTTTATTGAGATAGCAATCAAAATACAGTTAAGCTTAACTGATTTCAATTAACTTACATGTACAGTGACTTCTTTTTTATTTGTAATGAAATGCATAATGTTTTTATTGGTCTTAAACTAAGTGTGTGGTTATATTTTGGTCACAACCTTCTTCTGGACAAGGGTGCAAAGCTCTTCCCTGCCCATTTTATCCTTGAAATAAGCATGAGGTGGGTTTGGCTGAGAGATGGTGACTGGCTCAAGGTCACTCAGTAAGCTGCATGGCTGAGTAAGGATTAGAACCTGGGTCTCATCAGTTCTAAACTAACCGCTACACCATATTGGCTCTCTTAGTGTTAAAGTCTTTACAGTACAATTAATAATCTTAATCCAGAAGAGTCAATTTAAATGTGAAAGCAGTGTCTTGTGTTTAGCTTCATCTCCAGTGTGAAACATTGCTGTGGAATCAACAACATTCACCATACTTATCCAGGGTATATATGAGATGTCCCTGCAAAACTGTAATTATTCTGATATTCTCAGGGTGGGGGTGCAGGGCTGGTGGATTAAAAACAAAACAAAAAACACTTCTGGACTCAGAGTTGTCTTTTTTCCCCTCTCCCCCCATCAGCTCTCTGCAGTGCAAAAGTGAGTGTGCAGCCTTCTGCTGCGCTTGAATTTTGTGCAATTGCTTGTTAGACATGATAAGAGTAGTTTTACTATTTTTGTTTAGATTGTATTTTTCTCTTTAATTTTTATTGCATTTCTTATTTTATGTACAAAGGGTGCTTCCACGTTTGGCTTTCTCCTCCAGCTACCAGCTAGAGTTTTACTTAGGCTTGCAAATAGTTGTCCCATGTGGCCAGTGAAATTTACCGGTACCTCCAGGTGACCAGGCATTACAGCCACTAATGTCTATTGTAGGTTTGTGTAGGTGGGAAAGCAGGCTGGTAAACATTTTGGTAGTCTAGTAATCTTGGCTGGCTTTGTTGCTAAAGTCTGTCAGAGTCCTGTTCTCCCGAGTCAGTTGGAAATGGGCCAGGCAGAGCCCAATTTGCATTGACTTTGCTTGTTATCTGATTAACTTGTGAGCCTCTGTGTAAATAGGTGTTTATTTATGCAAACTCTAATATTTTTGGTGCCTAGATCTGACTTTTGCAACAGGCTCTCATGTTGGTGAGCTGATAGTCTGGGATGCATTGGACTGGACCATGCATGCATATGAACGCAGATGGGATGCTTCTCTTCACGTTGACCCACAACAAGAAATAAAATTATCGCACAGTCAAAATGAAGTTTCAATTCAACATTTAGCTTCTGATGAGGAGGTGAACGTTTTAAACAGTATTAAAAAAATGAGACTTACAATTGTTTTTCTGTGTCTGGTTAAAAAAATGCTGATTTAATATGTACTTATGCTTTATTTATTTTCACATCCCAACAAGAAATGCAGATTGTGAGTCCTGAGCGAAAGGTTAATTTTAGAACTTGTCTTAGCTTTGTAAATTTCATTGAACTCCTACAGGCTCAATCCAATGAAACTACTCCTGTGAGAATCCCATTAAATGATTGCAGAATTTCAGTCATTTCAGACTTGAAATGGAGTGTGTTTTACGGTTTGGGCACTGAATAGAATAGGACAAGGAACACAGCATGGCTGCCAGACCAGATTTGCAATGTGTGCTGTATTCTTCACAAAAATAATGTGCATTTTCATTAAGTTAGCAATTATTAGATTAGTAGAAATCAAGTAGATATCTTCTTTTGGATGCAATTTTATCAAATGGCATTTCTGAGCATGGTCAATTTTTGCTTGTTGTTCCTCTTCGCCCCACAGCGCCAAGATCAGAAGTGAGAGATGCTGTCAAAGACCTATATCTGGTCTTTGTGCTGTGGTGTTCACCCTTAACTCCAATCTTAATCCTTAGTGCTTAGTCTAGAAATAACAGATCTCTGCACCTGATAGCGTATGACATCAGCTGACTGATGGGTGGGTGTGGTTTGCCCAAAGTGGCCCAGCAGGCCTAATTAGGACTGTGGGATTCCCTACCCATGTTAGCAGCTGGGACAATACAGCAATGTTTTGTTGCAGGTTTACAAACTTACTTTAGAGCACATTGTGTTAGGCATAATGCTTGTAGGTTGTGGTTCTGCCATAAAAGCAATAACATAAAATATACACATTATACTGTCATAAAACGCAAAGGAACACAGTGGCCCTGTTCAAATGATTAAATCTCATCTTAAAAAGCTGAGATATGAACAAGCATAATGTACCCATGGCAGCCACTTTGCTGCTCCCTTGTTTGAGCAGGGAAACAAGCCAGGAAGCCTCACTTAACTACCATTTTTGTTTAACTGCGTTTAGCTTTTTATTTGAATGGTTATGTTTTTAAGTTTTTATTGGTTTTAATATGTCACTTTGAGTAACGCAATAAGAAAAGCAACTAAAAAATACATAATAATAATAATAATAATAATAATAATAATAATAATAATAATAATAATTAATCACAGTTTCCTGATAATTTCCAAATGGTGAAACTGTGGTTAATGGCTTCCAAACAAGTCGTAGTACAAAGTTATAGTTTAACATTGGCTTTTAATCTCCTTTCTTACTTGAAAGCCATAAATCATAGCTACTGGTTCAGTTGTAATGGCAAGCTATGGCTAAATGAGACTTCCTGGTTTGTTTTCCTGCTTGCACAAAGGGAGAAACAAAGTGGTCATGTGTGGCTTCTTCATATCTCAGCTTATTAAGCTGAGATTTCTTTGACCAAATGCACCCAGTCAGTAGTAAATCTGTTAAATTGTAGTCAGCAGCAGGGGGCTAGAAAGAAACTGAACACATAGGCCAGCAAAGGTCTGGCAGAACAAGGTTTTTACAAACCTACCGGCCTTGAAAAAGGTTGTGGATGGAAATAGCTGGCTGTGCTTTATAGATTATTAGATGCCACCGACAGCAATAGGATTGTAGTATTTATATGAATTGAGGCATAATGCAAAAACTATTTTAGTAATTATAGAGGTAATTACAGTTTAAGGAGCTACGCACCTCTTGCCTTCTGAGCCATTTGGTTTAGATTGAAAGGTAACAGTGTCACAGTCCTCCTGGAAATCCATTACACAACGTAATATGTCTGCTTTGTTAAGATGTTCTATTGAATTTTCTTTCCAGTGTGTGTTCGCTGCTGTTGGAAAGGGCATATACGTGTATAACCTTCAAATGAAGCGTGTGATTGCCTTCCAGAAGACTGCTCATGACTCCACTGTCCTGCACATTACAAAAGTTCCAAACAGGTGCAAGTTACACTAAATTTTTCATACGCTGAAAATGTAAGCACCAGAAAGATGAAGAGGGCCACACTTGATGTTTGTTCATTTCACCCAACCTTTCATTATAAAATATTTGAGCAACCATTGACCTGTTATATTTTGCTTCCCTGGCTGCATGATAATCCTGGTCTTTAGCCTGAATTGCTCACTTATTTATTTTTAAATTGCAGTACTGAAATTCTGATGTACAATTAACAAAAAGAAACCCATTCATGCTCATTAAACACATTATTGCTAACATTGGATGCCATGCTGCAGGCGGTGCCACAACAATGACATAGAATGGAGGTCGGGAGGCGGAGGTGAGAGGGATTTTAGGGTTGCACAGGGCACTGCTGAGATTTGAGAGCCCAGACTCCACCACTGACCAAAGATCTCTCCCAGCAGCAGCACGTAGTTATTAAATAGCACCAGGACAAGAGCGGTCTTTGTGGCAATGGATTTACTCCACACTCAAGACAGGCAATATCTCCTGCCTGCCTTCTTTGACAGGGACTGCCAGAATCACCTCTGTTGTCGATGTTAGTTGAAACTGGGCTGATAGCAAGGTATCCTTCAGAAAGCAGGCCCACTGGGAACATTAATTCTAAACATTAGGTCACAATTACAGAGTCTTTGTTTTGTGAAATTCTGCTAATGTGGTTCTGCATGACACTGCAGTAATAAGTAAGTCACATTTGCTTTACAGGCAAATAATCTCCTGTTCAGAAGATGGCAGTGTTCGCATATGGGAATTACGAGAAAAACAGCAGCTTACAGCTGAACCCGTTCCTTCAGGTCTGTATCCAGAATGAGGATTGTTTACACAATATCTGAGATAGAAGGAATATGCTGGTGAATGCCAGTAGAGTGACCAGGGCTGCACAAAATTAAAATGTTATTTAGTCACGCTGCTAAATTTGTTTGTGTGAAAGTTGCTCAGAAAGCAAGAGAGACATTTTAATGTGAATGTACATGTAGTCATTTCTACACAGCTGTTCTCATATAGAAGCTTGTAAGATAATGAGCATTGAGTTGGCTGGATAGAAGTATATATTTCCCAAATATATTTAGTTCGACAGCATCCCATTTTATATGCCTTAGTTAGCTTAAGAGCCATCATTTGACAGCCACTGGCTTGTGGTAACAAAACATCCCATGGCCCTTCTGATAAGTTCATGGAGTTTGGTCGTCCGCTTGGTTTAAATGCCTGGATTTTGGCAGGAAGCAAACGAATGAAGAAGTAGAAACCTGGTGTAGTCTGCAGGAAACTCATTTACTTCAACCAACTGTCTATTTTCCAGGTTTTTTCAGTATGTGGGGATTTGGAAGGACAAGTAAACAAGCCAGTCATACAGCTAAAAAGCCGCCAGAGAGCACCACTGTTTTCTCCTTGGATCTCATTGGGGATTTGATTGGGCACTCTTTAGCTGTTCAGGTTTGTTGGAATTATTGCTGCCATTGTTCCTGTAACTATAAGGGTTATTTCTCTTAAACAGCTACTTAGGGACTAGTTTTATTTGAGACTGTATAAGGAGACAGAGCTTCTTCCCTAATTGGATCTTGAGACATGCAAGTACAGTAGTCTGTGAAAACTGAATTCTCAGCCTAGAAGGCATTCATTGTGTTCTTTTTGTGTTCTATTATGACACAAACCAGGGAAGAAAACTCTTACCTTGACTCTCAGGTGCCTCATACTTTGAGTGGTATGTCAGTTACAGTTCTAATAAACTAGAGGAACTAGAAGAAGCAAACTACTTCATTCAACATTGTCTTTACTACATATGAAAATACTTCCTGTGCTATTCTCTACATGCTTACCCAGAAGTAGGTCCCACTAAATTCCATGAGACTTATCCCTAGGTAAGTGTGTATAGAACTGCAACTATAATTATGTATTTGTCCTGTTTGCACCAGTATTTTGGCATGTAAAATGAATCATGCAACTTGCTCAACATGCCCCAAAGTTGGGCTTGTTCATAAAAACTGCTTCTTATTGAGGTAACTTTCAGAAGCAGGCATAATATTCCTTTGTTTTGTTTTGTTTTTTTAAAAAGTTTAAAACTGCTAGGCGTGCCCGTGCCTTTGAACATTCCTAAAATAGTTCATTGGGTCCTGGTTTTTCCTCTCACTTCTTGAATTTGTTTTAGGGGCACAGAATTGGCTCCATACTTCCTGCTGCTCTAGTTCTGTTTGGCTTATTTTATGATTATATCTTTTGCTGTCTCCCACATACTTGAGCCTAACCAGGTTGCTTTTATGTTCTTGAGGCGTTACCATTTTGGGCAAGTGTGTTACTTTATTTGACTTTATTTTGTGAATGTTGATAAAAAACTCTTACAGTTGAGTATATTGTATTGATGATACAGTTTTTGTTGTAGATGTTCCTGTACTTCAGTGAACATGGCCTGGCAACATGCTCTGCTGATCACCTTGTTATTTTGTGGAAAGATGGAGAACGAGAGTCGAGATTGCGCAGCTTACTGTTATTTCATAAGTTAGAACAAAGTGAAGATTTGCAGCTTAGGATCTAAAAGGACGTAAATATATGGGATAAAGGTATGGAATATGAATAATAGAAATAAGCTATTTAAAGTCTTAAGTATTTTTTAAAAAAACTTGTGTGTATTTTTTTTTCTGGAACCTTTTTTAAAAACACTTTAATCAGCATTGAGGAACTATTAACCCACAAGACTGCCAAGTTTTCCTCTATGACACTGCCAAAGACGGTGGACTGTGAGGTGCAGAAAGAGCTTACCTTACCCTCATAGAAACCACTCCTTTATATCAACAGCTAACTTACATAGCATCTTGTAGGGTTGAACTAAAGTGGACTGATAACTTTGGGAGAACCCCCTCTTACCAGTGGATTCTGAAAGGGTTGTCTAGAGCAGTTGGGATAGTTTGTCAAATGTAAGTTGACTCATGTATTAACAGAAAACATGCAATCAATAGGGGCATGCCCAAACAAAAAGGTACTAAAACTGCTCTGAGGGAGGCATTGAATGAGATGAGCTTCTTCGATAACGTAGTCTTACACTGGTGCATTTTGTCTAATTGTAAGTTATATACCTTGAACCCCTGGATTTTTGTTGCATATGTCTCAATTACTGTGTATTCTGCTGATGATGAAAAAATTGGATTGAATGAGAGCATGAAGAGAAGGCACACACATTTAACTGTAACAGAACTGAAGCTAAGGCTATGTGAATAAAAATGAATTAAAATTTAATCAGATATAGGCTTTGCTATTAGTACATAATGGAACTTATGAATACTGCAGTGAACACACCATTCTTTAAACAACACAATGTAGCATTATAATACATAGCAACGGAAGTTAGGTGCTGTTAGAGCTCTAACAAAAATATAGCTTCTATACATTTCTCTGCATGGAAAGTATATGAATGTTTTACAGTATTTTACATAACTTGATACAAAACATTGAAAAAATGTTGGCACATTATGTAAGCTACAATCATTTTTCATCAGTAGTAACACTATTGTTTACTTCACCTGGTTTTCCTCCTTGGACTCAGCACAAAAATATGGAGATGGCCAAAGTTTTTTTTTTCCTTTTGGGAGGGCAGTGTAATACTTTATATCAGATCATATGCATTTCAGCATTAGAAGAGTCCCTTGTAATGTGCAGTGTTAAGTAATAGTTGACTAATTTGAAGGACTTTGTGTCACTGATAGCCAATTTGATGATTTTCTAAGTCAGTACAAGAACTAACTACTGGTCAAAAACTATAAATCATATTCTTTCTTTTGATAAGATTTTATTAAGGCTTTTCATACTACAGTACAAAAACAGAAAAAGAGAAGGAAAAATGTGAATTCCTCTCTCAAAGGTAGATCTCAATCCTTGTCTCACACAGAAAGAGGTGGCTCCTCCCAGCTCTCACCTGAAAGCTTCCTGATCTTCTCCCACCCTGGGAGATCTTCCCTGCCTCTCATACAGGGACTTTCACCTGCCATCCTCCACCTTCATTTGCATATAATCCCCTCACTGACCCAGACTAGAGGACATAAAAAAAACCCCAAAACAGAAGCCAGGAACAAAGCAGAAAAGGGAAATAAAAAGTAACAGAAAGTTAAAAATAAATGAAAAGAGAGAAAATGATAAGGAAAGAGAAATAAATAAAAAGAGCTTCCCACCCATTCTCCGTCTGTCAGTTGTATATTTAAAATTTATTCAAAGTGTTCACTCCAATGCAACTTCCATCCATTTTTATGGGGCTTGCCCAAGAGGACCTCCCTATCCGTAATTTAAAAATGAATCTTATTAGGTCTATATTTTTATTTTAAAAACCCACATCATTCTTAACTGGGGCTCTTGAAGCAGCTTGCATCAAATAGCAATACAACTTGAACCTTGTGTTTTTGTTCTGTTCTTAACATTATAGACTATATTTAGCCTATACATTGTCTTGGGTCCTTGATATTAAGGTCACTGTCTTAAGAGTAATTACTATGGCTGCAATCCAGGACACTATAAAGGCACAGGGGCTTTCCTGTCCTCTATGAGGGAAATACAATGTATGAGCAGCCATTTCCCTTCTCATAGAAAGATAATAGGATGCCTCTGTACAAGTGTAGATTCTGGAAACCTTTTTGAATATGGCTTGAGGGTGTGCATATCTATCTAGGCAGGGTTTCTTTTCCTTATGGCTCATGTAAATAAGCATCTGTTACACACTGCTCCCCATTCTAGCAGGCAGATGTAAAACTGGAACTGTACAACACCACAAAGCATGATTGTGCTATTGAAGCAACAGATGCAACAAGTGCCAGTCCCTGACTTTAGTTGCTTGTATGGACTTTCACAATATGGCTCACTGTCACCTGTTTAGAAGGCAGAGAAGAGAACAGATTGGCTCAAATTTATGGGCTTCATTACTGCCTACTAAAATTTTATACAAAATTGGTTTAATAAGTAAAGCAGCTCCCAGGTCTCCTTGTGTATCTAGAAACCACAGTGTGTAGAGTCCCCACATTACTGTGCAACTTTAGTTAGTAATGGAGCTACTTCTGTGGCTGCATTCCTATTGTGCATGCAAACGGCCTCCTAACATTTAGGTCCGCAGGAAAGCCAGCTTAAGGAGGGAAGCAGTATGCACAGACAGGTTTAGATCACAGAAATTGTACCATATACAAAAGAGAACAAAGTTGATAGTTAATTAACTAACTTTGCTATTAAAATAATTATTTTTTTCTAAGAAAGGACAGTTAAATTTGCTGTTTACCCCCTCAAATTTATTTCTCCAATCGCTTTTTGTTTTGTTTTAAAGTTCTTGTAAACCAGGCTTCCCCAAAATGCTTATGTCCATCAAATGTTATTGATAGTTATTCCAGAGAAGCTAGCTTTTTGTAGAATTCTGCCCTCTTACATGGAGTTCATGTGTATAATTGATCCCGGCCTGCAAACAACTTAAACCAATCATATAATTTGACAAATTATAACAATTTGTTTTATATAAAATTACATTTAAAAGGATCCATTGTGCCACAAAAAGAGAATAGCTCTATAAAGCATATATTGGTTTCTCGATTATCATTTTTATATATAAAAAAACCAAAGTTGTGTAGAATTTAGAACAATTTAAAATTGAGAAACAATAGTCTTCTCCATGCTGCCCTGTTGGTTACTTCATTGTGAAGGAAATTGCCCCCTCTTGGGTTCATACCAGTAAGTGGTTCACAGTGTGAGTGGTAGGCTATGGTGTTCCATATCCTCCCTTCAGCTTCCGTTATTGTTCTCTGAAGGAAGCCGGAGGCTCCTACACTTTAGCTCATCTAGTGTTTTCCAGTGTTTGTAGTTATTTGCCAAGTGTTGCATCAGAACAGGTAGATGTGCAAATGCTGAGAGAGGAAGAGAAAAGAAATGCTTTACTGTCAAAGCCCAACAACTGAAAAAACATAATGTCAACTTCAGAGAAGCGTTCTCACAGTGAATAGTCTTCAGCCTTTGTACTGAATTATTTAGTCAACTGCTGGTACTTAACAAAGAATAGCATATACAAAAAATGATACCTAGTTTTATTGGTGGCTAACTTTCTCCAAAAGCACAAGTGGGACCTGCAACAAAATGCTGCAGCATGGAATATGCTCCTGTTCGGGGTGCCAGTCAACCAGGCATGCTGTTTTCCAGGTTACTCAGCATACACCCCCCCTCAAGTTTCCATTCCTGCATCATCATCTGCAGCAGCAGCTGAGCATGCTCAGTTTTTATTGGGCTGTTTTCTCAATCCTGCTGATGGCTTGTGAGTTGACAGTGTCATTTTGGCTACATAATTAGATCATTAGTTACGAAACTGGAAAATAAAATTGTGCTCTGCGCTCAAACAGTTGCTGTAGAATATAGTTTCTATTTATTTCAGAACAGCAACCATTTAAAAATTATTGAAAAATAATCCAAAGCAATTTTGTAGTCCTTACTGAGCTGCCGTAAAACATAGTACAGTGGTACCCCGCAAGACGAAAAATGCGCAAGACGAAAGAGTTTTCTGTTTTTTGAGTCGTTCCGCAAGACGAATTTCCCTATGGGCTTGCTTCGCAAGATGAAACGTCTTGCGAGTTCTTGCGAGTTTGTTTCTTTTTTCTTAAAGCCGCTAAGCCGTTAATAGCCGCTAAGCCGCTAATAGCCGTGCTTCGCAAGACGAAAAAACCGCAAGACGAAGAGACTCGCGGAACGGATTAATTTTGTCTTGCGAGGCACCACTGTAATCCCTAAAATCAGTACATTAGGGGAGGCCCTTTTTCACCTGCATTCACCATTAAAAGTACACATTCACCAGCGGTGTGCAACTTCCAAGCACCCCAGCCTGAGAGGTTGTGCTATCTGCACTAGCACAGATTTCCCATTGTACTGGGTAACCCAGAACTTATGCTTATTCTGTGATGCACAGTCCCTGGCCATATGGATTTAGACTTTTATATCCTACCACCTTTGGGGTGAAACAGTAAGAAATTTGTTCTTCCACAGAGAAAAAAGAAAATGCAACTTCTCACCATCCCAAGCATCAAACATGTCCATTATGAAGTAATCAATGAAGGATATCTGAGACTTGGGGATGCTACAGGTGTTTCGATCGAAAACTGGCATAACAACTGGCAGACCCTGTCTCTTTTCTTCATCTGTCTGTAGAAAACAAAATAATTGTAGTCAATTTGTGCAGCCAAAGCAAAGATTACACAATTTTTTGGGGGGTGTATGTGTGTATACCATATATGATCTTAACAGTACAGAGCAATAGCTCAGGAAAACAAACCCTACTTGCAGTTGCAATTAAAAATATTCTACCTGGAGCAGGAGCACAGAACTGCTATCCCCAAAATTATGAGAGAAAAAAATCCATGGGACCTGAAGATTAGTTTTTGCTTCAAACTATCCCAGAAGATGAACAGGCATTTTGCACATCATGGGCACATGTATGTAGAAAAGGAGGGTACAAAGTGAAATAATCAATAATATCTCTTAAGTCCGATTTAGGATTTTGCTGCTGCTGTTCCCATACAGGAAAATGAGCCAGAGGAAAAGAATGAACACTCAGCCTCAAGTGCTAAAACCAGTTGGACAGGGCAAGGTGAGCAGATGCAGTTCCAGAATGGTTTGCTTCAAAGGTGGCTGATTGAACCACTGGACTAGGAAATAGCTGTACACCAGGAAGTAGCTATGATGTTGTAGAGGCATGGAGAACTTCACTCTCACTCAAAAATATTTCCATCCTATTGTCAGTGCAACCTTCTCCAGGCTATAAACTCTCATGTATACTGCTTAGAAATGATAATGATTAAGTGGTATATAAATGCCTTCAATAAAAAATAAGTAATGTGTCAATTCAAAAATTGGTTCCTTCCATTTTTTCTACTTGTCAGTGCACTGCATTACCTTTCTTGGCTGTTCAAATAATTTACCCAGGCCACCGCGCCCCCCAATAGCACTTCACATAACAGATTTCACAATTTGAGATTCTTTGACTGCATCACAATCATCCAAGTCTGATTTCATTATTTTCATGCATTTTTTCCAGTTACATAATACATTCTAATCAAAGATTGAGTTTCAGCAGACTCTTCAAATCTTGCCGAATTGAGGATGGTTGGTTGTTTTTTTGCTGCAATGTTCAAAGTGCTTCTGAATCACTCCAGTATATTTTTTTAAGAGAGTGTGCACTTGCTTAGCATCTGCTAGCTTAAACTGTTTGATCAATTATACTTAATGAATTCTGTCATGGCATATGAAGCTGTTATTGATGGTAGAAGCTGAGGCGGGAAATACAGATAGCATGTGCTTTCTAGTCACCTGAAAACACAAGAGCATTTTAGAAGTAAAACTATTTTTCTCATGCTAAAAGCTATGTTAGTATTCAATTTTAAAAATTATAAAGCCATACCTGTGCAAAATATTCTTCTGAAATCCTCCCAGCCCATTCAATACACAGTTCTAGAGGGCGACATGGATTTGCAACATCTGCACATTTGATCATCATGCGCTTAATCAATGTCTGGTTATCTGGAATGTTCTTGAGATTGGTTGTACATTCACAGTCACTACCCTCATTCTGAAATGCAGATACATAGTTAAATGTGGGGGTTAGCATAACTGGCCACAACTGCTATGAAAACACTATCATAACACTTTTAAACTACACCTTAATATAAGTAACAACCCTGCACAAACCAGGTTTTTTTAGGAAGCAGTACAAGAGAGCCTACCGTGTTATATGTCCCTTTTATTGTATCGTACAGATGTGGATTTATTGTATGACAATGCGATGCATTATGTGACATTTGGTTCATGCAATCCAATTACTGTATTTTTCGCTCTATATGCCTTCCATCAGCGGAAGAGAAACAATGCACATTGCCCAATATATTATTATGAGATTGAGCACCTGGACATTGTTTGCACCTAATAGCATAAAACATAGATCCTGGTTGTGGATGTATGAATTCTGGTAATATGAAAAGAAAGTGCCACAGAAATGCACATAGTATACATCTACTTAAAATACCTGTGCTGCTTCTGAGGACATGGGCTTGGTGATGCTGTTCACAAACTTGTTCACATGCTCAAAATGCTTTGTCATTTCTGTTGCCAAAACCATGTCGATAATTGCCTGACGAAGCGTTCGGTAATGATTTCTGGGAAACGGAAAAAGAGGAGTGTTTAAGAATTCAGAACATTTGGAACCCCACAGGAAGGAGGAAGGTTTAAGAGAAGGGATTATAAAAGGAGACAGAGCAGGAGTGGGCTAAAATTGCTCTAAAGAAAGTTATCAAATACTATTAAAAAAGAGGAATCTCAGCTAAGCAGTAGTGTGGCTCACCATCTGCAGCCATTCACTATTTCCCAGGTATGGTATCAGGCCTCCAAATTCACATTTAACATTCCAGCCAAAGAATCACATTATGAATACAGCCCTTGTAATCACTTTCACATATTCATACAAAGTGAGTAATCCCAAAGTACAGGCCCTACTATTTCCCCTAAAAAATAGCAAATACCCCAAATTTCTGGAGAAGAAATACATTTTCATAATGCCTCAACTTGGAATATAATTTGTACACACTGCACACATATGGAAGATAGAGGTGCTTGGGTTGTGTTGTTGTTTTTTAACCATATGTATGTTACAATAAATGTCCAAAATTTGGAGAAAGGCAACATTCCCATGAGAATGCTGACCATAGCAGATAAATGTTAATGTGTGGAAAAGAAAAGAATAACCCAAGTTTTGGACATATGCTGATGAATGCTAGCAATCTCATATAGGCCAATCCTCTGCATTTTGGAGCACTGATGTGATTGTTGACACAAAATTTCAGACATCCATCTATAAACAGAATTTTTTTTTGGGGGGGGAGGCAGATCTCGCACACAACCACAAAAAAATGTATCTTCATGTACTCAAAACAAAGAGAACTGTGAGGAAGCTAACCTATTGAGACTTTTGAAAATGTTGCACTTGTTGTCTTTTACGGTGAGCTGGAACGCCAGAGCTGTGTGATGGCTTTCCAACACAGCTGTGTCATTGTAGAGTACAGCGAGCTCACTGCTTGCATTGCACAAGAAAGAATTGGTCCGTCCTGGGTGGTCCACATCATGAACTGTTGCAGCTATTAATGCAGCCACTTCATCTAAATGATCAAGGCTTGCCTACAAGAAAGAATTAAGTCTCGTTCACCTATACAGTATTTATCAAAATAAAAATGTAACAGTAATCACCAGTAGAGTCACTGATATGCAAGTCTGGGTGAGTTTGTAGAATCTAGAGGCAGGAGTTTCTTGTAATTTTCCCGATGGGAAATTTACCCATCCAGTGTAATCCACCCATAACTATGGGGAATGCAGCATTAGTTTCAATGGCTACATAGATGCAGCTCATTTTCATCTTCTGAAGATCCATTTACAACAGAGCTGGGGGTTTGGATCTGGCCAGCAGACCAGATTCTTATTCCTTCCACCTGTCAAATCACCTGACATCACAACAATTTCAAGTAATCTGTTTTTGTAGAGCGTTATGAATAAAGCTATGTAAGCACTGACCATTAGTTGATTGTCAATGCTTTGTGTGCCCCATGCACAGTTCCCTGATAATCAGCTGCATTACATGCCCCACACCTCATATATGACATCAAGTGTAGGGCATGTGGGCATGGCTTGGCCAAAATGGGGAAGCCCGGTGTGTCTACTTAGACTCATGGCCAAAGGTTCCCCACTGCTGATTTATAAGTATCAATAACCATAGAAAAATGATTGGGAGATGCCACCACATAGTGACATTTTTCCATATAAAAATGATTGCATAACTACTCTCAGATAGTAAGCAGCGCAGTGAGGGACTTCAAATAAATACCATGGAAACACCCGGTCATAACTTGTTGAACATAAGTATAGGAAATCTCAGCAAAAATTGTACCTTAACTCTCTCTTTCCCCAGAAAGAAAGCTGTGGCATGCAAGACATCAGCTGCATGAGTGGAGTTGTGATAGGAATTGGAGGAGTGGTAGTTGGCTTCAATCACCTGGAACCAGGCTCGCAGTGTGGCTTCGGGACAGTTTAAAAATTCGCAGACACCAAAGCGGGCAAAAGTTTTCAGACCCAGATAAACCAGTGGCCTGAAACATAATTGGAAAGGGAGATGGTAAAACAAGGCAGGAAAGGCACTCGTTATCAGTCTTCTTGCTCTTGCAGATTTTGGTTAGCAACAGCTTCCATTTACTGGATACATTTCACCACTATCCCTGTGTGTGCTTGCTTGCCATGTGAAGTTGACAGTCAGCATTTTGACGGTGGGGAGACTTATATAAAAATAAGGAAGAGCCAAATTACATGACGTGAAATGCACAGCTTGGCATTGTGCAGTCCTTTTTTAAAAACAGCAGCCACATGGGGGCAATTAGGATCAGGACCATGGCGCAAAGGCATGAAGGGTTACCACTATCTTCCAGTGCTGTAGTTCTAATTAAGAGCTCCCTCTCTCAGCTGCTGTTTGGCACAGATGAGAAGCTGTCATCGATGTCAATGGCAGTTACTTTTCTGTGCCAAACAGCAGCTGAGCAGCATTTTAGGAGGGCTGACAGCTTGGGGAGGAAAGCTTTAACACCTCAAACTGTATTTAATGTATTCTGGCCGGAAGAGGCAAGGGGTCATAGGGGCATAATAGATTTAACATGCAGTTGCATGTTCTTAAGCTTAATTTCAATGGGAAGTGAAGAGAGAGAGAGAGAAAGAAGAAGAAAGAAAAAGAAAGAAAGAAAGAAAGAAAGAAAGAAAGAAAGAAAGAAAGAAAGAGAAAAGAAAGAAAGAAAGATTGGTGGCACCATGTAGTAGCTCTTGAAGGGAGTCGCAAAACAGAAAGGATGGAGCTGCATATAGATCTATCCTGCTCTTGCTAAACTAACCACAACAAATGTAACATAAAGTAAAAAGGGTATTATTCTGGCAGCTTTGGGAATCATGCCCACTCCACACACCCACCAGGAAGCACAGGAGGGGGAAGCACAAGTTACTCCCGGCTTCCTGTATCAACATCTGCCAGAGACAGGCAGCTACAACTAAGCAAGTCATAGATGACACAAGCTTAATTTGTGCCACAGCTTGTTCAGCAACACCTTCCACTTCTACACCTCTATCTAACACAATGCAGAGAGAAGGCTTGCCTTTTATTTGTAACAGCTTCCAGTTCAAAAATGTTGAAGTCCCAGCTCTCTTCATTATCCAGTAAACGTGCAATACAGGGTGGAACGTCATTGATAGTAATTGGCACAGAGAGGTGACCATGGCTCTGGTTCGTGGTATCTGTCGAAATGATAAATTTATTTATTTCAATTATATTTCTGCCTTTTCCTCTAAGGAGCTCAATGTGGGGCACATGGTTCTCCTCTTCCTCCTCAGTTAATCCACATAACAACCCTCTAAGTTAGGCAGAGGGGCAGCGACTGGCCCACAGCCACCCAATGAGTTTCATGCCCAAGTGGGGATGTGAACCCTGGTCTCCCAGGTCCTAGTCCACCACTCTAACCACTACACCACACTGAAGAATCCTTAGTAGAAATTAAGTATTTGGACCAAGGTAGACACGACGGGATGAATCCAGGCTTAGTAACTGAAATCAGTGGGACTTGTTTGTTGTGATTCATTGATTTCAATGGGTCTAATCTTAGCATAACTATATCAGGATCCAATCCAGAGGCTACAATCTCATGTGTGTGTAAATGGAACTGCCCTGATGTGGAGTGGGGAGGTGCGTATGCAAAGGTGGCATGCATGGTGGTAAGGCACTGCCCTCACCTGTAGTTTACCTCCCTGCAGTTTTTATGCCCAGGCACCCTCTTTCTGTGTTACTGGGGCAATTCTGTGTTTAACACACTCTTATCGCCCAGCTTGTGTTTTCCAACACTGTCTTCTCTGGTCCTGATACACCTCTAGTTGCAGGCAGCAAATCACATGTAACAACTGGTGACCCTGAATGGGGATGTATAAGCCCATCAAGAAGATGAAATGAGCCAGTTCAACGGGGTCAAGTTGAACATATGACACAGCTGGATATACCCACTAAGATAAGCCTCAACATCTTCCATACATAGATATTCCTTACTGAATCAAGTAACTGCTGTGTAAGAACTGGACCTTTTATTGTGTGTTTGAAGGATTCCATGCACCAGTGATTTTCAGCAAGACTTAATTGCTTTGCAACAACAGCAACAAATAAAACAGGCATGTGTTAAAGAGAGTTGGACGTGGGAACTTACTTTTCGAAAATACATACTCATTTCCTGACAGCCTTCTCAAGCCATCCTGAAATAAAACAAAAAATATTTGCACACTGCTGGATTCCACACACCAAGGAAGAAGGAGAAGGGTGCACTCTTAAAAGACATTGTGATCAAGCCGCAAAAGGTTAGGGAAGATTAGGATTAGGGTATCATTAAGTTTATGCACTAAGCAATATAAATTATGCTCCAAATAATTAGAAAAGCACATACAATTAATGTGTGAATGCTTGCTTAAATAAATACGCTATAAAACTTGCACCACCACTGAGAATTCAATCTGACATTAAAGCTGCATGCTATCCTCCTTCATGGCTGCTTATCTGGAGCAGTTTACAGAGGCAATTTTCTGTATCCACAGAGCTCCGCTTTGGTGAACCAGGGCAAAGTTCAATATATTCCTCCTACTGTGCGTTCCATATGCTGCTTACATAAATCTTAACAGTTTTTCCCACAACAAGCACCAGCAACAGAAGGCTGACGGAATGTTATGGTTTGTAGTACTATCAATGTAATGAGGCAATTGAGAAGCCACAGGAATTTTATTTAGAACATCAGCTCAGCTGAAACACCCCACAACAGTGAGTGAAATTGGTTGTTTGATATGTGTCTTCTTACTCACAGTCATCAGACCTCCAACAAGATCACTAGTGTGAGGATCCTCATCTTTGGTACCTAACTGAGGAGAGTAAAGTTCTGTTGTCCGTAAGATTTCCAAAACCCGATCCAAGGCCTCTGCTACAGTTACAGGGCTGTTTTCTTGAGCGGAATTGATTATATTAATGACCTACGGGGTTACAAACAGAAAGGAAAAACATATAACAGAGCTATTGCTCATTTTTAGTCTACATGAAACCATTAAGGAATTAGTATGTAAAATGAACATCAGATGAATAAAGCAGTTGATTAATCATCTTATTTAAATGATTAACCAATTAATTTACCATTTAAATTAATGTATTGTTAAAAATTCAAAATAGGTGCCTTTTTGAGAATATTGAAAGTACTATGATAATTTAAAACTTATAAGCAAAAGCTATCACTTACTGTTATAGGGACAGACTGTATTTTATATTTTCAAGCCCTGTTACAATGAGTGCAAAATAGACACTAAACAGTAACAAATGTACCATTAACAACTGATTACAATTTGCCTACATCAGAGGTTTTCAACCTTTTTGAGTCTACAGCTCCCTTAACCAACTACATTCTTTCTGCGGCACCCCTGTGGGGCTCAGGAGCCCAGTTATGTTACCCCTTGCCTGCAGCGCTGGCAGCTTCTCACCCTTTTTTGAACACCTTCCCTTGTGGAGTGTTCCCTCGGCTTGTTCTCCTCTCCCCTCTCCTTGTGAGTTCTCCAGGGAGTGCCCCCCCCCGCCCCAAAGAGAGGTGCCTGCCAGAGGCACCATTTGCTTGTGGAGCTTATAGCCTGGGCTGCTGCAATAAACAGCTATGCAAGCCTTTGGGAGGCAGAGACATGAGAGGGCATCAGAGGAGGGAGGGAAGAAAAGAGGGAGGGCAGTGTTGCCTGCGGCACCCCTGACCGTTTGGACTACTGCAATGCGCTATAGGTGGGGCTGCCTTTGAAGGGGACTCAGAAACTGCAATTAATCCAGAATGCAGCAGCTAGACTGGTGACCGTATAACAACGGTCCTGAAAGACCTACATTGGCTCCCAGTACGTTTCCAAGCACAATTCAAAGTGTTGGTGAGGTTACAGGGAACCAGGCAGAGGGCCTTCTTGGTAGTGGCACCCGCCCTGTGGAATGCCCTCCCACCAGATGTCAAAGAAATAAACAATTATCTGACTTTTAGAAGATATCTGAAGGTAGCCCTGTTTAGGGAAGTTTTTTTATGTTTGATGTTTTATTGTGTTTTTAATATTATGTTGGAAGCCGCCCAGAGTGGCTGGGGAGGCCCGGCCAGATGTGCAGGGTATAAGTAATAAATTATATTATTATCTTTCAAGTTACTGTAGGGTGCCATGGCACACTGGTTGAAAACCACTTGCCTACATGATTAAAATTGGCATCACTGAGTAAGCAATTAAAGTTCGTGCCTGTAATCCTATTCCTATTTTCCTGGGAGTAAACCCTACTGAACTCAATGGTACTTGCTTCTAAGTGAACATGTACAGGAGTGCGCTCTTAGTTGATTACTGATTCAAGTTGGGCAGTTCTATTATGTAATAATAGTTCATAAAGATAAAGCATTAGTTACTATTTGAGAAAAAACATCCTTGGTCCATTTCTTGTGAGTTTACAAGGACATGTTTACAATAAGTTATTAGAGGCATCTGAATGAATAAATAGCATGGTCTCCATTCATGTGTTTGATAAGCAACATCTTAAAATTAGCTTGGCTTTAAGTTGCCGCACCTTTTATTTATCTGCTATAGTAGAAACTACATAGTTATTGGTCCAGTATGCATGTAGTGTTATGTCCGAACTCACGCTCATGGTTTGTGTATCCAAGGCAAACCATGAGTAGTAAGCGAAAAACAAATAGTGGCTACAACTCATAGTTTGCCTACAGCAATATAATGCCAGGCCAAACCATGACATAATTCCAGGTAGCATAACAGCTGGATAACTGGAGGGGGAGTGAAGCCGTTATGATTTTAACTGAGAGTACATGCACACTATCATGCTCACACTTAGCCATGGTTTGGCTTAGTGTTACATGCAAACCAGGTCATTGGGGTGATGTGAAATGTACTGTGTTGGCTGAGCGCATCATAAGATATCTGAATGCCTCAACAAGCCTTGCTGTATCCGTCCAGATTGTTGGTGTGTGTGAAATTTTATCAGAAAGTTGTTGACTCTTACCTTTGTGATTGGGGCTTCTATCGTCATGGAGTGTATTCTTGCCATTGATGAATACCGACGATTCTGTAAACTTGGGGCTGCCATTAAACAGAAACATTTTGGCATTTAAAACAAACAAAAGTAAAAATCTGCATCCTCGTACATTGCATTATTTTAGATGTGTGGGTCTATCTTGAGTTCTATGTTGAAAGAAAGGCAGGATATAAAGGTAATAAAATAAATAAAGAAGCTACGGTCCCATCATATGTTCTCAGAGAGTAATAAATTATTTGCCAGTAAGAGATGGAGACACCTCTGCCCCCAAATACTTTCCTCTGTTCTAAATTGTACTGCTTTCTATTATTGTTGCTCAATAGCCCAGACAATAGGGAGCTACTTTTAACAAAAACCTTGAAGACAAATCAAGTGCCTCTCTCTCAAATCTTCAAAAATGAACAGTGGCAGTAGCAGCAGCAATCTAATCCAGGATCCTGAACTGCTAGAAATATTCTCCACACATTGGTGTCCTTACCATCGCTGCTTCGAGAAGTTATTGATTTGACATCAATAGATTCTTTTCTCCTGTTCTTGCATCTGAAGGAGTGAGAGTCTAGAAATATTACAGGAAGGTATTTTAAAAGTGGCCAGAATTTATTTTCACATACACATTTGTTTTAACTAATTTCTTATTTACAGATAAAGATATTTAAGAAAATTTATTTTCTTGATCAGGTTGTTAAGCTAGCCAAAATGTTTCTCAATAATTTTGCCCTTGAACCACCATGTAAAGCACATTTCAATACATAATGGATTACATTCTCTACCTGCAAATCTGTTGAGATAGGCATCTCTTTGCATCTACCATCCAACATGGCAGAAGGCATAATTCTAGGAAAGCCCTCAGGGGGAAAGTACCAGTTCTGCTAGATCCTTGATGGTACTTAAATATATATACATACACACACACACACACACACACACCGCTGAAAGAATTTAGATGGTTATAAAACGATGCCATTTGAAGAAAGATTATTCTCTAACCTGACTGAAACTGGTCTCCTGCACACTTTTCATCACGATGGGTCTTGTAGGTCTGGTGTCATGTGAAAAAAAGAAAAGGAAATAGAAACATAAACTTCTGATTTAGCTAAACCTTAGCTGCACAGACAACCTTGTGGTATGCAGGTGTGTGCTTCCTTTTCTTCTGACAACTCTATTTGCACCTGTAAACAATTTAGCTTTCCCAAGGACCAAATTCTGCTACATGATGTATTCTGTGTAACTTGAAAGACTGCATAATTTTCTCCCCAAAATCTGGCCCAGTCATTTTGCTTGGTCAAATAAACTTGCATGCTGCCTGGTGAAGTCTTCCAGATAGTATGTTTTGACACTCATATTTTAAATATTTAAATATTTACTGGCTGCGTGAAGAAAAACAGTTATCACTATGGGATGATATCAAGCAAAGCAGTTGTATACTACAAAGAAAACACAGTACCTGTTTGTTGCTGTCATTGGTGCAACATAGCTTCTTGATGGATACAAAATGACGGATTTTCCTACCGATATTAACAAAAACAACAAAAGCACTGTTACTAAATAAAATAATTTTGGCACAACTGGTGATTAAATTGTTACCATTTACTTTAAATCAAAAATTCAGATCTGATTAATTAAAAGAAACCTGTTAATTAACTACTCCATCACTGTCAGAAAGGTTTGAGAAAATCTAATGTCTAAATTAACATATTGCAGAAGAGCAAATGATGAATAACGGAAACATTTTTTAGAGTGATTTTTTTTATCTGTGATGTTTTGGAATGATAAGTATCAGGACCATATTCAGTCATACGATGCTGTTGACTTATTATAATTATACAGATTGCATAAAATTACTGTATTTTCAATATTTTTTTCCAAATTAAAAAAAATCCTATCATTATTATTGTCATTTGTTTACTGATCTCATCCTACAGAATAGGTCAATTATGTTCACATTTTAAAGAATGAGACTGAGAGATGAGACCTTTTTTAAGGACAACTATGAGTCTAACTATGTGCAACAATGTAATTCTATGACTAGCAGTGGAATCCTATGTGAGTAGCTCTCCTAAATTCAGGTGAACTTACTCTTTAGTAAAGGTGCACAAGATTACAGTCTGAAACTCCTCACATTTTTTTTATGAAAACGTATGGAGAGTAGTTTGAATCAGAAATGCATGGGGGAATTCAACTATTTGCCCCTATTTGCCCCTAACCCCAAGGCTGCTTTTCGTAACAGAAAAAGAAGATGGGTGTTCCAGTCGTGGAATTTCCACATCACATGTAGTTTGACTCTCAGGTAATCCAGGTGATACAAGGCTTGTGCCTTGTCAATGGCACAAGCATTTGGTGAGAGTCACAGGTGAAGTACAGTTGAGGATTAGTAGCTGGTGGGAGGGAGACAGGAACAATATTTATTTTATCTTAAAGCATTTATACAAGTGGTGTACGGTTATTATTATTTTAATATTGTCAAAAAACACATCCTAAAACAAGCAAACAAAAAACCCAGCTTATAGAACAGAGATTCAGGGGAATCAAACACATAAAACTGGGTCCAATCTGCAGAAAACCTAATTGCCGTTTACTCTGATTCGGCAGTGAAACGCGGGTTTTCCTAGGGAAAGCACTGAGAGAGAAGAAATACACACTCAGACACAGAGCTTTAAAGCCCAGACCTGTGCCAAGAAACATGGCATTATTATATGGAATTATTATATTTGATAGAAATATAATTATGCATATAGGTGTATATATTCACAGTCATCCATAACCTGATTCCATCTATTTATATACATATGTATAACAGAGAAAACCATTACAGCAGAGTGCACTTTTAATTAACAAACTTACCCTCCTTGGCCGGTTACAGGTGTTATCTTCACATGCTGTTGGATACTGTCTCCTGATTTCCTCCGTGCATAATAAACTCCTTGCCATTCCTAAACAAGTTGAGTGAAAACAACATTCTAGGAAGCTCAGATCACAAACCCCTTTCTTAAAATAAACATTTCTAAGCTGGTAGCATTTTGTGACACCACAGTCTCAGACACCTTTTACGTGAGAGAATCATAGATGCACTCACAGCAAGCTACAAGCAGAGAATCCATCATCCCAGAATCTCCACATGGCAATAAACTCTGCACAAAAGCAGATTTTATGCATGCACACACACAATTCTTTCCCTCTTACAGTTTTGTTACAGGGTTATCCAATTGCACATGTTCTCCAATAAAGTTAAGGTGTCCTAGATTTGTAATTTACCAACAGAGGAAAATGATCTCAAAGGTCTGTTCAGTTTAAGGAGGTTTAAGGAGGCAGGAGGTAGAATTTAGCTAGTCACCTACTTTTCCTTTTTTTATACAAGTGTTGATCGTGTCCAGTAGGTCCACACGGTTTTTGTCACTCTTTGGAAGCTCAGTGAGTTCCTTTCCTATTAGCTCTCCCTTTTGATAGCCCATCATCCGTTCAAAGGCTGGATTGACATACTATAAACCAAAGAAACCATGTGAGCAACCAAGGAAAGCCTGAACTTAAAGATGCATTCAGGATGCCTATGCTACATTCAGTCCCCAGTATGAATACTGTTAGATAGGTTTCCATTGTAGAACTCCCTCCCCCAACAGATATTTAAGAAGGAAAGGAAGGATATGGCACAAACTTCTACATACAACCACAGAAGCCAATGGTGTTCAATCAACTGATATATCGATACACAGGTTTCTGAAGAGGAAGAAAAATGTGCCTTTTCCATACCTGAATTACATGATCCTCGCTAGTTATTTCTATGGCTTCATGACAGTGTTCCAGTGCTGTGAACACTGAATTGCAAGCCCTGAAATTAACAAGTACACCATTAATACCTGCAAGTGTAACAGGTCAGAATTACATCAGTGCATGAACTGAACACAAAGAATGATTTTAAAAACATTGCAAGATGTATTGCATTTGGATGTTTTCATTTCTACCAGGATTTTCAATGTATTTTTCTACACTACATCTATGGAGAGGATTGTTAGGTAATATGTAATGTAGTCACAGTGTAGATATTGCAAAGAAAATACTGGTTGCCTGCATTTCTCCTGCCTTTTATTCTCTCTCTGTAAATGCTCCCTTTAGCCAGAGCAATGAATAAGCTTAAGTGAGGGGAAATGGGAAGAGGGGAAGATTTTCAAGTGAAGGAGGGGATAAGCACCCCTCCTCTGTAAGACACCCCCATGACTCCCTCATTCCTGTTACAATGTGGAATGTGCGCTTGCTGAGAGAATGTCTAGTATCACATGGGGGTCAAATTTATTTTGATTTATTGGGTAGGCCCTTGACTTGTGTATGGCAAATACTGGTGGTACATTTTGGGGCAGAGGGGCCAGCAGAATTTTCTGGACCCAGTACACTTACCTCATTTATGCAGGGGTTATGTTCTGAGGTGCTGTATGTTGAAGTGAAATCACATACATTTGAAACACCATTGGAAAAGCTTGTAAACACACTGCCCCACCCATTTTTGTGACATTTTTGGGTCACTTCCAGTTTCGGCACAATACGCGCACATGCAATCACACACATATTGGACGTGCCCAAAGCAGTCACTGCCTATATGTAGATTGGACCCTCAGCTCCACTTGCAAAAGAGGGCACACATTTGTATACACTTTGGGTGGGATTGACATAACAAATTGTGTTAGTGGAAGCCATGCACAAGTTCTTCTGCTTTGGCAACAGGACTTTCCCTTCTCTCTTCCCACTGTGTGCCCCCCCTCCATAATTGACTCTGGGGTGCAGAACGGCAGACCCCCCCAGGACAAAATGCAAAGGGAGAAGAGTGGGAATCGTTCCATCTGACCAACACCTTAAACTCAGATAGCGTGTGGGTATAAGTTCCCTGAAGCCATGTGGAAGAACAGCAGCTGGGGGGGGGGAGAACCCGGATGTAGAAAAATGAAAGAAATGTTTGCTTCTTATAGTGATACCAACTACAGTGGTACCTCAGGTTACAGACGCTTCAGGTTACATATGCTTCAGGTTACAGACTCCGCTAACCCAGAAATATTACCTCAGGTTAAGAACTTTGCTTCAGGATGAGAACAGAAATCGCACGGCAGTAGTGGGAGGCCCCATTAGCTGAAGTGGTGCTTCAGGTTAAAAACAGTTTCAGGTTAAGTACGGACCTCCAGAACGAATTAAGTTCTTAACCCGAGGTACCACTGTATATACAAAATGCTCTACTTAGGTGAACATATTCTGATTAGGAAAAACTAAAGCCCAATGGAAGAAAGCAGGAGGTGAATACTTGGAATATAAGAAATAAGGAGTCTGACTGAGGCAAGTGACTAGAAGCTGAGTCCCTGTGCAAGCCCCAAACAGCACTTACTCCTGATGAATGGTTAATTATTTGGTCTGCACTTCCCAAATCCTGGAACTACCGTATTTTTTTCGTGTATAAGACAAGGTTATTTTGCTTAAAAAAAAAAAAGTAAAAAATTGGTGGTCGTCTTGTACACGCAACATGGGCACCCGGGGGATTTTTTAAATATTTAAGCATATGTCTGGGATTTTGGCTTGGGCAGGCTGAGGCGGTTCCTCCTGCTGCCCCCCCTTCTCCTCCCCCTCCGGGCTGCATGCTAGCGACCGGCTCGCCTCCTTTCTGCCAAGGACACTTTCTGTCAAGAACATGAACAGTTTTCGCACATATTTTTACGTACCGTAGTTTGAACTGTGATCGCACCTCGCTATGTTCTATTTGAATCAGTTCATTGTAACAAGCAGTGATGCTACTATTCTCCAAAAATCTCTAGGGGATAGAAAAAAAAGCCTTATATGCAATTAAGATACCATATATTTATGATCAACACAAGAAACATATGAAGTTGTCAGACCACTGGTCCATCTAGCCTGCTAATTGTTTATTCCAGGGTACCCAAAATGGTGCCTTCCGGGTCTTGTTGAACTGTGACTCCCATCAGTTCCACACAGAATGAGCCAAAAGTGGAATTGCTATTCTCTTTTACTGGTAGTATTGCACTTTTTAATGTCTGCATCCTACTATGTTCTGTCCACACCAGTGGGCATAAATAATGTCTCCATGAGTCTCTTTTCCCAGCCCCTTACACAGTTTCTACAAGCTTTTTGCAAGCATATTGCATTGTGATATGGAGAATGGATTTTTTCCATGCTTGAAGGAGGCAATCACAAAACTAGAGAAAAGAGGTATGGCCATTTAGTGCTGAAAGCATGAATCCTACCCCACAAAAGAGAATGTGTATTCACCCTAAAATTGTTCAGCATGATGAAGCATTCAGTCATGAAATCATAAGAATCACGAAGTCATAAGAGGTGCGATTTAAAAGATGGAAGGGTGGGGGAGGCTCTAACATTTTACCCTATCCCTAGTAACGCAGGTATTGAGTGACAGCAACTGCTCAAGGTTAAGGTGCTTGAAAGGTCACTGGCAATGCTGAGTAAAAACAGGAGGAGAAAAATAATTGGCGCCATACAGGAGCCACCACATTTGGTGTCTTATTTCTGTTCCCACTGATGATTATAGATTTTTGCCTGTGAAACTGGTAGCTGTATTGCATTGGAAGACTGGTTGTTAACTGAAGATTGGGGGGAGGAGGGGGCTTTTTTGAGAGCACATGGAGACTTTGATGGCTATCTCAGCAGATGGTACTTTCTGATGTTACTTGCCCTATAAATGAACAAACGTTTCTATGGCCAGCAAACAAACCTTTGAAGAAACTTCAAAGGCTCTTGCTGAAAAAATTATAGCAGTAAGAATATGCCACACAAGTCTCCACTTCCCCTCCCCACTGAAAATGTAGCACTGTCACCGTCACCATTGTAGGTGCAAAATCACTTTCACAAATTTTAATGTATTAGTCATTGGTGTGATGCTACATTTTCTTGCATAAGGAAAACATGACCCATAATATCCTGTCCCCACTTTTCTAGAATTACAAGTGTTGACCCAGTAGGGGATTCATTAATGAGTCTTAAAAGCAGGCTTTGCTTCAGTTTGTTTTTATTAATACAAAATCTGCCCTGGCCAAATAACATCCATGTTACAATTACATCTCTTTGACCTTCTCTTTCACATGAATCAGCTGTCAACATAAATAATTTCTAAAAGGCAATTTAAGCCTGGTATGTGCAAATGCCCGTAGTTTAGATTTTTACTTTCTTCCTAGGAAGGAAAAGAAGGGGAGCGTTGGTTTGTGCCTTGTACATTGCAAATTGTGCAAATTGTAAATTGCAGTGTGTAAGGGAACAGTTTGGTTTTTGCTTCTGGACGCTTATCTTAATGTTTTCCATGTTCTGAATTAAGTTTTTATTTATGTTTTTATTGGGTTGAATCCAACAGGGTTCCACTTGCCGAGTTTGGGCAATTCCCCTCTCCTACTATAGCCTCCACAAGACAGACACATTGTTTAGGTGGCCCCATATGCTTTGGGGAAGTTTTCGGGGGCAAAAGGGGAAAAATGAATTGTGCAAGCAGAGCCTGCCCTAATCCTAATCTTGCTTTTGTGAACAATGTGGGCTGGTGGATGAGGGGGAACCAGCCTGGGCAAAACTTCTGCAAACTGCAGAGACTGCATGCACTACATATTATGCATACTGAACCCCTAAAATGTCATGCATATGTGATTGTAAATTAAAGTGGTACCAACAGACAGGAGAACAGAATGTATGTGGCTTTTGCAACTACAACTGCACTGTACAGCAGGGTAAGTAAATCCCTGAGTAGAAATGGACTAGAAATGGACCTTTGAGAAGCTGGCTGTCAGATAAAAATTATGTCATTTTAATAGCACAGAATGGTACAGAGCAGAGGTAGTCAATGTGTTGCCTTCCAGATGTTGTACTACAAGTTCCACCATCCCTGATGATTGTTGATGTTGGCTGGGGCTCAGCGGTGGAGCAAGCTGATCGGGCGCCTGGGGCAGCGCACGTGCCCTGCACCCAGGGGCGGGGCCAGTCACCCGCGGGGTGGGGCCAGCCAGGGCAGGACGCTCCGTGGGGCCTCCAAGGAGTCTGCCTGCCTCCTCCTACTCAGCCTCCAAGCTGTGGAGCCTGCAGACACCCAAGCTACTGCATCACTCCCAGGAGAGATGCTTTGCTCGGGAACGCTGCAGGCCCCACGATGAGTGCCTCCCGGCATTTTGTCACCCTTCAGTGTAGACACCTGGGGTAGATGGCCCCACTGCACCCCACTTCCTCTGCCCCTGCTGGGGCTGATGGGAACTGGAGTCCCAGAAAATCTGGAAGGCTTCACATTGCCTGTTCCTGTTATAGAGTAAGTCCCTCTCACGTAATTTAGGCTATATATATGAAAAAGCAGGTCTGGCAAATGCAACGAGCAGCAAAAGTATAATGCTGACAAACAGTTTTCTTCTGAGATGAGGAATGACAGAGTTGGGAGGGGGAACTTGAAGAACAAATGGCAGCATCTAATACACTGTAGTTCCCTATAATGTTTGTTTGTTTTTTAAAATGATATTTATTCAGAGTTTCAAAAATACAGAAAAGAGAAGGAAAAAAAACAAAAAAGAAGAAGAAAATACATAAAAGCCAATACAACAACACCACAACAAAAAAGAAAAATACAAATCCCATATTACATCTTTCATTTGCTTATTTCCTTGACCTCCTCACACCTCCCTTTTCGTATTCTAGCTTAATTAGTTATTTCAGCAAATTCTTTCCATCTTTCTCAATTTTTATTTGAATAATTTATCTTGACAGTCTAGCCTATTAATTAACTCAGCAAATCCTTTCCATCTTTCACCATATTCTGTTATTCAATTTGCCTTAATTTGTTTAACCTTATCTTACCATAAAATACCTTAAAGCTTAAAACTTAATACTTGTTTATACATAACTCCTTATATCATTTCTACTAAAGCCAGATAGTTTCGTTCCAACATTTTCCTTAATATTCATTAATTTTACACTAATTCCCAAAATAAAAATTTTTCTTTATAGACTTTCTTCTAATTTTCATCCAACGTCCCTTCTTCCTGGTCTCGGGTTATGTCAGTCCTTATTGTCCATTCCATCCAGTCCATCAACCTGGTGATCTTATGTCCGAGGCCCTTAAGTCTCTTCCATGCCCCTTCTGCAGATTTTCTTCTTCTTGTTTATACTTGCACTTTTCCTTGTCTTTTGTTGGTCTCTTTCTTAATTTCTTTCCTTTCTCCTTGAGGAGTAGATCTCTGGGGGGTTCCAGCCGATAGTTATTCCCATCTCCCCTCATCAGACCAGCCCATTCCCCACAGTCCCACTCCCCGCAGTCATCAATGTGATCCAAAAAATAGTTAACAGCATATTTCAAAGTCCCTCCAAAGTTAAGAGCCTCCTCAGCTCCAGGCTCCCCCTGGCCCACTCCAAATTCAATCTTCAAAGACAGCAGCTTATGCTCCTGCAGGGCCTCGGATCTCTCCATTTGCATTACTTGAGGTGCATCCGCCACCTCCTCCATTATCATCTGCCCTTGCACTTGCCCAGTCGAACCAGTTTCCTGAGTTGGTCCCTGTATGATTTCTGTGTCAGTATTCCCTGTTTGTCCTCATTTACTGACTACAACAGTCATCAAGTCCAACTTCTCATTCATCAGATCCATCTTCTCATGCAAATGCTCCAGCAAAGCATTTGTTTTACAAAAAGCCAGCACCAAGACTTCCTCCCAACACATTTTTATTCAAGGTCAGAAGACTGGTCCCACGATCTTAATCTCACAGCTGTAAAGTCCCCTAGTGGACTGCAGCAACAATTTAACAAGCTCCCTCTAGAGGAGACAATTTCTATTTGTGTCCATCTTTTTAAAACATATCCAACAAAGGAAAGTTACTTTCATTTTTCAAATATTTTGTTTCTTTAGGATGCAAAAGGCAACATTGGAATCAGTTTGTTTCTCTTTTTTTAGCTATCTGTCAAAATGTTCCATTCACAGTCAATGAACGTCTCCGACAATTTCTGTCTCTGACACCCCGTTCCCAGGTTTGAGACGGTGGAAACTTACTTTTCTTTTACTCTTTCTCCTGCAGGCTTGAACAGTCAAAATTTCCCCCCCTTTTCTCCTGCTTCCAAGGGGGTTTTAGTGGTTATAAATGAAGGAGATTTCGACCTTTACAAACGACTTTCCAGGCTATTAGCTTACAAGGTTTTTGCTTCAGTCTATTTACAAAAAGCGGAAGGCGGACTTCCTGTTTTAAACCTTCCCGCTTCGATGCCAAATTAGAATGTTTCTTGATCCAATTTTCCATTTCTACTCACGGGTACTTGTTTAGAGTCCAATTGTCCACAGGAAAAAGTCAGCGCTCTCCAGCAATGGCTATGCAGCTTCCCTCCGTGAAA
Organism: Podarcis raffonei; assembly: GCF_027172205.1. Classification (NCBI taxonomy): domain Eukaryota; kingdom Metazoa; phylum Chordata; class Lepidosauria; order Squamata; family Lacertidae; genus Podarcis; species Podarcis raffonei. The sequence goes on from NC_070612.1 coordinate 28,775,250, forward strand.
GTAGCAATCAGTTCGCAGCACCGCGCCGCTCACCCCACTTCGCTCCGGAGCCCCAAAATGGGGTTCCCCGCGAGTAGGGGAGGCGCTCCTGGTGCCCTGCCGAACCCCATGTTCCCAGGCTTCCTCCACCTGGGATTTCTAGCGGGTCCCCACCTTCGCCGCGGCGGGAAGACCCAGTTTCCACGGAGCCAGTTCCTCCGGTCGGAGGAACTCCGCCATTCGCCGATGGCGCTAACCCGGAAGTCCCCCTATAATGTTTGTTTACATTTCCCTTATTCTTTGACCAGTTTCTTTGAAGTCCTAATGAAAAAAGCAGGCTACTATGAATAATATACATTTATTCTTATTGTACACACAAACCCTAAACCTCTGAAATGGCTACAGCAATCCTAACCCCTGATCCATGCTGCTGGAGGAAGTTAGGATACAGCACAGGTGTCCTTCCCCCCAACTCTGCTGTTGAAGATGCAGAGTTCATTGCCTCTGGTGTGGACTCTGGACAGTGTACTGTCAGTGAAGTTCGCACTAGTAGTACCTGCTGTAAGGCCTGGAACTGGATCTACTGGATCCTAATCCATTATAGCTGCCAGAGAGGGATGAGAGCTGGCCTCTTTGCTGTGCCAGCTTGGAGCAGGCTCAACAAAAAATTGTTCCTTGGTATATGTTGTGTAGCTTTGGATGTGGTGGTGGCCCTGCTGCTCCTTTCAACCCCACTGCTCCCCCACTGGGAGTTAGGATTGCTCCCTTGGCCTCATCAATACTAATGAAGTTGCTTCCAGGTGACTGTGCTTTGAATCAGAGGCTCAGCCTCTGGCTGCTTTTCCTGTGAACAAACGGCAGCCCAGAAGGCAACCAGTGAAGCATAGAAAGTGTCTGTCCACCCACTCAGTATTATTTTAAAGCCTATTCTTTGGTATGTTAATCCTTTTCCCGTCACTTGAGAACAAGGGCAACAAGAATGAGCTATAATACACAACCTAAAGATGGCATGGAGATATTCAATGGGATCCTGTCTGAACAAGTTGGTTGTAATTATTGCAGCAAATACATGAGAGAGAGAAAGATAAGAAAGACAATAGAATTCGCACCAAGAGATTATTAGACTGGGTCATTCATGCTGATTCACAAGACCAAACTGATCTGTTCATAAGGGAGCTGATGGATCAGTGGCAGGTTCAAAATGAGCCCATCTTAAAACCAAGCTGCATTTACAGCACCATGACACAGCTTACAAATGTAGGTTGGTCATGTTTGATCATTTTCCATCTGGATGCATGCTAATGTCACCAGATTCGTGAGGTGGCCAGCTATAACGCAGATCAATTCAGCCTGCAAATGAGCATGCCATTTTTGTGACTCAGTGCTAAATTGCATCATCAGAGCATTAAGCTCATATCCATTGAAATAATTCAGAAACAAATACTGAACTTTGGGTTTAGCATCACGTGCAAGAACCTGCATCATACTCAGGTCTTCACACACACACACACACACACCCCTCCTTTGACGTGGTCATGAGGACATAGGAAGTATCTACACCTGCTTTTAACCAGCCTTTCTCAACCTTGGGTCTCCAGATGTTGTTGGACTACAACTCCCATCATTCCTAACCAGCATGACCAGTGGTCAGGGATGATGGGAGTTGTAGTTCAATAAACTAAGCAGTTTATTTGTTTAATAAATAACCAGGATCCTCATTATGTGTGAACTTGGATAACCCTGGATAGCTTAAAAGCAGGAGTCAAGTCTAATTTTATGTGACTCTTGGGCTTAAATTCATGTGGATGTCAAAGTGGGGAGGAAGAAAAAAGCAGGTGGCAAAAACAACAGAAAAGGGGATGCCCCCCCCCCACTGCTGGCTCTGAACAAATCAGCACCATAAGTCATTTCTGATCCTGGCTTCTCTGAAATGACCATAGCTTGAACTAACCAGAATATTCAGAAATAACACAGAAGTCTGATTAGTTTAAAAGTAGAACTTTTCAATCTTTCGTTGCGGCTGCACCAAAGAAACACACACAACTCTATGCTTAGACTGAGCTCACAAAGACAAGAATTATGATGTTGAAGATGGAATTTTAAATAAGTTAGATAGTAAGTATAAACACAATAGCACTATTAGTAAATAGAATTAAAGAAGCCATGCCGGGGGGGTGAGGAGTCAAAAGGGTACATGGGGAAAGGGAAAAGTGTAACAATAGTTGGTAAAATGTGGATATACAACTGCAATGTTAAAGGCGAAGAATACATGACGTGTTTTATTTACAGTATTTGAATATTCAAAGTTTATGTGTCTTATCTATATAATTTAAATATGAAATGTAAATAAATAAATAAATAAATAAATAAGGGGGGGACACACCAACACACACCAAACAGTTGGTCCCTCTTTGTTTTTCTTTTTAAATCCATCTAAAAATGCAGTTCTCCAGTGTAACCAGGTCTTTATTGGGAAGTTCAGGTGGTTGTTTGTGGAGTCTGACCTTACACCCAGACTCATTTTGTGTTTACATAAGGATCTTAAAGGCAAAGAAAGCGGCAGCCAGCTTTCCAGTCCTCTTCTGCTCAGGGCTGACCACAGAGGACCAGGCAGTTAAAGGTGCTTACGAAGATACCCTTAGAGAACCCTGATTTAATTTTTGAAAATAGCTTTCCCTTAATGTCCCTGCTTACTTTTCAGACATTTTTAGTTAAAATGTAAAGGTCGGGGGCTCTCAAAGCTATCATGCAACAAAAGTATGTATTTTCAGTTTTTATGAGAATTTCTACCTCATCATTCTGATGCGTATGCACCATCACTCAGGGTGGCTGATGAACAACATCTGCATCAAATCATTGAGAGAAAATAACTGGAGACTGAAAAATTAGTTATCACTTAAAGAAAGTGAAAATAACTTCTACATACCCTGTTAAAACCTGCATGGAGAATGGGTAGGACAGACGTTTCTTCTTGGTTACCAGACCTACAGAATTGTAGAAAATGTTGTCAGCCAAGCGATCTGAAAAATTCTGATAATTCCCTCAAGTATGTGTATTTATGTATGTGTAAGCTTATGCCACAATCAATTTGTTAATCTTTAAAGTGCCTGTTGTTTTTGCTGCAACACAGATTACCATAGCTACCCCTTTGGGAATTAGTGCAATAATATTATTCATACATATAGAAGTCATAAAGCACAAAATATATATTTACTCTAGCACATTGAGTTTTCCTCTTAATATCAGTTTTGCAGATATTGCCTTTCCTTATTTGTTATGTTATGCCAACATGAGCTTGGTACGAGTCAGATATCTAGACCTCACAATGTATGTTGGCTAAGTAGCTAAACTCATCATCATACCCCCACAAGGCAAATAGCTTTGGTGTGCTATCGGTCACAATGTGCTTTAATTGCATTTTGGCCTGAGAGCAAAAATCCTGCAAGTATTAAATCCTGAAGGAACCTCAAAACACCATATTCTGCTCTTGCAGATTTGTGATAGGAGTTCCCATGGAGGCAGCTGATGACTTTCTGTATGTATTATTTATAATTTTATTATTTTTTTGTAACCCCCTTTGAGGTTTTTGTACAATCAAGCAGTGTATAAATTTAATGGTGGTGGTGGTGGAGGCAGCGGCGGCAGCGGGGGGCGGGGGTCCTTTTTCAATGGCAACAGCACCATATCCTAAGTGCAGGAGTTTTGGGAAATGTATGAATTTTCAATAATGTGCCAAACCACATTCTGAAGTGAATAGACATTCTTGTCTGAATTAATAGTTTGATCTAAGATTTTAATGAGAGACTTGTATTGTCCTTCTCTGAGTAAAGAGTCAATTAAAACACTTATCACTAGCATATTTATGGATGTGAAGTCCAACCACTGCTAAGATATTTTGTTCATTAGTTAACCTTACCCATTAAAAAAGTGTCATTTGGAAAACATTCTTGCCAAAAAATACTTACATTTGTGGAACAACAGCTAATATTACAGTGTGTTCAGCAGGCTTTGTAGCACGGATTGACCTGAAATTAGGAAAGTCAATGTCATAATCATTGAAACAATCTTTAACAACAAAAATCAATACAGCAAACACCATATTTCAACCTATGAGTGGATTCTTACTTATGCAGGCAAATTGCACACAAAACCAAAGTTAAATTTGTTTCGTCTGAAGCAGTTAATATTACTGGAGAGATAAGCGATTTTATAAGCAAAACAGTGTTTTGTTTCTTCAGCAGCAAGAACATCTTCAGAGGAAATAATTTAAAAAGCTGTGGCTACATGTGTGTTTCTCCGGGGTTTTTTTGGTTTTGTGTGTGTGTGTGTGTGTGTGTGTGTGTGTATAATCTGCAACTTTTAGAAGCTGAAATAAAGAAAGAAACTATCAGTTTCATTCATCTTTCAACATATACCCGATATTTACATATTTCTCAGACCTGGGTAAGATAGCTTAGTTGGTTAGAGCATGGTGTCGTTAACACCAAGGTTGCAGGTTCAATTCCCATATGGAACAGCTACATATTCCTGCATTGCAGGGGGTTGTACTAGATGATCCTCAGGGTCCCTTCCAACGCTAAAGGTCTATGATTCTATTGATGGACTTCAGAGGAGGTCATTTGATTGTTCCACCATGCAACCAGGCTCTGCAACACCCACACAAGAGGAATTTGAGTCAGGCAGGGAAATCAGAGTTTCATCCTTAAGTGTGTTGGTCGATGGATGTAGATGAAGGTTAAGTGAGGATGGCAGAGCCTGGTCGTCTCGTAGAATAGCACTGGGGTCAGAAACAACTTGAAGATTTGAGTCTTGCAGGATGGTTTTTGTTTTCAAAGTGGGGCTGAGCTGAAGAAGGTCGACCACTTCTGTCCGGTGAACCCAAGTGGGGTTGTTTGAAGCATCGTTAGTATCTTCCCCTCTGTGTTGGACTTGCAAAAGCTGCGATTTAAGCGTGTCAAATCTTTGCATCATCACCGACTGTTCTTTCGGAGGGAGGGCTCTGAATGAATCAATAAGTTCCCTTTCATCAAGGGCAGTCTGCAGGTTTCTGTCCTCATGTATGGCAATTTGAGAGGGTATCGAGATTGGTCGAGAATGGCACGCCGCAGAATCATCGCAGTGGGGCCTGACAGTATTTTGAGGTAAGGCAGAGTCTAACACCCACACAACCCTAAATTAGCTCAAGTACAAGGTTACTAAGTCAGCTCTAAGTTTAGTTGCCTACAACCTTTTTATTTTCAGAAGTGAAAACAAAATACTGCTTTTGGCTTGATTTGCAGAGAACTATCTTGCAGTATTCAACCTCACATTTATGCCTTTTATTCCTGGTGTTGAGGGTCTAGTTTGATGTTGAGGTGGTAAACCTCAATGTATGTCACATCAGACTGCAGGATGGGGCTCACCTAACTGAATGCTCCTCTATACAAAAAAATCATCCATATATATATTGTCTGTTGAAACATTGGTGAGATGCTGTCAGTCAGTGCAGACAACACAGACCTAGATGGACCAACAATCTGTTCAATATCAGGCAGCTTCCTATGTTCCTATTCTCTTTGATATTCAACTTTCTATAAAGCAGGAGTTCAGCTCTTCTATGGAATCATAGAATAATCATAAGAACAAAAGCATATATGTGCTTATCAAGTCCTTTATAGTGCATTTTCAAGGCCTTTCTAGTCTGGCATGCATAGTTGTCAACTAAATCCTTATATAAGCCCAAAATCTGGCTAAGTCCTCCATGGCACACGTGTGATCTTCAGTAACTGCTATTCAGACACATACTGCCTTTGTTTCCGGAGGAAACACATTGCTGTCTCAGCTAACGGCCACTGGCAGTCTTTTCCTCCAGAAACAGTCCAAATTAGTGGCTATCACCACATCTTGTGGTAGCAAATAGTTTTAACTATGCTCTGTGATCTCTCCTACTATGCAGTCTGAAGTGGCACGGTCCAGGCACTGATTTGCCTTAGAAATAAAGTAGAGTTCCCATATTTCAAAAGGTGAAAATGCAGTCAAAAAAGTTGTTGAGTGTTTCTTTTAGTACTGCCCAAAGTTTGAGCTTTTTGTGTGTGTGCAAAATCTCAAAAAAGTTTTTGAACTATTTTTAAGGAAAATCACAAAAAACAACACTGCCAACATGGGTTGCCATACATCTGGATTTTTGCTGACACTTCAGAGATTTCCACCTGGACACTGTTTCTGACGGCCAAATCCCGGCTATGTCCAGGAAATTCTGGATGTACAGCAACACTAAATAAAGTGACCATAGTACTATTGTGGAACCGTTAACTCACACTCCAAGTTTCATATGAAAAACAAGGGCAGTTAATTACCTACAGATGGCTTCTGCGTCAAAGTATCTGGAGTTTCTATGATCTATGACAATTATTTCATGGTGTTTATCAAGAAAGCATTCAAGTGCTGACTCGGGCGTCCGAGCTATGTTACATCTATATCCAGCTCTGTCACAAGCCCACCAAAATCCATCACTCTGTTTATCTTCTTTCGCAAAGATCAGCAACACCTATAAAATATAGAAGGCAAGCTACTGTCGTCACACTTAAAACACCTTCCGATACTGTGGATTTAAACCTAATAATGTTTGCGGTTAAAATTATACTATTTGTTTTTAAAATTACTGCAACACTGCTCCCACTCACTTTCCAAAAGTTGGCAGCATTTAAAACACACACTTTTGAATGATGAAATTTATGGATGTGCTTGCCATAAAAGCCAATGTAAAACACTGTTAAACGATGAGAATAATAACTGAAATCAGAAGCACTATTTCCTAAATTTGGAAAGAGACTCACACAGCTGACCAACTGGCCTATTAGTAATGAAAGTGCAAGAAATCAGACCCACAATACAAGTCTAAGTAATTCACAACTAGGTATGAAAACATATCATGTTGTCTTGTATTAATACTGAACTCTGATTATAAAATCCTGCCTTCAATATTAGCAAAAAGTCTTAATATAATGAGGATATTATTTTTTAAGCAAACTGAGAAGCATGGTTAGTAATGCTAAGACTGCTGCAAACATTTTGAAGTTTCCCACAGAGTTACTATTCTGGAATGCAGCCAAGGCCTTTGATCGTATGGAATGGCTTTCTTTACTAGAAGTATTTAACACCTTCAATGTTCAACTCAGAAATTGGCTGGGCAATATATTCATCCATGGTAGCTACAGTTTCGTTCAATTCAGAATTGACAAACACTACTCAAGAGACAAAGGGAATGAGTCAGGGGCTGATAAAGTATATGGCGGGGAAGACCTGGGCTTCACCCTAACCTCTTCCATTCTACTTTTAATAATGTCCTCATCATTCTAGGAGGTAATACTCCATATCACGTCACCACATTCAGAACTGTACATACAGTGCCCAAATGGCCATATTATAGATACTTTTGTGGATTTTCTGCTTCCAAGGGTTGTCACTCATGCATCTTTAAAGAATTATGTGCGCTCAAATGTCTGTACATTTCTGTAGTGTCTCTGTGGTAGATCTGCCAATCCCAAGGCAGTGACAAGATGAGAACTGCTTTCTAATGTGCTGAGTGAGAAAGCAACACTGTAAATAATTCATGATTTTTCACAAGAGTGCTTTAAGAAGGAAATATGTTGTCATCTTTGTGACATTTACTAGTCGTTTTCAAATTTATATAGCCAGCAGCATAGGAAATTGAACTGCTCTGTTTTGAAATATACACAAATTATTAAATCACAGTAATCACCAGGGTCGGTACAGCCATTAGGTGGGGTTAGACCATCATCTCAGGTAGTGGGAGCCCCTGATGTGGTGTTCCTGTGGCTATCCCCCCCCACCTCCACTATTGGCACTAATTTTAGACAACATCTCACCAAAATTGCATAAGATCTCACTTGAAATCCACAAGATCTGTGCCTGAAACCAGTGCCAATGCTGGCACTGATGCTCCAACAGTGGCAGATGTAGTGGGTCGTGCAGCATGTTTGCTTTAGAATAAATATAATACAAGAAAGAAAAGATTCGTTGTTTATAAAAAATTGACAAGAACTGTTCAAAGTACCAATCTCTTTTAGCATAAAATGTACAGAGTTTCAAAGTTCAGTTTATTTCATATGAATAGATTGTCCTGTTAGTATCCTTGGGACATCCTGTGTATAGGTTAAGGAAAGAAAGTTTTGTTCTCTTTAGCTGGTTTCTGACGACTGTGCTTTGCCATGGAATCACCATATGAAAGTCAATGCATTTAATCTGCAGGTTGGCAAGGTGACCTTGATTTTGTGTTATCTAAAGCTATCTGAAGTGCTGACTTCCTAACAATAAGTGAGATGATGATTAATACGACTGTTGCACCACCACAAACGTCAGTGTATGACTAATCTGTTAAGAAAGCAATAGGCTGTAGACTATTAATGTACTTCAAAAAGTTCTAAGACAAGCCAGTATGGCACGTGAAACTTAAGTAGGCAGAAAAGTTCTATCTTTTTAAAACTTTGCTATAACTGGTTCTTTCTGTACAGACCAGTCACACCTAGTAAATAGCTCTTGAATCTGTGGAACTAAGGAATTCCTCTAGAAAGCATTAGAACCATGTGCGATTCAATGTCTTGGTACCAAATGCTCAGGCTTCAGGGCCAAAACCTGTTCTAGCCTTCTTATCCCTGCGGTCGGGGAGATATCCAAACATGCCACTTGCCACCTGCATTCTGAAACTAAATTGTCCCAGACAGACTCTCCCACTCCGTGCCCTGACTATGTGGATTGGCTTTCAGGAAGATTAATTAAAACAGAAATCTGGCAGCTCTGCTTGAGAGATGGCAAGCAAGTAAAAAAGTTAATTCCTTCTCTCAGAATACAAAACTTAGGAACTCATCGTTAAAATTGAAAGCCAGAGGTTTTAAGTACTTTTCTATACCACAGGCAATTACCCAGTGCAATTTGTTGCTGCAGAATATTATGGCCTATAATGAAAAAAATGCTTGATAGGTCAGTCTTTGGCTACTTGTCCTGACAGCCAGAAGTACAACTTCCACATATTGAGAGAGAGCCTGACTCTGGGATGATGCTGGAGACTAAGAACTGAAGATGGAAAGTACAAATTTGCAGGTGTTTTAATGCTAATGCTGGAGGTGGTATCCACTAAAGTAGTTCAGTTTCCACAAAATCTGTGCCACAGAGCTCCTTTCTCCTCTTCTTGAGTGCTCCATAAGTTTGCTCTGGGGATAATATCCAATCCATGCAGAGCAGATTTGGAGATGGCATAGAGGCATCATTGCACTAGCAGAACCTCATTGGATACCACTCAATATTCCCAGAAAATGATACCATCAGATATTACTTTTTTATTTATAATTCTCAAGTAAGGCAAGCTGCTTCAGAATTTGAATATCACACAATTTACTGAATCTTTGTAACTGGTTTCAAATGATCTATTAGCTCCGCAGTCATCCTAAGAATAAAGTTTAAAATGTACAGGTCTTTTTTTACATATACAGAAAGTGTATGGTTTAATCTGTGTATTTTCCTGAGCTGAAGGATTGTAGCAGTTAGTTGAACCTTAATACTTTAATAGTTTATTTAATACTTTAATAGTTATTACTAAAATGAAAAAATGTCCTACCTGAATAGGATCTTGTGTCAGCCTCATGGGCCCAATTTCTGTCTCGGTTGCTGAAGCCTGCTAAATGAAAACAATGTTTAAGATTTCTGCCCCAGTGTCAGACCATGTTAACAGCATTTATCTGAATATATTACACAAAAATAAAAAGGGAATATAATTAATACAAAACAAACATTAACATGACAAGTTTTACACGAGGGCTTAGTTCACACATGGCCTGGTTATGTATGTGGCAGGGTACCAGAATGACCCTTGGGATTCTGCACATTTATCCCACAGCATCCATGTGCAGACTCTAATGCTTATTACAGTGGTGGAGCAGGAATTCAAGCTCAAAGTTCACACCAAAGGACTGTAAACCAGTCCCCAATGTCAGTCTGAACAAGGCTACAAAGGCATATGATCCCAACAAATGACTAACTTTTAATGTCCTAGCAAGCTGCGCCTTCTTGAAAAGCCTAAATTTCCAATCTACAGTAGTTTCATTATGACCCTAAATGCCTTTTAGAATGAATTAATATTTAAATATGAGTGACATAGCCACATGCAGACTAGCATTGTAAGGAGTAAGTAAGGAGTAAGTCCATTGATATCAGTGAGACTTATTTCCAACATATCATTGGTAGGCTGAAAACAGCAGCAGCAAATACTGATTGTATTCTCTGTTTTGATTTCTGCTCTGGACATAGGGCAAATAAGCAAACAGCAATTTCTTACCTTCATAGGATCTCCTTTGGAAAATGAATTTAATCTTGTAACTTTTGGTGGACTGCACCTGTGTCTATATACCAGTAGTTTATTATTTTTAGTATGCATACCTGAGCCACTACTGCAATGTGGTTCAGGATGGCCTATGTAGTGAATGATGGTTGTGAAAATGATGGTTACATTCACCTTCAGTGAATGGAAGTTAATATTAAAAATGTTTGTGAAAGTTATGAATGTGGGTATCTGTGAGAGTCAAACTTCTCCAGCTTTTGCTTGGAGTCAGAGATGCCCCCTACTTCAGTTTCCAAAGGGGGAAGTAAAGTGCTTCATAGTCCTAGCATAATATATCCTTCCTGAAACAGCTCTCAAGTAATCTAGTATGAATACTCAATATTTGACTCATATAATCTGACCCCTAATCTGCCTTCAGCTCTGCTCTCTGAGTGGAATCCAGATGCAAGTTACATTCTTTATTTAGTCTAATATTAATGATACCCTCCTTAATTAGCTCAACTCTGGCTCTCAAAGTGAGTTACAGAAAAAGCACAATACTGTTGCACCCCACCCTAATCACGGAGCGCTGTGAGATTCCAGGCGATTACCCAGCGTTTGTGTTTCCTTTTGGGAAAGAGGCACAGCGGAGACTGTGGTGTCTTTATGAAATATGGTTCATTTACACATAAGTACAACCTGAGTCTACTATGAAGGGGTTCACAGCATTAACACCCCCAAATGATCTTGTTTCTCCCATAGCCACAGCCTTGTATCGAACAAAAACCAAACATTGCTCTCCCTCTCTTTCTCCAGCTTGCTGTTTTCCTTCCTAGGTCCCATCACTGCTACCTCTGCTCCAAACTCTGGCTTTATCTCTTGAGGGAGAGGGGCCTGCCCATTTGCTGCCTTGCATCCAGCACCTTAATCCCCTCTAATGGCTCATCACCCAAGCTATCACCTCACCAGGAGGCTAGCTTGGCTTTTCCAAGAATTAGAAGCCTTGATTACATTCTAACACTTGCTGGATCCAGGGATTAGAGGAGTTCTGGCACCCAGTTTACCACCCCAAACTCATAAAAATACAGCTCATTTCCATGGGAATTAGGTGCATTTCACTGATACTGTCCACAGTACCCAGCAAAGTATTTACAATTGCTACGGTTTACTCGAACAGTACTTCAAAGGGCTGTGGCTGTACGACACACAGCAATAATACAAAATTATCACACTGCGAAATTTCTGTTGACTTTTGCCCAGCCTTTTAAATTAATATTACTGTGAGATAAACTGCACCAAGCTTTTCTCACAATGGCAGACTTTACTTACCTGTTACTTCCTGAGTGGAACACAGAAAGCTGCCTTATGCAAAGTCAAATGAATGGTCCTTCTAACTCAGGAATGCCTACACTAACTGGCAGCAGCTCGTCAGGGGTCTCCCCCAGCACTAGTTGGAGGTGTCAAAGATTCAGCCTGGGACTTTTTACATGCAAGGTACAGTATGTGCTCTATCAATGAGCTACAGTCCTTGTGTTTGTCATTCTGAAAGCTTCCCTTCTCTGTTTGGTTCTTCCCAGTCCTTTCTCTTTGAAATCTGTAGACATGGTTGGAGCACCTAAAGCCTTTGGTTTGCTGTGATCACACACACAGTTCCATCATAATATATGGCTGGGAATCTCCCTATGCATAGGGCAAGAAGAAGGAAGGAGGCAGTATCTGGGTTTGGCCCTGGAAGATTACACCAGGGGCCTTCCTGCTGCCTGCTCTTGTGGCTGTGCGGTTAAGAGTGTTTTGCTCTGTGGAGTGGAGGGGCTGGGTTGCCTACATTTCCCCATCTGAAGTCATTTCCCTTTGCATTAGTGCTCTTTCCTTCTTTGGCAGCACTTAAATGTTCAGATGAGCTCTAATCAGTGCTGGAGCACCATCCCTGCTGACTTAGTGGCTGGAAGACCCCACTATGTGTGCCTGGAATGGGCTTTCCTTCTGGCACTAGCCTTCAGACGTTTCCCTGCACCTTTCAGTTCCTTATGCTCCTCTGCACCTTTTGCTGTGACTGAGCTCTATTTCATTTGTAGCCACAGCTGTGTGGCAAGTCCCAGGACTGGCTCCCATGTTGCTTCAGCAATGTGTGAAGGAGGCTCAGATGACTGTGTTACCTCTTACTGCCTGGCAGCTCACACTGGCGTGGGAAGCAACAAAACGATTAGGGCAACTTCTAATCTAATCCTTATCTCCACTTAAAATGACCAGGAGTCTTGACAGTCACCGCCAGTCAGAGTAGGAAATACTAGCCTACATGGACAAATTGTTACTTGCAGGATTGCCTGACCTCATATGTCCCCACTGAACCACTTTGAACTGCAGAACTGGCACTGTTACAGGTACCACATCATATTCACTCTGCACCTGTAAGAAATTGATATTTTCGTGCGGCAGTATCCACACTTTGGAACTCCTTGCCTATAGACATCAGGCAGGCACCTTTACTGTACTCTTTTTAGCACTTTTGTTTAGGCAAGCCTATCCAGATATGTAGAACGTTATACATGTTTTTGTTACAGGTAGGTAGCCGTGTTAGTCTGCCATAGTCAAAACAAAATAAAAAAATTCCTTCCAGTAGCACCTTAGAGACCAACTAAGTCTATTATTGGTATGAGCTTTTGTGTGCATGCACACTTCTTCAGATACCATATACATGTTTTAATCACTCTTTAGCTTAGTGCTGCTTTCAATTATCTTTTGAATGTTTTTAAATACCGTATTTTTTGCTCTATAAGACTCACTTTTTCCCTCCTAAAAAGTAAGGGGAAATGTGTGTGCGTCTTATGGAGCGAATACAGGCTGCACAGCTATCACAGAAGCCAGAACAGCAAGAGGGATTGCTGCTTTCACTGCGCAGCGATACCTTTTGCTGTTCTGGCTTCTGAGATTCAGAATATTTTTTTTCTTGCTTTCCTCCTCCAAAAACTAGGTGCGTCTTGTAGTCTGGTGCGTCTTATAGAGCGAAAAATACGGTACCTGTTTCAACAGCCTTTTCTTAATAAATGTAATGCTGGGTTGTTGTTGTTTTGGTAAAACATTTATAGGTTTGCATCACATGGCAGGATGGAGTCTCAAACAAAGATGTGCTTTCCCAATCCTACATTTCCTGCATGTTTGCACTCCTGTCTCAGGGATGTCTATGCTGACTTCGTCATGTCTATAAAATGGAGGAATGGCAGGATCCCCAAGGATGTGCTGTACGGGGAACTGCGTTCGGGCACCAGGCCCATTGGCAGACCAGCTCAGCGTTACAAAGATATGACAAGAAATGAAGGCTGGAAACATCAACCCCACCATCTGGGGACCCCCTGCAGACGACCTCAGTGCCTGGAGACAAACAGCCAGATCATGTATCTACGTCAGTGACCAGAGGAGGAATGACCAAGGGGAGGAGCACAGAGAAAACAAATGGTACATCTGCAGCAGCACAACCGGACACCCTTATCTGCCCCAGCTGCAACAAAACATGTCTCTCCTGTATCCGTCTCTACAGACACAGCAGGCACTGTAACTCTGCAGCTGTAACTCTCCCCCAAAGACACACTCCTTCATTGTGCCCCGAGACAGACAGATGCCAACAACTTATAGGTTTTATTACAATCAAGTGGCACATAAATTTTGTGAAATAAAATAAGCTTCTACACATTACTAACATCAAACCAGGCCGTGGAGATTTTACTAAGCCAGTTCTGCTTCTTTAAAAAGTGCAAAAGAGAAGCAAGCCCCTGTACCTATCCCCCACTATTTTATGAATATTTTATTCTCCAATTTTTCTTTCTTTTTATTCCATGGTGTGCTCATCCTCCCCTCTGCTCAAGGATGCATCAACCCACCCACCCACATTTTAAAACCCTGTCTAAAATGAAAAGGAATTTAGAGCAGGCAAGGAACATTGACACTAAATTGCTAGCAATTTAAGGCAAAACCCTAAAATAGCAAGCTAATATCTGTAAGACAGCTTTAATGGAATTGATGTGCTCCTTTTCTACATCTGGCATGAAATGACAGAAGAAAGAGCACAGAGCCTTGCATTAAGGGCTAATTATTAAACAGGAGGTAAAACTTACTAGAAGTGCATTATCATAATAGTGTCTCGACATCTCACAGCGAAAAAGTGCTCGTGTGATTGAGATTTGTTTTTTCTAGCTTAGGAATGGGCAAAAATTCTGGACAGAATCTGGCTACTATCTTGGCTGAAACAAGAGGCCATTATATATATTTTTAAAAACTAATTTCTCCACAGAGAGAGAGATTTAATCCATTAATAATTACTCATCAAATCTAAATGCATAAGAGCCCAAATCTGATCACTGTTCATAACTGATAATGAATCTAAATAAAATGAAGAGGGGAAACAAAAAAAGCAAATTTCACATTTGTCCTTATCATGCTCATCATCTTAATCTTAAAATTTAATTTAGGAACAACCCCACCAAATGTGTTCATAAGTTCCTTTTTCTTTTTGCATTGCATGGCATTCTTTCCAATAATTGCTTTGATCTATAATTGTATTTTTTAAAAAATCAATCAAACCCCAAGGCATATGGTATCATCTACCAGTTTATATTATAGGGCAAATAATACATATGTATCTTCATAACAACTCTCTGAGCTGGTAGGGTGACACAGGTTAGGAGTGCATGACTGCCTCCAAGGTTTTCCAGTAGGCTTCATAGTCAAATTGGAAATTGATCTGTGGTTTCCCAAGTCCAACACCCTAGCCACACTGTGGGTTGCTTTACTTTAAATTTACAACTACTCTGAAAGTAGATGAGACTAAGAGAGTACAACTGGCCCAAGTTCATCTGATCAATTTGCATTATCAGTGTATCTTTCTAAAGCCATCAGCCTATAGGTACTATTTATATGGTTAATTTAACAAAACTCACACATTAATCTTAGGGATTATCCATACCTCCATTTGCCCCGCCACTTTCTCCCGGGGAAGCCCAGTCTTTAGTGCTGGATCAGAACAAATGGCAATCAGCTTTTCTGCAGATTGACATTTGTTCTGACTTGGCGCTAGAGGGGTTTTTCGCGGGGAAAGTGTTGGGGCAAAGGCAAACCCACGTGGACCCATGCCTAGAAAGCGTGGGTCAAGCAGAAAGCCACCTGGACCCATGATTTCTAGGCATAGAACAAAAAGTATTGTGGACAAGTCCTTAGTCTTAAAATTCTAAGATATTCTGCTACTCTGTGTTGCTTATCTCACTGTGACAGCAGAAGACCCAAACCAATGCCAGTGGTACCATGAGCCCACTGCCTTCACCCCAGCTCCATTCTAACATCTGAAGAGTTCAGCCAATTGCAAGCAGCACTCACTACCTATGTGTTGTGTGGGTAGAATACAATTAGCCAGCAGGAAGAGAAAAACACATTTCTCAAGGGTTGGACTAGATGACGCTCAAAAATCCCTTCCAACTCTACAGTTGTATAATTCTGTTTCTTGATTCATTTTATACCATCTCTTTGATGAAATCCTTGCCTGGGTAGAATTCCTACTGAAAGAATATTTGTCTTTTCTAGTCCTGTTAATTTTTAATTGCTTTATCAAAGCTCACTGCAGCACAGACCATGTGCTATTTGTTTTTAAAGACCTTTTATAATTGGATGTGCCACACAGAGCCAGTTTTCAGGAAGCCAAGAAATATTTCCTAATAATAATAATAAAACTTTCATAGTGCTTATTGGCTAGTTTGTGCCCTTACAACGCAACTTGTTTTCATTCATATGGAAATCCTATAGTACTTTCATTGGACTGATGTAGTAACTGGTAGTATTTATATATGCTACTATTTCCTATAAAAAAATTTTTTGCATTGTATCAGGAAACTACAAAATGGACTGATATTTAAGGAATGAAATATTGATAACTATTTCTGCAGTACAAATGCACTCATTAGCTAAACAATGTTCAGAACTAAAATAACTATTTGAAGTACAACCTGTTAATAATGTACCAAACTTCACATTTTTCAACACTCACCCTTGCACTGGGTTTCTGTGCCCTAAAATGTTGCCTTACACACTACATGACCTTGCATTCTGCAGTGTACTGAGCCAACAGCTTCAAGTTGCTAAAGAATTTATTAATTATTTTCATCTATCTCTTGAAAATAGGTTTCTGGTCCTCATCATCATTAAGAAAAGCTAGACTTGATATATTTTTAGATTTCCAAAGTCTGGAATATAAACCAGCATTATGAAGCATTTAAGGTAGCCTTCTTAATCCAGAAATCTCTCAGTTCTGTGCTGTCCCTGTTGTAGCACAGCATGGCAAATAGGTGTTGTTATTTATTCCTTCTAGCTCTTCCTATGTTATAATATTGCTTGGTGAATTTTCACACTTTATTATAAAAGAAGAGAGAGGTGAACACATCTTTCTACTTCTCAAGAATACTAAAAAAGTTATAATAGAGTTATATAACTGGTTCATAATGATAATAACTGCTGCCAGCACCTCATCATTTAACTAGCACCCCTATTTATAGAAATCCTACACAAAGCCTTCTAAGCTATCTGCAAAGCAAATTGGCATAATTAAGAACTTACTTTCACTTCTGAGTTCAAAACCCATTCAACATACCTGCTTTAATCTGCCCTGACTATAAAAGATGGGGCTGTAATTAAACTTTAGCTGAACAGGAAAAACAAATCACCATAATGTATATATGCTGCTAAGGTTGCTGACACACCACTGTGATTTATAAGATTGTACCCGAATGGGACTATTTGTCCAGGTAGTTATGATTTACTTGCAGCATGAGAGCCAGATGGCATTGCAGCTGTCAGCGACGCGGACTTATAAAAAATATTGGGGGGGCCCGGGAAAGCTCATGAATAATAAATAAGCTCATGAATATGCAAATAAAGTGGCGCCGCCTCCTCGTGAGCGAATAGGGGAGAGCGTGCTGCGCCTATTAATCAGCTCCAAAGGAAATTGGGTGGAGCTTTTGCTCGGGAGGGAGGGCAGGAGGCATGCAGCCCGCCCCCCCTGTGCATTTTGGGCTGGGGGAGGGGCGGCGATGGCGCTCTGCTGGAGGGGCGCCGGAGATTATTGGGGGGGCGGAGCCCCCCCAAACGAATTTTTGAGGGGGCTCGGGCCCCCTCAAGCCCCATGGAGTCGGCGCCTATGGCAGCTGTAAGCCTGCCTATCCCACCGAAGGATAAACCACCCAGTGAAATTCCTGGCAGAGTGGCACATTTTTCTCTCTTCATGAATTGGAGGTAAGAGGAGAATGGTGTCACTGAAGACTCTTCCTGTTCTTTACCATTCCTTTTAAATGTGGTGTTAAGACGCGGGTGGTGCTGTGGGTTAAACCACTGTGCCGCTTGGGCTTGCCAATCAAAAAGTTGGCGGTTCAAATCCCCGTGATGGGGTGAGCTCCCGTTGTTCGGTCCCAGCTCCTGCCAACCTAGCAGTTCAAAAGCACGTCAAAGTGCAAGTAGATAAACAGGTACTGCTCCGGCGGGAAGGTAAACGACGTTTCCATGCGCTGCTCTGGTTTCGCCAGAAGCAGCTTAGTCATGCTGGCCGCATGACCCGGAAAAACTGAGGACAAACATCAGCTCCCTCGGCCTTTAAAGCGAGATGAGCGACGCAACCCCAGTCGTTCACAACTGGACTTAATTGTCAGGGGTCCCTTTACCTTTAAGCAATTTACAAACTCCTTCCCTCAAATGTTTGCAGAAAGTGGTAGCAACAAATGCAAATTACAATGTCCAACCAAGACCAAACTGGTTGCAAGTTGACAGCATGAGTTTTTCATGTGTTTATGTTTATTTCTATCAGTTTCCATATTTACAAAATGTGATCCAGATTAAGTCACTGGCCAGTTGCATCCCCAACTACAATGTTTTCCTGCCAGCATGCTCTCTGTGACCGGAGTACTGGACGGCCCTTTGCACTCACTTACCTACACAGTAGGGGAAACGCCGTGTCTCCAAATACATACAGAGACCCAAATATTCCCATTTAATCTGAAGGCATTCTGAATGTGTTATTTTCATGAGTCCAGAACAGGGTTGGGGAACATGCAGCACTTCAAGATGTTGTTGGAATATCCCATCATCCCTGACTATTGGCCATGCTTGCTGGGACTGATGTGAGCTGGAGTCCAAAAACACCTGGGCTAGTTGAGGTTCCCCATCCCTTTTCTAGCTGTCATAGCCGGATCTTTAACTTGCTCTTTGCCAAGCATAATCGACTTAGACTGACTGTATGCAGCCAGGGTGAGGACCCGTGCTCTTCCAGACGTTAATGGCAATGGTCTTCCAGCCAGTATTGGAAATGGTCCAGAATGATGGGAACACTGCAGGGCAATAGGTTTACCATCTGTTATACTGCTGTTAATTCTGAGGTCTTAATTCACAGGTACCAGGAATGGTATTTCAGACTGTATTGTGGTTCCACTGAGAAAGCTGAACAGCGTCACTGTTTGAACAGTATGTAATCCCTCACCCTAAGCTAATGACTGTAGCTTTATCTACCCTACAACTCTGTTCCTGGTCCTTGCCTCATTCTGTTTCTCTAGTCCTTCCTCCAGACCTCAGTACTGTCTTCTACACACTGGCCCAGTTTGTGTCCTTAGCGTGGATGAGCAAACATGCAGGTGCCTGGAGACTGCACACCTCCTCTGGTCGTGCTGCTGCTGCTGCCCTATTGAAAGCTAAGCCATGATTTGGCTTAGTATTATGTCTGACTAAGCCCCAGGTTTTGACTGCAGCTATGATCTTTTGTCCAGGAACCCATGTTTGCTCACTCACACATATTCATGGTTTAATGTAGCATTGCATGTGAACCAGGACACTGTCTAGTTGGTGCTGATCTTTCATTCTGGCCATTAGTCTCTACCTCTTTCCTATCCTCCCCCCCCCCTTCTAATTCTGACATCTGTTTTTAAATGTTGATGTTAGCCTTGATTTCATGAATCTGAGATACTGTAGCTAGAAACTCAATATCCCTTACCCATTGTGACTGGTTCCTGCCTTATTTATTCCTCACCATTGTATCCCATCTTTCCTCCAAAGAGTTCAGGGTAACATGCATTTATCCCATTTTATCTACAGAATTCTATGTAGTACATTGGGGTGAGAGATGATAACTAGCTCCAAGTTTGCCTACTGGACTTCACTGCAAACACGGATATGACTCTGGTCTCCCTGTTATAAGTTGAATGCCCCAATCATTACACCACCCTGGCTGTGTATATGTTTGATCTTGCTAAATTCTATGGACTCCCAGTCCCAGGAACTCAGAATACTTCTGGCTGCTAACAGCCTAGTCGCCCATTACTGTAAACAACAATCAATCAGGTTCCCAGAAACAGTCTAAGTTTGACACATTGTTTATCCAGAATATTAAAAAGCTGTGGGGCAGGGTGGATAGACACACAGTATTCCACACCCTTCATCTCCCACTCATATTACAAGGTCTTGCAGCATCTTACCGTAAAGACTAACATTTATTACGGCATAAGCATTTATAACCTATAGTCCACTCCATCAGTTGTAGTTCATAATAAATCTGTTGATCATTTAAGGTCCCATGGCTTGTTTTTACTGCAACAGACAAATTAACATGGCTACCATTCTGGAAACTGTCACATTTAAATTAATTCATGCTTTTGTCCTTTCGGAATACATCTTTGCATTAACCCATCTTTCTGCTGCCACATCTTAGAATACTATATTTGAATAAATGCAGGCACACTTTTCATGAGTAAGGCAAACGGCCTGACAAAAGCTAAATGCACAGAAGCCTTCGGGATGTGATGTAACTTTGACCCTGAGCTTCAGCATTGTAGCTGCTTGCCAATACTGTACGTGAGTGTGGTCACCTATGTGCATGTACCAGAACTTGGCCAGAATGGGAGGGACCTGTAGCAGGAGTGAGTCACTGGGGTGCCATGGCAACAGCTCCTTTCAGCTGCATCCCATGTGCATCCGCAGCAGCATCTCTGCCCAGCACAAGCTGCAGCTTTTCAGCACCATGCTCCCTTCTCTTCCGTTCAGAGCAGGAGAGGCTTTTTGCCACTGCCAGTGAAAACAGCACCATGTAGGAGACAAAAACATAGAGCGCACTTGATGCTGCCATTTCCTTACCCCTCCTCTCTTTGTGGCTCATGTTGCTCATCTCCTGGGAAACAAGTAAAGAGACACCCATCTAAAAGTCCCTTTTTGGGGGGCAGTCACCCACCCCAAGTTGCCCTTTAGGCAGTGGCGTAGCGTGGGTTGTCAGCACCCGGGGCAAGGCAAGTAATTTGCGCCCCCTAACCCGTGGATTTGCGCCCCCTAACCCTACAAATCTATGCCTATGAATGATGGTCCCTCTCTCTCTCTCTCTTTCTCATATTCCAATTGATTCCCATTTCCGCCGATCGATCCCCGAAGCTCTCACCCAGCGAAATTCGTGCGTAATTACGCTTCGCCATCCCTAATCTTGCCGCTTCCACCGGGAAATCATGACGGTGCGTTTCTCCTCTCCAAACTTTCCCCGGCCCTTTGCCGGCCGGCGCAGCCCTTTTGGCTACGAGCTCCCCTCCTTCTCTGCCCGCTTCCAACCCCACCTCCCCGTCCAGCCTCCCTACCTCCTGAAAAAAGGTGCCGGCGCCGAGCAGGACACCCCCAGCGGCCATCGGAGAGAGGCGGGGCCGAGGGAGGCGAGCCAATGGGCGAGGCGGGGCGGGGTAGGTGGCCACGGGGGCGGGCGCTGCCGCAGTCCTCGGGTGGGCAAGGTAGGAGCAGGCGGAGGCTGGCCGGCCGCTCTGACAATAGGGGCGGGCCGAGGGCACGACGCGGCTGGGCCCTCTGGACTCGCGCCCCCCCAGATGTTGCGCCCGGTGCGGCCGGCACCCCTGGCACCCCCCACGCTACGCCACTGCCTTTAGGAGTCAGGCAGTCGGTCAGAAAAGGAGTAAGGTGGTAAACTTGGCACAGGCTAAAGTTTCAAAAGCACACACCCACACCCCAGTGGGACACCTCCCATAGCCCAAGGCCACGTCAAATTAATAGCCAACATGTATTGAGGGTGTCCCACGGGAAAAAGATTTGCCAGTCAAAAGTTTCTGCCTTCCAGTGGGCCCCACTGGGGTGGATTTTAAAAATGTCGATATTCGTCCAAGCCTGCTTAGTGTAGTTCCTTCAAGCGGTCGCCTTGACCCCTGGTGAGGCAACGGGACACCCACCCACCCTTTTCTTCACCTCATGCCCCCCCACCCCAGCTGAGTCTCCCACCTTCTCGGCCCCCAAGGCTGTCCTGCGCGGTGCTGGCACCAACCCGCCCCTCGCCTCCTTTACCTTGACGTCGGTCTGGCTGGTCTGAGTCTCCGCCTCGACGCCACAGCAGTGGTGCACCCCGCTCCTGCCTTCTCGGCCGGCGGGCTTCCTGCGCCTGTGGGCCGGGCAGTTTGGCGGCGGCGGCGGCGGCTGCTGCCGGCTCTGGTAGGCGAGGACCGACGGGATGGAGTCGGCCGCGTCGGTCTTGACGAAGAGGCCGTGCAAGGTGGCGGCGGTGCCCTGCGAGATGGTGGTGGTCTGATGCGGGGAGTTGGACTCGTCCGAGTCCCGGCAGTAAATCACGCCGCTCTGCGAGACGTGGATGCTGGGAGCGCAGCCCATCCCTCCGCTGCCGCCTCGCCGCCCAGCAAGCCGGCGGGGCCCGCGAAGCTCCCCGGGAGGAGCTGCCCAGGCGGCCGAGAGAGGCCCCCTCAGAGCTCCCAGCGCTGCTCAGCCCAGCCTAGGGAGCCGCCGCCGGCCTGGTGCTGCTGAACATCGCCTCGCCTCTCACTCGGCGCAAGCGGCGCGCGCCGCCCGCCTCAGGGCGCCAAGCGGTGTTTGCTTCGCGGTCTCTCTACGGCGCCCCATCGGCTCCCCGCGACGCTGCTGCCTGCTTGGCGAGGCGGGAGCCGCCGGCCGCAGAGGGGCAGCTGGAGCCCGCCGCTGCGCTCCATCAGGGCATCCTTTCATACCCCGCTCCGGGAGGCGGGAGAGGAACCCGGAAGGCTGCCCTCCTGGGGGAACTTTGCGCGCTGCTGCCCGGAGCAGAGCCTGCCAACAGCTGCGCCGCCGCCGCCGCCTCGCTCACCTTTCGCGGCTGCCGCAATCCCGGCTGCTCCGGTCTCTAGTGGCAGCCTCATCTCTCCTCGCCCTCATCTCTCTCTCCCTTTCTGCACCCGCACGCAGCCCTGCGCGCCTACGTCTGAGGTCTGGCCACAGGCAGAGCGCCGGGCTGTTTGGCTCTGGCAACCTGTTGTTGTTCTTTGGACTCCAGCTCCCATCATCCCTGACCATTGGCCGTGCTGGCTGGGGCTGATGGGAACTGGAGTCCCACCGTCATCCGGAGGGCCACAATTTGCCCCATCTCAATGGGTCGGCAAAAGGAAATGGCGAGCTGGTAAACAGGGATGTGTGAGGAGCGCTGCAGCTTCACTTTCTCCATAGGAATGAATGGGAACCATTTCCTTATCGTAGGCGAAAACACTAAGGTGCAATCCAGGGAATGAAATTTCTCTGGATACTATTGACCCCTCAGACATTCATTTAGGTAATATGAATGCCCATGGGGTAGAGTAGCATAGCATAGTGGTTCTGTCTGGGCGGGGTGCATTTACAGTATTATAATGTGAAGAGTGCCCCCACACCTATAGCTGTACATGCAAAGGGGAAGGCTCTCTGTGCAGGGTTCCTGATCATGAAGAGGGATTTACACAGTGAATGAGCATAGTTCAGGGGCTGAGTCTTCTGTTCTGGTGCTGCCTCCTCCTTCCCCAAGATCTACGGGTGTTGTTGTTGTTGTTTAGTCGTGTCCGACTCTTCGTGACCCCATGAACCAGAGCACGCCAGGCACTCCTGTCTTCCACGGCCTCCCACAGTTTGGTCAAACTTATGTTGGTAGCTTCGAGAACACTATCTAACCATCTCGTCCTCTGTCATCCCCCTCTCCTTGTGCCCTCCATCTTCAGCAACATCAGGGTCTTTTCCAGGGAGTCTTCTCTTTTCATCAGGTGGCCAAAATATTGGAGCCTCAGCTTCAGGATCTGTCCTTCCAGTGAGCACTCAGGACTGATTTCCTTAAGAATGGATAGGTTTGATCTTCTTGCAGTCCATGGGACTCTCAAGAGTCTCCTCCAGCACCATAATTCAAAAGCATCAATTCTTCGGTGATCAGCCTTCTTTATGGTCCAGCTCTCACTTCCATACATCACTACTGGAAAAACCATAACTTTAATTATACAGACCTTTGTTGGCAAGGTGGTGTCTCTGCTTTTAAAGATGCTGTCTAGGTTTGTCATTGCTTTTCTCCCAAGAAGCAGGCATCTTTTAATTTCGTGACCGCTGTCACCATCTGCAATGATCATGGAGCCCAAGAAAGTAAAATCTCTCACTGCCTCCATTTCTTCCCCTTCTATTTGCCAGGAGGAGATGGGACCAGTGGCCATGATCTTCATTTTTTTAATGTTGAGCTTCAGACCATATTTTGCACTCTCCTCTTTCACCCTCATTAAAAGGTTCTTTAATTCCTCCTCACTTTCTGCCATCAAGGTTGTGTCATCTGCATATCTGAGGTTGTTGATATTTCTTCCGGCAATCTTAATTCCGGAATTAAGGTCTATGGGTATAGGGCAGTATACAAATTAAATAAATAATAATTATTATTCCTCCTGATGGAATGCCTATCTGAAGAAGGCTGATGGTGGGGTGGGGGAAAGCTGCCTCATCCCCACCTTTTCCATAGCTTTCCATGTTTGGGTCAGTAGAAAGAAAAGTTGATCCTTCTACAGAGCAGGATTCGAGATCTCAGGTAAACAAATCTGCTGTGTTTGCTCCATACCACTAAATGTAGAGAGGCAATGCTGGGACAAATAATCCACAGGAGACCACATGGTGGGTGTGATGTTCATCTGGGTGCATGCACACCCAGTGATTCCTGTGAGTGCGATGGCATAAAAGGATGCAAATCTGGCAACAACACTTTCCGGTGCCCTTTTTCATGGTTCCTTTCACTTAGCTCTGCATAAGAGGCACATCTTAGTTCTTACTTTTACACACATTTTAAAAGCACTTAGATAAAAGTGCTACAAAAGTACATTGTGTTCCTAATAAATGATTTAAGAAGATTCCAGACATACAATACAAATCTAATAATGATGGTATGTCAACAGCTATTCCGAGAAAGAGGTAGGTGTCATAATTTCCAAAAAAGTAGTCATATTCGGCTGTTGTAGCAGAAGCAACAAAGAACCTTGTAGAAGCTTAAAAGCCAAGGTATAAGTTTTCATAGACCACAGTCCACTTCATCAGATGCATAAACTGGAATCTTGAATTGTGTCTGTATGCTTGTTAATTCAGGATAATGTTTCATGCATCTGATGAAGACCACGAGCCACAAAAGCTTATGCTATGTTAGGCTCTCAGGTGCCACAAGAATTTATGTTGAATGTGCTATATTGGATAACAAATTGAAGATGACGCAAACAAGTATCAACCATATTACACCCTATGATTGGCAGGGGGGACCTTGTCAGTAGTGCTACCGCTGGCGGCTGCCTGGTTGATGACAGGATCTTTTCGGTGGTGGTTCTCTATTTGTGGAATGCTGTCCCTGGTGAGGTGTGTCTGTCTCGAATATTGCTAACTTTCAGGACAATTTTTAAAATGTTTCTGTTTACCCAGGCGTTTGATGGCTAAAATATACTGTTTGTGAGTCCAGAATCACTGGATGACAATGATGTTTTTATAACTGTATTTAAAATGCTTTTTTATTGTTGATGTGTTTGCCATGCTGTAGAGGGGAATATAAACTGGATAAACAAACAAAGTGAAATGTCTCAAAACTCCAGCTGTGGTATAGCAGTCCTCTGCTATTGTCTTCCAAGTCTTGGGAAATAACTGTAGCAATCTTATGAACACAGACTAAGATGGGAGATGGAGTTGTCTCATCTTAGTCTGTGTTCATAAGATTGCTACAGTTATTTCCCAAGACTTGGAAGACGATAGAGCACTGCTATACCACAGCTGGAGTTTTGTGATCTGTTTAGGATGTATCTTGACAAGATGGAAATAATGCAGAAGGAAGCTACTTAGATATTAATGCAGATAGAATGTGTGATTTATGAGAAAGTATTGAAAGAATTTTCAAGGTGTGGAATAGTGAAAGAACAAGTGAGATTTGTGGATGGATTCAGATATTTAAAGGGTAAAGGGGACCCCTGACCATTAGGTCCAGTCGTGACCGACTCTGGGGTTGCGGCGCTCATCTCGCTTAAGGGAGCTGACGTACAGCTTCCGGGTCATGTGACTAAGCCGCTTCTGGCAAACCAGAGCAGCGCACGGAAACGCCGTTTACCTTCCCGCTGGAGCGGTACCTATTTATCTACTTGCACTTTCACATGCTTTTGAACTGCTAGGTTGGCAGG
The DNA here is from genome assembly GCF_027172205.1 of Podarcis raffonei. Taxonomy (NCBI): domain Eukaryota; kingdom Metazoa; phylum Chordata; class Lepidosauria; order Squamata; family Lacertidae; genus Podarcis; species Podarcis raffonei. The sequence continues at coordinate 28,800,999 of NC_070612.1, forward strand.
AGCAGGGACCGAGCAATGGGAGCTCACCCCATCGCTGGGATTCGAACCACCGACCTTCTGATCGGCAAGTCCTAGGCTCTGTGGTTTAACCCACAGCGCCACCCGCGTTCCTTCAGATATTTAAAAGATGGGAGCAATTGTCTACACTATCAACAGAGAGTTCAAAGAAAACAGGCATGGCCCCAACATCAACCAGGTCAGGCATACACACAGGATAGCTCAGTTGGTTAGTGTGTGGTGCTGACAATGCCAAGGTTGCAGGTTTGATCCTTGTAAGGGATACCTGCATATTCCTGCATTGCAGGGGGTTGGTCTAGGTGATCCTCAGGGTCCTTTCCAGCTCTGTGAGTCTATGAGTCTGTATGGCTCCTGTTCGCAATGGCTGCCTGCTGTTTAAGTTACCCAAAATGTGAGTTGAGACTGCTGTGATTTGGCTGAAGGCAAAGCACCTAGGACTGCAGGGGGTCCCTATCTGGGGATCTGATGTAGAATAGTAGATCTGCTACCTTCTAGGGAGAGTCTGTATGCATCCACTTACGCTGTGCTTGCCTATTTGTCAACAAAACATATCTTGCTAAGTTGCTGTAAGTTTCCTTGCTCTCTTGCTCCCTAGGAAACAAAATCTGGTAATACTGCCCCTGGATTTTTCCCATCACTCGGGGGAGTGAGAAGCATTTAACAATAGTTTCTGGGAGGATTTCCCTTACAATGGTGAGATTAAAAGCATGTCTGTACAGAAACAGAAAGACAGCAATCAGTTAAAGGATCTGCATGGGCAAAATCCCAATACTGTGCAGTAAACAAAGCTCTCAGCAAGAGAAGCTTTAAAACAGTGTCTTTGTTGTTTTTAAGAGGTTATGTTGAATGTTAGTTTTGCAGCCAGAAGCTGTAAGTGCACCACACACAATAGATTAAATGGCAGTAGCAAAATAATAATTAGAAGGACAACAATGGGCCATATGCCATAGTGGATTTGCACTAGCAGAAAAGTGAATTCACTTATACAACGTGGGACATCCAATCTCCCCTGTCTATGGCAGTCTTCTAGGCCATGTCCCCTACTGTTCCACAGGGTCCACCAAGCCACAGGAGAAGCTTTTGAGGGGTGTGGATAGAGCACAAAGGAACCATAATCTATGTCACAATCATAGCAAGTAACATAAATATATCAGATTCACATGCAACACTTAATGCTATTTATTGAGGTGGGGAAATCCACCAACACTTGCTAGGCATATTCTTTTTGACAACTGTCAGATTTTAATAGCCCAAGGAGGCAGATAATAGCTACCCACGTTAGCTTTCAAAGTACGTAAAACGCATAATGCCAACTTATATTTGAGCAATAGATAAAACAAACCCTGAATACAGCACCTGCAGGCCATTGATAACACTATTCATTTGTCCCTTCAGCTCAGCTATTTAGAAAAAAGGCATTAGTATTAATATATTTACCATCAGAACTCTGGATTTAAAGGTGCTCTATGTTAGATCTCTTTGCCAACATTCCCAATCGTCTGTCACTTTAGTTTTCCTTGCTCCTTAGCAAATCTCTAGCAGCTCTGTGCCATTTTCTCGTTACCTTCCTCTGAGGCAAGTCTGTCTCCTGGTGTCTACTTCCATTCATATTAGAAGGGATTCCTATGGCAATGTAGCACTCCAAGCAAAATCAGAAGACAGATGGAAATGGTTTGGCACTAGCTTTTCTTTCAATGCCTATTTAATTTAGAGTTAGTTGATGTAACAGCTTTTCATCTCAGGTGACTGAAGATAACTTTCTATTATATGCTTCCAGTCATGGTCAGTTATCTCTGCCCCTCCTACTCCCACCCTCCCTAACAGTCCTCCCCTCCAATGGAATGACTGGTTCTCAAAGCATCTCCCATTTATGCTTGAGCTATAGTAAGAGGAACCAGTGCCCTTTCACATGGTCACTGTTTCCTAGAGATACAACGGCACACAGCAACATTTTATCCAACAATAGTACAGGCCAGTTCCAGATTACTATCTTCATGAATTAAAAACCCAGCAGGAAAAGCAGTCCATTCTGGGTCATGCTTCACAAAGATCCCCTTATAAGGAGTTTGTGAGAATATGTGTTACGATTGAGGGTGCTCCAACTATGGCATGGTGGCTGCTTTTCCACAACTGCATCCTAAGTTGTTCTGGTAACATGAAATAGCAATATCACATAGGAAAAGCAGATTTCATAGGAATTATCCCAAAACTCCTGGTGGTTAATTATTGCCCACTTTTGGATGTAATGCAGCTAAACATGATCAGGACAAGGCCCTGGCATGAATGTTCTTCTCTCTGTCTCACTCAGCTATGAGAAGTATGGAAACTTTTACTTCTGGGTTAGATTAACCATAGCTTCTTGTGCTGTCCAAACTCAACAATCTGTGGGTCAAATATAATTTGTTTGAAACAAGTCAGCTTCAGACATGGGTTATGAAGCTGGCATGCTTAAACAAATAATAACTAACGTTAATCACAGTTTAGGGTTGGGACAACATGCTAAACTTTGGTTAATGAAAATTGAAATTGAATGCTTCTGAACTCCTCCTTGGCGCCATGCTGGGGTGCAGTTCATTGTCATCACACTAAAAAATGGTTTAACATAACATCTGAGCACAACCTATATGTGTAAGGCCAAAAACAACAACACCTTACATATATTAAAACTTTACGCTCCTGCAAAATAAAGGATTTATTCTGCCTGCTGCAAGTGTTAAGATGACTTGGTTTTTACTGAGTCTGTTTCAGATACATAATGAAGTTAGTTATGTCCAACTGACTGCAGTATCAACATTGTAAGAGTCCTTTTGCATCAGGACAAGCATCCTTCTAGTCCAGAATCCTGATTCACACACCATTTTGTCAGATGCTCCTGTGAAGTTTACAAGCACCCCTCTCTGCTCATCCCCAGCAGCTGGCAGCGCCATCCCAAACAATTTTGCTGCTTGAGATGAAGAATAAGTTTGTGTTCCCCTACCCTCCCATTCCATGCTGACTGGACTGACTTGTACTTCAACATAGGTGATGAGACATCATCCTCCATCACATGTACAGGCAGCAGACTAGCTTAGAGGCACACAGAAACCAAAAGTGAACAAAGGCACTCAGCCACCACAAAGGCCTCCAGGAGCAAGCCTGGGGTGAAGAACACTCCCTGATCCTTCAAGCAGAATGCAACCTAATCCACTCAGACAGCAACCCCTTCTAAGGCGCCACTATGAGACTGTCTGCTGCAACAGACTAACAGGGTTATTCCTATAGCAGTTGTTTCAGGTAATGGATTTTGTTTACCTACTTGAGATCTTTTCCAATACAAACATTTGGGAGGTTTGCTTTTCACATTTGGAACTGACTTAGGGTTGTTGTTTTTCTCTGTTTTTAACTTCAGTTTCCAACTTGCCCAGTGCCCAAAGTAGTACTTACGTGTGGGCATGCAAAAAGTTTCTATGGGAGGCCATGCGTAACCTATTAATCTGCTTTTGTTAAACAATAGCATTTGTATCCTGATTCTGTAACCATGCATGAAAAAAAATGTACCTGGGTCAACACAGAGCAATCAATAGAAACGGTATGTGTAATAAGTCATTAATAATAATAAAACTCAGAGATCACGGAAGTGTGGGGAGAGCACAACACAACTGCCAGGGATTGTTGTTCACAAAACCTGCAACTGAAATTCTGTGTGTTGGAAAAGTCAATAAATCAAAGTTGTTTGCATTCAGTGGTGGCGTTTTAAAAATCTGACCATTCCTGTAATGCTGACAGACCAATACACATCTCTGTGTGTGTGTGTGTGTAGTTTGGGAAGAGTTTTGCAAAAGTCCATCAAATCAAGTGAAGTGTGCAGAGTGGCAGGAACACCCACAAAGCAGTCCCCTTTGCAGAACAAGCCCCACAATCCAGGCCCCACCTTCTTGGTGCTTGTGCAATGGAGATCCAAGGTGGAATCTAGACACATATAAAAAAAACCGAAAATGCTTTTTTAAAAAACGGTTTGAAAATATATATATTGAATTTGCCATAGCTCACCATTGCCACCTAGTGTCACATTTGTATAATGAACTTTACATTTAAAACATTTTATTTGCGGCTGAATAGCTGAGTCTCAAGAGAGACGTACCCACTAGTACGGAGGATGTAAACAAACAGGAAGCAACAGAAAGGCAGCCCTTTAAAACATAGTGGTACCTCGGGTTACAAACATAATTCATTCTGGAGGTCCGTTCTTAACCTGAAACTGTTCTTAACCTGAGGTACCACTTTAGCTAATGGGGCCTCCCTCTGCTGCACGATTTCAGTTCTCATCCTGAAGCAACGTTCTTAACCCAAGGTACTATTTCTGAGTTAGCGGAGTCTGTAACCTGAAGCGTCTGTAACCCGAGGTACCACGGTAGAATGCATATTACCTACTGTTGCAGTAAAGTAACAGGAAGGGAAGCAGCTCAGTGGCAGAACATTTATTTTTATGAAAAAAATTATATGGTGATGTCATGAAAAATATATCAAAGTGGCTTACGACAATGAAAAATAAAAAGCACAAACCCCCCCCAAAAATGAAGGAGTTATTCAACCTAGTCCAAATAAGTAGGACAGAACTGGGTTTTCTAGCAACAAATATGCTCCCCAACTTCCAATGGTGGGATTGTTCAGCGTCCCATTCCAAAACAGATACTGGTGTTGTGGAAATCATAGAATCATAGAGTTGGAAGAGACCACAAGGGCCATCGAGTCCAACCCCCTGCCAAGCAGGAAACATTCTTCCCCATTTGCCCTTATTTGTTGGCAAACATGTGACTCAAGCAAGCTGAGCCACATATTACATGGAAAGGCAACCAGCCTTACTCCCAAGGTCACCAACCAATCTAACTTGGGGGGGGGGGGAATCTCTCACTACCAACTATGGCACTGAACATACCCATACAATGGGTTCTTTCAAAATAAATGTTGCTGGAGATGGTCCTGTATCCAGTCACCTTTAATGCTCTTAAAACTCTTCCCAGTGAGAGAGGAGGCAAACAAGACTTCAGAGGCCAGAAAAACAAGTGGAAGCTGGTAAGAGACAATACTTGGCCATGAAGCAATGTAAGTGGTTAGTCATTGTGCTCTGAAACAAAGATGAGGTCATTTGAGAAGTGCCAGTTGGTGACAAAAGGGCCTAACTGCCTCCAGATGTAAATGTCAACAAGCAACAGCCATGGGTGCATCTAGTAAAAATCAAAGTCTGGTTACAAACAAAGTACAATTATTTCCGGGTGCCTGGGGTGGGGTTGTGGTTCACAAATAGCAGCAAGCCCCTTTTTAACATTACAGATGGCTTTGGAAACTGAGGAGATTCTCAAATGGAGTTTTTGATGTGGCATGGAAGTCTGCTCCCTAATTAAAAGCAAAACAATTGGGTGTGTGCCAGTACAAATCAGCCTATTTACTTCATCTTCATATTTTCTCAGGTGACTTCAGTTGTCTGGAATTAAACCCTCTGTATTGTTACAGCAATACAAAGGTCCTTCCCAACAAAGGTTCGTATAGCTATGGGTTTCCCAGTAGTGATGTATGGAAGTGAGAGCTGGACCATAAAGAAGGCTGATGGCCGAAGAATTGATGCTTTTGAATTATGGTGCTGGAGGAGACTCTTGAGAGTCCCATGGACTGCAAGAAGATCAAACCTCTCCATTCTGAAGGAAATCAGCCCTGAGTGCTCACTGGAAGGACAGATCCTGAAGCTGAGGCTCCAGTACTTTGGCCACCTCATGAGAAGAGAAGACTCCCTGGAAAAGACCCTGATGTTGCTGAAGATGGAGGGCACAAGGAGAAGGGGACGACAGAGGACGAGATGGTTGGACAGTGTTCTCGAAGCTACCAGCATGAGTTTGACCAAATTGTGGGAGGCTGTGGAAGACAGGAGTGCCTGGTGTGCTCTGGTCCATGGGGTCTCGAAGAGTCGGACACGACTAAACGACTAAACAGCAACAACAACATTGTTACAGCAGCTTTTGCTATTGTTGTTCATGTTCTTTAGAGATCACTTGAGATCTGCAAGAGAGGGAGGGTGTGAAGGTATTACTTAGAGGCATTGTGACAATCAGGTTCCATCAAACAGGACAAGGACTGTTGCATATGCATTACCAAGATGTGGATCTGGCAGCAGAATGGCAGGTGCGCAAAGCAGCAGAGAGACCAAAAAGAAGAGAGAGAAATTTAGGAGCACAGGTTACCTAGTGAATGAGGACAGACTCCCAAGGAGCATAGTGCTGTCAGTTTGGGGTGTTAAACTGTGTGCCAGGCTCCTCTAACCCCTGGATCCAACAAGTATTAGAATTTTATCAAAGCTTCTAATTCTTTGAATAGCCAGGCCAGTCTCCTGGTGAGCTGATAACCATTAAGGTGATGGTGATGAGCCATTAAGAGGGATTAAGGGGCTCAGTGCAAGGTGGCAAATGGGTGGGAGCCCCTCCCTCAACAAATAAAGTCAGAGGTTAAAGCAGAGAGTTGGAGAGGGGGCAGTGATGTGACCTAGAAGCAAAGTAGCAAGCAGAGAAAGCCATGCCAGATCTCTCCTTGAATCCAAGCCTGCAACTATGGGAGAAACAAGGCCCTTTTGAGGTCTGAATGCTATGAAAGCCTCCATCGTAGGCTCAGGTTGTATATACAGTGGTACCTTGGGTTAAGAACTTAATTCATTTTGGAGGTCCGTTCTTAACCTGAAACAGTTCTTAACCTGAGGTACCACTTTAGCTAATGGGGCCTCCCGCTGCTGCTGTGCCGCCGCCACACAATTTCTGTTCTCATCCTGAGGTACTATTAACCCGAGGTACTATTCCTGGGTTAGGAGAGTCTGTAACCTGAAGTCTGTAAGCTGAAGCGTATGTAACCCGAGGTACCACTGTATGTGTTAAATGTTGTTGTTTAGTCGTTTAGTCGTGTCCGACTCTTCGTGACCCCATGGACCAGAGCACGCCAGGCACTTCTGTCTTCCACTGCCTCCCACAGTTTGGTCAGACTCATGTTTGTAGCTTCCAGAACACTGTCCAACCATCTCGTCCTCTGTCGTCCCCTTCTCCTTGTGCCCTCAATCTTTCCCAACATCAGGGTCTTTTCCAGAAGTCTTCTCTTCTCATGAGGTGATGTGTTAAATACTTGTAAACAATATATCACAAAGACACCTCAGTCTCCGTTGTGCTTCATTCCAAAAGGAAACACACACTCTGAGTAAGCACCCAGAACCCCTGGAATCTTGCACCGCTCAGAGATTGGGGTGGTGTTCAACAATATATATTTGCTTAATGTGATTCTGCTAACATTGCAGTCCAGGCACCCTCTAGTGGGAAGATGCATCAATGAACTCATCCACACTACAGTATTGCTCCAGAGAGTGTTTGTCAGCTGAATGTAACAAAAGTGACAGTACTTTTATGAGGACCAGTCAATATTCACAATGCCAGCTACACTGCATGCCTCCTTGGGGTGAGGAAGCAAGAGAGAGAAAAGTGGTGAGATATCAGACTTTAATTAAGGGCATAGTTCTATGCCAGTGCCCTTAGGTTGTTTTTGCAAATAAACATTCAGTTTTCAATACTGAATTTATAGCTAAGCCATGGCAGGAGAAATTTCCTCCCCATTAACTTCAGTGGGAGGGAAGGAATTAGGACTGGTCATTCTGTCAATCACCTTCGCAACCACATTATCCTGACAGAGCATGGGATACAGTGTAACTCAGCACACCACTATCACCGGGACATAAAGCCCACATATGTAGACCACAATTCAGATGACAGGGCATGGCACAGGGCTGTATCTCTTCTGTGCAAAAGAGGAAATGTTGGCAACTGGGAAACAGGGAGGAAAGGCACTTCGAAAACAAAAGGGGTATGTGAGGTGTGCAGAAACTTGCCTACTGCGCAAAGGTGACATTCACATTCATTGCTCTCTCCATTTTTGCCCCTGGCATGTGGCGCCTGGAAAGTTCCCTAGAAGGGAATGTGGCCCTCACCTCTGGTGCAGAACAAGCTGTCACCACATACACAGAGTTCCACTGAAACCCCAAAGATGCAAGGACCATGCAGACTCTCTCTAGCCTCTTCCTCCCTCATGAAGGAAAAGTCTGTGGTATGTGGCACTCCCTCACAAATACCTGCTGAGCATCCAGGTTTAGGGCCTTTGTGCCCTATCTGCTGGCTATTGCTCTACAGTGGTACCTCAGGTTACAGACGCTTCAGGTTACAGACTCCGCTAACCCAGAAATAATACCTCAGGTTAAGAACTTTGCTTCAGGATAAGAACTGAAATCGTGCTCCAGCGGTGCAGCGGAAGCGGAAGGCCCCATTAGCTAAAGTGGTGCTTCAGGTTAAGAACAGTTTCAGGTTAAGAACGGACCTCCGGAACGAATTAAGTACGTAAGCAGAGGTACCACTGTATATATCTTCCCTTGAATCTAACAGGTCAGTCTCCCAAAGAACAGGATTGTTTCCACACCCTCTCCTTGCAGGCTAGGAGGCAGGGGTGCCATCTTGAATAAAATATTGTGGGGGCCCAGGTAAGCCCCGCCACGCATAATCAATCACATGACGCAGTGCATACACACCATTTGAATGGGAATGCCCGTCAACTTTGTGGGAGCCCAGCCCCCTCAAACAGAGGTGTGGCTAAGGGGGTGGGGATCACTGGGCACCACACCGCAGGAGGCGGCACTTACCGCCCCCAAGTCACACATATTTCCTGTGCCTGCAGGCTCCGTGCTGCCTGAAAAAGCAACGCAGTCCTGCAGGGTGCTGGAGTGGAATGGGGCTTGGGCACTGGGATTCTGGTGCACCCTGCCCTGTCCCATCTCACGGGCACCTCTCCCCACCCCTGGGCAGGGCACACACAAAGCCCCAGGCACCCAAGCAGTTAGCTATACTGCTGTCCTCAAATTTTTTTTTTTTTGTGGTGGCCAAAGCACCCACGGCCTCTAGGAGTTGGCTCCTATGCTAGGAGGGAAGCCCACCTCTTGATCACTAGCAGTGACTGGGATGCTCCCAGCAGTGAGTGCTTCTGTGGGATTGTTAGCCCCCACCCTTTACAACATGAGAAAGTGCTCTTACCATGAAGCTGGAAGACACCACACCTGCTACCCTGCTACCTGTCAAGCCAGTGCCATTCATTGGCTGCCTCTGTGTCTGGGTAGTATATGGCCATTGTTGCCTGATCAACGGGCTGTGGCAATTCTTCTGGTGCTGTAGCTTCTAGGCCAACTTTAAAGCCAACTTTTTCAGCTGTGGGCCGGTCCACCATCCCTCAGACCATGTGGGGGGCCGGATTATATTTTTTTGGGGGAAATGAATGAATTCCTATGCCCCACCATTAATGGCAACACAGAGTGCATTGCACGCCGTTCGATACAGAGGACTGCATTTGTCCACCAGGCCTGATATTCCTCGTTTGTGATATAGGCAAAGAAATAGGCCTAAGGATGACTTATAGAGAAGATGGCCATTAAAAAAAACTGAGAAATAATTTGATATAGCTGCAGTTTAGCATCAAAACCAAACCAAGCTAAATTAAAACAGCTTCACACTGTCATTCTTTCCAGCTATAAATTAGCCATTCTGTGTTTGTGCAAGAATTATAAGCGAAACAAGACAAAACCCTGGGAGCATTTAACAGCTGTTCCCTAATGAAAATGTGATGAGCGAGGCTGGGAACAAAGGGGGAAATTGATGAATGCACAGATGTGGAGGCCTATCCCCCCCCAAGTATTTTGGAAATCAAATGATATGTTGTGTAGGCATGGCTAGCTGGTAAAGACAAAAACATCTCTCTCTCTCTTTTAACAAAACAAAGACAACCAACTGCTTGCTTGCCTAGACTCAGCAAGTATCCTGCAACCTGGGAGCACCTGTCTTTTCAGAGAGGCAGAAGAAGCACAAAAGAAGCACCCACAGCCATACCAAACATAAAAGGACATTCAACCTACATTTAAATCACACGACTCCCCCGCCAAAGAATCCTGGGACGTGTGGTTGGTTAAGGTTGCTGGGAATAGTAGCTCAGTGAAGTGCAACATACTGTACCCAGGATACTTTGGGGGAATGCCACATGCTTTCAAAGTATTGTGTGGCTGTGAAGACAGGGGTGGGTTTAGGGCTGTGTGAGCAGTGCCTATGCTCTAGGTCAGGGGTCAGCAACCTTTTTCAGCTGTGGGCCGGTCCACCATCCCTCAGACCATGTGGGGGGCCGGATTATATTTTTTTGGGGGAAATGAATGAATTCCTATGCCCCACCAATAACCCAGAGATGCATTTTAAATAAAAGCACACATTCTACTCATGTAAAAACACCAGGCAGGCCCCACAAATAACCCAGAGATGCATTTTAAATAAAAGGACATATTCTACTCATGTAAAAACATGCTGATTCACTGACCGTCCGAGGCCGGATTTAGAAGGCGACATGGGCCTTAGGGTGCCTACCCCTGTTCTAGGTGCTGAACCAAGGGGGGCGCCTTCTCAAAGCCCAGTAAACAAGGCACTGGGTTTGGAGAAGGACACAGGAGGCTCTGACAGGGTCTTCGAATCCTCCCACCTCCTTCTCAAAGCCTAGTTAACGCTTTCCAAGCTGTGGGAAAGAGATGGAAGGGCTGCCAGAGCCTCCCACCTCCTTCGCCAAACCCCACACCTCTCTTGGTCTATGAAGCTCAATGCTATCTAGCCTGTCTCCTCCAGCACTGCTACCTGCTTGAGACCTTGGTGCCGTAGAGGACTTCTGTCTATAGCCAAGCTAGACAGTACTGAGCTACATAAACCAATGGTTCAATGCGTTATAAAGCAGTATCTGGAGATTTTGGGGATTGACCTCTAATAACGTATATTAATAAATACAAAGCAAGTGCTGTAGCACTGAGCTAGAGCATCTTCTGATCATGTTTAGTTCCATTAAGAATTAGTTGCCCTAGTTCCTAATTATTAATTATTATTTTACAATGTGAAGGAGGGCAGATGTAGTTATGTTGAATTTTACAATTCTCTATGAGGCTTTCAGATTCCTTGAGGGTGCTTAGAATCCTTCCTGGATCTCTATTTAATGATCAAATAAATTTTGTGAAGTGTGAACTGCAGGGATGGTTTCATCAGGTGCAAGGTAACAGTGTTAATATATGTAGCTCTAGCAACCCAGGCAGATAGGAATACAAAACATTTCTATTGTACCTTAACTGTGACAAAATGATTTACAATTCTGCACGTCCTGATTCCGTAAGGCTGAGCAGCAAATATCCGCACACTACAAATGGGAAACAGAGTCCTAGGCAGAACAGCCAGTGATTTCATGAGTGAACAAGTTTTTGTATGCCAAGGTCTAAAACCATTTTGCAATTTGTGCACACATTATGCAAATTGTGTTGTTACAGCCAGAACAGGTTTTTTTTTGCAGTAAACAGGTAAGTCTGTATGCATCCATTTCTAAAGACTTGAGGAGACTTGCAGGAGAGATCTGATTGGCCATGTTCCCTAACATGTGCATGTTGAAGTAATTGATTTAAATATTTATAAACCACATTTTCATAAAATATCAGAACACAGTAGACTAAAAACACAGTAATGCAAAAAATAACAAGTCAACTGAATCAGTATAGGCTAGCTGACAAAGAAGCTTAGGTTTGAAAGCCTGTCTGAATAATACAGTCTTTAGATGACATCTTAAAACGATCAGTGATGGCTCCTATTGGCAAGGAGAACTTCTATTGGCAAGGAGTTCCACAGAGCGGGGCCTGCCATACTAGAGGTTTGGTGTCATGAACTGGTAGGATGATGGGGAGGAGGAAGAGAATCCCAGCGAGGGGTGTAGCTGGGACTGGGATACACTGGGACAAGAAGGATGGGGAAGGAAGTACTCACAGGGTGCCAGAGGATGCTGAAGGGATGGAAGTCAATGCACAGGAATCAGAACAGCAGGATCCGTCACCAGAGCCAGAGGGGCCCCTGTCCTCACAAAGATGGCGGCTCTGAGGCCTAGGGAGCAGCAGGAGATACATTCTAGGAGGCTGAGGGAGGCAAGGGCCCACAGCTCAGCTCCCTAGCTGGCCAGGTGGGGTTCACTAGCCTTGGGAGGAGGGATGTGACTCTTCAGCTGGAGCAGGCTCATAACAGGTGAGAGTCACGAGCCTCATCAAGCCCAGATGCCGCAATCAGTATGCAAGGTATAAAAGGGAAGCAGAGCTGAGATGCTGTGTCTGTTCAGCTGGCCATGTTGATGGACCTCAGCTTGGATGCTCCTGGACCTCTATAGAATGTGCTTTGGGTTTGACTCTGGACTGGCTATTCTGGCTGCCGGACTTCAGACTTGGCTACTTGGATTGACTCTGGACTGCAGTTCCTGAGCTTTGGACTTTGCTTGTGTGACTTGACCCCCAGACTTTACATAGTGACTTGCTGCCAGGTAGACCAGGGGTTCAAGGCAGTCAGCCCCTTGTAAAGGCCATCTGAACCTTAGGTGCATGCAGCATGCAAGTCTGCCCTTCACCTATTCAATCCCCAGGTTCAATTCCTGACATCTGGTAGAAGAGCTGCTGCCAGTCAGTGTGGACAATACTGAGCTAGGTTTGACACAGTATCGGGCAGCTTCTGTTGGAGTGGTGGTGGTGGTGCAGCAGAGAGGATCATAGCTCAGTGGCAGAGAATCTGCCTTGAATGCCAATGGTTTCAGGTTCCATCCCTGATATCTCCAGACAGGACTGGAAAACTATGAGACTTTGCAGAGCCATTTATGATATACGGGTTTGAAGACTGCAAAAAGGTTGGCTTGTGGAAAGCAAAAGAGTTGGCTGTTATTCTGGAGCATGAGTCTGTTTTGCATAAGTCTATATATAGATGAAAGAAAATCTGAAGTCTTTCTCTTTTCCAGTTTTTATGTTGAATAAAATGCTTGGTATTTGATGTTAACTTTTCATTTTTCTTTTCCAAGCTTCAATAAAAAACATTCATATTACAAAAGTTAGAAGGACCTAGCCAGTGAGGTTGAAGAGATGTGAGCTAGAGGAAAAGCAGCAAGCTGGAGAGAGAGAGAGTCGTTGGAGTACAGTTTGATTTCTGTTTGAATCCAAGGAGAAGCAAGACCTTTTTGGGGTGTTAATGCTGTGAAGCCCTCCATCATAAGTGTCTGGAACCCCTGGAATCTCACACCACTCGGAGGTGGCATGCAGCAGTATGTTTGCCATTATTGCTCTTGCTCCAGGAGAAGCATCCTGGCATGCAGCAGTTAGCAGCACTCGGTGGGGGGGGGAAAGTGGAAATCAAAAGCATGGAGGGATGTGAAATTGGAAGGGAATTGGAAAACATGATCAGAGAAGCTAAATTAGAATAAATCATTCTCTTTTAAAGATTCAATTTCATAGCAAGTTGTCTTTAGTTTCGCAGAATGCACCAAAGTGCATGGAAAATAAGGAGCCTGAATCAATCTATGGGCAAGTACAACATTGTATGGAAGTCGCTGAAATTGGACTAACATATTTAATTACAAAATGCTGAGTTCTCCCAACTATCTGAGAGTGTCAGGTATGACAGTGAGATTCCAAAACAGTGGGAACAGTAAAGGGGAAATGAAAATATAATTTATTTACACATCCTGCTTTTGGCTGTGCCATGATACCAATAAAAAGGCAGAGGATTCTCTGCAAAATTGGCTATGTATGAATTAGCCTAGGAAGATTGAAACTTTTGCCCCGTGTTGACAAAGGTTTACTGCAGGGGTGAAAGTAATGCAGTACAAACTCGCCATACAAATTATGACCCTGGTCTGCTGGTTGTAGCGAAGCAAAACTATTTTATTCAGTATGCGGTAGGCTTTGTGAAAGACTTGACATTTTTAACATGTGCAGTTTTTCACTGATTGTAAGTCTTTCTGAACCAGCAGAACCAACACGTTATTGTATTGCTTCTTAATTGTGAATTGGAAAATTAGGGCAATTTGGAATTGGAAATTTGTCTGAAGTCCTAGAGTCTAATTGCCTGAAGTCTGCAATTAATCTAGAATGCGGCAGCTAGACTGGTGACTGGGAGTGGCCGCTGGGACCACATAACACCGGTTCTGAGAGAGCTGCATTGGCTCCCAGTACGTTTCCGAGCACGATTCAAAGTGTTGGTGCTGACCTTTAAAGCCCTAAACGGCCTCGGTCCTGTATACCTGAAGGAGCATCTCCACCCCCATCGTTCAGCCCGGACACTGAGATCCAGCGCCGAGGGCCTTCTGGCGGTTCCCTCATTGCGAGAAGTGAGGTTACAGGGAACCAGACAGAGGGCCTTCTCGGTAGTTGCGCCCACCCTGTGGAACGCCCTCCCATCAGATGTCAAAGAGATAACCAACTACCTGACATTCAGAAGACATCTTAAGGCAGCCCTGTTCAGGGAAGTTTTTAATATTTAACACTGTACTGTTTTTAACACTTGATTGGGAGCTGCCCAGAGTGGCTGGGGAAACTCAGCCATATGGGCGGGGTATAAATAATACATTATTTATTATTATTATTATTATTATTATTATTATTATTATTAGAGTAATCTCTTTTTGCATGTTCATTTTACTTGTATTTAGTAAAGCTAGAAACTTTGAAACTGGCAAGTTTAATCATTATTATTAATAATAATTTTTATTATTCTTACCCTGCCCATGTTGCTAAAGATTGTTAAAGGGGGGGGGAGAGGTTTGACAGCAGATCATTCTCACAAGTGATAGATAACCAGTTGTGCTTGTTTGCCAGAGTAAGACATCAGCTGCCCATTGCTTGATCTTTAATTATCTGGGAGCAGCAGGAAAGGAAGAGGATTTCCATTGGGTGAGTGGAAGTCTGCTGGCTTGACACTGGATTTCACCATCCAGTTTTAAACAAGGATGCTGAACACTGATATTGAAGAAAGAGCAGCAGAGTCCCAAAGTAAACAATGCCCGCCCCAACCAAGCAACTCTGTGCCTCTCAGTATAAGGTGATTATGCCTACTGATATCATAGTTGCATCTAATGTTCTAGCTCCAAAGAGCCAACAAACTGGCAAATGTTCCTGTAATATACACAAACATTTCATGGCCTTTTAAACACATCAGAACAGAATGTTCTTCCGCAGGTAATTAATGTAATGTAGACAATGAAAGGATACACTGTTGGAAACTGAAGATTTGGTTTTGATTTGTAGCTTGACGCCATGCTCCTTACAACATGAAATAAAAACATAATTTCCTCATGTGTAGGAAACTGTCCAGCAACCGGTTCCAGCCCTCCCTTCTGGATAACAGAGAATAGTCTGCTTCATCTCCTGACTATCAGCTTTTCAGATATTTGAAGATCACTATCATGTTTCTCTTTAATCTTCTCTTCTCCAGGCTATGTAAATAAGATCCCGCAGCCAGACCATACTTTAAGATCACCTTCAGAGGTCCTGCTCACAGATAAAACCAGTTAGACATGAGAAGCATGGTCTTCTTGGTTGTGGCTCCACTGTAATGGAACTTCCTTCTGAGTAGATTGCACTTGGTACTTTCATTACAAGCTTTCAAATGAGCCCTTAAAAACTATCCCTGAGGCTGTTTCTGGGCACCCAGAGCTGTTGATATAATTTACTGAAATCTTTGTTGCTGTTTTGGTCTGATGCAAAAGTGATGCCTCATAGTAATGTATGCTAATTTGATGTGCCTTTTTCTTTGGTTTGTGAAGGTATGGCCTTGAACGGCAGCCTTTAACTACATTAAACAAAATTACCTAAATTGTCAGTCAATGAAAACATAAACTTTCTGGCTAGAAGTTGCTCTCTAATTGTACATGACTTTTTTGAAATTAATTACATTTCTCAATGGAAGGATCCGTAAGTCCACCTAAAATGTAATGCATTTCAGACACAGAAAACTTCATGTAGATGGGCACATAAGAAAATTGCATAAACATCTGTTTCTCTGCAACTATTCTGTTGATTATTTCCATAATGAAAAATGTCAGGCACACTACTTTTGACTGTTTTATATATATTTGAGATATTTATGCATTACTCTGCAACTTCCTTCCTGGGGAAGCTAGACTGGCTCCCTCCTTGTTCTTATGCCAGCATGTCGTCTTAAGACCTTTTTGTTCTAACAGGCTTTTGAGAACTGACTGCTTTTAATGAAAGGGCTGGTGCAGTGCTGTTTTTATTGTAATTATTTGTAGGTTTTAACATATTTTATATTTGTATAGTTTTAATTCTATTAATGTTTACTTGTTTTTTCTGATTCTTTTATTTATTTGTAAGCTGCCTTGAGTCCCGCCAGGCAATATGGCAGGAAATAAAACAAATGTGTAAGTAAATACAGCAATAATAGTAATAAGGTGCATAGTCCTTTATTGGCTACAGCAGGAGTGGAGCTCATTTGGCTTTCGGCATGTTACTATGCCACAACTCCCATCAGCCCTAGCAAACAAAGTCAGTGGCCAGCGATAATAAACAAAATTACTGTACTCTAATAATATCTGGAGGGCCAAGGATTCCCCACACCTTCTACTGCATGGATGGCTTGAAAATTTTGAGTGAGGACTGAAACCAGATGCGTGACCCTTAATGTTTGGTTTTCACACTTTTTCCCTATTCATAAGATGCACACCATAGCCATGCTGTAAGTAGGGGGTGCATCACAAATGCACACTCGCAGTTCGCAATACTGTGGTGTACTACAGACAGTGTGGCACAATCTTTCACAAAAATGAATTTCAAGAGATAGTATTTATGCAGGCAAAATCAGATGCATGTCATCTACCTTGACAGCAGGGCATATGTGAAAGCCCTATCTGGGTTTCCCCATCCCCCTCCCACCCCCAGAGTACTGCAAAATAATTTTGAACTGTTTCAAAGGGGGGGGGGGAAAGCACACGAGTTTTAAACGTCAATGAATTTTAGCGCGGAAACAGAAGAGAGCACGGCTTCTTTAAGAAAAAGCACGTGACGTTTTGCACCTTTTAAGCAGAGCAAGATGGCTCTCTTCGATTCAGGGAAGGTGGAGGAATGCGCCGTGGCTTTGCTCCCCCGGACTTTCAAGCGAAGGCTAGCTTTGCATCAGATCCTACAAGGTAGTCTGAAAAGGGGCTGGAAGGAAAATGAGCTGGGTGCAATGGAGACATCGCTCAGCCTCTAACTGCTTCTAAATTGAGATATGAAAAGAGAAAGCAACTTGCAAGGCCGCCGTATCATGAACCCGGACCGAGCTGAGACTGCCAACTGGAGGACGAGGATGCAGAACAATGATAATCGGTGAATCCGAAAAGCAAGATTCTGCAACCACTTAGCAGTGATCACCGGCGCGCACTTTGCAGCGCAAACAAGCAAACGCATTTCTTTACTCCGAAGTAAGTCCTGTCGGAATTCAGTGGGATTTACTCCTAGGCCTTGGTGTGTAGGCCTTGATGACCAGTACGTAGTTCTATTTCGCTAGCAGATCATGAAACATCTTCCTTGCGCACGGTTGAATTGTTTGTTTTTTAATGTTAAAAACACGTTAGACTTGCGGAGTGAAAGTATGCCTCTGAACACGTGCAGAGTTACTTTTCCTTGCTATTTCTACTCCAGAGTGCTATGCATAGGTGTAGGCAGGATTTTTGTTAGGGGGCGGACAGGACTTTTTTGGGGGGGGGGCAGAACCGACGTGATTGGCCAGTTAAGTATTCCTATTGTTTTGTTTGATGGGGGGAGCAGCTGCCCCCCCGCTCCCCTTAGCTATGCTCATGCGGCGGTGTAACGTGAATAACTCGGGCTAGAACACTTCCCTGTCCTGTAATAGCTCATGTTTCTCAAAGGTATGGAGCGGGGCGGAGCCACAGTCCGGAGCGTTTTCCCGCTTAGGTCCAATGTTGTCGCGGTACTGGGTAGCAGCAGAGGAAGACGCACCATTGCTGCTGCTGCACGCCTCGCTCAGCCCGCTCCATCAGTGCAGCAAGGTGAGGTGTTGAGTGGCCTTGTAAGTGGTGAAAACTAACTACCAGGTAAAACGAATACACCAGAGTGTACTTCTGGTCCGTTTTCTTAAGTGGTGGGAGTTAACACTGCTACCTGGACTTGTGACATTTTTATTAATTCACCCCCCCCCCCTCAGGTAAGTGTTTTAGGATGGGATGTTGGAGGAGACAGACTACTAGAAAAGAATCACTTTAAAGCCCATATGATGTTAGTAGTTTGCAAGTACCTGCTGCTAGTTTGTCAGCCCTCAGACAATGTGGGCTTCTCTTAAAGGGAGGTTTTTACAGCAAGGGCTTGCTACAAGCAAGGATTTTAGGGGAAAGGGGTTGGGGTTTGCTCTGGTTCTCCTCCCTCCCTCCCTTATCCCAATCACAGGAGTACACAATCTAAAAATACTTGCTTTCATTGAAGGAATTTTCAAGTAAAGCAAACACACTTCTCTGTGGGAACATTACTAGGCTCTTTCGAGAGGGCGAGGGTGGAGATTTTCCATGGTATGGGAGTACCAAGCTTGTTAAGGTTGCGTTGGTTGCAGAAAAAGATTGAAGCAAGACCTTGCTCTTGTCCTGGTTGCATAAATTTTATCAAATGCTTTCTTAAATGCGTGTGATTAAATGGCAAGTTACGGAGGTTTGAGAAAATAAGGCAGTTAAATGTACTGCATTTATTGGTTACAGCCTCCAAAATCAAAACTGCAAAAGCAAGTCCTGTTCCTTTGACCTGTGTAGGAACTCTATTGCTGGTTGCATATATCTTTTCCCCCAAAACCTAATGACTGCTTAAGGGAGTAGATTTTGTAGTTATGCAAAGCTCCCATTACAGTGTCTGTACAAGGAGCCACAAACTATTTGTTTTTTAGACAAGTCATACCATAGGCAGTAATCCTTAAATGTTCTCTTTTCTTTATAGGTTGACTGAGAAGCTGTGAAAGTTGGATCCAGAGCTTTGACACACTAGAAATACCACGTTTTCATGCAAAGCAAAATGTGGACACCCCCCCTCCAATTTATTAAAAACAGGCATGTTCAACAAGTAGATCATGACCTACAGGTAGATCATTGGACGTCTGTGGTAGATCACTGGTAGCTCAGTGGCTCCCCCCAAAGAAGCTCAACAAGTTTGAACCCCAAAGAAATGGGCTTTCCTCATCCCTCACAAAAGCTCAACAACTTTGACCTGAACCACCCAAAAGAGGGTAGATCACCGCCAGTCTTTAACTCTTGTGAGTAGATCACGGTCTCTTGGGAGTTGGTCACCCCTGATTTAAAATATAGATGCTCTGCCAATGGAACTATGTGCAAAACTTTGAGGGTGAAACTACAATAAGCAGACCATGTGAATCCACTTGTGTTTCCCATAAATGCTTTTAAGCAGCACGACTACTTAGAAATAATTTTATTCTGCCTTTTTTTTTTTTAGCTACTTGGATATGTGATAATGGTGGGCTAGAAAAATCGAAGATTTGTATTTTCATTTTTGTTCTGCTCATGCCTATGGCAATTACACAGGTGTACATGTTACCTTGTTTTGAGAACCATTCCCAAATTTCACAATGAAAGTTAGTCCAACACCCTCTTACTGAAAAGCTATTATAATCTTATCTACTTTAAGGTTGAGGATTGTTGGGAAGTTTGGGTGCAATTCAGCAGAAGAGGGGTCCTGCATGGGTTAAGACAGTTAAGTACCTCCAGATTTCCAGACTATCCCTATACCTTTAACCTGTAGCTCTTTTACTCTGTCAGGCATCATGATATTAGAATGATATTGTGAGATTACACTTCTCTCTGCCCTGAAGTTAAGAGGTCATTCTGGAACTACCCTCCAAGAGATCAAAGGAGCCAACATGGCCTTGTTCTACTGTAGACTAATTGGGTAGAAATATTCCTAGTTCTAGTCTAAGTATGTATTTCCTACAATAAACTACTTGGTTACTTTTTTTACAAACAAGCATCTCTGTGTGTGATTGCAAGTTAAAAGTCTGCTCTCTAACCAGGACCTTTGCATACTAAAAGGGTTTCAGTAGGTAATTGGAACCAAATACCAAGATTTTGCTTGGTAACTGAATGCAACTTCATCAGTGAACAATTTAAAATGAATCGCTGTGTATACTTGCATAAAAACCAGGTAGCTGCTGTAATAGGATGATGGCACTAAGAGTTAAAAAGTCCATCCTCATGTGACTCAAATGTTAAACATAAGTTGCAGTCCCCTCTAACAGTAAGTATCCTGATTATTTCAATAATTATGGACTGTGTTGTATCTAAAACATAAGAAGAAGAAGAAGAGGAGGAGTTTGGATTTGATATCCCGCCTTTCACTCCCCTTCAGGAGTCTCAAAGCGGCTAACAATCTCCTTTCCCTTCCTCCCCCACAACAAACACTCTGTGAGGTAAGTGGGGCTGAGAGACTTCAAAGAAGTGTAACTGGCCCAAGGTCACCCAGCAGCTGCATGTGGAGGAGCGGAGACACGAACCCGGTTCCCCAGATTAGGTGACTACCGCTCTTAACCACTACACCACACTGGCTCTCGCGGGGATTCGAACCGGCGACCTTCTGATCAGCAAGGTCTAGGCTCTGTGGTTTAACCCACAGCACCACCCAGCAGTATTTGGGAAGCTGATTATGGGTACAATGGGAGTGAGTCCAAGTGAATTCAGGGAGGGGAAGATGCAGTACAAATTTTAAGTAGTAGCACTGCAATTTTTCATATTTGCCCAAATCAGTTTCAAAATCACACCACGGCAACGATTTTGACTCAGCAATACATTGTTGCTCATGCGAGGGATAGCCAGGCAGCTGATTTCAAGGCACCGCCAATATTGCATGATCTCAGCCAATGATCTGAGTTCAGAGAAAACAGGCCAGCTGCCATCACTGCTGATCTAAGCTGATCGGGAGGCATGGCCATTGCTGAGGCACCGTGGCACTACCTTCCCCTGGCACTGAGGAGGCGGAGGTGTTTTTCTCAGTCAACAGGAAAGCAGCAGCCAGTGGACAAACATCTTTGCTACGGAGGGACGGACTGTGGCTTGATGCACCCCCATCCCCTCCCACTCAAACCATGTGGTGGAGGTCACTCTCCCCTCCCCATCCCTACACCTGATCTCCAATTTCAGACATCATGATATGTATATCACAGGGGTCAGCAACCTTTTTCAGCTGGGGGCCGGTCCACCATCCCTCAGACTATGTGGTGGGCCGGACTATATTTTGAAAAATAAAAAATAAACAAATTCTTATGCCCCACAAATAACCCAGAGATGCATCTTAAATAAAAGGACACATTCTACTCATGTAAAAACACAATGATTCCTGGACCGTCCGTGGGCCGGATGGAGAAGGTGATTGGGCCGCATCTGGCCCACAAGCCTTAGGTTGCCTACCCCTGATATATTGAAATATTGTGATGTTTAGCTGCTGGTATATCATGATGTTGAAAACCAGACAGTGCTCAGCTCTGTTAAGTAGTTAAAGGTAAAGGGACCCCTGACCATTAGGTCCAGTAGTGGCTGACTCTGGGGTTGCAGTGCCCATCTCGCTTTATTGGCCGAGGGAGCTTTCGAACTGCTAGGTTGGCAGCAGGGACCGAGCAACGGGAGCTCACCCCATCGTGGGGATTCGAACCGGCGACCTTCTGATCAGCAAGTTCTAGGCTCTGTGGTTTAACCCACAGCACCACCCAGCAGTATTTGGGAAGCTGATTATGGGTACAATGGGAGTGAGTCCAAGTGAATTCATTATTCCTGCTCAGACACTGTTAGTATTGCAGCCCAAGACATTTCTGATCAGTTAAACTGATAACTGCAATCCTTGTCAGTCTAAACTGGTTTTATAAGGGACGGACTGAAACATTAAGGATTAAGGCTTAGTCTCAGAACGCCCCCCCCCCAAGCTGTAGTTTAAAGTCACTGAATCTCATATTTTTAAAGTCACTGGAGTCCAGAATAGCAGAGGGGAGAGCCTTCCATGGAGTAGTCAGTTTAATCGCTTCAGCATCTCATCTTTAAGTAATAAATTATAACTAAGTTATGCTATGGTAAGGTATACACCTCTTCAGCTAATTGCCAGTTTGAATGGCTCTTGGAAATCAGATTGCTATACCCAGAAATACAAGAGATTTTAAAAAATGAAGTTTAACTGCCTTTTGCCTAGCACCTTCATGAATTAAAGTTTTACACCACAAATGTTGAAAGCACTGTTTTATTAACATTCAATAAATAAGTGTTCAACCTCCGCCCTGAAACAAAAGTAAACCAAGATTCCTGGCCTAAACTCCATTGCCAGCAATGGATACAGAACAGGCCCAACAGGTTAATAAATAATGCTCGTCTGCCGAGATTCGAAGCCACTCCACTGATTTCAAAACGGCCTATTTCAGAGTGGCTTGAAGACTTACATAGTAATCAGATAGCAGTTTCTATTTTAGGACCAATTTACACTTTAAGAATAATTGTAGTACAGAACTCTTGGAATGCAGGTGGAAAAAATGCATGATTGAATATAGTTTTCTTGGAACCCAATGCACACTGAAAAATTAGGCTAGAATTGTATGCTAACCTTTCAAGGAGAATTCTTGAGTCCAGCCAGGAAATCTGCAATCAGTCACAATCCTCCCATATAAATTCTGTAGTAACAATTCTTAAAAGTGTATTACAGCTTTGTATATCACGGCAGTTTCTGAACATGCTACCTCAAGACTACAACAAGATGAATACTTAACCCTCAATAATGTCCTTCACAGAAGAAAATAAGGTTGTTAGAAAATCTTGGTTAATTTCATATAATAGTGAAGTGGTGAAGCATATCAATAATGCTCCCTCTTTTGCTACAAAAATTCTCAAAGGACTTTAACCATATACACAAGGCATTTTTTTTTTTTGCATCAGTTCACACATTTCTATGAGATCCATGAAGAGTCCAAGAATAGATTAATGAATATATCAATTCACTGACTAGGTGGGTTAAAATGTCTTCCCTCATAAATTACCCACAAGTTCTGAAAGTTTAATATCAAAATCCATTCAACCAAGTCCTGGGCCAGTCACACGTTTTGTGTTTTAAAGAAAAATGAAAACATATAAACCAACCATGTATTGCAGATAACTAGCCAATACAGCAGTCTAAGAAATATACAAATAATCCAACTTCCATTTTAGCATAAAATAAAAATCTATTTAACCAAGGTAACATTAAATGCTGAATGTCACTCTGCAGTTTCTCTAACCCAAGTCAGATCCTTTGGTGCATTTTTCTGTGTTTTAGGCTCCTGAAATTTTTCTGCAAATCTCTCTCTTGCTTTTTCCCAGTTCCTTCTGTTCTTGGTGCTGATGATCTGAACCTCTTCTGCAGATGTAGGAGTAGCTGAACCTAAGCCTGCATGCTTTCTGTGCAGCTGAAGTTTGATCTGCCAGACAATGAATTCTTATAAGCATAAATTCAACAAATAATATGCATTCAATAACTTTTAATATCTTGAAAAGCTGGAGAGAAGCACATAATGAGGAAACCTGAAAACTATGTTCTCATGATAAAGCCACCATCTGTGTATGTGTGATGCAACTGACACTTTCAGCAAAGCTTACCCAAAAAAATAAAAACAGAACATTATATAAAAAATAAGTCTAAACCTAAAAGAACAGTGGGATTAACAGGTAACAATATCAGTCACACTATTTTATTTTACTTCCAAATGCCCACTTCTACAACCATTTTATTGACTGAAACAGCCGGTGACTTTTCTTGTACACAAACTGTAGTACCTTCAAATCTCAAAAGTATGTTTTTATTCAGGATAGCCATGAAAGAGTAGAAGAGGTCCAATAAATTATCTAGCTGAGGGTACACTTCACAAGCTAGAATATATACAGTGGTACCTCGGGTTAAGTACTTAATTCGTTCCAGAGGTCCGTTCTTTTTTTATTATTATTAAACTGTTCTTAACCTGAAGCACCACTTTAGCTAATGGGGCCTCCTGCTGCTGCCGCGCCGCCAGACCATGATTTCTGTTCTCATCCTGAAGCAAAGTTATTAACCTGAAGCACTATTTCTGGGTTAGCGGAGTCTGTAACCTGAAGCGTATGTAACCTGAAGCCTATGTAACCTGAGGTACCACTGTACCTGCACCATAGTGACAGGTACTGGAGGGAATTCCAATATTTTCTGAGTGGAATGGCTCCAAGAACTTAAGAGTCCTGCTGATCAGACCAGAGGCCTGTCAGTCCAGCATTCTGCTCTTACAATGACCAGCCAGATGCCTAAGGGAACTCCACAAGATTGACCGGAAATAGCATGAAAGCAATGATAGTTTGTGGCATGCGTGTGTGTGTGTACACACACACTAGAGGAAATTCCCCACCAGTGAACTCAAACTTCCCCACAAGTAAAGTGCCCTTTGCAGTTCACTCAGCTTCTTTCTTTAATATAATGATATGGGTTCTTTTGATGAAATATTAATTGCACATTTGAATGACTATCATAGAATAGGACATAGATAGAAAAAGTGTCTGTAAAACTTCCCTCATATCCAAGCTTTCCCATTGTTGGGTGTTTGTGTGTTGCCTACCTCCACTCAAGCCTGTTTCCTAAAACAAACAGTAGCAGCAACCCTCCTCCCCTCTCATCTAGCACAATTTGCAAGGAAAAAATCTACTTCCTGTTTGGGCTCACCTGAACTGAGTGAAGTGGTTCGCTGAAACAAGGCCAAATCACAAGACACATCTGAAATAGTAACTGATGACCCCCCATTTTACTACAATATGTATCTATCATTCATTGTGCATTAATAAAATAGGTTCAATAATCAAAACATACATCCCAGAAAACATACAAAAAAAACCATCAAAAACTACTAAAAGTAAGCAACCTCAGAAGTCCTACAAAGTTCAATGACACTTCAAATTGTGCATAGGATTGCAGTGTGAGTGTACTCCACAGCACAATCCTATTAAACAAGTATCATTCGTTTCAACAGGGTTTACTTCCAAGGAAGTGAAAATAGGATAGCAGCTTTAGTCTAAGCTTTGCCCAATTTATACATTGAAGTAGACCTACCGGATCCTTCATTCCGCCACCACTCTTTCCGAGCCCATCTCCTTTCTTCCATCCCATCTTCTCCAACATTTTGTGACCTTTGTTGCTATCACTAATTTCACTTAAAAAAAAAAGAACTTTTACATGGGAAGGAACTATTTACTTTTTTACACTTTGAGAGAAAACTGTTTTTCTTACAGCCAAAATAAGTGAAGATACAGTGGCCTTACTACAAATTGTCATTTTTTTGAAACGGTTCAGTGAAATCTGCTTATCCATAGTTTATATCAGGACCTAAATATTTTTCTGCATGGTAGACTATTTACTAACAATATAATACTAGCAAACTCATACCTGGCATTTGCTCAAGAATGCGAAGAAACAAAAAAATCAGTGCCATTTTGAAATTGGAGGCCAAGATCAATGCTGTTTTTAAAAGGTCCAGTTCACTATATTGATTCAAATGGCATCCAATTGTATCCATACACAGACAAGAACCTGCTCTTTGATCTCAGAAACCATAATGCAAAACCGTCACTATACTCATTTTAGTGTCTGTTAAAAACATGCTTATTTAGACAAGCCTACTCAGATGCATAGAAATTTGATGTAATTTTAAAATAGGGTTGTTATTTTTTCTTAATTTTGTTCTATCTTTTTGTAAACCACTTTGAGGCTTTTTTTTTACAATCAAGTTGTGTATATTTTTAAGTCAGTAAATACAGTTTGATTACAATTATTTTAAGAGGTGTTCAAATGCACAGTGAATAGATAAACAACTTTCAAAAAAAGATAGTAAATGATATGTGGTTTAGAGAACTGGAAGTAAGCCATGTGAATAACTGCACTGCATGTGTGATAGGTTAACGCATTTCTAGAGATATATATACTTGCAGAAAACCAGCCAACTAGCAACTTACACATGTACAGAGGCTGGAGCATCATCTCTGTGAAAGTTTCCTTCACTTCCAACTGTCTCACGGCGTTTTCCTGCTCTGTCTTTGTAGTTTGGGTTTTTTATAACTTTTTCATTTTCATATTCTGTATTCTTTAAAAAAACAACAACCAATCAACCCCATGTTTGGAAACTTATTTGTTTCCAAACAATACATTTAACAATAAGGCACAGGCAATGGGAAAAACAACTCATACACATTTTAGGTGCATATTAAATACACTCAATTCCCAGCATATTATACTGTAGAGTTTGATGTAATTCTAGAAATATTCCATAGATTCCTTTAAAACCTTGCAGTATAGAAAAGGTGCAGATACGTGCAGTAAAAATGATTGGGACTTGAAACATCTTCCCTACAAGGTGAAATGACTAAGGGCTTCTTAACTGAGTGGGAAAAATGACAGCTAAGGGGGCAGGGGAACATGGTAGTGTTTTACTATATATTGAAAGTGAAGTGAGTTTTTCTTCCCCTTCCCAAATACTAGCAATCAGGCTATCCCATGACATGACAAAAAACCCAGAACTATTTCACATAATGCACAATTTATTTTTCTAATTTGTTGTCACAAACTGGAGCAATGGCTACTAGCTTAAATGTTGAATTTAGTTGATTGCAATGAGTTTTGTTTGTGTGTAGTTATTCTTAAGTGTGCACATGAAGGACTGCTTTGAAATGCAGCTGTATGTTAGCAACGACAGTTTGGAAAGACCCTGCTTGCAATCTAGAAGATTGAGTTGTCCTCTCTTTGACAGTGTCGTCCCTGGTACAACTGCTGTAAAATTACCCTGAATACACAGTCTCAATGAATTCTACTCTTGTGTTTCATAAGACAATTCATTCCCATCTAACCAACACTTGTAACTTCTACAACTAAGAATATGATGCAGAATACAGTACAAATATTTTTTTAAAACCTGTATGTCCCCAAATCCAGTAATTTATCAGACAACTTTTGTTAAAAAGGAACTTACCTGCAAGCCATACTTAACACGAATTTGTTTTAATTCTTTTCTTCTAACCAATTCCTTCTCTTCTTTTGTCAGAACAGTGCAAACTGAAAGAGTACAAGATGATGATTCAACTAAGTCAGCAGAGACCCATTGGCAGATGGGAATTCAACTAGAGGAATTTTTGTGTTATGCTAAGGCTAGTGTGTGAATTTACTTGTAGGCACAACAGCACTTTCAAAATATCTTATTGGCCATTTGAATTCAACTTCTAGGCATACCATGGATTCCCTATTATCTAAATTGGATGAGGAACCTTTCTAATTCTGAGGGCCATGTTCACTCACAGGTAACCTTCCAGGGGCTGTGCACTATTGGTGGATGTGGCCACACACACACGGCTCTCCAGCCTTCCTCCAGGCAAGCAAAGGGTATTATAACAGTTCAAAAATATATTCCAACTTGGTAAGTTTGCACACGAGTGCAGAGCAGGGCCAGTGAGAGATAGGGGAGGCCATCTATTTAGCTTCTGAACCTAAAGCTCCCCACCTCGATCTAAATAATGGATTATCTTCTTCAGCTTTGGGGGTTTGCAGTAAGTTTCATGTCAAACTGCCAGTCCCTACACTGCATATTAGGAGGTAGGGCACAGTTGATATATAGCTGTAAGAGTACTACGCTGAAGGTTGTCTGGTATCCTCATTCAGTACTGAGAAGTGTATAAGCCAGTGATTAGTGCTTCCCTTCAAGCTTGTCTTTTCAGGACTAAGTACCTCTCTCCTCCCAGCACAGGAACATAGGAAGCTGTTATACAGAGCCAGTTGACTAGGTCATCTAGCTCAGCACTGTCTACACTGACTGGCGGTGGCTACCCATGGCTTCAGATGGGACATTCAAAGCTATACTTGAAGATGCTGAGGATTGAACCTGGACCATACGAATCCAAAGTAGGTGCTCTACTGCTGATCTATGGTCCTGCAAGCACCACGAGATGAAGTTCTCTCATTGCACTTGGGGCACCAGGAGCAAACTGCAGCTCTTTAATCGTTCCCAGCTGACCTTCACTTCTTTCAGCTGAAATGGGAGTTGCAGAAAAGTAGGATGGGGCTGAATGCTGCCCAGGTAGCTAACCCTTACCTAACCACTCTGAGTATCCAATTGGAAGATGGTGAGCTAAAACAAAAGATGAAATTATGAAGTCTGGAAACTTTTGCATCTTAGATTTAGTTTGCTTAATGGAGGCAAGACCACCTTTAGGCTGAAGGCAAATTTATTTTAAAAATTCTTCAGTAGTGTAAAAATAACAAAAACGTGTAGCCTTTTTCCAAGTTAAGTCATTTGTTTATCTACTTCAACTTGGGATCAATCTTTTTCCTGGAAATTGACAGTGCATTAAAAAAACAAAACAAAACAAAACCCTCAAGCCATTTTTATCACTTACTTGAAGATGCACTTTTCTTATCAAGGCGAAGATGGGCTCTGACTTGCCCTGGTTCACATCCATCGCAGGTTTCACTCCCAGGGTGTATGTGAAAGGATAAAACCGTTTCCCCAATTTTCACTTCATCACCATGTTCCAGAACATGAGGTTCACTCTTTGTTTTAGGCTAGAAGGGAAAAAAGGGGGAAAGCTAGACTGCAGATAAGTGCTGATAAAAGGTTTCTGTACTGCTGCTTCAGAGAAAGATTAAGGGGATCACAAAGTGTGTACAAGCAGTAGCAGCATTATGGGGTGGGGGTGGGAAGGGCAGAAAGGATAAAAAGGGGAGTGGCAATTTCTAGTGATGGGTAAAGGGTAGACCAGGCAGCAGCACCTAATGGTTATGCTTACCTGTAAAATTTGATTTCCGTTAACCACAGTACCATTCTGACTGCCTTGATCCACAAGAACGTAACTTTGCAATTCGTTATCAAAGTATACTTCTGCATGAAACTGTTAAAAAATAAAGTGTTTTAATACAGAGCACATTTCAGTAACACAGCATTAGGTTTAAAATGAAGTAACTGACAAGTTAAGATCTCTTTTTAAAGTCCTTAAAGAGTTAATTACCTTACTAACTCCAACCTCTGGAATCTGCAGTGTATGTTCCATATCTTTTTCTCTGTAAACAGAAGCAACAGTTACAAAGCCCACAAGGAGAAGTACTGTGAAAAGACGCCTTAAGGACTCAACTGTGCAATCTTATGCTATAACACTGAGCAGCACTCTGGCAGGACCTACCATCTATGCTTGCATACGGCTCTCCTTTTAAATGATATTTTACAGTCCAGTACCCCAAGCAGTGCTGGATGGCTGGGTCTAGCCATCATTATAGTTTCTCACTGGAGGGATGCTACATGGGTGGCATTTTAAGAAATTAAAACAGCAGCTAGACTCAGCTAACCAGCGCTGCTTGTAAAGCTCTTCAGACCAAAATGCTAGACTACAAAAACTACAAATTTCTCTTAGTCATGCCGTCTTCAAACCAATTTAAATATGTAGTGAATATGGACTTTAGTGGTAGTTTTACCACTGAATGATCTAGTTCAGATATATTAAAATACTATTTATTGTACTGCACTAATTCCCAATACACAGTATTTTGCCTTTGGCAATACACAAAGTTCAACAGAATTCAATCACCACCCTAGTTTCTTATAGTGAACTGCCATGGCATCTATCCCTGGCATGCTACTATTCTAGGAGTCAAAGAGTATGATGAATTGATTTAAACAGAAAAATCGTGCTGTCTGATTGTAAGCCACTCAATTCAATCTGGTTCAATAGAATTGGCAATCTTATCAGCTAACATAAGCATGGATTTCTTTTGCATATTTTGTATTACCTTCCAATTGTGGCAGGTTTGACAGCTGTGATGATATACAGAGATCCCATTTGCAGTACTGGTGATCTAATCACAATCACTCTAATACAAGGGGGCCAAATCTTGTCTCCGCCTAAATCAATAAAAAATAAGCATCAGACAAATCAATGTCATATTTCCCCAATCACCCTTGATTTTCAAAAGTAGGGTTAAGACTGTAGGAACAGCCTGTTGGATCAGACTAATGCCCCACAGCATCTTATTCTCACAGTGGCCAACCACATGCATATGAGAAGCACTCTCCTGTCCTGCAGTTTCCAGCATCTGTTATTCAGAAGTGTGCTGCCTTTAAACATGGAGGCAGAAATAGCCAGCCTTGTGGCTAGTAACCATTGAGTTCAGCCAGTACATCAGTTAAACCAAAAAAGGGTTAATGCATCAAAACACTGTAAAAATTAACTGTACAAGCACATCTAGTAGAAAAACTTTTGACTAGCATATTTTCCCAAAGTTGGCCTTTTAAGAGCCCATAGAAATCAACAGCCTGGTTATTCTGTTGTGCCAGGAAGTTTATCTTGGTAATAGACATTTAAATTAAAAAGTAGGCAGCATCAGGATAGTTACAATTATTTTTGCTAGCAGCCAAGGCCAGCAGACAGAACTCCCACTTCTTCTTAGAGTAGAAAGAAGGCTAGTGCTAAATTTCCTAACTGATGCAATGACCATGTGCTGAATTAGTTGAAAGGGGCACTGAAGATAAGTGTTGCCACGAAGGAGACAGAGCTTTTGCAGCAACAGAGGAAGAAGACACTGGGGCTGTTCACAGAATCTGGATATTTAGCCAACTTGAATACTAAACTACATGACAGCTACTCCAGATGTGAACCTGGATACAGGCTCTAAGATGAAGAGAAAGGTCCTACTACTTGCCACTGTGGGAAGCACAAGGACAAACTAATAACCAGTGCTTGCCAAGTGGTATTCAATGATACCAACAAAAGAACGAAGGGCGCCTAGACTCCTATATACAGGGGACACTGTATTGCTCCCAGTATCTGGAATATTCCTAGACCAAAAAGAACAAAACTTTCTCAACATCAAACTATGAAAATAAAATATTGATTAGTCGAGGGGGGTGTCTGTTTCAGAAACAATGCCATATAAACAGCTTCTTAACCAACCAGCTATGCAGGTGTACATTTTTATACACACCACGAATAAGAGTAAGCATCTGAAGAAAAACACTAATTTCTGAACATAACATTAGTGTCCCTCCACTTTACACATACAATATTTTCAAGTAAGAAGTCTAAATAGATCCATGTAAGCAGCAACGTCATGAAGTATCTTCATCTGACAGCTTTTATAGTGATAAGATACAGCTTTTACAGTTATCCATACTTAGTTGCAACATCTGAAGACTAGAAACGGAGAGATCAAGACAACTTTTGCCATTTTGCTGAAGATCTATAGCATTCAAACTTGTAGGTTTCAATTTTTGATATTATCCATTTTTGCTTGTTCCCCAAACTATACATATTTAAGGATACTTTGTAAAAACCCAGGATTCACCTTCACTGTCAGTGTCTTCTGAATTTACAGTTTCTTCACTTGTTACTTCATCTTCACTGCTATAGTCCTCCTCTTCAGAGTCTGTAATTTCCCCTTCTTCAGGCTCACTCTCTGTCTCTGTTTTACTATCCTCTATCACAGCAGTACATTGTGTGTTCTCAAAACGTAAATTGGTGCCAGTTGTGGTAATTGATTCTTTGGCTGATAGGCTGTTTCTTGTATCAGTGTCCACCTTAGCCTTTTTCAGATTTGGACCTTTTTCTTCTTCTGGAGAACTTAGCTCATTGGTGGTAAAAAGGCAATTCAGATTGCTGGATGATTTCTGCTCATCTGTTTTCAAGTCCTGAAGAAGATTGAATGAAAATCAAACTTGAGGAATGATAATAACGTTGTTCTTTTAATGACTGGATTCTTTTAAGGCACAAGATGCAAAATCTGTAAGCAAGCAAGCAAGCTAGTACTGTAATGGGAAATAGAAAAATCATTTGGTATCTGATCAATTTTAACCATTCTAAGATATCATGACTAAAGGTCCTCTTCCAATCTTCAAACCCCTTCATTAACTTTTCAGAGTTTCTGTCTTTACTTAAAATAAAAAAGGCAAAGGATGCTATCCATTCTAGACATTCATTTGCGGAGGTTTCTATATTTTTTCCTCTTTCCCCCTTTCCCAGTTAAAAAACCTTGTGTTCCAAACTTCCTTTCTTTGTTCTAAGCTACTTGCTTCAGTGCTCTTGTACTGCACTAGCCAGCAAACCAACCAACTAACTATTACTTTCAGATTGTGACAGGAAACACCGAGGAACAGTAACAATATATTTCTCCAAATAGCTGTCCATTCCTTTTCATAGAAGAGAGTGTATGCCTGGCATGGACCTCCAACGTGATGAGCTAGCCAGACAGAAAGCAAGCAGACCAGTTGCTCCTTCAGAATAGTGGATCTGCTGTTGACTTTCCTTGGGCCAGATTTGTTTGGGAGGGAGAACGAGATTGCCAACCTTCTTTTAATTCTTGATCACTGTTCTGTACACAGGCACCTAGCGTTTGAACTAGCTCCTTGATATAGGGAAGTTTTTCTTCTTCCCTTCAAATGCTGTTCATGAACTATGCAGGCTAGCTCCTCATCTCATAGGGAGATTGCATTTGGGGATCACTTGCTCCTTTCACATGTCTGTACTTTACAAATCCCTAGCCTGGAAAACTAAGTCATACAGTGCTCAAGCCCCCTCAAGGGGGCCAATGATCTAGCTCAGCCCCAGACATCATGGCATTACACTAGTGTAAATATTTAGGATAAAAGCATTTCACTCTCACATACCAACATTTGCAGATTATTTAAACCAATTTTTTTCTTATTCAAAATTAGAAAAAGTACTGTACAAGTATGCTAGTATCTGAATCATCCCAGTTTTAAGGTGGGAAATCCACACAACACTTAATACTAAGGTCCTATCACCAATACTCGTCAATATCCTATCAGTAGAAATGTTCCTTTACAGTTCAAACAGTGCTCTATGTACAACTATTTGTACACTCTCATCCACTGCCACACACTGCAACAGAACTGTAAACACAGCTATCAAACGATTACATTTCTGCAATTTTGCAGTATCGATAGGCATATCCAATTAATACACAACACAAACCATCTTTTCACAAAATACTGCATTATTTAAGACCAGCTACTTAATCAATACATTTTCAGTTTTCTCCCTCAGCCCAACAGTTTGGTGATTATTCCCAAATGTATCAGCATCAATGACCTGATCTGTACTGGGATGAATGCTACCATTCATCCCAGGCATATAAAACAAAAGCCAGTTACTATCTCTCCTCCATAAGCATGAGATGAACTGAACATCTCTTAGGATAATATGTGTCCTCTCCCCCAAACTAACTAAATTAATTTCAATAGCAACAAATGTATGGTTCTACACTTAGGCAGGAAGAACCAGCTGCACAAATATAAGATATGGGGCACCTGGCTTGCCAGTAGTGCACGTGAAAAGGATCTAGGGGTCTTAGTAGACCATAAGCTGAATCTGAGTCTACACTGTGATGCAGCAGCAAAAAACCCCCCCCACTAATGCTATTCTAGGCTGCATCAACAGAGTTTAGTGTTCCGATCAAGGGAAGTCGTGTTATATTTTGCCTTTGTCAGAGCACATCTGGAATACCGTGTCCAGTTCTGGCCACTATAATTTAAGAAGGATATTGACAAGCTGGGACATGTGCAGAGGAGGGCAACCAATATGATAAAGGACCTGGAAACCAAGCCTTATGAGAAATGGTTGAGAGAATTTGGTATGTTTAGCCTGGTGAAGAGAAGACTGAGAGGAGATAGAATAGCCATCTTCAAATATCTAAAGGGCTGTCACATGGAGAAAGCTGTTTCAGAGGCTAGGACCTGAACCAATGGATTCAAGTTACAAGAAAGGAGATTCCGACTAGTGGAACAGATTTCCATGACAGGTGGTGGACTGTCCTTCCTTGGATGTTTTTAAACAGTGTTCGGATGGCCATTTGTCATGTATAATCAAGCTGAGAATCATGCCTTGCAGGCGATTGGACTAGATGACCCTTGGGATCCCTTCCAATTCTACAATTCTATGACTCTATTATTCCTTTTCTTATTTTCCCTTAAGCTTCATTTATTTATTAGATTTCTCTCAACATGTCATTCAAGAAACCCAAATATACAATATTTCTCTCTGCTTAACATACAAAAACAAGTAACACTAAAACACAAAGCACTTCTCATATTCTCAGATAATTAATCTGCCTGCAATATTTCCTGTTATCACAGAAAGGAAAGCAAGCCAAGATTAACAGTGGACTACATGGAAATTAAAAATGCTTCTTTAAAAAAATTAAACAATTACAAATATTCTTCTTTAACATTCAGACTTGTAGTAGAATAAATACAACTCATGAACTATCAAGCCATTCTCTAAACTTATTACACACAAAATTTCTCTGAAAATGGAAGTTCAATCAGATATTTGAACGCATTTTACAACAAAATATATATATTGTCGAGAATGAACAAATAGTCATACATAAGGATAAATGAAGCTTTCTAGATTCTTAGAGCTATGGTCCATGTGAGATCTGCTGTGTTAGATGTTTTTGCTGCTGTACTAGGAACAAAATATTTTGGAAAAAACTTATCCAAGTAGTTCTCAGAGATGGACTTGTACAGATTTTTGCTACAAGCAGATGATGGCTAATATGTCCAATACAGTTTGCCATTTGAAAACCCCCAATGCATAATGTGCCTGCCATCCCTGCACTAGCCTATTTTGCTTGCTGCTCCACTTCATCATTCCTGCTGCAAGCACCACAGTCATTTCCCAATTGTAGCAAAATCTGAAGTGAAAGAGAATTTGCAACCCCTGTGGAGTGGCATTTCATTTCGAAATGGTGAATATATAGAGAAAAAGAAGTGCATGTAGCTAGGGAAATAGGAGCATGTAAGCAACTGGGGAAGGTGAACAGTTAAGAGGAGCCTGTGTGAGTGGTAAAGAGGGCCATTCTCCCCACATTATTTCAAGCAAAGTGGACTCATTTAAATCAAAGCGCTTTAAATTATGCAAATTGCCAAGAAAAAGATATAAATTTAAATAAAGATTCCCATTTAAAATGCACATATTTCCTTAAAAAATGCAGAGCAAGCATTCCTTCTATCTTCTGTTTCCCACAGTTAAATAATACTGGTGTGCAACTAAATAAATCTTTATGTAATCTAAAGGAATAATATAAAACCACTGGCCATGTGCTCCACACATCTCTCGTACTGTGGAATTATGTCTATTTATAGATAAGGCATGTCTGCATGCAAGGATACTAACGGAGATCACTTACTTGAAGGCTAAGGCTTCCATCCTATGTACCCTTATTTGGAAACAAGTCCCAATGAATGAAGTGAAATTTACATCTGAACCAGCATGTATAAGATGGGCTGCAACAAGTATCAAGAACTTTTCAGTTTTGCCTCTGGGCAAAATAGTCTTTCCTCATCTGTTTAGTTGGTAGAACCAAAAATATTAAGTTTCTTCATTGAAAATACTGCAGAGCTCAGGATGAGATCGTAAGGACTCAGTAGTGCATCTTGGTGAAATAACGGATGGTAATTCCACCTAGATACTGTGATGCCTTGCTAGTTCCTGACTCCAAGAATATAAATACATGACCTGTCTGATGACTGAAGATGTGTTTCCTGCACTTCTCTTATTACGAAGAAATAGAACCCTGCATAAGAGGGCCATAAATCCAATTTTATGAGAGTATATGTTTATAATTTATTTATTTCATTTTATACTAGGTTATTTTAATAAACTTACTATACCTGAAACTTAACTTAAAACAAATAAATCATTGTTATTTAGCATGTCTAAGGCAGAAAGAACCCCTATTTAATCACAGCATATGTGTGTAAATTAGAATTGATCTTAAATTATATCTTCATGTAATTAATTGTTTTAATGGTGCTTTAAGATCAACTTTAAACATCGTCAGACTGATGCGTTTGGTATCATAACTCTACCTTCACTAGAAGTTGCCAATCCAGAAGATGAAATCTTCAGATTAGCCATGGTTTCTGTCAACTGATGTACCTAAAGATGAACAGTAGCAAACAGTAAACAATACAGTGCAAAAATGAAGTATGTGTTGAGAGTACTATGGAAATATATTACCTCTGGACAAATTGCTTCCAAATTCTGCATATTTCAATTTCCTTAACACAACAAAAAGATCAAATGCTACCATGTCCTTCTCTCACACATGTATGCATGGAAGGTACAAAGCTACAGAAACATGATATACTTTGCAGCCAGGACACTTTCAGTTTTAAGACTTATGCACAGATGCAGAAATTCAGAAGTCTATCCCAACA
This sequence comes from Podarcis raffonei, assembly GCF_027172205.1. Lineage (NCBI taxonomy): Eukaryota > Metazoa > Chordata > Lepidosauria > Squamata > Lacertidae > Podarcis > Podarcis raffonei. Next base: position 28,837,160 of record NC_070612.1, read on the forward strand.
CAAGGCCACAAGGGTGTCCTTGAGGCAGATGTGGTAGCTATCTCCTTACTCGGTGCAACAGCAGTGACTGGCAGTATGTGATCCCCGCCTAGGGGACATGTAGAGAACATCAGCAGAGAGGGTGACTTCTTGCATCCTCCAGTACACTGCTGCCTGGAAATTAACTGCTGACTCTCCCCATTTTCTAGACACCTGCTCAAACCCTGGCTTCAGGGTTCAGTAAATCACTGTTTGCATCATTACAGCTAAACCCTTCGCCAACATCACGGCACCAACAGTATCACACAGCCTTCCTGCTTTTCAGCTTGAAGATGGGAAATGAGCTGCAGCAATGGTGTGCTGAAGTTTAACAGTTACCCAATATAGCCCACTGCTCAGTATAAAATGTATCACTTTGGTGAGTGGCAAGTGTTGCAAGTGAAAGGAGTCAAAATATTACCATTGCCATGCGATCTAAGAGATCCACGGATTGGTTTGGCAGCCAATCATTTCCAAGCAGCCAGCTTTAAGGTCTAAATAGAGTATTATACTCAGCACCCGCTGCTGACATACATTCCTGTCAAAAAGAGATTCAGGGTATCTCCCCAACAACTGGTATGCTGCCTTTAATTCTGGAGGTAGAATAGAGCCATCATGTGGCTTTTATTGCATGCTGAAGATGCATCTCTTTACCCTGGTCTTTGACAGCTGAGATATATGTCAAAGACCCAACTTTTTAATTCATTCTAAACTCTATTTTTGGTTCTGCATTTTGTATTGGGTTTACGTGGTTTAAAAATTCATCTTTTGTTTTCCTGTAACTCACCCTAGGACCTCATGTCAGTCTGGAAAGCTTAAAAATGCTTATCAACTGGTAGGCAAGGCTAGTCTAGAATAGGCCTGCAGAGGAGTTGAGGAGGACAGTTTTATTTTCCTCTCTTCTGATATTGTTATTTGTTCCATTTCTCTCATTCTCCTCCCTCCTCTGAGAAAATGAGCAAATGGCAGTGGATGAAGAAATTCATAGTCACAATAAAATTATCTATCAACTTAATCAGCCTGTACAAGCCTTTTCTCCCCTCACCCACCAACTTCCCTCTTTAACGTATTGAGTAAATGTAAGTGTCCTTAACAGCACAATCCAGAAACAAGTCCCACAGAGTTCAGTGAGACTTACACTGAAGTAACTGGGAATAGGTTGGAGAAAGGATCTCAAGTTGACACAGCTTGATTTTGACCAGCCAGCAACTTACAGATCCTGCCTGCTCTCATGCACAATAAAAGAAAGCGAAAAGATAAGAAAAATACATCACTCAGTCATGAGACACAACTAAACTGAAGAGAAGTGTACTTTGCTGCATGGGAACCATTTTCTCATACAGCACCAGAGTAGTTTGCTGGTTTTTTTAATATCGTGTCTGTAGAGGTGAAGACAAGTCACTTCTATCTACAGTTATAGAACCTAACAGCATTGGCAGCTTGATGTACCAAGGGCTGATAGCCATTAATCAATTCAATCTTTCTGTTTAGTTAAGCATGGCTTCCTAGAGTGGCACTTTATCCACTCAGTCTGATTTTCTATTCTCTAAGGCATGTATATTTGGGATGGACACAGTTAACTGGGAATAGGTTAAGCATAGGGAAAGAGGGAGGATTGTTCTGTTTGGCAAGATGAAATATATACACTGATAGAACATTAAATGAAGCACAAAGTTGTATTCCTTTCTAAGAATGTATTAATGACCAATTTTTAGCAATTGTTTTCCCAAATTATAATGGATATAGTAACTAACTGCTACAAATTTTATTTCTCACATCATGCATAATCCATTTATATAGTACAAATCAATCCCCATGTAGAAAATAAGAGAATTTTACTGTCATTCTGAGCCATTTAGAATGCATACTGTATAAACTTTTCTCTTAAACATGCTCCATACTTACCTGACCTTAGAAAGATGCTAATTTTGATAAAAATGCATCATCAATCACATTTTTATTTACTAAAATGTAATTTGTTGTGAAGATACCTTAAGCTCATTCGCCCTAGGCCATTCTGCATCTTTCCTCTTCTTTTTGCCTTTCCTGTCTTTGCTATACTGAGCAGTTGCTGTTTCATAAGACTGTAGATCCACTCGTGAATGGAACTGATATCGGCCACTTTCAACATCACAATAGTAATAAATTCCAGTATTTGGATCATAATATAGTTGGTTTTCCTTTAATGAAACAAGAACAGTAAATCGCTTAAAATTAAATAAAGCAGGTTGTATACTAACATAGCAAAATCATAAATTAAAATATGGAAAAGCTTAGAAAGGGAACAGTAAATTAGCAGGAACAAAAGCAAATTTAAATAAGCAATGCCTACAAAGGCTTCAGTATATCAACTATATATTCAACTAAATCCTTGCATGGGTAGAACTACTTCCATTTGCACAACATGACTTCTCCCATATCCACACCATTCCCTTATTTGTTCTTCAGGGTTGGGGGAACACTCAGAACAAATTCAGGGGACATGCAGGCAAATAGAGAATAGTCCCATTGTGCAAGTCAAATTTGTTCTGCTCACATAAGGATTTACTTAGCACCATGTCAAATACAACCGTGAGAATTTAACAATCCTATAGATATGCATATCCATTTAAAAGAATGGTAAACTCTGTATTCCAGGCCATCAAGATAATTAAAATATATAGGTAAGCAAGACTACTGAATAACTTCTGGCATGCATAAATTTCTTCTGCTTCAGCTCAACTACAAAACTACCTCCGGCAAAAGGATGGAAGGATGAATTTAAAAACAAGATGAATGTGTTTAAAGCACACTGATCCAAGCACAGAAACATGTCTAACTTTAAACAATGCTTCAGTCAACCCAGACTTTGAGAATGAAAAACAATGCATATTTTAAAAATGTGTGAAGGGTAATCTTTAACTTACTGTAATTGACTTACAAGGGATTCCAAAATGGACATACAAATACCATCTTATTCATTCATTAATTAGTCTCATATTAGAAGGTCTAGGTATAAATGGCTGTGATTGATTCACTGTGCATAAGTGCAGATCTGCTAATTCATATACAGGGTGGCCCAAAAGTAGGTACACAGAAACAGGTATACAGTTGAATCAGTGAAATTAATCACAACAGATTATATTGGTACATATAACTGACACACAACAATGTGGCAGTTAAATTTCAGGCTGGCAGTTGGAAATAATAGTGGAGTCAGATAAAAGGATTAGCTTTCTTTACTGATATTGTGAATTTTGACAGTGAACTTGAGTCAAGAACAAAGCTAGTGGGCCACCCTACAAACACGTACAACTGCAGATACCATTTGCCTATGATCAACACATTTTGAATGAGCTGCATCATTCCAAAATATATTGCTCACTGCTTTGTGGAATAGGAGGCATACAATTAGGTGTGTACTGGATTCTAACACACACCAAACCAAGTTGGGATGCCTCAGAAGGATTTTGGAGTTGCACAAGGGGAAGTGGGATTTATACAAAGCTCTGCAAATCAAATCAAATCTAAGCACTTTGTGCTGCCTTGGCAAACCAGACATTAAAAACATGCAGCAGACAAGTGCTAAGGAAAACACCAGGATTTTTTTGAGGGGGTGGGGTGGGGAAGGCATGGAACAACTTTATAAGATCAATATCTACCGGTAGTTTAAGGAAAACTGCAGGATCAGGAGATGGGAGAGCTCCTTTGTGACATACAGGTCTTATTTGTAATCAGAGTGAATGATTTTGGTATTTACATGAACGTTATCTATTACATTAAGAAAAAGCTATTCACAGCCAAGAAAATATTTTTCAGGAGAACAACTATCAACAAATCCATTATTAGTTTAAATTTGTTATTTATATTGAGGAGTATGAGATTATTTTATATGAAGTAAGCAACAAATCAAATATTTACCGAGTTATAATAGAATCCAGTGCTGTGGTCATAATATAATCCGGTGGTTTCATCATATATAAATCCTGTTTGTGACACAGCAGCCTCTGCAGCAGCCCTCAAGTTTTCTGCTAATGTACCTTCTGTTAATAGAGGCTCTTCTGGTTTCTAAGATTATGAAAGACAACATAAAGAGGATATTTATGTAGCACTTTGAAACACACAGCCTTAATTTTGTTTCTACCCATAGCAACCCTGAGGTACACTGCTATTATATCATCCCACGGATGGGGAATAGAAGCTCAAAATAGTGAACTGCTCAAAAAAAGTCCCTGACTAAGCCAACATCCAATTTCGGCTCTAACACTATCCACTGGAATATACTGGTTTATATAAATAGGTAATCCTACTTAGGTTTTCCCCACATTGTAAATTATAAGGGTAAAAGTCAATCAAATGTGAGTATCATTCCATTTGTTTTAATCATTCCATTTGCACTGTTCTACATGAAAGTTAATGCAGTTAAGGAATCACATTAATAAAGCTAGTTCTTGTACAAAAAGAGTTACTGATTTAATTGAGGTTCTAGTTATAAAGCAGAACAAAGCATACTTTGTATGTATACAGCACTTAATACCACTTAATACTAAGTCATTAAGAAATAAAAATCCAACAATTGAAACTAGATTGGTTGTTTCTGTACACAATCCTCTGCATAAAGATAGTAGCAATCATTTGTGCTGTGGGAAAACCAAGGGAACCAAGTCAAAGGATCTTGAGAAGAAGAGTTTGGATTTGATATCCCGCTTTATCACTACCCGAAGGAGTCTCAAAGTGGCTAACATTCTCCTTTCCCTTCCCCTCCCACAACAAACACTCTGTGAGGTGAGTGGGGCTGAGAGACTTCAAAGAAGTGTGACTAGCCCAAGGTCACCCAGCAGCTGCATGTGGAGGAGCGGAGATGCGAACCCGGTTCCCCAGATTAAGAGTCTACCGCTCTTAACCACTACACCACACTGGCTCTTAAGGACAGGGAATGGCTTTGTTCTCTAGTGATAGTACGTATATGAATGAAACCCACTCTAGTTGTTCTGATGAAGTAATAATTCTAATAATACTACTAGAAAAGTTGAGAAACACTCATCTCACCTGCATGTTATGAACCACAGCATCCTGTTTTCCAACCTCGCAATGCTCTGTGCCATTAACATCTGGCTGGTCACCTAATTGTAACTGATCTGCACAATCAGAGTTTGATCCTTCATTATCATAACTTGGCTGTATTTGTGCTCCATTTAGCTCATGAGGATCAGAACTATTATAATAATAATTATGAAAATAGTAATAGCCTGCAAAAAGTTAGGAAATAAATGTATTAGCAATGCTGTTTTGATTTGATATTGTATGGTACAGTATGTGGAAGTTGGATTTATAACTGTACATCTTATCTATATTTGTCAAGCATGCCAAAAGGATAACAAAACCTTACAATTCATATTATTTTTGTACAACTGCTTAGATATATATATTTTAATATATTAAGTAGTTTATAAATTAAATAATCAAAAATCAAATCAAATATTTACATATGCTTAACTTTGCACTTCTTGCAAGTAATGCTATTGTTACTTTCATCAACAGCTAAATCCCCACAGAAGATTAAGCACCACCACCTTAGGATTTATATAAGCATCTTTGCCTCAAAGGTCATGCAAATAATAATGTTAAGTGTCTAGAAATTCCAAAGTAGATGAGATAATGACGCAAGGCAACCAAGCCTTAAAAAAGGGATTTCCATTTAATGTATATAACTAAATAGCACCAAAGCATGTCAGGATTTATTTTTTTTAAGTGTAAAGAATTTGGATTAACACTTCCCCATCTGTTTGGTGACACACAAATGAGACCTACAACTGAGTCAGGAGTTTGCATAAAGGGGATGTTTTTGTATTTGATGAAGGATGTAAGCTGACTTAAGTATTTCTTTAGAGACAGAAAAAATATGGGTATAAAATGATCCAAAATAAATCAACCAACCAAGTAATTTATATCTGAAATATAAATGGGAAATGTTTTAAATACAAATAGATACACCTGGAATTTACCTCTTTTTAAGGTGGAAAATTCCACCTCTTTTTTTATTTCATTAAAACTCCTTTCACTTTTTTCAAACAATGGGATTAATGCAATGGACAGGAATCATTTATCTGTTAGATTATTTTAACCTAATAAAATGGGTTCGAGACCACGAAAGCTGCATGTCCCTTTAGACTGTTTTTGCTGCAAGAAACTAACACGGCTACCCCTTTGAAAATTATTTTAATTACTGACGTTGCACCATTTGCTATTTACCTTCATGTGACCATTCAGCAGCATCTTCGGTTTGCACTTCTACATTGGATGTTGCCTTCTCATATCTTTCTCCGTCACTGATTTTCTTGAGTTCTTCAATCTACAAAACAGGATAATTATGTTGCTGGTTCAACTTGTAAGTACAAAATGTTGCAAACCAGAGTGCTCCACCTCAGGCAGAGGTCGGCAACCTAAGGCCCATGGGCTGGAAGCGGCCCATGAGGGTCACTTAACTGGCCCATGAGCCACCCCCGAACCGAGCTGCCCGCTTGGCGAGTCCCTGCGCACTACGCTAAACTGGCACAGCGCGGCAACTCTCTTTCGCGGCTCCGGAAATTGCTTCTGTGCATGCACATGCCAGAAATCGTGCCTAAGCATGTCCACAGCGCTGGAAATTGCTTCTGCGCATGCCCAGATGCCGAAAATCGCTTCTGTGCAGGCACGATTTCCAGCATCTGGGCATGCGCAGAAGCGATTTCTGGCACCGTGGACATGTGCAGACGTGATTTCTGGTGTTGCACTGCGCTGGCTTGGCCCATGGAGGATCTCCGCGGGAGTGATCCAGCACATGCCCAGTAAGCCTTGCCAACCCCTGACCTCAGGATTCTAGCCAGCCATGCTCTCCTCCCAGCAGTTTAGGAAGTTTTCTCCAGGGGTCCTAAAGGCCACCAAGCTTGCTAAATCCTCCTTGGGCTGTGGAGTTGACTCCCCTTTACACACTGTATTTCTGCATACACCATGATCTACAGAATCATGCTGATATCTCCCTCTTGTTTCTCAGTGTCTAGACTCCAATCCTGTTTGCACTCAACCACCTGCTTGCTCTTAGCGGGATTGACCCATGAATTTCATTAGGATTAGCAGTGTGCCTTAAGAAAAGCCTGAATGATCCATTACTAATCCTAGGCTTTGTGGAACTTCCTTTATCAGTAAAGGGTTGTGAAAAAAATACATATCATGTGAGTAACACAATGAGTTGGAAACCAAGTGAATTATAACATTTATGGTTATCTCTTCTTGCACAAAGCCAGGGAAAGCAGTCGCCAATATTGGAGCATTAACACCATGGGTAGGCAAACTAAGGCCCAGATGCGGCCCAATCGCCTTCTAAATCCGGCCCGCGGACGGTCCAGGAATCAGTGTGTTTTTACATGAGTAGAACGTGTCCTTTTATTTAAAATGCATCTCTGGGTTATTTGTGGGGCATAGGAATTTGTTCATTTCCCCTCCCCCAAATATAGCCTGGCCCCCCACAAGGTCTGAGGGACAGTGGCCCGCCCCTTGGCTGAAAGAGTTTGTTGACCCCTGATTAACACGGTCAAATACAGTGGTACCTTGGGTTACATACGCTTCAGGTTACAGACTCCACTAACCCAGAAATAGTACCTTGGGTTAAGAACTTTGCTTCAGGATGAGAACAGAAATTGTGCTCTGGCGGAGCGGCAGCAGCAGGAGGCCCAATTAGCTAAAGTGGTGCTTCAGGTTAAGAACAGTTTAATATTAATAAAAAAAGAACGGACCTCTGGAACGAATTAAGTACTTAACCCAAAGTACCACTGTACTTCAAAAGTGGGAGCAGGGAAGGAAACCATGTAAGCTGCTGTGCCTTGGTGAAAGAAAGGAGGAAGTGAGGGATATAGCTATTAATGATAAATTAACATGTGTTGTTATGGTAAACCAGGGAATATGCAGAAGAAATGATTTTGAGGAGATATGGAAGGTGTCTCTAGAATTTGTACTGTAAAAACAGAAAGGGGTCAAACCATCGCAAGAGGTGTTGAAATTTTGGGAGGTTGGATAGTGACGATGGAATGGTCTCAGTGTTGGAGTGCACATTTTTACTCTTATTTATGATTATTACTTTGTAAAAATAAATAAACAGAAAGAAAGAAAGAAAGAAAGAAAGAAAGAAAGAAAGAAAGAAATGTAATAAATCAAAGCATCCAGGTGCTTAGGAAGGCCGGCGTTCCTCCTGGTGAGGCTCCTATACCTTCTAACAGGTGAGAGACAAGGAAGTCAGCAGTGAGCCTAAGCGGCCCAGGCTGGAAGCGGAACAACCGCCTGTCCCCAGAGCAGCAGAGCCCTTGAACCCAAAGGCCGTTGCGGGGCGACCTTATCCCGGAGGTTTCCCCGCCTGGCCCCCGACCCCCTGAGGCGAGAGGGCCGCCCCTACCCGTCTCCGTAACTTGGCGGCGCTGGCCTGGGCTTTGAGGCGCAGCTTCTTCTCCCGCTCCAGGCGGCTCTGGCAGGCGCCCAGCTCCGACTCCAGCGCAGCCACTTTCCCCCGCAGGGTCGCCACCTCGTCGCCTGGCGGTCCCGGGGCTTCGGCCATCCTTCGGCTTCCACTGACCCCAGCCTGGCCGCCGCCTCCTCCTCAACGGCCGAGGCAGGGACGCAAACGCAGCGGCCGAGCGAAGCGAGCCCAGCGACCGTAACGGCTGCTCCTCAGCGCCCGCGACCCGTCGGCGCCCCTCGCAGCCATGGCAGCGGCCGCGCGGACAGGCTCCGCCCCTTTTGCCCCCACCCCCCCTTCTCCCCGCCGCTTTCTTAATGGGAGACCGGCTGAGGAGCGGGGAAAGAGTGGAAAACTTTTTCTTCGGGGCATGCAAGTGACCCGGATCTCGTTTTCATGAAAACAGGAAGTGACGCCAATTGAGCGGGGGGGGGGGAGGGAGCGGGAGACATAGATTTAAGAACTGTGTTAGAGGGACGCGCGGACCTGAACTTCCAGTAACGCATTGGAACGCACCGTATTGAACAGAGTTGCTTTTTTTTTTGCTGGAGGGCGGAGTTGTAACAAGGATGAGGCATTTTTTTGGCAGATTGCAGGTGATTTGGTTGGGTGCATAGGCTTTCCCTCACTTGAGAGCGGGGGAAGGATCCACATTTGAAAAGCTCTGAGTCAAAATGCCCTCTAAAGCACCTTTCCACCGTTGGTTTGGCTTGCATGATAGAGGCAGCAGCGGTGGTGCTCTGAGGAGTGCTAAAAGTGCTTTGTGAGTGTTGTGAGTAGTTAAAATGGTGGCTAACCCCAGCTAGCCAGTAGTGGGCTGCAAAAAATGATTTAAAAGAGACCCCAATCATCAACACACTTTTTTATTCACACTCCACATTGCTGACATGATTACTCAAGTACTGTAGAATTTTCCAATTTATTTAGTGCATTTTGATACACATTGTGATTCTAATGCATTTTAATAGTTTCTTATGTACTTTACTGACATTCACTTGGTGATATCTTATTGTCATTCTTGTTGGATATCATTTGTGTATACTTTTCTTTTTTTACTTGTGTGTGCATGCACTTTCACACACAGGTACACATTTGTGCGCACACTTTCACACAGGTAAATTTGTACTCCACATTTAAAAGCAAGATATATAAATAAAAATAACCAGAAGGTATATACAGTGGTACCTCAGGTTAAGTACTTAATTCGTTCCGGAGGTCCGTTCGTAACCTGAAACTGTTCTTAACCTGATGCACCACTTTAGCTAATGGGGCCTCCTGCTGCCGCTGCACCGCCAGAGCATGATTTCTGTTCTCATCCTGAAGCAAAGTTCTTAACCCAAGGTACTATTTCTGGGTTAGCGGAGTCTGTAACCTGAAGCGTATGTAACCTGAGCTACCACTGTATCATAAAAACAGCACAGCGAATTGTTTTGATAAAAAACAACCAGTTTGTTAATGTCCAATTACTGCCAATTGTACATTTTAACCGCTCCTTTAGGAAAGATAATTGGAGCGTAAAGGGAAACGCCATTGAACAGACTAAGACCTTCCAATACTTAGGCATTACTTTCTCTTATAATGCCAAATTGTCAACACACCTGACCACATCAGCTATATCAGAAGGAAGAAGTGCAAATGCCATCCTTAGATTATTCAGAAGGAAAGGAGCTGGCTTCCTCCCGATGGCCCTAAAAGTTTTTCAGGCAAAATCTTTAGCCCAACTCCTGTATGGCTCTCAAATTAGCCCCTCTGCCAACCTTAAGACCCTTGAAACAGTACAATCAAAATTCTTAAGATCATTATTTGCTACCCCAAAGTGTACACCTAATGCAGTCTTAAGGCAAGAGGCAGGACTGCCCATAGTGGAATTAAAAGTCTGGGAGCAAGCAATATCCCTCTGACTGAAAATCCATTACAATCCTAAGGGACTGTTACCTTGCTTCCTGGCCGCAGTTCCCTATCCTCCTTGGCTTATGCAAATAACTAATAAGATCAAACAAATTGGCCTAAACCCTGAAAACCTTTTTAGGCAAAAAAGGCAAAAGCAATTATCACTCAGAGACTTTATGATGTCAAATTACAACAAGAAGATGCCCTACTCCCGGGGACGTATAGATGTTTAAAAGCTTGGCCCAATTTTGCAGCTGCCCCTTACTTAACTAACATCACTAACGAAGCTTATAGATGGGCTTTCTCTAGAGCCCGCTTTGAGACAATGCCCTCAGCAGTGCTGTACGGCAAATTCACGCGGGTACCAATGCATGCGCGTCTCTGCCCCTGTATGTCTAATAAGGTAGAATCTGTCACACACATCCTTCTATTTTGCGAATTTTATAGTGAAGAGCGAGTTCAACTTATTTTGCCGCTTTTATCAAAATTTATACCCCTACAACATTATTTGGAATCCTCCCCCGAAATTCTACGAAAATACCTTCTGGAAGATTCCTCAAGCTCAATATCATATGAGGTGGCCAAATTTTGCACTTTAGTAATCAGGAAGCGTAAATCTCCTCTGTTGAATGGCACACTGCGAAGTTCCCTTGTGTAATCCTTTCCCCCCCTTTTCTGATGTTGTTGTTGATTCCTTTTTGTTTGATCTTGTGGTGTTTAGTGTCACTGGCTTTTGCCGTAATAAAACTTGAAACTGAAACTGAATATCCTGTGAAGGTACAATGTATCTTTTTGCTCTTCTGGGATGTCAGTATTTCCCATAGCATCCAGAAGGTGGTGATGGTGTACTGTTGACAGTAGTGGTGGTCTTTCCAAGGCACACATTGGTGCCTTGCTAAGGCTATTAATTCTTTAGGGAGAATTTATTTCAGATGTTATAAGAGAAAAAAACCTGCTCCTTTTTCCTTATGGGGTATCCAAGAGCCCGTATAGAGTCTTTAAGTATGTTATCTATCGGAAAGAGAAAATAACAGAGGCCAACCAGAGAATCTTGAGAAGCAAGGCAGCTCGTAAGCCTGATCTTTATTACGGTAACTGTTGCAACAGGGTGCTCACAACCACACACAGGAGGCAGGAGGGACCCAGAACAACGTTGTGCAAGCCCTTATATAGACTTTTGAAATTGCTCACCCTGTGGTTCAAGACCACCTCCCCAAAACATCATACATACATCACAGAAGGAGGCGGGCTGCAGCAGAAATACATCATTGGGGGCAGTCTACAACAGAAATCTTGTCTGGCGGGATACTGATAATGGTCACTTGATTGCTTTACCTGGGCAGCCTGGCCATTCCTTTTCAGATGCTAAATACTTAGTCCCTGAATCCAGATCACAGGCTCACCCTATTCATACACAAATACACCCTTAAGACAGGTAAGCAAAAGACAATGGAGAGGCTTTCCCATTTCCTTCCTCCTTGCAGAGAAATAATTTCAGGTCAGTTTGGGAGAGTCAAAATGGTTACAGGATTGCTCTCCTCTACTATTTCAGACACATGGTTTATATACTTATGATTGTGTTTGCCTTCTAAATTTATGAACATACAATATATATATATATATATATATATATAACTAACCTTAGAATTGTTTAGAATTGTTATAACACAGACCAGCAAGAATTCTCTTTTATTTTGGAAATGTGTGTATTAGAAAGAATGAACAAAATGTTGCAGTTCAGCGATCATATGTTTACCTTTAAAAGTACCAATCAAATCAGAGATGAAGTAGCTGCAGCAGCTGCTCCTACCTGCTGCTCCCTTGAGCCTTTCATACTCCCTCTTTCCCTACATGCAGTACCAAATGAGACCCCACCACATGAAAGAGAATTGAAAAAAAGGACCTGGGGAAGATCAGGAGCTGCAACAGTTATATAGGCTTTGATTGTTGTGGCTTTATGGCTTTGGACTGCTGTTTTAAATGTTTTAATATGCATCACTAGGTGTGTGTTTTTTGGTAACTGATCATATTCTGGATTGTGTTTTAAGAATGTTGTTCATACATTGTTACTGTTTTGTAGGCTGCCGTTTAAGAAATAAATAATGAAATCAATTCATGTTCTCTGGATTGTAAACTGGAAATCCAAGAAAGAGATTCTGTATCAAAAGAGATTCTGTAATACAAATATTAACCTATTTGAATGAAAGTGTCTTCTATTCCAATTTGTTGGCATCCATCTGTCTTGAGAGACAATAGAGTGCGCCTCCAAAGGGTTTAGGACCAGAGTATTCCTTCCTTCTACTTCCCCAGGTTCATGAACCCCATCTGCCCCTCACCTGCCTCTACAGCATGAGCAGAAACCGCCTTCTTGAACGTTGGACCCAGTATTGGTCTTGTCCACTCAATTTGCTGGAGCCTGTCTTTATATGCTAGGAAAGCCCCTAACTCACTAAGGGTTTGAGACCCATTAGCTCCCCTCACCTGGTTTAGCCAGCCAGTTGAAGCAGTTCCTGGGATGCTGACACCTTCTAGGAGTCACAGGTGAGAGTTGAGTGTAGGGTGGGGCACTGGTGGAAGAACGGGGGTGCGGAGGGAGCGGACCGCCCCAGGTACCACTATTCTGGTAGGGTGCCATCATGGTGGCCCCCCTGGACACACACTGTGCACCCCCCACGTGCCAGGTGCCATGCCCCCAGAATGTGTGCCATGCCCCTGGGATGCACATCATGCCCCCCCGGCCACTCATCACAGTCCCCGGGGTGCGCCAGCCACGCCCCTGCCTGCTCTCGGTAGCAGAGCATGCAGCTTCCACACTAGGGTGGGGACCAAAGGTGGACAAACTACCCTAGAAGGAGCATGACAGCTCTTGACAGGCACCTTCATACATTCAGCACCTGTTCAAATTCTTATCTGGTACAATCACACGAGACAGCTGCACCACATCAGCTTCTTTACATGTAATGGGCGCTATGATTTAGGTCAGAGCAATAATATTATTAAAATAATACAGAACATTCATCCATGATATAAACTGATGTCCAGTGTCAGAAAAAGAAGATGACAGAGACACCAATGAGCTTAAACCTCTGAATTACCAAATCAGCTTATGGCAATTTTATCTACCTCATTTTTCCTGATCTTTTTTGCAGCCAGTGCATAAGTAGCCAGTTGAGCTAACATTGTTACATGGTGAGCAGTGGCGTAGCGTGGGTTGTCAGCACCCGGGGCAAGGCAAGATAGTCCCTTGCTCTCTCTCCGCACCACACCACACGCCTGGCACACCCCCCCCACAGTGGGCGGTGACCCGGCGGCTCAGATCGGATTCACACAGCCAGCACTGCAGTGAGAGAGAGTGAGCGAGCCAGGTAGGGGCAGAGAGCTGCGAGTGCAAGCGCACTGCCCCCAGATGTTGCACCCGGTGCGGCCGCCCCCCTGCACCCCCCACGCTACGCCACTGATGGTGAGCGTTTTCGTGTTCTGAATTCCTTTCTTTGCTTGAGATCACTGGAGACTTAAGGCATTTATTTTTTATCTTATCATATATGTTGAAATTGTTTCAGTTTGGCAACTTAATTAAAATTATTGAAAAAATAAGAAATTGTTTCAGTTTGGCTGTGTACTTTTTAATGTTTCATATATTTTTTTTGTATGTTTGTAATTATGCAATTTTTTCCATTCAACACTGAGCATGGTTTTAACTATGGAAAGCTGGCATAAAAATAAATTATGCATTTATTCATGTAGTTAAGGTCATGATGAGGCATATTTATTGACTGTAGAGCCAGGCTCTTTACATAATGTGCTTGTTAAAGCAGCTTACCCTAAATCACAGTCCTGGGATAATGCATTAGGAGATTACTACTTAAAACATATTTTTGAATGACTATAAATGTCATAAGTGCTGATATGCCACCTCCAGTTGTTCCTTAATAAACACTAAACGTATAGAATTTACCAGGAAATATGAGTCAACTAGAAATTCTAGTTTAATTAACTTGGTGACAATTCATCTCTGAAGACAGCTTGGTAATTTTATTCTTTTCCATTACTTTTCCAGTTAGTTTCATTTATTGTTTTATTTCTCTAATATATAAACAAGATTTCCTATTCTGAAGCTGCTCAAAGCCTAGTGAAAGTGGAAATGAGAATGTTCAATGGTTTTTTTCCTTTTATTACCTGCAGATGTGGCTATGGATGCTTAATGGTATGGCAACTTGAGAGAAGAGCAGAGGCCGAAGGACACAGATCTATGCAACCACTTTTAAATTATGGCATTAAGAGACTGAAAGAGCTACAGAGAGTGGCTTTGAGCATGACCTCACCATGCAGGAAGAACCTGCCCAGGTTACACTTTCTGTACCTGCACGTAACACACAAAACTGCTCTCAGCTGTAAAGGTTTGTATAAAGATAATAGATTTCTTTCATTCATCCTCATGAACATCCGCCATGGCACAGACCATTGTTATTCCTAGTATTGACACCAGAGAACTGAAGAGTGGTCCAAGCTACCTATTCAGAAAAAAGCACATAGCACAGCTCTTTCCAGATGCTGGTAGTGGATTCCTCAGATGTCAGGCTTCAGGGAATCAGCTTCCAATCCTCCCCCATGGCAGTAGATGAGCAGAATAAAGGAAAAGGAGTCTTCTTACCAGTTAGAAACTTTAATAACCACAACAAGAGAACAAAGAACACATCTCCTAGAATGGCGGTGCTCCCAATTAAGGACCCCACCCTCTTCTGTCCCTATACATCTATGTCACTTCTGCGTCTTATATTAATCTGAGCTTGTAACCTCTGTGCTTCTGTTCTGCCACTTTCTGAACTCTCCGTGACTTTGGAGAAGGGGCGGATGAATGCTGTCCAGAGACTATGAATCTGTTAACCCTCTTTCTTCTAGTGTTTCTTCTCCTAGCTGTTCCCCATCCAGTATTTCCCAGCTTCTGCCTTCTGAACTATGTCCCTCTGCAAACCACTGTTCCAAATCTATACTGTCTTCCTGCTCTTGGGGAGATTCAGGATCTGGATCTGGATCAGGGGGAGGCTCCCACCATTCCTCCTCAGTGCAGTCCTCCTCAGCATGGTCCCTGACATCAGAGGACAGGAGAATTCTAGCTGCCTTTCCTGCTCCCTGGCCAAATACGCAAATGGTTTTTTTTTATGTGGGGAGGCATTCACATATGATTCCAACTGTATACTGAAATTTGTAGAATGAGCAGATCAAATCCAGCCCAGCCCATGACCCTCCATTAAAGTGATTTTGAACAATAAGTTTTTTAAACAAACAAATGAACAAACAAACAAACAAACAATTATATCATTGGGACAAAAGGTTGTATCCTTATATAGCGGCAACTCACTAAAACACACACACCCTATAATCAATCTGCATCCCCTGATAAATTAGCTTTTTGCAGAAAGGGCCTCAAGCTGTAATTGATGATAAAAATATTCATAGTGTGTTCCTTTCTTCTATTATTCCCAGATATGGCATGAGTCAAGTCAGCATGGTGACTCATACTTCAACAAGCTGATGAGGACCTTGCAAAACTCCCAACCTAAGAAACACACCGTATGGCCAGCACCTCATTTTATGGGACCTACATTCTGAGCAAGAATCAGAGAATAGCTCCATCAGGTTAACAAATGAGGGGGATGCTTTTGGCCCAGGGGCAGCCAGTGGATGATACCAACCATAAACTTGACTTTTCCAGGACATATTAGCACTTTTATAACGTTGAATATGGAGGTGGTATATTTCATGTGGGATAGGTATTTCCCCATGCATGCTCACATTTTGCAGCATCCACACAACATTGTTGGCATCAAAATCACAGCCTGTACTTTTTCTCAATTTAATATGGATTTTCCCTTTGCAGGGTAAATACGATAAAGTTAAATGAATAAACTTGTTGTCAACAATCTGTTTGTGGTATCTTAACACCACATTTGCAACATCAAGCTCATGTCTAGAAATGCCGTTATGCAGAATCAGACCATTTGCAATCCACCTCTATTGGATATGTTGAAACAAAACAAAACAAAACTGAATTTTGGTGTTTTGCTCTATCTCTGAACTTCACTTCTGTACCCCACTGTACGCATGCATGTATAATCTCTTAATAAATGCTACAGGTGTAACTGTGTTACCAAGAAATGAACTATATATGTGATGGTAAGTCTCCTAAATCTATACTAACTCTCGATGTTTACAATAGCTCAATAGCTAGCACATGTTTTTCCAGCAGGAGCATGCATTCATAAAGATAAAAGGTAAAGGACTCTTGAATGGTTAAGTTCAGTCAAAGACAACTATGGGGTGCAGCGCTCATCTCACTTTTCAGGCTGAGGGACCCGGCGTTTGTCCACAGACAGCTTTCCAAGTCATGTGGCCAGTATGACTAAACCGCTTCTGGTGCAATGGGACACCGTGATGAATGCCAGAGTGCACAGAAACACCATATACCTCTCTGCCGGAGTGGTACCTATTTACTTGCACTTGTATGCTTTCGAACTTCTAGGTTGGCAGATTCATAAAGATGTGCACCCTGCAGGCTGAGTAGTAAATGGTTAATTTTTAATGCATATTCTATGAATAACCTTACTGCTTATCTAATGAAAGTATGTCATAAGTACACAATAGTATAAAAATGCACAGTGTCATTCACTGTCATGTCTATTTCCAAAGTGTTTCTTTATCACTGAATGATTCAGGCATTATACTTCTACAGCAAGCACCTATATATATTTCCCCTTATGGTAAAGTTGTCTGAAACAACTGTTAACTGCCTGGGCACTTGTGTACAATGTTCATCTTCCATGCAATTTTTTTCCATCAGCACTATATTCTGGGCCCCACTTGCTAGTCTTGATCCCATTGTTTTCAGCCATGGTTTGGCTTAGTGTGTGACCTGGACCCAGACTCATGGTTTGTCTCCCACCAAGCAAAACACAAACTGTAAGAGCCCATGCTTTGTCTGGAGGAGTCAAAACACGAGCCTGGGTTGGGATTATATGCCAAGCCATGGTTTGGCTTAGTGTTACATGTGAACCTGCTCTCTGTTTCTTTTTGGAAGATCTGTGTCTTGTTGATGGTCCAGTTACTCTTCAGTTTAACACTATAATGTAGAGATCCTAGATACCATGTTGGGCTGAACCTGAAAACTAGGTCACACCCACACCGTTGATTTAAAACACTCTTATGCCACTTTAATGGTCATGGAGGAACTTGGGAACTGTAGATATTTAGGGGTGCTGACCTCACAGACCTGTAGGTCTCAACACCTTAACTAACTACAGTTCCCAAGATTCTCTGTGAATTTTAAAATGGTATAAGAATACTTTAAACTTATTTCCCCTTCCCTTGCTCCTCGGCTAGCACCACCTTTTGTCCCTGGTGTTTATATAGCTAATACCACATATGCCACCTCTCACATTTTGTTTTTAATGCTACAGTCTCGTTTGCTATGCTGGAGCACATAAAAGACACTCTCTTGCAAACTAGGAACACACATAACCACCTCTGTGTCTAGACCAGGGGTAAACTATTGGTCTACAACACCCATCATCTCTGACTATTGGTCATGCTGGCAGGGACTAATAGGAAATGGTCTAGCAAATGAAGTTTGCTCCCTTGGCTGTAGATCAGAGCTGGCTAACATGTGGGTCATGAGATGTTGTGGATTCCAGTGCCCATCAGCCCCAGGATCATTAGGAATGATGGGAGTTATAGTCCAGAAACATCTGGAGAGCCAAAGTTTAACCATCCATGCTGTAAATGTACCCATATTTAAATATTGAATGTGGAAGTGACTGGGTAGATATTTTTAGTTGCCTTTATTACTGGATATGGCAAGGCTGACGTACTATGTACAGGTGGAGTTGAGAGCAGCTGAAGAAATCCTGGGCGTTATGAAAAGGTATGGACACAAACAGTTTACTTTTAGTGTGTAGCAATGATAAGCAGGAAATAGAGATTTATGTTATGAAGACACTATTTGCATATGAGGGGGCTGAGCGGGTTGCGTCATGCAACTTCGGTGGGAGTTAAATGCTGCCATTGTGGGAAAGCTACAATTTCCACCCCTTCAGACATTTAACCCAAGCAAATTTGGGTTACCAAAGACTTTCCCAGTTTCTGAAGGAGTAGTTAGTTTCCAGCTTTACTGGGGCTACGGCTGCATACACACCAAATTTAAGGCGCATGACTCCCCACAAAGAGGAGTCTTTGTAAATGGTTCACCTTTGGTTCTTGCAGTAAACAAGGTTGAAAACATGTTATTTATAGGCAGTGGATGTTAGACCTTGAACAGTTCCATCAAATTATGTCGCTCTTTTAATAGCAGTAGGAAATCTCTTGGAGAACAGAGCAATTCCTAATAGAGCAAGGTGAGAACTCCCAGATGATTCCTACAGAATCTTGCTGAGTGCTTGTTGCAGCAGGTGATGTCCTCAACCAAACAGGAGTCAGAGCTGCAGCTACAGGGGTGGGGTCGAGGAGCCTGTTTTTTTGCCCCAGGTGAAGCCTCCAGAGGGGCACCACTGAGGCTCCCAGCCTGTGTGTGTATGTATGCAAATACACATGGGGGGGTACCAAACTGGGTCTTTGACCCGGGTGAAATAAAGCCTAGTTTCACCTCCAAGGAGAGCACAGCATTTTGCAGATTTGAACCCATGAAGGGGTCATCATTCTCATTGCAAAGGACTGGAAATGCAGGGTGTGTGTGTAAGATTTACTGTGCAATTCTATGTGTGTATACTCAGAAGGGTGCATGAGTTTGAAGCACATATAGGGACTAAAGGACTGATAGGAATTCAAAATGTAATTGCAGGGATGACTAGCTAGCATGCCAGTGGTCAAGGATGGGATCTGCAGTCCAACAACATGGGGGGGGGGAAGGACACAAGTCACCTGTCCCTGTTGTCCTCAGACCTATTCTTCATCTTTATACAATTTGTTAATTGCCTTTCATTTCATCTTCAAGGCAATTTAAAATAATAAAATACATCTAAAGGTCAGTTTAAAGATATATACACTCAAGTCAGAGACCTATATATATATTTTCTCACAGCTGGAAAAGTCAGACAAAAATGCCTACAATTGTTCCCTGAAAATAGCACACCCCGCAAGCGTCCCACAAAAAAATGGGGCATCCCATTTTTTCCTCTGAGAGCACAGTGGCCATTTTGGTCACTGCAGTCTCAAGAGATTTCGAACTGTGTTCTCACCCTGAAAAACTGCTTTTCTCAGGGCTGCGATCTCAGGCGGTGCCCCAAAATGTGAGTTTTTGTGTGCTGTGAGCACAGCCCCCCCCCCAAAGTGTGTCTTTTGGGCTCCATGATCTTGCTTGGGTCACCTGACTTGCGCAGCAGCACAGACAGGAAAACATGTGCCCCAGTTTTGGGACTCAGCATGTTGGAAGACATGAAATAGTGACTGCCTATTGTAACTCAACAGGGATGCTAGCTGTTCCACAAAACAGGGGTAGCCACACTGACAGGCCTGCTCCATATTGCTGTGGAGAGGGCTCCTGATATTTTATCAGCTTCAGGGAGAGAATATATGTTATCCGGGTTTAGAATTATCTGGGACAACCATATAATTGGGGTAGGGGGAGAGTTTTTAACCTCTTCTATAGAATCCCAGCCTGCACTGCTTATGATGCTTATCTGAAAATAATTGTATGCTGGAACAAGGCATTCCCAGGACCCAATTAAGACTGTGTCACTTGGGAATGGCTTCACTGTCATGGCAACAATATTTTAAAAGACCTTCCCACTGGAGGCCTGTGCCACTAATGTATCTCCGGTCCACAAGCTGCAACTTGTTGAGTTGCTGGGCTGGTTCTGTATCAGAAAAGTGAGGCGGCATTGTGTATTTTTCATGCTTTGGAAAACAGAAACATAATAACAACCAGACTCCTGTGATCTAAATTTGTTGAGAATATTCCCACATTCATAAATGGTGGAAAAATAAATAAAGGGAAAATAACATCTGGCAGTGGAAGGAAAAACTTAACAACATGTCCCTAATCTCAATTTAGATGTAATTTAACTATCTCATCTACTGATACCTTATTCCACAACGATGCTATTGCTATTTTCCTCTCTTTTGAGGCTTGCTTTGTTCCAGAATTTAGTCTTTTCAACTATGTGTAGGGCAAACATGGTGGAAGCAAACAGAAATACATTTAGCAGTATAAAACAGGAGTAATTTCCTATCTGTGTTATTCTTGAGTTTGATTCAGCAGAGAAACCTTATGTTTCTCCATGGAATTCTGGAAAGAGCCTTGTTAATAAAAGTAATTTAATTAAAGAAGAACTGGTTTAGACTGAAGGCAAAGAGACAAATCAAAATTGCACATTCAAGTTAGATGCCTCTTTTAAACAAAGACTCGGCAATAATACACTTATCAGTTCCGAGAGCAACTATTGACACCAGTGACCACCGGAAGAGTCATTGTTCCTGTAGGCATTGGGGAGCACTTTCCAATTAAAAAAGTAAATCTCATAAGGAGACTTGGGAATGGGCTTCATTGAAAAAGAAGTGAATGAAGCTACTAGAGATTTGACAACAATAGCTACAGTGATTTGTAATCATGAAGGGTGGAAGATAACGTATAATTTGCCTTGGTAAAAATAGAAGGATGAGTGGAATTCACGCAGATCTTCTCTTATCTTCTACGCAGTGTCCTTTCTCAACTTCCATCTCAATGGAAAAACAAAACAAAAACCCATAGCAGTCTCAACTCCCACAAGTAAGACTGCAGTTTAAGATTAGTCAGTATTGCCATGGGAAAACTTCTTTCTCAAAGGTATTTTCTCCTTAGTTGTAAAACCTTTATTTTTTAAAAAAACCAACCAAGCTCCTAAGATGAGGAGTGCAGTTTAGGACCCAAATTCTAGATACATTTGCTTATAGACCACAGTGTGAATGGTTCAGATCCACAGTGGTTTTGCACACACACACACACACACACACACACACACCGCCATCCCATTCTGGAGAATTCTTTGTGGCTTTTCAAAAGGATGGGGAAATGGGGGTAGTGAATTTCAGGAGGCAATAAAACCCAAAAGTACAAGTGGATAATAGCTTGTTTTCTCTTTCCTGGATGCAGGACAAAGGGGTTTTCTTCAATAATATAAATGCCTTCTTGGACAAAAATGCTGCTTAGGCAACTCCTGCTTTACCATCAATGCCTAGCATTATATTAAATTACTCAATATTGTTTTTTAAAAAGAGAGAAAGGGAGGGAGTTTGGTGGGGATCTGAAGTGGCACCATGCCTTTTGTCATACTGTAAATGTCAATTTAGTTTGAAATAGTGGCAGATAATGAAAGCTGTTCATTTTTTAGTGACTCACGTGTAATATACTGCATATCCTTTTATAGGAAATGATGTGCGAACAAAATCCATAGCTTCTATGATTAGTAGTTGCTGATCTTCAGAGATAAGTAGCCAAGACAAAGTGGGAAAGGGGGGGGAAAGTGCGTCATTTTCTCAGCAAGAAAATCTCCTCAGATAGCAGAAGGATGAGGCTGTAAATAAAAATGATTGTAATGAATCATTTCATTGAAGTACACTCTAACTTATATTGAAAGGAGAGCCCAGAGGGCATAAGAGGTTGTAGCTGAAGGGGAAAAACACATGGGGGGGTGGGGGAGATGGGTAAAGTAAGGTGGACCTTTCTATTGTGGCCTTTGACAAAGGATGAGGGATATTTTAGGACTCATTCTATTTTCTCAACTGTAAAATATGCTAACTGGTTTTAATACTCTATTTTAAAATTGTACCCTGCCTTGGGGCCTCATGGTGAAGGGCAGGTAAGAAATCTAAATAATAATTACAATAATAATAATATTTTATCTAAACAAGCCTAGACAGAAGGAGAGATAGAAACCTGGAAGGCATTAATTAGGATTATCTCAAACTTTACCTCAGCTTCGTGTGCAGTCTCTTTTAACCATATGCCTTGTTTACTGCCTCTGATAATGAAAGGCTGGTTCAAATGACCTTGTGACGTGTTTTCTTTGGCAGTCATCTCTTGATAGCAGACTGTGTGAAATCCATTCTTGTAGAGGGCTTCACAAATCTAGCTTCCACATCACTCCTGCTGGGCAGCACTCAGAAACAGGGATTGTTAGACACCAAAGTCAATTTGTAGTGGTGGGGAAATAGTTTTTAGTCTCCATGGCAGATGTACCATCCCAGTTAGTTCAGCAATCTCAGCCTTTGATTATGAAGTTTTTGTCAGACTTGAGTCTCTCCAGCCCACATGCTCCATCATCCAGTGCCCCCCCCCTATGACTCAACTTGAAGACACTTGCTGCCTCTGCTCCTGACCACCATGTACTCAAAGGAATGTGAGAATGGGTTCTACATATGATCAGGGTTCCTTACTGTAAATACAGACTCTGTAGCCACACATAAAATGCTATGTGCCTGTTTTTTTCATGCTCCACCCAATATATGGAGCCAGTGGTGTAGTGGAGCAGGAATACAGGTGAGTGTAGCTCTGGTACAGTGGTACCTCGGGTTAAGTACTTAATTCATTCCGGAGGTCCGTACTTAACATGAAACTGTTCTTAACCTGAAGCACCACTTTAGCTAATGGGGCCTCCCACTGCTGCCGTGCCGCCGGAGCCCGATTTCTGTTCTCACCCTGGAGCAAAGTTCTTAACCTGAAGCACTATTTTTGGGTTAGCGGAGTCTGTAACCTGAAGCGTATGTAACCTGAAGCGTATGTAACCCGAGGTACCACTGTACTTTTTTCATAGCAGGAGTGATGGAGTCATAAGATGAAGCAGGACTTTCCAGTGTTGCAAGTTTGGGAGAATTAGATGACAGGTCTGGACTGGCACACAACCTCTTTGTTAGGAAGGCTAGGCTCAGGCAAGATCACCCTGTGAACTTCATAACTAATCAGAGATGTGAACCCAGGTTGACACAGCCAAAGTCTAACATGTCGAGTGCTACACCACTCTTTGCCAATTCATTACTGACTGTCAACTGATCATGAATGGGTATTATGTTATATACTGCCTGCTTTGTAGAGCAGGGTTGGGGAACCTTGTGCCAAGGGGCCAAATGTGGCCTTTCTGGCCTCATTATACAATCCTTAGAACCTTCCCTGGCCCTTTCTTCTTCCTTCCCCAGGCAACTCCCCTCAATGGGCTTACTCTGCATCCTCCTTCAGTGCTTTTGGTTGGCTGGAATGTGTCCTTGCCTGGATAGAGAATAGAGAGGTGGGCATGTACATGAAGAAAGCTCTGCCTTTTCCATGGCTGGAATGTAAACTATTGTACTAAGGTAAGCGATGCATGGATTGCTCCTCCCACTTTTGTCTCTGGCCACACCCACCACAGCCAGAAGATTCCTCAGAAGGGGATGTGGCCCTTGGGCCACAAAACATTCTCTACTTCTGCTTTAGTGTGCATATAAATCAACACAGCTACCATGGCTATGGACTCTCCTTGAAGGAGTGGCTGTGGGAGCTGACAGGATGAGCTCCCCTACTTCAAAACTACCACTGCACCTTTACATTGTATTGTATGGTGGACAGGGGCAAACCCATTCTTGCATTCCACCAAATGCACAGTTCCCTGCGCCCATGATCCTGTTCCCATTCATACCACTGAATGTGTGAAATGGAATGTGAAAGGCTTAGAGAAGCTCCTGTAATCTTTTCTGCACTTGTGACTCTGTTAAAAGTTACGCTAAGTGCATGTTTTGTGAACTAAGGTTAGTATATGGGGATACTAACAATGAAAAGCAAGGTTACCTTGCTGCCATGGGCATAGCCAGGATTTTTGTTAGGGGGGTAGGACTTTCATGGGGGGGGGCAGAACCAACGTGATTGGTCAGTTAGTAAAGTATTTTTATTGTTTTACTTGATCGGGGGAGGGGGGGTAGCTGCCCCTCCCTGCCTCCCCAACTATGCCCATGCTTGCTGCATTGCCTACAGGGCATTCCAGCAGCTGGATCAATGTTGAGGGACAAACATACCTGCCTATAAATATGTCTCTGCTCATGGATGCTTATGCCCACTTATCTAATATCACAGAATTAAAAACTCTGTACAAGAAACAATACTTACCCTGCATTTTAATACATGTGTAAAAACTTAGTTGATATCTGCAGCAATGTTAGTTGAATTGTCCACAGGCTTTTTTTTAGTGAGAGAGATCAACAATTATTGGTTTTAGTACATGGAAACTTCAGAAGCTGCCATATATTGAGCCAGACCATTGGTCCATCAAGCTCTGTATTTCGCAAATGACTGGCAGAGGCTCTCCAGGGGTTCAGACAGAAGTCCCTCCAGCCTCTACCTGGAGATGCCAGGGATTCAACCTGGCATCTTCTGCATGAAAAGCAGATGCTCTAACCACTAAGCTACGGTCCTTCCCCTTGCTGATGAGATTTATGAAGGGGAAAAAATACCACTAAAATTAGATTTTGCCAATACTGTGAATATATTTATTCATGTCTGGACCAGTAGAAGAAAAACCATTTTCCATGCTATAAATTTTATTAAAAACAACTAATTATACATTTGTATCAATAAATTAACAAACAATTGAATTGGCACGCACTAATACAGAACGTTCACTTACAAAATTGAAGTGTAATTTCTCTTTATGCATCTTTTTATACTTGTGACTGATGCAAAAGAGGGGAAATTGCTAAGTGAACTCTGGAGTGCCCTCAGCGTTACATGTGCACTCAAAACAATTACAAAAGTATTTGAAATAATACTTCCATTGGAAACAATTGGTCTGTGTGCTTGTCTTTTGCTCTGAATCAATGGATGTGTACACATGCTTTCAGAATCCATATGGATCCGTGTGTATTAGATAATACTAAATACACTTAAGGGAGAAAAGCTAGGATCAATACTGTTCTGATAATGGGGGGAAATGATTTAGTAAGAAAAGATAAATATCTGAACCCTAGAAAGGTTACATAAAGTTAGCTGCTTAAAATTAACATTACATTTCAATCACGAGTGACTTGTCTTGTTTCTCAAATATTTGAAAGACAAAACTCTTCAAGGCTGTTCTCCTTTCTGTTTTCCAGTTCATGTTGCTCCAGCTGATGATACTCAAATGTTACACGATTGATATGTTTGCCACTGGAGACCATTCGCAGCACAGTGTTGTCACAGCCTATCTTCATTTGGGCTAGTCAAAAGATAAAGAACACCTTGTTATTGTTTGGAATAACAGACAATGCATGACCATGTCAGATGGAGCTGTCCAAAATATGAGGAAAGCACTATGTTTGTGAAGGTTGCATTAGTCTATATCTAAAGCCTATTTCTATGTAATAAAAAAGGAAGAATGTCACTGCACAGCTCCCACTGAAGGATTTGTAGAATTCTGGATTTGAATGAAGTCAGGGTAGGGCGAGGGAACAAAAGTTGCACAACAGCAGTGGTCATGGCATGGAAGAAAGAAGCGAGGAACACAGAGAGGAAAAGTGGTGGTTTAAAATGTAACAACAGAAGTTTAGGTAGAGGAGGGGTGAAAGAAACTGAGAGGGAAATGGAAGTTTTAAACAACAGAGGTTTGGGTTAATTGCATTCCTCATATGAAAGTACTATGAAATATTTGAGGGCTCAACATTCATTATCCCTCTCACATGAGGCAGTTAGGAATGGAAGTGTGAGTATAGCAAAAAAAAAAAAAAAAAAAGAAACACTGAAAGGGGGACAGTGCCAGTTTCTAAAACTGGTAGAGGTTTGAGTAAAGCAGAAATGGAGAGATACTGAGAGGGGGAAAGTGGTCATTTTAAACAATGACAGGAATTTGAATAAAGGGGGGGTGGGGAAAGTACTGATTTTAAACAACGGTAGAGGTTTTAGTAGAGTGGGCAGGGAATGAAACTGAGTAGGAAAGGTAGCAGTTTAAAAGAAGGTTTGCATACAGTGAGAAGGGAGTTTTGAAAGGCTCTGTGATGTTAGCTTTTTATGTTATATCCATCTCTGTTACTTCGTCCTGTTAAAACTGTTTTTTTTTAATAAAGTACAGCACTGGCATAGTGAAACTTACCTCAACTTGGTGTCTCCAGATATTTTGGAATACAAATCTCATCTCAACCAACACAACCACGTTGACTGAGGTTGATGGGCATTAGAGTCTGAAATGCCTGAAGGGCACCAAGTTGGGGAAGGTTGGCACAGTGTCATTCTCTTGCTTCTTAGCTAAGCACCATATACGATGGACCCAACAGATAGCAGTGTCCGTGCAGTCTCGCAGAGTAAGGTGTTATTCCGGCAGTGCAGGTAAATAGCAGCAAAATATTTAGGACTTGAGTGTAAAGCGATCAGATTTCACAACTCTTTCTGTATCATTCTTTAGAAACATTTGAACAGGTGACATTAAAGCAAGAACTCACCTGGGCCATGGAAGGAGTGGCACAGATCAGCTAAAGGGAACATCTTAGAGGGATCTAACCCATTTCCTCCCAAGAGCTCCAAAAAATCTCCTACTCCTCCACAGCCTACGGTGGGTTTCTGTAAAAAGAGATGCAGAATTAAGTGCAACAACATTGACCAAATATATTTTACTCTGAATTTTATCCAACTGCAGAAGGTTTCATGTAGCTCTTTAAATATTTTTTTTTTTAAATGGTTAGCCTCCATACAGAAGCTTGTGCTACTTAGAGTGTCCATTGCCTAGGATATATGCTGCATAGACCAGGAAAATTATCCACCGGTAGCCATTGGTGTGCAGTGATGCCATGCATGGTGGCAGCTGTTGCTGAAGAATCATAGCACTGCAGCAGAGTTTATGGATCTCAGCAGAGTTTATGGATCTCACCATGCAAGAAGAAACTGATCCTCACCCTCAGTCAAAGATATTGTGTATCATGACCGTTGATAAGTTAGTTAGTTGAATTCATTAATCAATTTCCACAACAGAATGTCCCAAACTCTATTTACAAAATACAGTGAAACAATTTTTAAAAAAATCAAAAACACAACCAAAGTAAAAACAAATAAATGCTCAAGTTGGTAAGTCCATTGTCAGCATGATTCTACTAGGAGAGCTCTCAATATGCAAAAAGCCCCCTTTTATATAGAAGATATTTTGCCAGTTTGCATTGCACTCTGCAAGGATGTAACTCCAGAATAAGTACAGATTTATCTTTACAAAATGGGCTATTTAAAAGAAATACTGGTGTGGCCTGTATAAAGGATTCACAGCATAACCTGGTGACCCATATAAAATTTCCATTGATGGCTTAGTACAAAACCATCAACTCACCTTTAAGCGGAGGCCATTCAAGTGCCCCAGCATAAGATCAGATATTTTTATCACCACTGGGTAGATTATGGAAAAGCTGCAGTTCCTGCGCTGATGAGGAATGACCATGGTAAACCTTCCAGCAGGGGTCTGAGAGATGACATTGCAAGCTTTAGTATAGGGGAAAGATACAGAGTTACTTGATCACAATATGTTTAATGCAGACTTTTTACCTGATGCCTCAGGACTAAACTAAATGAATGTTTAAGCATAAAAAGAGCCTGCTGGATCAAGCCACTGACCCATCTAGTGCAGCATCCTGTTCTTACAGAGACCCACAAGTAGGACCAGAGTGCATGAGCACTTTCCCCTTCTGCAGTTTCCAGAAACTGGTATTCTGGGAGGCATTGACAGCTGTATCCTCCATGAATTTGTCTATTCTTTTAAAGTCATCCAAGTTGGTGGTCATGATTCCCTCCTGTGGAAGTGATTTCCATAGTTTAACTATCTGCTGAGTGAATAAGTACTTTGGTTTAGCTGTCCTCAATCTTCCAACATTAATCTTCATTGGATGTGCACAAGATCTAGCGTTGAGAGGGAGCCAAAACTTTTCTCTATCCGCCTTCTCTATGGCATGCTTCCTTTGACTCTTTTTTTTTCTACACTAAAATGCTGCAGCCTTTCCTCATTCCTCCCCTTGATCATTTTGGTTTCCCTTTCTGGAGCCTTTTCTAACTCTACAGTATCCTTTCTGAGGCAAGGTAACCAGAACTGTACACTGTATTCCAAATGCAACCACACCATAGATTTGTACAGTATAGCATTAAGACATTGACAGTTTTATTTTCAGTTCCTTTCCTAATTGTCCCTAGCATGGAATTCCTCAAATGCTTGCAAAATGATTTGTTTGTCCTCGTCAAGTAGCACAAGAGCTAGTGTGAATTGGTATATTGCTCCTGAAACTGGTGTGTTTAATTAACTCAGTCTACAATAGACTATTCTAAATTATTTCAGACAAATGCTTGGCACCTGACACTAAACATTTGCAATGTCCTGATTGCCTGAAAGGCCACAATGATTCTGCATCATCATCTTCATCATGATATTTTGAGACAGCACTCAAGACTCATATACTACCCAATGCACTTGTTTTTTGGCAGAACAAATCTTTTGACTGGACCACAGGCTATTTTATCACAGCATTGCTCATATAAATGTGTATCCTTTCATATGAGATCACTGGCATTCTTTTTACTCAGATGACAACATGAAACAATGCTTACGGAAAAGGTTGGGCATTTTCTTTATTGTTACTGTGAATCCATTTCCCGGGTCATGAATCCCAAAGAAGATCATTGCCACATTCTGTGATGACCTGATGGTGCTCCTGACGCTGTTGCCTTCACAAAAATCTATGTATCTTTCGGAGGTGGGGAGAGGATGGTCCAAGGAACTGGGAAACTTCTCACCTTTCAATATCCAGCCATCAAACACCTAGAGAGATGCAGCAACAAAAAGGACAATTAGTGTTTACTTTCTCACTACAATTCCCAGAAGCACAAGCCAGCACCTGAGTGGCACCTGTGTAGCAGTTTTCCCTTAAAGCACAATCACAACCCCATAAATATGAAGTTTTTATGCTGATCTGCTTTGCAGAGGCACAGACCACAGCACTCAGAGCTAGATATCCTGGAGAAGCCCTGCAGAAATGCAGTGACTACTGCTCAGGAATAAATGGCTCAAGAGTAGAAGCTTAAGATCCCATTCATATTTTGCAGATCCAGGAGGAATGTTAACACTTGGGTGGGAATGAACCACTTAACAGGGCTTGCCCGTGTAGTTCTGAGTTATGGGAGATCTTGTCTCCCATGTGTGTTTTTTTAATTAAATAGGAGCCATTGGGCCCCACTTTGGATTGGGAACACAGTGGTAATCCTTTTGGTTATAGAACAGTCCAGTGATATTTTTATTTGGAGTCCTGGGACCACTTCCCCCCTTCCTAACCCTTATCTGAAATGTTGACCAATCTGTTCCACTTAAGACTTGGCATTAACATCAATCATAAGTCATCACTTTATACAGCAGTGCTTAATTACTCTGACATTCCCTGCAGTTTTCCACTTCAAATATTTTAATAATTGTGCTTAATTAGAGGGGACACATTTCTGAAGCCTGGCATTTAAACTTGGAGCAATCTGAGTGATCAATATGCAGTGTCAAACGAGTGACAGTATTAGTATGTCAGACTCCTTTTCAGCTGTTGCTCTCTTATTTGTCTCACTTTGAAGTTTGTGCCAGCTGTAAAGAAACAGATGCTGGTCCCTCCTCTCTTTCCCAAACATTTTCTGCAAAGCTTATATTGCCATCCATGGCCTGATCCAGAGATTCTGGCACACAGCATAAGTTATGCACATATTTCCATGCTGTCTGAATTCATGCTTGCTACTCTCAGCTCTGATCATGCTAGGTCCTTAAGATG
The DNA here is from genome assembly GCF_027172205.1 of Podarcis raffonei. NCBI lineage: Eukaryota > Metazoa > Chordata > Lepidosauria > Squamata > Lacertidae > Podarcis > Podarcis raffonei. The sequence goes on from NC_070612.1 coordinate 28,867,260, forward strand.
TACAGAGAACTGTGAAAGATACTTCATATTTCAGATCTAAGAAAATTAAAATGCTTGTATGCTCTGTTGAGGCAGACAAACAAGTGCATTGACAGAACCGATTGCTAATTGTGTTTACTTAGCAATCACTTTAGATGCTCCACATAAGGCCTTTCCATGCGATCATCATTAAGTGCAAATAAATGCACAGTTATTATTTATTTGTTGCATGGTGTCTAGACATTATCCTTCAAGGCCATGCTTTGCTTGTAGTGACAACATTTCCCAGCAGTGGATGTGCTTCATTTTCTAATTGGGAAAATGTAATTCTTCCTTGCAAGTAGTGCCTTCTTTGCTATTGAAATTGCTAAATGTGACCATAACTGTCACAGGCACCCTACTGGGCATTGCTGCTGATGTGAGCAGTGATGAGATACACATCCCTGTCCTTCTATTAGGTGGCTCTTTACAGAAGGACCTTTTAAAGCAAGGATAGGGAACCTGTGATCCTCTAGCTGTTGTTGGACACCAGCTCCATCAGCCTTAGCCAGAGTGGCCAACAGTCAGGAATAATGGCCAAAGAATCCAGAGGGCTGCAGGTTCATCATCCTTGTTTTCCTTTATTTCTAGTGCTTCTTGTCAATGAAGCATAACTGGCCAAAACATGCTAGATTTGGAGCAAAACTCTGACAATTTCCTGCCAAGACTTTACCTCTCTGCTCTTGACTATTTTCACCACTGAACAGAATTTACTATGTGCTGATTCTTAGCCCCACTAGCAGCTATGAAGGAAACCAGGAGCGGCCAATTCTCTTTTGCTCCCTGAGGATAAATGGGAAGGTGGCACCCCCAACTGCTGTCCCTCCTGCTCTCTTGCCGAAACCTTGCTTACTGAGATCATGTGGCAGCTTCCGGCAAGATCTCATGTGACCACCGTGGTACCAGGGGCACTGTTCAGTGGGTTTCCACTGCCTGAGGCAGATGCTTCAGTCTGCTTTATGGGTGGGCTGACCCTGAAGCAAACATTAGCCCTGCAGCTAACAGCAGACCTGCAGAGAAGGGATTCTGGTATGGTGAGTTCTTCCACTTGCCATGTGTGTGATTAACTGAGAAAATTTTGAGAATGGATTGGGAGGACAACCTTTATTCTGACCCTGTTTGTGTATCCACTGCCAAATCAGCATGCCAAATCCTCCAAAAGGGGCAACAGTTTTCTCTCTTCTGCCCTGCTGCACACATTCACACATTCAGGACAGCCCTGCTAAGACCATCAGGCATTGCAAACCTCATACCTTCAGGAAATCTCCTGCTTGACAGTCAATGTTGACAAAATCAAAGTCTATTGTGAGGAGCTCGGTTGGGTCTGCTATGAAGAAAGTAGCACAGTGCAGCTGGGGCTGCTGCGCCGTGAAGCTGAATTGTCCTTCTATGCTCAGCATGTCAATGCATCCTGGAGATGGGGAGAATAAAGGCAACCGAGTGATTCCTTTCTGTCTCACAGCTGATTCTCATTCTATATTTTGTTTTCAAACAGAGATACCAGAATGAAAAGTAAAACAGCCTTTCATCAAGGGTGTTCCTGATGAGTGATGTATTGTGGGATCAGCAATTCTCAGGAACACAAGCTGCTTGCGGGGTCTGCACAAAATACTAAAACATCCCCCCCCCCAATTTAATCGAGATTGCCCCCTTTCATGGAAAATCCAATTACTAAAGAAAACCTGTTCCCAGTGACCTGTTTATGATGTTAAGCTCCCCTCTAAAACACCTTTTGTGGCCCTGCTAAGTATTACCTGACTCCTATTTACGCATTCAGACCTTGCTAAGCTTCACTGGGCTTACGGTAGCTCAATCTAAAGATGATGCTTTCTCATATTTCCATCTTGGTTTCCTTAATGGACAACTCTAATAAGTATTTTTCAAGTCATCAATTTAAGCTGATCTTCATGGAATCAAGACAACCATGGCTTTAATAAATTGCCTGCTTGTACCTCTTAGGCAACCAGAAATTCCATGCTGGCCAGTGAGCGAGCTGGTGGAGGATGGATGGAATTCTTGACACTGCCATATGGGCAAATAGTCTGACCATGTATAAGGCATCGTCCTCAGTTTTTTAAATTAACGCAATAAAGATAACAGTTACTATGCTTATTTTGTAAACCTAAAAACTTTACAATGAATGGCCGTAAAATGTCTCTCTTTTATTTCATTGCCTTTTGACCCCACTATTTACAATTTCTCCTCTAAGTATGTGGATATGTGGTTACATTTGTGTGTGTGGAAGAGAGAGAAAGAGTGTGAGAGATCACACACACACACACACACACACTGCTTCTGAAGATAGTACTCCATGCATCTTATGAAGGGAGCTCTTACGTACAATCTGCCTTTCATTCGGTATCCATCTATTCCCAATGAGCACATCTCAATTCTCTGTCCTAGAGATGCTCTCTGCAGAACACTATCAGGAGCAGAACATTGTCAAGCCTTCCCCCCACATCCTGGCATTCATTGCCTACTATTTTGTCCCCACTCTGCTCAGGGTAGAGCACTGTTTTCTGAGGTGGCAGCCACAATAACGCTCGCTGAAAAGAATGGTGTACAGTTTTTCCTCCCAAAGGGAATCCATACCTCCTGTTTCCCCAGCTAGGGGTTAATAAACTTGGAAGTGCAAGGGCTCAGCAGTGTAACATAGCAATGAAGGCCACACCCTAGGGTGCTTTTCTCTCAATACAAAAGAATCAAAATTAGAACTGACATATTGGGAATTAGTGACAAGGGGATTCCAAAAGAAGCAGCATTATTTTTAAGACGAGATGGGCCTCATAATCTCTCTCCGTACTACTTCCCTTAACCAACTTCTGTTCCCTCTTCCCTCTCAAAGGTCACCACAGCCCTCTGTACTCATATTTCAACAACACTTTTTCTTCCTCTCCCTCTCCCTCAGTTTTCTTTCCTGCTGCACTTCCTCTAGGTCATCATCTCCCAGTTGTCAAAACTCCACCACAAGAAGAATTCATTTGTAGAAACACTGGGGAGATGCTGAAGCTGGAAGTAAGCCCCACATCCTGGAAGTGAGCCCCATGAACTAGAGGTCCTGGCTCCTTAATTCCAGGGGGGAAAAGGATGCTTGACTGTCCTTATTTGTTAGAATCCGAAATGCATGGAGTGATCAGATGCAAAACAGAACAATATTTTTCAGAGTTGAACAGAAGAAGGGATTTCTGCAAACTTCTCCTGTCAAACTGTTCTCTTCTATGTAGCTATGCAACGATCTCTGTACTATTAAAGAAATGGCTTATGTTGCAGATCACCCTACAAAGGCACTTTCTTTTTTCTTGCCAACACTGCTTTGGCACTCAAGAAAAGGGCTCCATAGCTAATTTCCCATTATGTATATGTATTTATCACCTCATTCCTTCCTTCCCTTTGTAACCTTTAAGCCCACCCCTCCTCCTCAATTTTATAACTCAGTTTACAGTGAAATCTTAACCACGCCTATTTTGAAGTAAGTCCTATTGAATTCAGGTAATTGGCGCCAGGACTGCAGACTTAGGCTGAAAGAGAGTGACTGGCTCAAGGTCACCCAAAGAGCTTCATGGTGGAGCGGCATTTGAACCTGGGACTCTCCCATCCTCCTAGCTTTCCCCTCTAGTCTACACCTACATAATGGGAAATTAGCTAAGGAGCCCTTTTTGAGAATGCCAGAGAATGGCCTTGGTAAGAATAAAAATGAAAGTGCTTCTGAACATGTGCAGAGTGCCTTTCTGGGGAGAACTAGTTGCGGTTCCTCCTGCCCTGTGCCTTTAATAGCTATACAAAAGAGTTTGACAGGATGCAGAAATCCCATCTCTTGTTCAACTCCCTGGAGGGCCACAGGTCTCCTCACCTTTGCTCTAGCCACTACACTGCGCTGCCTGGCGCATTCCCCTGGCCTCCATCTCCTCCTCTCCCCGGGCTCTTCGGCTTCCATCCCTTTCCCAGCCCAGCCCGGAGTCCCACCCACGAAGTGGGCTCCCCTCCTCGTCCGCCCAGAAGGAAGCGACTCACGCAGCGCCCGGCGGTAGAACTGCCCCTCGGAGAGCTCCCTCTTCAGCTCCGCGTTGAGCAGCAGAAAGGGCTCCTGGGCGCCCGCGTCCCTCACCTGGAGACACAAAGGCAAAAAGGACAACAGCGGCGTCAGCAGCAGCAGCAGCAGCAGCGCGCCCAGACACGCTCTCTCTTCCACATCCTAAGTGCTTTCAGGCTGGGGATCTCTAAGAGGGGAAGGGGCGTCCGAGCGCCAGGGCATTGCTCACCTCGAAGTACCGGCTCTCTCCCACCCGGAGGGCTGCCAGGAAGACCAGGAGGAGGGGACCCTGGAGCCGGAGAGCCATGCTGCTGTTCCCACGCTGGTCCTCGCTGAAGTTTGCTCTCCTGCCTCTGCTGATAGGAGGAAGCAGCAGCAGCAGCAGCAGCGTCGTCTATGGGGCTCCTTCCCTCTCCCCCTTTTTCTTTTTATAGAGCACTTGGGAAGGGGAGGCATCCTGTCCCCTGTCTGATAGGGTAACCCATGGTAACGGGATTCCTGACAGGGCGACAAAGTGCGTGGCGATGACGAGGAGGGTCCAAATTGACAGCTGCGCGCCTCCTCGTGCCCACTCCCTGCTTGCAAAGCCCCAGCGAGATGTGCTGTCTCTCGCTCGCTGTTTGCCCACTTCCAGATTTTGGGATAATTTAGCATTTCCACATCTAAACTGAATGCAAACTGCATACATCATAGAACCATAGAATCACAGAACTGTCGATTTGGAAGGGACCCCGAGGGCCGTCTAGTCCAACCCCCTGCAGCCAACAATCAATATATATATATCAAGATTTGCAGCCCTGCTTCACCTCTGATAGGAGAGCTGTCAGGCTTTTAAGAATGCTTGCAAGGTACATTCCCTTACCTGACAGCCTTTCCTCCTAATCATCCCAGATGTGCAAGAGTCTTCTCAGTGGTGGGGGGAAGAAAGCAGTTGTCACATGCTCAGAAGCACTATGCTCTTCATTAACCACCACATGCCCCAAGGCTAAGTTTACTGCAAGCTGAAGTCAGGCTCTGGGGCCAAGCCTTGGTCTAAATTAAGTCCTGGTTTTCCCAAATGAAGGAGGTACAAATAAACCTTTTTCTCTTTCCTCATCTCAAACATAGCTGGATATACGCTATACTTTTTAAAGCGCATTCAAAGCACATCCCCCCCCCATGTACTGCGGTTTACCCCTCACAGTTAGAATTCCCAGCAATCCTAAATGAATCCCAGTGACCAGCTGGCCTTGCTACACAATCAAATCCTGAGAAGGACACAGAGTCACCGTTTCTTCTAGCCAGAAGCATTTCTCATCCTTGGGGCTGCATTCACTTGTGGACAACATTATAGAACCAATAGCACTAAGGCAACCTCTGTGAAAATAAACTCTGCCACTGTTTGTTATGTTATTACTGTGTGGCTGCACTTAACTTTACCTCACCTCAACCCTGGGTGCAGTATATATCCAAGAAGGCTGGCTACAGAGCTGTCCTAGCCGGTTCTCTGAAATAAATAGAAAGCACTCCAGCTGCAAATCTGTGATGGGGTCACCAACCTGATAGTTAATCAAGCCAACCTTTGCACAGGATTAAAATTTGTACCCCTTCACAAATACCATCTGGTTGCATCTTTTAAGGCAGTTTCATTTCAGAGATGTTCTAATTCCAGCTTGACTCATCTGTGGATACATTGTCAATCATTCTGATGCTGCCTGAAGATTCTGGGTGTTAGAACTTTTGCCCCTTTATGCTGGAAAACCAAGGCAGGGTTGTAAATAACCCAAGAGGAGCTGCTTGCTGCTTAGAGGGGTGTGATAAAACATTGTGATGCACTGGTCATTGCAAGTAAGGCTCACTGGAGTTGCTTTCAGTAGACAGATGGCCTACCTTAGATACCCACCTAAGATATCAAAGGGGACTTGGCAGGGTATGGATGGGATCCAGAGGCTAAGTGAAATAAACTGTGTGATGGAGCATGTGATGTCAGAGAGGTGTGACCTTCATTTGCAACTGTGACCAGCCTTTTAATAGCACCATCTGCTTAGCTATAGTAACAACACCACTTTTATGAGTTGAGAGTTGTATGTGCAGTTTCATTTGATACAGATGAGGAAGATATTGAAACAAGGGAGTCCTTATGGCTTAGAGCTATTATCCACTGAATATGAAAGAACACAGGAAAATTAAATTAGGACACATAGCTGATGAATTTGCTGAACAAAAGAAATGCAAAGTGATGCTTAAATTTATGAGAAGAAATATTACTATGATATGCTTATCTACTAGTTTGCAGATGGTAACAATTTTTTTTATGATTAACTGTAATGAAGAGTTGTGCTGAGCAGCTGAAGACGAGCTTCCATTATTGTGCTAGCTGAGTTCTGTTTGTTTCAGTTGGAGGAAAGGGATCCATACTGAAAACCTGCTACAAAGCCTATTTTTCTCTTCCTTCCGTTTCCTCTGTTCCTGGTCTCGATCCTCATTATTTTTTGCAATGGTTGATTGAATGATGTCCACAATGGCCCAAGACTAAATTGACTAAATGAAACCCATTTTAATTGATGGACAGTGTAATTCTATTCAAGTCTATCCAGAATTAAACCCTGCTGATTTCAGTGGGCACTAGCCACAAAGTTCACATCCTATCTCCACTGGTTGCCAGCTGCTGGAAATTCAGGACGGGAGAATGCTGTTGTGCTCAGGTCCTGCTTTCAGGTTTCCCACAGGAATCTAGCTGGCCACAGTGAGAACAGGATGCTGGACTAAACGGGCCATTGGCCTGATCCAGCAGGTTATTTTTACGTTCTTACCTGCTCTCCCCTGAAAATATGCACAGGTTTGTAGCCAGAGTCAATTTCTGTGCTGTTTCCTTCTGTGCTGGTCCAGCAGAACCACACTCCCCCATCCATTTCCCAGTGTAAGTTATCTACCGAGGGGACCAAAGCTGTCTCCATCCAATAACCAGGCTTGAAACCAGCTTGAAATGGAGCTAGATAACCAAGAAACCCCTGGAGCTGAGATGCCACCACATGCATGGGATATTGGAGGCTGGCTGAGAAGTATCCAGTATGGTGGGATTCAGGAAGGACTTTTTTTGAGGAGGAAGGGCCATCCTTCTTTAGGCATGCTGGAACATTGCCTTGTTGCAAGGAGGCACTGGCTACTCAAGCTAGTCCCCCGCTGGTCTTTTTAATGAGCCAGGAAGGGCAAGGATCTAACATACATAGTAGGAAAGTCTGACAAGCTGGCATTTGGGGATCTAGTCTGGTCATCAGAAATCCTGCAGGAAGGGAAATCTGATGAAATGGGGTTCTAGCTGCTGTGCCGGCAGAACTTATTTACTTTTGTTTCTTAGGAGCTGCACCACAGAATTTCCAGTTTTATCTCCCAAGGCTCTGTCCAAATACTTCAGCAAAAAGATCCCTTAAGTTTCCCACAAACACAAATGGAAACAGAAACAACATTGTAACAGGAAAGTATCACCCTTCATACCAGCCATATCCTTAGGCAAATGGATATGGTTTCACATGGCATTCATTAAGATGATTTTTGTTAGCACCTGCTAGGAATCTTATTTGTTAGTATATAATCTAATGAAAACACATCAGGAGACTAACATTGCTTCAGGGAACATTAAATAATGTAGTTTTCTGCTTCATTTTATTGGGGCCTCATCTGCACTAGGAAATCACACATTCATAACTCACTGCCCAATTAGCCAAAAATATAGTTTTATACTGGAGATATAAAAACACCCTTTTAGTTCATTGCACACTTCCTGCCTGGCTTCCACACAGGTGGCAGAAAGTTCAGAGCAGCTTTTAAATGGTTGGTTTCCTTTCCTATGTATTTATTGTAACTTTTCTATCCGGCTTTCTAGTGCTATCATTTTTTTGTCCTCATTATTGAAAATATACTGTTAATTTGCTTGTTTAAACAGGTTATAAAGCTTTCATAGCAATATCAAAACAGATTCCCTAAACCCAGCTAATACTCAGAACTAGGAATGGGAGATAATTCTGATTCACTTCACCTTTAAAGCCAAATCTCTAAAATTCACAATTTCTGAAATAATATGAGAACCAAAACATAACCAATCCTTGGCATCTTCCGTATGGGCTGGGAAAGACCTGAAATCCAATCTGTGCAGAAAATACTGATGTAGATGCCAGGCCAGCTCTCTGGATGGCCATTGGCTTTGCTTCCTCCTCTTTTTTTGTTAATGAGCAGTGCTATCCATGCAATGACAACAGACTGTACTTTTCTCCGTTTGTTTTCTTCTAACCTGACTGTTTACAATTCCCACCTTGCAACCATGTACTTGCAACTTAGGATAACACTTCATACATCAGAATAAATGTGTTAGTCTTTAAGGTGTCTAGCTGTCTTTGCTGCAAGAGACACAACACAACCTAACCCTCCGGGGATTTTTTTCTAACTTCCCCAAATAGTGGGCAGCCTTTTGAAAGTTAGTTCTCAAACCTTCAGAGCACAACACAGAAGAGTATCACAGGTGCCTCATCTGCACCATGCATTTCAAGCTTTAAACAATCATGGCTTCTCCTCAAGAATCCTGGAAACTGTTGTTTATTAAGGGTGCTGAGAGTTGTTAGCTCTGCGAGGGGAAAGGGGGTCTTCTAATAACTCTCAGCTCCTGAACAAACTATAGTTCTCCCTTTCCTTTCTATCTCTTCCTCTCCTTGGTGTCTAATGCCAGCGTCCATTGAAAACTCTGATGGCTTTTATCCTGTAGTCATCAAAGAAGTGTGGGATGTAATCCACTGGGAGCCGTCAAGTACAACAATACCTGTTTTGCTAGAGTGGTCATACAGGGGATGTTGGTCCAGCCAGTCAAAACTTCCTGTTCCTCCTGGCCTGGAGCATCCTTCCTTGCATGTGACTAGGAGGTGGGCGTGACCTTTCCAGACCTGGAAAAAGGCTAAGTCACGCAGCTACCTTTCTCTCTTCAATCTTCCTTTTGTCCTGCGAACTTCCTGGACTGGACTGCTGGCTGCCAGCCAAGCAGTCCCCCAGGTTCTCTCCTCTATGGGGTAAACCTGTTTGTACATGTTTGTAACTTTAAGCCTAAAGCCTGCCTTCAGGAATCACACCGTGCTCTGCCTGATCATGAGTAAAACTACTTTTTGTTAGTTATGAATAAGACTGTGGTGTCTTTATTCTTTTAGGAGGGATTCAAAGGAGTCCTACCAGGAATATTAGAACATATCTCAATCTGGGCAAGACAGATTGAATAGTTTATTGCCTTAAGAAACTCACATGAGTTGCAACTAGTTTTCTGCTGCGCAAGAAGGGGGATGCACTCTGCTAAGTGAAGAAACTTGCTAGCGCAAGTTGGGAAGGATATTAATAAACAATATATCCTCTCCTGCCACCCTCAACATTCCCACAAGAAGAGGGAAGCTTCAGCAGAAGTGGGCAACCAGGAAGGAAATAATGAGACAGCTTCCTCAAGCTTAGACTTTGAAATTCACTTGGGGTGTGTGTGAGGAAGATGTGAGGGCGATCTGGCTGCGACATCTGTCACCCCATTGATCGCCAGGGTTGATTCGGCTGATCTGGCTGGCTAGGCGGGTGTCCCCTTCCTCCCTCACCGCTCCATGTGCGTCCCTCCCGAAGCTGCGCGCTCGGTGGAAGAGGACGACCATCCCAGATAGAAGGAGTGAAGATGGAAAACTTGGCTGGGAACTTGATAGGGTTTGTGGGTGCCACAGCACCCAGGGCACAATGTTAATGGACCAGGGGCCTGATCTGGTATAAGGGCAGCATCCTACATTCTGGGCATAAAGCACTTGACTTATTCCTCAGCACTGAAAGGATCTCAGATGGAAGGGCTTGGGAAGACCACACTGTAAATACGTGGAGCCTTTTGGGCTTTTCTCAAGGTCTTTAGACCAGGTGCAGAAGAGGACAGGCCTCTTGAACTTCTGCTTAAAAAGGGGGGAATTCTGCAGGTATAGCTTACAAGTGGTACCTCAGGTTACAAACACTTCGGGTTACAGACGCTTCAGGTTACAGACTCTGCTAACCCGGAAGTAGTACCTTGGGTTAAGAACTTTACTTCAGGATGAGAACGGAAATCACATGGTGGCGGTGTGGTGGCAGCAGGAGGCCCCATTAGATAAAGTGGTACCTCAGGTTAAGAACAGTTTCAGGTTAAGAACGGACCTCCGGAACGAATTAAGTTCTTAACCAAAGGTACCACTGTATATGATGCACCTGCACAATTTGAACCTGCACATTCAAATAGAAGGTGCCTGTAATTTCATTCTGTTTAGTGTACCGTTGCATTACTGATTAATTGCCCCTTAATTCAGCAGCCTGTTCCCAAGGGAGTGGGGCTCAGTTACTCATTTTTAACTTTATTTTAGTTTGTTGCAAAATATTACTGAATGGGAAGAAATAAAAGGCAGAAACCACAAATAAGAAGCTTTAATTAAAGTTGTAAGGGATTTCTGCTGAGTATTACTTACTTTTGAATAAACATTTTATATTTTATTCTGTGAACTACCCTTAAATCTTATTATGCAGAGTGGTATATAAATCTAATAAATAGTATATATATATAAAAGATATTGGCCATGTGGATGGGCATTGCTGAAAAATGTATCACTCTATTAAGACCCATATGGAACCACCATTTTAGTTTTGTTAACTGCACACACCTTTATTTTTTGAGGCTATATGATACTAGGGAGCAATATTAAATGTGTTTTTTCCTTTTAACACTAAGAGATAACATTCGCTGATTAATTCATTAGTTATCTTTTTTCAGTATCTTAGGAAATACACTTTTTAATGATTTCATAATGCACACATTTGCTTAAGCTTTTAACCTATTATTATTCTAACTGGTGAAAAGGTAGATGACTTATCAAATAAAAATATTTCAGTGGTAGGCAACTCTACTAAAAAAAAGGAATAAATTACATCCAAACCACATCATCAGTTAGAGTTCCCCCCAATTACCTAAGTGTTGTTTGCCCATCTATAAGAGTTTTAGAACCACTAAAGTTCCACAGTGTGAGTTACAGATAAACGAGTCCTTGTCAAAAACAAACTCTGAGGCTATAAAAGCCACACTGACCTTTTTCCTTTTGAGATTAAGCTGAAGATTTGGGAGAATTTTCATGGCACCTCCAATAAATTCTCAGAAGCTTGCTGGTAGGTGGTATTATAAAACTCATGCTAAAACATGAGCAACACAAGATTTGTTGTGCCAGTTGTCGCGCCCACAATCACATCCATGGTCACTCTTGCTCATAATCCTAGCTGTGACCGGCTGCAATGCCACAAGAAAACTCATGAGTTTTCTGCCCCAAGCTATGCACATTCTATTTTCCCCCATCAACCAGTCTTAACAATATTAGCTGTTACTTCTCACTTCTCCATATCCTGTGTAAACTTTCAGTTGAGGCAGAAAAAAAACAGCTACCATTATTAAATCAGAGTTTTTGTTACCATGATTCTAGTCCCCCAAAGGGCTATGTTTGAATACTTTTTACTAAACGGAAAACCTCACTTTCTTTTCAATGCTAAAATTAGGCTACCACAATATTTTTTTTACATTTTGTTCTAATTACGCAGAGGCTCAAAATGCAATTGCGTCAGTGAGACTATAAAAAACAGTTGATGGCAAAATTCACAACCCTTAGATTGCACTATTCACTATCAAGTATGTTTTTCATTCTTCTTATAAACATTCCACAATCTGAACTGTGAAGGGAACTTAGAGACAAAATAAAGCTGATTTTTACAGGATATGGTTTTTCTTTTCAAAATTGTAGCTCACTCAGTGGAGCAGTTTACCAGCCTTTCTGTGTTTTACATCAATTTGAAACATTATTCATTTGAGAAAGAGAACCTATTTCTAGTTCTTAGCATGCATCTTTAGCTCCCACCAAGCAAACTGAATTGTATATTGACTTAAATATGGAAGTAATTGAACCTTAACAATAAGTGCAATATTGGATACCTATATAGGAGACAAGCAGAAGAAAGCCAAGGGTGATAAAGCTCAAAGATAAACTACTGTCATTTTATTTTGGATCAATTGATAATTGACCTGGCATAAAGGATAATAAAAGGAAATCATTTTCTGGTTATTCTGCCTCCAACAGTAATTACATGGAACATTTTTTTCTGTGGATGAATATGGCATCATTGACGTAACTACTATTTTTGAATGTGGATGGTGCTGGAGAAACACAGAAAATCATTAGGTACTTTAGAGCATCTTTTAAAATCCGTAACCCTAAAGTACATACAAGATATGTACTTTCTTCAAAAAACAACAAAAGAGTTCCAGCAACAAAAAAACCAAAAACAGACAATTTTCCTACCATGAAACTTTAAATTGGCAAGCTTTGGATCCATGTCATTTGTATTAAAATGGATGCAACCAAATCACTGCAATTATACTGGTCCTTCAAGCTGTTTTAACCACCATTTACTGTATTTCTGAAGTGCCTCCTTGAGTACCAGCTGTAAAAGGATATCAGAGATGCTTTGATTCCTATGCCTGGACCAATGATAACAAACACTCATCCGTATTCAGGAAGATTGGCCTTGGTCACCTGATGTATCAAAAAGTCCTATTTAATCAAATCATGGAGTTGGAAGGGACTCCAAGGGTCATTTAGTCCAACCTCCTGCAATGCAAGAATCTCAGCATGTGGTCCCCCTTACAATTTGAAACCTGCTTATCTTTTGCAAAGGGAACACAGGTGGCACTGTGGGTTAAACCACAGAGCCTAGGACTTGCTGATCAGAAGGTTGGCAGTTCAAAAGCACGTCAAAGTGCAAGTAGATAAATAGGTAGCGCTCCAGCGGGAAGGTAAACGGCATTTCCGTGCGCTGCTCTGGTTCACCAGAAGCGGCTTAGTCATGCTGGCCACATGATCCGGAAGCTGTACGCCGGCTCCCTCGGCCAATAAAGCGAGATGAGCGCAGCAACCCCAGAGTCATCCGCGACTGGACCTAATGGTCAGGGGTCCCTTTACCTTTACCAACTTTTGCAAGTGTGCCAGCTGTTTTGTTGCTGCACCACTATGGGTATGGGGGGTATGGGGTGTTATGGAAGACCAAGGGCCATATTCAACTTACTGGCCACACCACTGAAAGCCCATACAAGGACTATGGCTAGTGCAGTGGGGCTTTCCCCCCAAATTGCATGAGTTGCTGGGAGAATTCCCAGAACAGCACATGGGGCTGGAGAAGGCACATTGTTCCACCAGGTAGGCAGAAATGTTTGGGTTGCTGGAGTGATCCACTTAGCACTATGTTGAATTCCTCCTGAAGCAAATATGTAGTTAGGTAAAAATAATAATGATCACCATCATGGAATATTCCAGTCTCTGGTTGCATTTAGCTCTTCAAGGTTTAGTACACCATATATTTTGGAAAAATTCTCAAGCACCCTATGAGTCTGTTGTTTGTAGTCTTCCTTTCATTGATTCCATGATTCAAGAACACAGTATCTTTCATTATTCCCCTATACTCACAGTTTGTTTACTTTGTGTGATTCCAAAGGATGCAGTTGTATCCAGACTCCTGTGGGCTTAGAAAATAAGCCAAATAACTGTAACAAAATACAAAGGACTATCTTGCATCTAGTAACATGTGGCTAAAAGCAGATAACATTGACAGTATAACTTGTTTGCCTCAGAACAATGAAGCCACACTTCAGTGGTGTGCAGCCAACCTAATTACCTCTGAATAATGGAGAATTTGTTAATTATTATCCCGTCAGTCAAAAACTCTTATTAGACATGCAGATGATGTCATATCACTGCATAAAAAGCACGAGCAAGATAAACAACATGTATAAACACTAAGTAAACAAATAAATCTCAGTTGCTCTGTAGACCATTTTATGACTTTCCAGTGCTCTCTCTAAGAACTAAGAAAGGTGTTTTTGTGCTAAACCTAGAACTTGCTTATGACTGATTCATACCAGCCTGCCCTTCTCATAAGATTTTCTGGAGAGGCCCTTATTCAACTATGCAGCTGAGGTATACTGTGCCTTGACAAATATTTCTTTCATGGTGGCACAAAATTGGAATGCTCTCCTTAAGGAGGCTGGTCAAGCAGGGCCATTATAAACTTTTTGATGCCACATGAAGACCTGCCTATTTGCTCAAGCATTTTAGGGCACTTCCAGACTGTTGCAATTTATGGGTGGGACTCAGTCACATAATGTCAAATTCAAGTAGTGCAATTATAGTCGATTGTGAGGGGGTGTTGTGTAGCAACCCACTTTGGCAAAAGATCAATCTTTTTGTGATGAGGAAGGCGGTGGGAAAATACACTGAAAAGTGTGAGATAACACATAACAGATGCAATGTCATCTAACCTCGCTGCAGACAAATCAGAATGAATGGTCAATAAACAGGTCTTCTGGGAGAGGCCTTAGATTACAGATGTGTTTTGCAATTTGTATTCTGTTTTTAGTTTTTGATTCATTTTAATGTGCCTTTTTGTGCTTATTTGTTGGCTTCAAATTTCTATGCTGTGTTAATTTTATCTGTGCTTTTTGTACACCACCCTACTGCGGATAAATACTTAAAACAAATAGTAAATAAATAAAATGAATCCTAAGCAGATTGTGCCTTCAGTACAAACCTACCACTGTCATTATTTTCACATGTGTAACAACCTGAATAACTCACAGCACAGTGATGGTTTAAGGATGCTGAATGTATGGTGTGTTCCTTTGAATGGAACCAGATTCTTCCTTGTAACTTCTGCAGGTGCTTCATGACTTTAATGTCAAAATGCATCTCATTCCTTCATTTGCCTTTCTTTTAATGATACTATCAATTATCAAACAGAGGGAAGGGAAGCACAACCCAGCTGTCAATGACATTTCCAATTTCTTCTTCTCCATTTACCGCAATATTTTTGTGCCTAGAGTTTCAAAACACTCACTTGTTCTCGTTTTTAACTCTGGGGTTCAATTATGCATTTCCCAGTTCACCTTGATAGTCTCTGCTCTTGAGCCATTTGACACAGGCTACTAATGCGCGATGATGAGGAGGTGTTGCCTTGACATGGGTTTACTTGGAGAGTCAATGCTTGAAAGAACTGCAGAATTCTGAAGCAAGCAGCAGCTCATTGATGTCATCAGGCACCTTATCCCGATTTCTGATTGGATAAAGCACTTGATGATGAACATAAAGCTTATTGAAACAGAACTGCCAAATACCAAAATACATTAATCCAGTAATTTTCCCAAGTGCTGTTTCAATGGTCATTTATACATAAAAGGAAATGTCAATGCCTATAGGCTTAAAGGCAATACAGTTTGTTTTCTAAGCAACTTAGGGACATCTAATGCAACCGGGATCTTGTAGACTCTTAAGAAGTGATTGCTTGACACTGCTGTATTTTTACTGATCTCCCATGTACAGAGAAGGATATTAAACCATAAATAGCTCTTACTTTTCTATTGATTTTTTAAGGTAGACTCTCTGATATAGACTCCTTTCTTAATTTAAGTGTTTAATGGTAGAGCTGAGGATGTTGGATAAGCCCATGTAGTGAGCACGTTTTCCATTGTTCAAAGGGGGAGGCTAGTCTAAATTCATGATCATGGAGCAATTTAATTAAAGACAGCAGATAAATCTCCAGTATCTGACTTTGCTTTCCTCACTCCGTCTCTGCAATTGATCACACTAATAGAAAATACAGCATTGTTTTGTCTAGAACAAAGAATTATGGGCTATATCCTTCCTGTTGAAGAAAGTGGATACACTCCCCATTCTCCCCCTGCCCCCAGCATCCTCAACACATGCAGCCCTTCTGCTGTCAACCATGTAGCTCCTTCCTAAATACCCAGGCAGCTGCAAAAGAGCTGTTAAGGTCTGTTGTTCCATTTCCTTGCTTCAAAATGAGATATGGAAAAGGACTATTGCTTACCTATTGGCATGAGAAAGTCTATTCCTGTTCTCTAGTGACTTTAAGAGTTTTAAATAAAAAGCATATTTCAAGCCCTAAATGTCTTTGATCAACTAAATCTGTGATGAAAATCTGGAACAAGCATCCCCAGAAATTAGCACCTACAGTAACACCACTGCCCTCCTTCTTAACAAATCAGTTTAGAGGGAAAAGGTTACCCACAATGACAGATGCATCACTCTGGACTTGACAAAATACGTCATACCTTCTTAACTGGTTAAGAGACAGAAGCATAATTTTCACATAAAGTGTCTCGTGTACCTTTCATACACAAATCCCAACATCAGAGTCTCTGTCTAGTACTTTATTGTGGTTTATTTAAATGACATTAAAAGTAAAGAAAAACATATACAAAATGTTAATGGGAGAAAAAACAAGCCATTCAGCAGAACCACCTTCATCCTTATAACAATAGAACCCTAAACCCAATAATTCTAAAACTGGACCCACAAATGGTTTGTGAAAATAATTTGGATGGGTTTTTCAAACAGATGGAGGAAGATACTCAGAAGAATGCAAGATTGAGAGAGGAGACTTCTGAGTCAGGAAGATGGGGTGCTGAGTTCTGGGGGACAGAGTGTTCCACTTCTTTTGGTGAGTTCTTAGAGCAGAAAAAGCTGAATAACGCTTATTAAGTCACTGGCAGGGTACTAGGGACATGATGGGGCCATGATCCATTAAAGGTGAGGCTATCTCAGGCTCTTGGCTCAATCTGGCCAGATGAAACATTTAGGAAGCGTGCATGGCCCTGGCTTTCCTCTCTCCCCAGGCTGTTGTTTTTAGCTAAATATTCTTCTCACCAGGAAAGAACTGGTCAGCACCTGTACTCTTCCTATGGCCTTGCACTTAGACTAGTAGCTTATAGGGCAATGGAAAATATGTCGTTTACTCATACACTTGAAACTCTGCATTATGGGTGGAGTCAAGTGACCTCTGAAAAACCTTGCTATAAATGCCTATAACATGTGTGTGTGGCTGTGGCCTGTAGCCATACAGTTAGTTCCAGCATATCTACCTCTCACCATCTGCTGAGAAATCCAGAGAAAGGTGGCAATGGTGTGGTTAACCTTAAGGTAAAAATCACTGTTACATCAGGCTCTGCACACTAACAGCTATGCAGCTATTATATGGCTCTGTTCCAGCACTACTCAAAAGGACTCAATAGAATTGAACTAGTTCAAGAGTTGACCTACAACACAGCGCCTAATATGCCATGTGATGACAGATCTAAAGGTCCAATACATACAGCAGCCATATTTATTATCATTTATTAAATATTATTTATTATTTATTAAATGTGTATACCGAACCATAGATCTCAGGTTCACAACATAAAAATGCAAGATAAAGAAACACAAAAATACATAATAAAAACAAGAGCAAGAACTAAACAAACCAATAAACCCCTCCCCCAAACACATTTAAAAGGGTAAAAGGATGTTCATCAGCCAAAGGGCTGGTTAAAGAGGAACCTTTTCACCTGGCACCTGAAAGTGTATAATGAAGGCGCCAGCAGAAGCTCCTCGGGGAGAGCATTCCACAAATGGGGAGCCACTGCAGAGAAGGCCCATTCCCCTGTTGCCACCCTCCAGACCTCTCGTGGAGGAGGTACATGAAGAAGGGCCTCAGATGATGATCTCAGGGTCTGGGTGGGTTCATACGAAGAGACTTGAGGAAAGTAAATGGCTGGGTTTTGGAAGAGAAGGGAAAGCCAAACACAAAACAAAAAGTGAAATATTGGTTCCGTTGCTGTCTCCCATCCTGTCTCTAAAAGGCGACTGCAACCTGTCAATGCAAACAGAGATGTAGCAGGTATTTAGCAATGGCATCATCCTTAGGAAAAGGAAATTATCCACATTAAGGTGCATACATTCAGCTTTGTTTGTATTTTCTTCCTTTCTCTCTTTTTCATATTGGCAAGTTACATTTGGATGGACATTCTACACAAGGAAGTGAGAGGAAAGCTGAAATGTCTCCATGATAACTTCATTCGTTACCCATAATATCCAGGTTCAATGAGCTCAACCATTAGACAAGAAAAGTGCTACAGTGATAATTAAACATGCTTCACCTACCATTTCTATTCTCCCCTTTTCCTCATTTGCTCTTCAAAGAAATCATTGCATGCAACAGTCAAGGCAGCAACCAGAACCACAAATTCGTTAAAATCCACTTCATTGTCTTTATTGCTATCAAGATCTTGCATAATCTTATCAACCAACTGGGGATCCTTTTGACACTATAAAGACAAAAATAGATAGATAGATTAGTTAGAGAATCTTCTGAGATGTGTGTTAAATTACATTAGAGATTTCTTTTTATTTCCTTGAGGGCATGTGCATACACTGTCCTTAACCCTCAGGGAATTTCTTATATGTGCTGTGATATTTACCAGTGTCTGCAGCAGGTATTTGTCTCAAGACAGAGGTGCCTCAACTTTGAACAACATAATATTTATTTCTAATAGTGTAGATGGTTTACTTTATTAATAAGCTAAATGTCAATATTTTCCCACTAGGGCCACCATCCAATGTATTGTCTTAGTAGATCAGGTATCTGAATTTTAGACAACAAACTGGTTATATCTGCATATAAATAAAGCTATACCCCAAAAGAAGAAAGGATCTTGTTTTTAGGAACCGCACACACATGTTGCAAGCAAAGAGCACAGAGAGGTGTTCTCTCATGTAGGAGGGAGAAGAGGGAATTGATCTTTGAAGATGGCAATCCTATACAGTATACGTATACTCAGAACTAAATCCCATAGAGTTCAATGAAGCTTACTCCCAAGGCAAGTGGGTATAGAATTGCAACCTGAGTTTTGTTAGTCAGCTCCCCAAACTCAAAATATTATAGTAATTTCCAGTATCTGTATCCCAATTAATCTAAACCTAGAATTTACCCTAATTACCACCAGCTGTATAGATAACTGCTCTGCGACCCTATGTATCTTGCATTCTAGATTTATATGAACTTCTGTGTACTAGTGAAATTATTTCAAGGGCATTTTCACATGTGAGGTTTTCAGCTTCTTGCATGCTAATGATAATGGTTGTTTGTGTAGAAGACGAATTTGCAATGTGAATTAGCATTGTGGCTCCTACAGTTTTTAAAAATCATCATTACAAACCCGACAGAGGCAAAAGCTGCTTTAATCCTAATGTGTGAAATATGCTCTACAAACCAGGACTAAATTAGGAGCACTGGAAGCTAACATGTGGACTCAACCTAAACCAGATATAACCCACTATTTCTTCTTAATCTTCAAAAGTCTGAAGCACATCTAGTTAGTGCTGGCTGATTACTCTGGGGACTGGGTCGCTACAAACAGAGATATTTTATTAAGATGGAATGCAGGACAGAGAGAATCCAATCCAAGAAAATTGATGACAGGTTCCTTTTTTTATTTCTTCTCCTTTTTGCAGAGCTGCCAGTTTTTAAGACTATGCGATTTCTTAGGATTAATAGACTACAGGATGCCACTTATATATCAGATCTTTCTTTTTTTAACACAAGAACTTCAGCGGCGTTATAAATTAGGAACAAAATAGAGGAACACAAATCACATCAGGACTGATAATGTGTCCTGTAGCGAGAGCTCTTCTCAGCCACCTCTCTGCTCAGGATAGATAGGAAGCTATATTTAGAGTCCACAGGAGTTTCCAATCAACCTATGAATAAAACTGCATGTGGCTTCAGGCCCGAAGAAGCACTTAAAAAGCAAGAAAATTTCCAGACGTAGACCAAAGTTCATCTGCATACACTTTGATCTACATACTCTTTGATCTACATATTCTATCTTTCTGCCCATCTGCCCACCTTACTAGCATGGTCAACAGCAATACCACCAGAAAGGTGGATTGAGATTTCTTTAAACCAGGGGTGAGTAACCACCAGGCCTCTCCATCTAATTCTTGGGGCTCTCCCCAGCAGAACAGCTCACCTGTCCTGATCTGCTCTCTCCTTGAGTGCTTTTGCCAAGTTGGAATCTCATCCTTTAACTGTGATATGTAGCCTACTTTACAAAGGTAAGAGTCACATCCATTGATCTGCCTACTTCACGCCTCTGCCCACAATGGTATGCAGCTCCCAAAAGGTTGCACACCCCTGCTGTAAACTTTCGCCTAGGTATTATCACTTATTAAAATACCCTAAATGCCTCTTCTTTCTAATAATTTACCTAAGGGAATATTATTTGCTCTGGGGAGGCATCAGTACCTTTGAGACATTGGCAGCCATTACACCAGGCATAGGCAAACTTGGCCCTCCAAATGTTTTGGGACTGCAACTCCCATCATCCCTAGCTAACAGGACCAGTGGTCAGGAATGATGGGAGTTGTAGTCCCAAAACATCTGGAGGGCCGAGTTTGCCTATGCCTGCATTACACTAATCCCCACCCTCATATCAGGCCTATTTGCATGCTTCTCAACCATACATACTAAGGAATGGGGCATATAACGTTATGCTTGACATGGCCACAGCTGAATAGGTCTGAAGGGAAGAGGGAAAGGACTGGAAGAGGCAGGGGTGAGGTTGCCTTGAGGCAGTTGGGGATAGCACCCTGTGGCTATGATTCAGCTGCACAGATGCTGCAAAGAGAGCCTATGAGGCTGACAGAGCGAGTAAGACTGTGTATACAAAAGCACATTTCCCCCTCAAAACCCCAGACACTAATCTGCCTTCACGGAGATACAGTTCCAATCACCATTCAACTACAGTTCCCAGGATTCTTTGGGGGAGGGTAATGCATGTGAAATGTGCTTCAAATATATGGTGTATATGCAGTCGAAGAAAGAACCAAGAGAAAGGAAAGTAAGTAAAAAAAAACCTTATCCACCAGTTTTCCCATACCTATTTGTACATTGTACATGGTATGAGTCACATGCAGCTAACTGACCACATTAAAACCATTCCCAAAGAGAACCTATCACCACCATTGAAGAAAATAGAATCTCTATCTCGTAACCCCAACCCAACTTCCTTCTGTCCCTGCTGTAGCCTAGTGAATAAGGTACAGCCACCCCTTGCTGTTTGCAGTATTCTGTCACCAGAGGTTTACTGCCTCTGAGCAATGTAATACAATTAATACACTGGCCAAGATGGCTGAACTGGAATGTTTGGATTTAAAGAAGAGTATAGCTATTGTGGGCATAACAGAAATCCTGGTAAAAGAGGAGAAAGCCAGTGGGACAAGTTTATCTTTGGATACAAACTCTATAGGAAGGGCAGGATGCAGCAGAGGAGTCATTCTGTACGTCAAAGAGGACATTTAAGCTTTCTGCTCTAATTTGTATGTTGCGCTGTATTCTTTTCTATATTGCATTTTTGTGGTTTTGTTGTAAGCTGCTATGAGAGCCACAGCTGAGGACTGGCCAGTAAAAAAAAAAAGGAAAATAAATAAATAAAACAAATCAGATGATTCACTTCTGCAGCACTTTTGTTAGCTTTCCGGATTCTTAGACTAGATAGGTATTTTGTTCTAAATAACACGGCACTTGAAATATTCTTAAACTCTTAAGCAAAAACATAGGAGCTGAGAATTAGTTTTGCTTTAACCGCTAAGAACACTTGAGTTTGTGCACTTGTGTCGTTAATTCAGTACTGAAGCTGTGTTCTGTGGAACACAGTTTTTTTACTTTGAAAAGGAGCATCGCCTCTTCCCCAGTGAATGAATAAAATCAGCTCCCCATTCATTTAGATATTACATTTGCTATGGGGATCACCATGACTACTATGCATCTCCTACCTTTCCCATCCCGTTACTTGTCTATACCATATAAACTGGGGCCATCATGTACCAAGTTCGTCCACCACTGAGCTATGTCAGTGGGGGCAGGGAAGCTCACAATGCACAAACTGAGTTCTACCATATTGGTTGTAATGCCTAGACAAGATATTCAGCTGAGCTATGGCATGAGATTTTCCCACAGCCAGCCCGCAACTTTTATAAGTTAACTGGGATTTGAACCCAAGACTTTCACATCCATATCGAAACTTAACATTATAGCTGACTATTTGGATAAAGGTTTCTAATAATAACTTAATCAAGGGTCCTAAGTACTTGGTCACCAAAGCACATTTCCTTGGATGTGGCAAAATATAGCAACTATTTTTGCACACAGTGCAGCTGCTGTTGCAGAAAAGACTTAATTGCATGTCTGGGTGAACAAATGGCATATGAAATACTTGTCAAGGATCCTCCAGTAGCTATTCCCCTTCCCCATGTCCAGCAAGCAGTCAGTGAAAAAAAGATTTAACCATGACTCTGTCTTACCGAAAGGAAGTCAGTAAGTTCGCTGGTGAGGAGCTCCTTGAGTTCTCCTTTATTGAGTTTATATTTGTCCCCTTCTTTTCCTGAATAATGGTGAAAGACCTTGATTAAGGTGTCCATCGCACCTTCCAGCAGTGTTGGCATACTACAAAGGGAGATAAAGGGAAGACTTATAGCAACCTTGCATGAACCATCTAAAACGTAAGCATTTCTGTATATGAACAGAGATAAACACAGTTGCCCAGAAAGTCAATACAGGATTCAGAGCTTCTGTGATGCTAAATATTTGTCATCTGACCAGCTGCACAAACTTGTTTATGACGCTAATTTAGGAGAGCACTTTTACAAATGAATCTAGGAAGAAATGTATTGAGCTCATTGGGTGTGCAGTCATCTCTAAGCGGCCACACGTTTTCCTGAAAGGGAAAAGAAGCAAAATACATCTAACAAGGCAAAATTTAAGCATTTCTTCCTACCTGTTCTGAAGTGGTCCCAAATAAAGTATTGTCTCCAACAGGTACAGACTGTAGTCAACTCTATTCTGAGGGTTCCACCCTAGCTTACCAAATTCCCCTGGGGTTTCTAGAGGGAAATCACCAATGATAAAATGTCTCCCCCTTCCTGGGTTTCACTTTATTTGTGACTGCTTGTTATGCGTCAACAGGTGTAGGTATCTTTCCCCAGGTGGCTTTCTTGAGGCTGGCTGGCTTCCCTGAGCATTCAATAAGGAGCTAGGAGTATAAAAGCGGCAACTTCATTAAAACATCGAGGATGGAAATCCAATTAGTTGCTAGGAAGCCAACCACTGGGAATACCACAAATACAGAACAAGAAGACGCAGTGCTTTGCCTTATGATTTATTTCATTTATATCCCATCCTTCCCCTAAGGAGCTAAGGGAAGTATACATTTCCTACCCCCTATTCCCCCATTTCACCCTTACAATGACCCTGTGAGGTAATGAAGGCTGAGAAATAGGGATTGGTCCAAGATCATTCAGTGAGCTTTATGACTGAGGGGGGGTTTGAACCTGTCTCCTCCCAGTGCTACTCCAACATACTAATCATTACACTAACCTTCTCCTGGTACCCTTGGGGTGTTTTGGACTACAGTTCCCATCAGTCCCAGTGAGCCAGCACAGCCAATCCAAACTGAGGACGAAGGGAGTTGTAGACCAAAACATTTGGAGGGCACCAGGTGAAGGAAGGCTGCCTCTGATTTCATAAGATATTGATCTAAGTTCAATCCGGCGTGAGACTGGATTGTCACACTTCAGAAATTAAAACCGAACCTTCAGCATATAATTTCCAAACTCAAAAGAGTACTAGAGATGCAAAGGCGTTCAAAGCACAGGTGATGGCACTAAAAGATAGCCCTCTTCATGAAAGAATGGCAGGAAAATTCACTTAGAAAACACTGTAGCTGTATGCTGTTTGCATCTTACTGATTCACTAGAAGTAGGAGCGGAAGGGTCCATCAGTTTTGATTTCCCAATTTCTCATTTTTTCCAATCTAAAATTTGGCTCTTCACATTTCTACAGCAATTTGATTTTTTTTTTAATCCTCACAAAATAACTTGGCATTTGAGTACAAATTTCTAACAAACACATTTTTTTGTATTTACACATTTTTGCAAGTAATTTTTCTTAACATAATGCCTTTTTATATGTCATTTCAAGAATACATTCATATTTATGCACACTTTTACCTAATATGTGCATTTTTGTAAACTTTAGTTAGAGAACTGCATCACAAAATTTCAAAAGGTGGCTGTGTGTCAGTTCTCATATTGCTTTGAAAAATGCAGATTCGATAGATTCAACTTTTACATGCGATCTGAATCGAATTTCTTCTCAGTCCCTACTAAGAAGTAAATACAGCAAATTGTATTTCTACTAATTGGCACTTAGGGCTATGATTCAGAAAACATGAAGTCGTCCTCCCTAAGGAGGTGATGAGGTTGCTCTGGAAGGTGTAAGATCTTTCCTACCTGTGCTACGTTTTTGGGCGTGTCTAGGGTTGCTTCACACGAAGTGAGATGTTTGCATTGAGGGGATGGGTGGAGGTGGGAAAAAGAGCATGGGTCCCAAGGAAATACAGTGGTACCTTGAGTTACAAATGCCTCAGGTTACAAACTCCGCTAACCTGGAAGAGTTACCTCGAGTTGAGAACTTTGCTCCAGAATGAGAACGGAAATTGTGTGCTGGCGGCGCAGTGGTCACAAGAGGCCCCATTAGCGAAAGCTAATTAGTTTCAGTTTCAGGTTAAGAATGGACCTCCAGAACAAATTAAGTTTGTAACTAGAGGTACCACTGTAATGGGGAATGTCACCCCTCAGCAATGGCCCTGTGACCCAATGGTGCTTATTATTGGGGTTCTGCCCCCTGCCACAGATTTTTGGCTCTGAGCATTTCCCCAGTAAGCCTGGTTTCATTTCTTGGGAGTCGGTGGAACGAGCAGGTTTATGTTAGGGACAGCCAGACCACAGAGCCACTCAATAACTTTGAGACATCTTGAGATGCCTTGTGAACGGTGCAATCTGACTAGGAAGCAGGAGGACCTTACCTGAATCACTGAAGTTCATCTCTTAATTCAGGGAACAAACAGAGCCAATGCACACTTCTATTACAGGGTTCAGATATAATCGTTGGTGGAATTTTTGTGTGCATTATAAGTCGAAATTTTATTTGGAGTGTGGCTCCCCCTTGTGTGCTGAAATGGAGTTATATGCTGAATACTTTAGATTTAACTTGCACAGTTAAGTGTTTTGTGTGCTATCTTGCTAGAGAAGCAAACACATAGAAGTGGAATCTACCTACCTAAAAAACCCTTAAACAGCTAGCTAAGTCCTCTAAGCTGTGAGGACAGCAAAATCAACAAACAATATCATGGGAAATAATAGTTAAGCTTTGTGCACCTCTGATCCCTGCAACTTATTTGGGACAGCTAGAAGAATAACCTTGATCACCAGCTGCCTCTAGAAATAAAAAACCCCCAAAGAACCTCATGTTTGTGGTACTCAGTGGGGCCACATGCACACACCTCCCAACTCAATATCCAGTTTGGAGGAGTTGGTAAGAGCTACCTTGGTTACCTGTGGCCATCACTTGCAGCAGATGTGTACCTAGGTGTTTGCAAGGTTCATCCTTGCAAGAGCACAGGCACAGCGGGTGCAAAAATTGTGCCTCTCCACTCTGGCTTGGAGTGGCTAGAAGCCTGCCCTTCGCTCCCCAGGCCGTTCCTCCACTGCTCTAGGTGACTGGGCGAAGTGCACAGGCCCCTCTGAGTGCCTCAGGAGAACTCCTTGCCAAGGGTACAAGGGACCCTAGGTACTTATACCTCTGCCTGGCAGATCCTCACAGGTGGGATGGATAGATGAT
The DNA here is from genome assembly GCF_027172205.1 of Podarcis raffonei. Classification (NCBI taxonomy): domain Eukaryota; kingdom Metazoa; phylum Chordata; class Lepidosauria; order Squamata; family Lacertidae; genus Podarcis; species Podarcis raffonei. The sequence continues at coordinate 28,892,917 of NC_070612.1, forward strand.
AGATAGATAGATAGATAGATAGATAGATAGATGATAGATAGATAGATAGATAGATAGATGATAGATAGATAGATGATAGATAGATAGATAGATAGATAGATAGATAGATAGATAGATAGATAGATAGATAGATACCGGTAGATAGATGATAGATGATAGATAGATAGATAGATGGTAGATAGCTAGATAGATAGATAGATGATAGATAGATAGATAGATGATAGTCTCTGTCCTTTGAAGCCTTGATGTCACTCTCCACTCATGTGCCATCTGAGGCAGCTACCTCACTCTAATGGTAGGGCCAGCCCCAGTTGCAAATGAGGAGAAGCAGCAACAGGAAGCCAGGTACAGATCAGCAACAAAATAAGTTTCTATGAAACATGCTGTTATAGGTTTTGGCCTTGCTTTCTGTCCAGTTATATTTTAGCACTTTTAAAGGAGATTTTGATTCAAGTTCTAGTTTGACCATGGGTAGTCAAACTATGCCTCAAGCAGTGGAAACTTTTGACATTTGAAAGTGAAGGTTCATGGACCTAGTTAAGGCACACAAGCAAAATGTATTATCTTGGTTTGTTTTGAAATTGTTTTAGGCCTGTTGTCCTCCAGAGGCCATGGTACTCCAACTCCCGTCAGGCTCAGCCAGCCTGGCCAATACTAAAGGATGTTGGGAGTTGCAGACCAATGACATCTGGTTGGTTGCAGGTTCCCTATCTCTGTTTTATGCTTATACCAGCCCGAAATGTGATTCATTCATTCATTCAAAAACATTGATAAGCTGCTTAATAGTTTAAAAATCTCCAAGCCGTGTACAATTGTCAGAGGCTCAGGAGCAGAAGAGCAGGGGAGAGAGCAAATAGAGAGCGGAGGAGAGGAATCAGAGGGGAGTGTAGGGGAATATGACAGTGGACCGAGAGATTCCATGAGCTTCTCCAGCGAATCAGAAGATTCCCAGGAGGGGGCGCCTATGGTAAGGGCGAGGCGAATCCCAGAGGGGACGATCCATAAACAAGGAACCAGAGGGGAGTCCCAAAGGAGTAGCGGAGGAGTAGGGCCAGTTCCCCCACCAGAGCACAGTGGGGGGGAAGAGTCACGTGAGTCAGGACCAGCTTCTCCTCCATCGGGGAGTGGGGAGACGGAGGGAAGGCCAGGTCCAGCTAGCCTCCCCGAAAGGGGGAGCAGTGACACAAGTGTAACGGTCAGAAGGAAAGTGGGAGGCTGCGCGCGCGCGCCAAGTTCAAATGTGGAGGAGCGCGGGACAGCAGAAAACCCGGATTGGGAGCCAGGTCCTAAAGCCCGAAAGAGGGGGGGGGGAGGAGTCGGGAGAATCAGCGTCAGAAGAATCTCGGAGGGCTGAGACTCCGACTAGCAGAAGGACCCAGAGAAAGAAGGAACAGAGGAAAAGGTGGAGTAAGGCTAGAATCTTAAGCTGGTGTCAGGGGGGAGGAGATTCAGATGGGACTTCTACGGTCTGATGGATAGATGTAGCGTTGCGCGCTGCGCGTCTGGAAATGAGACTGAACTTCAATAAAGACTTTTAAACTTGAGTAAGAAGCAGCGTTAGTCTTGTGTGAGCTGGGACCTTGGGCAGCGCTGACAACAATATAAAACAAACAGTAATAGTCAAACAAAAATACCACGTAAAATCAGAGAGCCGGATGTGAGAGCAGGATGTTAGATGGGCCGTTGGTCTGGTCCAGCAAGTCCTTGGTTTGTTCTTATCTGTTATGGTGCCCTCCAGATGTCCTTGAACACCCCCTCCAGCCAACCCCAGCTATCATGGCCAATGGTCAGTAGTGATCAGAGTTGTAGTCTACTCTGCCTAGGCCAGAAGTCAGGAATCAGTGAGAAGCAAGAGCTGGTCAGAACCCAGCAAGCAGAATTCCTTTGAAAGGAAAGGAGGAGGAGGAGATAAGCAGGGGTTCTGGCTAAGGGCTGAACAAGCAGTGGCATAGCATGGGGAGGGCCGTGGGCCCAGGTGTATGATTTTGAGCGGGTGCAAGCCAGGTGCAGGGATCCCCATCCTGCCTGCCATTGGGGATTTCTGGGCCCCGGAGCCCAGCCTGGCCTTGCTGCTGCACACCTGGCCCCCTCGCTGAATGTCTGCCCAGCCAGCATTGGGGGGATGCATCCGCCAAGGGCTGCATCTGTCGGCCGACCGACCAGGCTCCCCACTTCGTGGGCAGGCAGGCAGGTGGCAAAGTGCGGCCCTGTGAACCATCCGTGCTCTGTGCCTGTGGCAGGGAGGGTTGGGCTGGAACAGTGGGTTTGGTTCAGCCTTCAAGCTCATCCTCTGGTCTTGCCTGGTGCATGCGTGTGCATGAGCCGGGTACCAGCAAAGGGCACAACGCAGCTGTGAACAAGTCACAGCTCACATCTCAAGAAAGAGGGATGGGTGAAAGGGATCCTAAGGACACAAGTTCATAGCTCAGGTGTAGTGAGAATCATCATATATTGAGAACTAAGAAGCAATATTTAAATCTAAGAAAGATATTTGCCTAAATTAGCTAAGGATCGGAAGACCTTTTATAAAGGACCTTTAATATGAGCTATACCCAGAAGAGGGAGCTCTTATGACATATAGAATAGACTATATCTATTCTAATGTATGAGGGCTTACCTGCACAATCTCAAAATTCGGCTAGTAATTTGTTCCTGTATTTTGGAGATGTGAACCACATATTATTTCTTCTGTCTAGGTGATACATGTGTTTCCCTGGAGTTAAAACCTGCGTTTGGCATAGCTGATAGTAGCCTGATTTTTTTTTCTGAAACAACTACATTTCATTGTCCCTTGTGATGCACATTTGGCATATCATGGTTTGGGGATTATGAAGTACTCACACCTCCCTGATTCATTTCCTTTTTGTTCTTGCTGCTGCTCATTTTAGTCCTCCTGAGTCCTCTCCCCAGGTCTGACCCACCCATGAGGCAAGGTGAAGCAAATGCCTTGGGCGTTTCTAGATATAAATAATAATTATTTTTATTATTTGTACCCCACCCATCTGACTGCGTTGCCCCAGCCACTCTGGGCATCTTACAACATATATAAAAACATAATAAAGCATTAAAGGAAAAGGGACCCCTGACCATTAGGTCCAGTCGTGGCCGACTCTGGGGTTGCGGCGCTCATCTCACTTTATTGGCTGAGGGAGCCGGCGTTCAGCTTCCAGGTTATGGGGCCAGCATGACTAAGCCACTTCTGGCGAACCAGAGCAGTGCACAGAAACGCCGTTTACCTTCCCGCCGGAGCGGTACCTATTTATCTACTTGCACTTTGACATGCTTTCGAACTGCTAGCTTGGCAGGAGCAGGGACCGAGCAACGGGAGCTCACCCCGTTGCGGGGATTCAAACTGCCATCCTTCTGATTGGCAAGTCCTAGGCTCTGTGGTTTGACCCACGGCACCACCCGCATTCCTTAATAAAGCATTACACATCTTTATTTCCCCCTTGTTCCTGATGTAGATTTCCACTCAGCCCTTCTTCCCTAGCAGTTTTTTTGTTTTGTTTTGTTTTTTTGGCCATTTTGTTGTTCACCTCAGGTGCTAAAATGCCTTGGGCCAGCCCTGTCTGCCCCATATCTTTCAGTTATTTTCTTCAGTATATTGTACTTTAAATTTTTTTTTTTTAAGAAGGAATAATGTTTTTATCTCGTCTACCTGAGCTCCACCATAACCAGCAACCTTTCCAGTGATGTTGAGCTGGACAAGCATATTGGCAAGGCAGGAATGCCAATGGCTGGCCTCTCCACAAGGGTATGGGAGAATGTGATGCTAATGTCCAACACCAAGATTAAGGTCTAACAGGCCTGTGTGTTGAGCATGCTGCTTTATGGAAGTGAGTCTTGGGCAACTACATCCACTGGGAGTGACACCTTAATGCCTTCTATATGTGCCGCATCAGGAAAATTTTGGTCATCAGGTTGTATTTTTCTGATGGTTGCTAGTCATCCTGGGCAGGTCCAAGAAATGTATTATCACCATCATAATTATCATAATCAAGTTTATTATTCACACAAAGCATGGTCCTGTAGATTTGGTATATTAACCCTAAGGGCATGAAACCTGGAACAAGAAACAGTAATAATCTTGTTCTGCAACATTCTTGGCTTGATTAGGTATGAATACAGTACCTGCTTGCTTTGTGTATTTCAGATTCCTCCCTTTGCTTCCTCTGGGAAGGCAACTCCCAGAGCGCTTTGTTATTCCTTACATAACACGATTAGGACACACAAGAGCACTTCCTTGATCCAAAAACATGAGATGGAATGAAAATGATATACAGTATCAGGTATTACCTGAACTCCCAGGATCATGAACTTTGCAGTGGCTCACTTCAAGTGCCAGAGTCCAATTTATTTCTCCATACAGTAGACCAGAGCACTCATTCAGGCTGGCATGATACCAGAAACTCCAATTAGCCCTTTCTTATATATATGTAGTTTGTTAAAGGTACTCAGAGTTGCCAGGCAACTCTTATTCCCCTCCTACAGCTGTAGTTGCCAGAGTGGTTTATCACTCCCTACCTCTTCACAGGGAATTCAGGGAACTGTAGCTCTGTGAAAGGAACAGGAATCTCCCAAAAACTCTCAGAACTGTTAACAAACTACAGCTCCCAGAATTATTTTCTTTTTCGTGGAGGGGCGGATCATGACTGTTCAAAGTGGTATCAATAGTGCTTTAAATGCATGATTTAAATGTGGCCTACACAGGGAGATGGTGGGCTCTCCTTCACTGGAGTAATTTCAGGAGAGGTTGAACCATTATCTATAAGGGAAGCTGCAGTTGCAAATGGCATTGCAGGTCCTCCACTGAGCAAAGGCTTCAACTGGTGTACCCCCAAAGTCACTTCTGACTTTATATTTCAGCCCACTAAATTGGCATGTCCATAGGTCAGCGGTTGAGCATACATTATAACACAGGAGAACTCAGGTTCATTTTTTAAAAAAAACATCATGGAGGACAAGTGGCTGCAAATCATGGTAGCTATATGCTCTGAGGGCCAACTGCTGATAGCAGCAACCAGAATAGAAGAGGGCTATTGTCTTCATGCCCCACTTGCGGACTTTCTGGAGATGTGTGGGTAGGCTGCTAGGAGATAGAAAATGCTGGGCCAGATGGTCCTTTATTTTGATGATGCACCAGAGCTATTAATTTTTCCATTCAAGGTGTGATGACACACTTTATGTAAGTCTTTTTTATAGTGTTTTCTGAACTGCTTAGGTACATTTTGACCCTTCACTGAATTAGAAGCACGACTCATTCTTGTACCCCAGCTATTAAGAAAGTTAGAACAACTGGAGGAACCCACTCCTTCCAGTATTTCTTCCATGAATCATCGTCATTCAAAGCATGATTCTCTTCTAGGAGAACAGCCCAGTAGTGGCTGGTTGTGCCAAAATGAAGCCAGCAGTCACCTGTGAGGGTGGGTCTTTCTACAGTGACCTTATGATGATTCAGTTACTTCTGAGTCAGAAACATGGCAACATTGACCAGTCTCCCCAGCAGCTGACTCAGAGGAGACAAAATAAGAACACTAGCTGGTGAAACAGGAAGCTTCCTAAGTAAAATGGTCTACAAGAGCCTTTCGTTTCTCATGGCATGCTTTGGGAGTTAAAGGAAAAGTTAGGGATTGTAATTATTAGCAGAACCAAGCAAACACAGCACCAACCAAATTCTTGTTCCATGGCTCAGAAACACAGTGGCCCACTTTGCATAACACTTTATTTATGTCTATTATTCTTAGTTTTTTAAAAATTGTACACAGCCCTTCATCCGTAGGGAGGTTCACAACATAAAATTGTAAGATAAAAAACACAAAATACATAGTAAGAACAAAAACAAACCAATAACCCCCCTCCCACAAACTCATTTAAAAGGGTATTGATGTTAATCAGCCAAAGGCCTGGTTGAAGGAATGTTTTCACCTGGCACCTAAAGCTGTATAATGAAGCTGCCAGTCGAACTTCCCTGGGGAGAGCATTCCACAAATGGGGAGCCACTGCAGAAAAGGCCCTGTTTTGTGTTGTCACCTTTTGGACCTCTCATGGAGGAGACACATGAAGAAGGGCCTCATTGAACTAAACTGTGGCTTAGCAGGACTGTGCAAAGTTCATGCAAAGCTCACACTCGCTTTGTTCCTGACAAATTCTTGTTGCTCAGGTTTGGCTTAGTGTGTGTCATGCATACTAGTCACTGAAGTCCTCCTTAACCATGATCTGTACCCGAGAAAAAACCTTGGCTACAGATCATGGTTAGAAAAAAAGAACTTAAGCACAATTCCTGTTTTTTATAACAGGCAGAGCTTAGCTGCTGCATTATGCAGAGCTAAAAGAACCAGGGAGGAACAAAGTGGCTGCAATCACCATTGCAGAAGGCAGACCGTTTGGCTTAGCATGATGTGCAAATGTCGCCAATAAGTCCTTTTAAAAATCTGCAAATTTATTTTTCAAACTGGATCCCATAGTCCCTCATATAATCCACATTTAAGAACTTGCTGAACGGAAAGGTCATTGGTCAGTTTGTTACCTGTGAGCAGAGCATACAAATATCACAAGGCACCCTACCTTGGCTCAGTTCATGGGCAGAGCAAGTTGCAGGGGTGCCGCTTGGGAAGAGTCCAGAGAGGTCTAGAAGACCACATTTGGGCTCCATGGTATGAGGTTTCCCACCCTTGCTTTAATGCTTTTTGAGACAATATTAATACCTTAAACGTAATAGACAAAAATCGGAGTTTATTAAAAGTACCACTTTATAAAAAGTTTAAAATATTGGAAACAAAATTACTGCAAAGTACATTTTAGAAAAAAAGCACATAATTGCATGCTACACTGAGACTACATTATTGGTCTCATTGCATATTCACAGCGTATTTAAAATATAAAGAGTTGTCTATAAATTATATATATATAAAAACCTTAGATATATATCTATATATATCTCAGTGCAAACAATACTCACTTGGACATCAGTAATACAATAGGGCCTTGAGAGTGTTTGGCAACAGATAGGTTTGGCAAACATATAACTGAATCATCTGTCTACAAACTGCTACGTGTGTGTTGTAAGACTTATCTCATGAAGGACTGTGACCCTCAAAACGCAAACCTTTTAATTATTACTGAAGATTAGTAATTACATAAGACCATAACAATAAACCTGGGAACTAGCAGTCAGTGGCTATCAGCATTTACACTGAAGGTTCCCTTTAAAACCAACAAACTTGTCTACAGAAGCAGAAACCTGTTGATTTATTTAGCGCACGTATCAGGCCAGCTGCTTTTGGTTTTTCCACCCCAAAGGAAAGATGGAAGGATAGAGCAGTTTGGAAGTTCTTATGAAGTTATGTAAGGCAAACACTGTTCAGTTTTTCATTGCCAACAGGAGACCAAACTTCCATCCAAATATAAATTTAGTAGGTTGACTTCGTAGTCTGTGAACCGGAGGAATAAGAGGGGGACTTCCTTGGGTATCTGTTTGATGAGAGAGAGACTTGCATCCTCCTTGTAGTGCGCACGCTTCGACAGAGGAGTGCGTTTTTAAGGTTGTCCCTAAAGTCCTTTGAAATGAAGTAATAGACAAATGGATCGATGCAGCTGTTTAGGGAAGAAAGGCACAACGCTACAATGTACAAGGCATATACATTACTGGTGTTGTGGGTTGTGATCTGGGCGTAGTGTAACACGAGCAGAACATTACTGGGCAAAAAACAGATCAAGTACATGGAAAGGACAGTAATGATGAACTTGATGGCTCTTTTCCGTTTCTTGCCAATGTTCTCATCTGTAATGGAAGCGTTCAGAGTCTTTATCATGAGGACGTAGGAAACAGTGGTGAGAACAGCGGGGAATAAGAAAACTCCAATTGCTAGAGAAAGGAAGTAGTTGTACATGTCTTTAGCCAACACTGCATGAGGCAGGACATCATGACAAGTGGTGATGTTGAGGTTAGAAACATAAACAGTTTGGTCAACGAGATACAATGGAATGGTGCCAAGGAGGATGAGTACCCATATTGCAGCTGAAATCCCCACAGAAATTTCTGACTTCTTTCTTGAGTGCAATATGGGGTTCACAATCACCCAATACCTTTGTACGCTGAGGCATGTCATGAAAAGGATAGAGCAGTACATGTTTCCATAGAAGAACCCAACGAGTACTTTGCACAAGCCCTCGCCATAGATCCAGTTATTGCCGTTAATATGGTATGCAATCTTCAGAGGGAACCAGATAACAAAGAGGAGATCTGCCATTGCCAGGTTAGCCATATAGACCACCGCTGGGTGCCGCTTTTTCGTTCTCAAGAAGAAGACCCACAGAGCCATAGCATTGCTCGGCAAGCCAATGATGAACACTAGAATGTAGACCGTGGGAAGAAAGACTGTAGTCAATTTGCCAGTGAGGATTTTGGCTGCAAAAGCATCCACAGTGTATGCATCTTTAGAGGTGTCGCTTGCATTGACCTTATAACCAATAAAGCTTCTTCCTTTTGTCCGGTTGGTTGGATTTCTCTCTAAAAAGAAGATAAAAGCAAGAGTGTTAGCTGCTCATTGGTGAAAAACCAAACATGATCATCATGAAGCCTACATAGAGAACACTCCTAAATACTTAATTGGATACTATAATTCAATTTGGTTTGGGGGAGTTCTACCATTCAACTGACAGGGCTATCTGGCAAGCTTGACTCCATCAAGACGACCCACAAATTTAGAATCTTTTGAAGAAGAGAGTGCGAAGGCCATGCTTAATCCTTCCTATGCCTGTCCATTGTTCCTGGAAAAACTCTCAGTGGCTGTTCTTACCTTATTTATCCATCATGCTTAATCCTTCCTTATGCCTGACCATTGTTCCTGCTAAAGCCTATGGAGGTCATTTTACTTTATTATCTATCATGTTTTTATCCCACCCTTCCTTCAAGGAGGTGGACTGCTTCCCCCTCTTCATTTTATTCTCACAAACATCCTGTGATGCAAATAAGATTGTTTCTGAAGAAAGGCCTCAACCTTGAGCTTCATGGCTGAGTTGGGATTTGAACCCAGGTCTCTCCAGTACTAGCCTGGGACTCTAACCACTATACTTCATTGGTTCTCAGCCATTTTTGCCGCCAATTAGGCTTATTATTTTGTGCCTTAAGAGTTTTTCAAGCAATCCAGTGAGTATTTGTATTGCATTTGTATTGTAAGTGTATTACACAAAGAATAAATGGTATTGGGGAAAGGAGGTGGAAGTTGGGGGTGTGGTGACTTCAAGCAGACGCTGTCTGGAAAAGTTGGTGAGGACAGACAAGCTATGGATTAATAACCTATGCGCTGCTATGAAAGAATTTTGAAAACAAAAAGGACTGAACCCTCTCTTGGGCTCAAGGGAGAGAAACACATTGTCTTCATTCATTCATTCTCATCTATATCTATCTATCTCCCAAATACTTAACAGTACCTTTCTTCTGGGACATGGGTGGCGCTGTGGGTTAAACCACAGAGCCTAGGGCTTGCTGATCAGAAGGTCGGCGGTTCGAATCCCCGCGACAGGGTGAGCTCCCATTGCTTGGTCCCTGCTCCTGCCAGCCTAGCAGTTTGAAAGCATGAAGTGCAAGTAGATAAATAGGTACCACTCTGGCGGGAAGGTAAATGGCGTTTCCGTGCGCTGCTCTGGTTTGCCAGAAGCGGCTTAGTCATGCTGGCCACATGACCCGGAAGCTGTATGCTGGCTCCCTCGGCCAATAAAGTGAGATGAGCTCTGCAACCCCCGAGTCGGCCACAACTGGACCTAATGGTTAGGGGTCCCTTTACCTTTACCTTTCTTCTACATAAGTGATATAAAGTAAGCACAGGACTGGGAACAATATGTTTCAATCATAGCACATAGTTCTGCCTAACTAATGCAATAGTAGGTGGAGCATTAAGCCAAAGTTCTCTTCAACGCCTGCTCCCAACTACCTAACACGGTCAGCACACTTGGTTGCAAGAGGGTTTGGCCCTGACTAATAGCACAGTTGTTACACAGCTGCAACTCATGCCATTATGTAGTTAGATATTAACACTGGATGTTAACTGGAGCCACTGACTAAAAGGCTCACTCATTCATTAGCGCTATGAGCAGGAGAAAACTGGAATAGATTGTGCTTTGTATAGCACACACTCGAAAGTACCTGAAAAACCAGTATTGAAACTTTTATGTTTTCACTTTGTTAGCAAGTGTTTTTAGTGTACACAAATAATGAGCAGGAGGTGTGGGAAAGAAGAGGTAGCAAGAAACATGCCTCCTACCTCCAGTGTTCTCTTAGCCCCTGGAACTATTACCCATGTCCTACCACAGAAAGGTCACAATGTGAAGTCTGCTCTAATTTCACTTTTAAACTCACTCTGCAGGGCCAGCCCAATATATTTTGCTGCCCGGCTTAAAGGAAAAGATCATACCCCATTGGTCTATGTACAGGAACCAACAAGTTTGACAGTTGGATCTTAATCAAATAGCCATTATAGCATAGCAACCTCATTTGTGCCCTGGAGGTGGTGGCTAGCCTAGGGGGTGCAGGAGAGGCCATGCAGCCCAGAGCTCCATCACCCAACATCTTGTCATCGTTCCACACCTTACAGCATCTGCAGACTACGGTAGCCAACTCTGTCTACCCAATGGTAGGGCCAGCCATATGGACTTTTACAAAATGCTTTCTCTTCCCTTCTCTTTTCCTCTCTCTCTCTCTTTTACAACATATTGTGAAATCCTCAGAAGCAAGGTTGGCGTCTGCAGCTAGGTCTTGCAAGACAACTACACCCATTGATTTCTCACAGAGTCAAATATAGTCCCTTAGCCCTAGGAATGTTGCTCCACCATTCCTCCTGCAGTAGGAAGATGTAAATCACAATCTCCAGTGTCAAATTTGAAAAGGGCGCCAAGGCACATTGCAGGAGCTGCAGTGGATGGTTTAGATACAGTGACATTATGTGTGAACAGGCAGTGCGCAAGTGGTAGTAGCTACCCTTTCAGTACAGATCAGTATGAGAAGGCAAAACACACTCCCAAGGGACAAGGCAGACCTGGCTAGGAAAACCACCCACTCTCTTGGTACATTCCTGAGTCAGACCACTAGTCCATCTAGCTCAATACTGTCTTACACTGACTGGCAGCAGCTCTCCAGTGTTTCCTAGCCCTACGTGGAAATGCTGGGGTTTGAATCTGGGACCTTCTGTATGATTATCACTCCAGGAAATACAGCTTATCTCCAAACACAACAAAGTGTATGTAAGTGTCTCCAACATACTTCTGCTTTTCCCCCACTTTCCAACTTCAGAATATAGGTTCTTTGAATGACAGGAACTGCCTTTTTGGTTTTACGCCAGAAAGCTTCATGTGCATCAGTGGCATGGTATAAATGAGTAATTGTGTGTGTAGCTAGTTTGCCAGACTTTTTAGTCCACTTCATTGGCTTCTGCTGAAAGAGATGTTAGGGGCGGGTGCCATACTCCTGCAAATATATTACAAAATCTTTTGTAGATACTGAACCCTTTTTAAAAACGAGAGTGGTTTTTCTAGAAAATTACTCAAGCTGATATAACAGAGCAACAAAACCAGAGTCTAAATGCACAGATGCCATAGAAAAGAAGTATTGGATTGTTCTTAATTAACTGTGCTCCACAGGCAGAAGTTGCAGGAACCATAAGAGACATTTGGATTCAAACAGCAGCTTAACAGATGCGGAAACAACCATTAACACCATCACAAAATTAAAAGCTGCAGAGAAACCTTTGCAAAGCAGAAAAGTTACATTATCTCTCTTTAAATATATAAATACTCCTGGACATCGAGCAGTTTAGACACAAAGTAAATACTTTCTTTATCCAATCTTAGTATCCTGGAAACTTGGACTGCCCAGTCAATTCTTACAAAAAGTAGTTAGCAAAAGAGGATGTCCATTTAGTGATCAAAGAAGAGCCTTCAATGAACTGGTATAAGGCCATTTTACAATTGTACAAGTTGCATTTATGTAAAATGAAGTCCTGAGAATGTTTGCACTGCAAGGCATACCCAGGAGGCATGAAAAGAGCCCCAAGTTACCAACACTTTCCTAACCTTTTAGATTATGCATTCTATTCATTTACTACAAGCTAATACCAAAGCCTAATAAAATTACTTTGAATCTCACAGCCTAAAGCATGGGTAGGCAAACTAAGGCCCAGGGGCCGGATCTGGCCCAATCACCTTCTAAATCCGTCCCGTGGATGGTCTGGGAATCAGCATGTTTTTACATGAGTAGAATGTGTCCTTTTATTTAAAATGCATCTCTGGGTTATTTGTGGGGCATAGGAATTTGTTCTTTTTTTCAAAATATAGTCTAGCCCCCCCACAAAGTCTGAGGGACACTGGACCAGCCCCCTGCTGAAAAAGTTTGCTAACCCCAGGCCTAAAGTGTTATCCATTGCACCCCAAAATCCCATATTAATGCATGATAGAACTGTTTTGCTACAGTCAGAAAGATTATACTTTGATTTTTTCAGGAGATCAGATCCTTTGAACTAATGTCTGAGAGCCTAATTAAAGATTCAATGATCTTTAAGTTTTCTTTTTCAGACTAGGTATTTTAATGTGGTAAAAAAATCAGTCTGTGTCAAGCTATTTTACATACATATTTTAAATATAAACCATGGTTCAAAGGAAAGCATTGTCAAGATATCAGGTTTATGTAAGAACCTTCTGTCTTAGAGACAATTTTTTATTGTTGTTATTTGCAAGATTTACTGGATGCCTTACTGAAGAGATCAAAGTGAAGTATAACACCTAGTACCCATTCACAAGAACACAGATAATTCTTGTAGACTTCAAAGTAAATCAGACATGAACACAATGTTCTAAGTTGTCCCCCCAGCCCCGCGCCAAAAAAAGAAATGTTTTAGGCACTGAAATTAATCACTTGGTAGCTTTGAAGTGAAAGCCAAAAGGTGCAAGGAGGAAGTGTAAGTCAGTGGTGTTCGCACTTTCTAAAGGCAAATAAATCAGTGTGGAGAAGACTCCATAAAGTTGAGCAGTCTGAAAGCCACTGCTGAAGAGCTTTACTCCAGGTAAACACGGCTTATGGCGACACAGAAGTTAAAAAAGAGGGGTGGGGAATCATTCAGTATATGCTTGGGGCAGCTTATACGATTTGCAGCCATGCACTCAAAGCAGGACATTAAGTTAAGCCTTGTTTACTTCACACGGAGAAATAATAATGGAAAGTGGGGAGGGGGATGGTTAACATCCCCAAAGGTGCAAGTCTCTCTGCACATTTGTTTGGGAGTCCCACTGCACTTACTTCCACTTTGCGTAAACAAGGATCCGATCCTGCTGCTCGGACTAAGAAGAGGCAAACCGAGTCTACCTGAGCCAGAGGCCAGCGAAATCTCCAGGAGGAGAAAGGCTGGAGGGCAGGCAGAGAAAAGGACCCCGCCACCTTCTTCCCCTCTGCGTGCCTTACCTGTGGCAGAAGCGAGCATCAGAGCTCCAAGCAGCACCACGAACCCCAGCCAAGCCCGGCTGAGGCGCCCCATTTCCGCGGCACGCGCCTCGCTGCAAAGGCGCCACCACCAACTTCCTCCTCGAGCGTCGACGGCGACTGGGCAGTTTCACTGATACCTAAAAAGGGAGAGGTGGAGGGCTCGGGAGGGGGCGGCGCCTCAGCAGCACCTCCGTGACGTCACCGCTCCAGTCCTGCCCTCCCCCTCCCCCCGCGCCTGGCTGTAGGTAGGCGCTCTTGGCTGCCCTCGGGAGAGGGGCGAGGTGAGCTCAGGGCTCTGGAACGTGGCGCGGAGGCGGAGTCGCTTTGCGCGCCGCCATCGAGCTCGCGGAGCGCCGAACAGCAGAGCCAGACACGTTCCCAGGTAGTGCCGGATTTACGTATAAGCTAAAGAAGCTGTAGCTTAGGGGCCCCCCAAAAAATTTAAAGGGAAAAAAACCACTGGATGTACATTTCCAAAATATAAGATAAAAAACACTATTGATATACTTCTTAATTGTATTTCACTATTAACATACTTCTTAATTGTATTTCAGTTCAACAATTACTTTGATAAAATACATATTTTGTTATGTGAATATGGCTTTAGATACCTGTTAGGTCCATAAATTACCATATAAAGGTAAAGGTACCCCTGACCGTAAGGTCTAGTCGTGACCGACTCTGGGGTTGCGGCGCTCATCTTGCTTTATTGGCCGAGGGAGCCGGCGTACAGCTTCCAGGCCATGTGGCCAGCATGACTAAGCCGCTTCTGGAGAACCAGAGCAGCACACGGAAACGCCATTTACCTTCCCGCCGGAGCGGTACCTATTTATCTACTTGCACTTTGACGTGCTTTCGAACTGCTAGGTTGGCAGGAGCAGGGACTGAGCAACGGGAGCTCACCCCGTCGCGGGGATTCCAACCACCGATCTTCAGATCGGCAAGCCCTAGGCTCTATGGTTTAGACCAAAGCGCCACCTGCATCCCTCAAATTACCATATATTCAACACAAAAAATAGTGACAATTTGTTGTTGACAAAGGACAGCTGGACATATAAAGGGCCCCATTACCTTGTAGCTTAAGGCCTCATCAAATCTAAATCTGGCCCTGTTCCCAGGAATCGCAGGTGCCAAAAAGCTTTACACGACACACATTTAAAGCACGCCCCCGCCCCCGCAGGAATCCTGGGAATTGTAGTTTACCCTCACCCGGACAAGGCCCAGCACCCTTAACAAACTACAGTTCCCAGGATGCTTGGGGTGTTCGTTAATGGGATTTAAATGTAGGCAGCCTAAGGCTACGCTTCTAATCCTACTTAGCTGCCAGCAAGTCCTAAGGAATTCAGTAAAGGATACTTCAGTAAAAGTAATGGATTCAGTAAACTAGTCCATCACAATCCATGTCTACACATGGAAGCCAACTCCTAGGGGCTGAGGTCCCTTCTGGTTCCCCAAAGTTGATGGGCCTTGCCAATGCCATTCAAATGGTGTGCATTCACCATGTTTTGTGATCCATTATGCGAGGGCTTACCTGCCTCCTTTGTTTTATTGAAGTTGGCACCCCTGACTCAGAAGGAAGTCCCACTGAGGTTAGGGGGGCATACTCCCAGGTAAATGGGGTTAGGATTGCATCCTTAACCAGTTAGTGAACCCAAGAGCCGTCTTGGGAGATCATGATTTCAATGGTACAGCTCTGGCCTTCCTTTTCAAAACCTCCACCCATCCAACATCTGCAAGACTAGGTTTCCCATCCCTGTTTTTAAATATGGCAAGCTGTCTTATATAGCTACTAGTCTGTACTAAGTGCTCCTGATTAACTGCATGTCACTGACTGATGTGGTTCAAGCATGTTGCCACTGAACTATTAAAGAATTTGTAGAACCGGTTTAGAGCATTCACAGGTTAGTGGAACAATTATAAATGCATCACCTTTGCCATTGAATAAGTAAATCATTAGGCACAATTGCTTTGAAACAAACACAAACAAACAAACAAACAAACAAACAAACATCTTAACTAGACAGGATGTGGAAATCTTTATCTGGTCTCAGTCAGAGGGTCTTCCTAAAACAGAACCACTGTGCTATTAGCATGAGATTTAGGGCGGTATGGGTGGTGTCCCCCCCACAGAGTGCTGAGCCCAGGGGGCAAATAAATAATAATAATAATAATAATAATAATAATAATAATAATAATACCTATATTTATGTGGGTACCTACACAAAGCTGGGGGCGGGGAGCATAAAAATTTGTCCTCAGGATGCCATATTATCAAAGTCTGCCCCTGGTGCTATTTACTATTATTATGATTTCTTTTAATGGATTTCAAACACACTTTTTTAGGGTGGGGTAAAGATCCCCCCCAATGTGGATTAAAATAAATCAAAATACAAAATTAACTACAATTCCAGGGAGGGGAAGGGACGTGCTTTAAATGTATGGTGTGTAAAATAACTCTCACCTACTCAAATGCTGCTTGGCATTTTAAATCCTGGAAGTTTTAACTACAATTCTCAGTATTGATGGAGCGTTAGCTGTTCCTTTATCTGAGTAGAGACTCATTCCCTTTATGCCATATGACTGCTAGTGTCAACACTGTGCATTAAACTGGTGTTCACATTATTGCATGCAATTTCTAACCTTCCTTTCAATCCATAAGGACCCCCAAGGTGCTCTAAGCATAATAATGTAATGCATAATAATAAATATAATAACACACTGCAACAAAATTGGGATTACTTCTACTCACTTCCAGCATATGGCATAGCTCTTGGGTAGCATAGGCTCCCTTCACCTCAAGACTGCAAATAATCAAGGACAGAAAGGAAGCAGCAGCAGCTGCCTGGGCTTCAGGTGAACTGCTAAAAGCAATAACGGTTACATCTGCTGCTGCCTGGCTTGTATTTCTTTTTCTAAGTATTTCAGGTAATTTTCTTGTAAGCAGAAAAATGTCACCAAACTTCTCAGTGCAGAGGAGAAATCCTCCAGCAGTTTCTTGGGGGGGTAGGGCTCACCATTAGCACATTTATTTTTATGTTTTCCCCTGAGGTTTTGTTGTTGCCATCACTATAAGTGTTGTTGTTGTTTAGTCGTTTAGTCGTGTCAGACTCTTCGTGACCCCATGGACCAGAGCACGCCAGACACTCCTGTCTTCCACTGCCTCCCGCAGTTTGGTCAAACTCATGCTGGTAGCTTCGAGAACACTGTCCAACCATCTCGTCCTCTGTTGTCCCCTTCTCCTTGTGCCCTCCATCTTTCCCAACATCAGGGTCTTTTCCAGGGAGTCTTCTCTTCTCATGAGGTGGCCAAAGTATTGGAGCCTCAGCTTCAGGATCTGTCCTTCCAGTGAGCACTCAGAACTGATTTCCTTAAGAATGGATAGGTTTGATCTTCTTGCAGTCCATGGGACTCTCAAGAGTCTCCCCTCCAGCACCATAATTCAAAAGCATCCATTCTTCGGCGATCAGCCTTCTTTATGGTCCAGCTCTCACTTCCATACATCACTACTGGGAAAACCATAGCTTTAACTATACGGACCTTTGTCTATAACACTATAAGTGTTAGCAGCAGCAATTGTATTGTCAGACTGGCCACCATTTTACACCCTCCACAATGCCCTGACCTAATGGTGGAGAATGTTTGGAGACTATTATGCAAAGAGGCCTTCCTTTTTCGAGAGATGGGAAAAAGAACAATCCCAGAAATCCTCAGCTCTATTTCCAGGACGGAATGGGGGCGGAATCTGGTGCTGTCTCATAGTAACTGAATCATCCTTTCCCTTGAGCCTTTTCTTCTCTTGGCCAGTAGCTAGATTTGCTGGAGGTGAGAACAGGAAGCTGCACACTCAACTCCCCTATACACTTTCAAGCTAGGAAAGCCCCTCTTCATCATCACCAAAGCTTTGTGTGCTGCATGTCCTGCTCATTCATCCACCCACCTTTCTCCCCCCCAGATACTTAAAATGTCCTAGTAATGGTTGAAGAAAGGAAGGGAACTTGTGGGGCGAAACTAGGTTTTATTTCACCTGGGTCAAAGACCCAGTTTGGCATACACTCCCCCACTCTTTTGCATACACACACACACACACACACACACACACACACACACACACACAGGCTGGCAGTTTCAACAGCACCCCTCTGGAGGCTTCATCCAGGGCAAAAAACACAGCTAGTCCCCCCATAGCTACCTCTCTGCCAGCTGCATCTTGAGAGCCACCCATTTCAGGATCTTATCCTAGACTCAGTGCAAGTGTTGTCAAATGTTACCAGTGTTTTATAAGAGTGGAAGTTTTGTAACATTTCAACACTGGCCCAAATTAACACTTCAAAAGAGTAGACTCACACTAGCAATGTGATGATTAATTTAGCCCGAAGGAAAACACAGGCATTCAGAAAGAAGCTGATTCCAAAAGAGAGAAACGAAACAACAAACCAGGTACTCTTATTGCATGTTTTGGGTGTTGGCACATAAAACGATTCTGACCCAGAGTTAACTGATCCCCAAAGGGAATCAGTGGTATCATAGATATGCCATGAAAAATGTGGAGTTAAGGAGCTCCGAAGATCCAATAGATCTAATTCAGCTAGACAGCAAGCCTGCATTCATCACAACCACACCCATGTTTGCTTTTCTTCTTTGTTTTATGGAGCAGAACTCTAATGTATAATTCCCCCTATGTAAATACTGACCTCATTCTCTGACTGGAGACTTATGTAATCAAAATAACACAATCCATCTGCAAGAGAGAACTACCAGGCAGCTCAGAGTGACTCCAAAGTTTGCAGAAGTACCAAAGAAATCCCAACCCTTACATGAAGAAGAGCCCTTGCAATTCATTGATTACTGAGGATGCTCAGTGGTCATTGAATGCTGACTGACTGGTCAAAAGGTGGGAAATGGAAAACAACCACCAGGATTGGTGGGGAATGGATTGCAGTATGCTGAAAGAAGACATTACTGTCCAGAACTCATTCTTCAGGTGTGGATCCTCATGTGGTCAAAATGGCACAATGTATGCATGAAACGGATTTATCAGCAGGCTTGAGGAAACAGCAAGGATTGTGGAGGCATGCACACATAACTCTTCAGAGGAAAATGTCTTGTTCAGGGTCTGTTCCTAAAATCAATAAAGACTGAGGTTGCAAACACACCTTACATTAAAGCACAGCCTCTCTACTGCTGGGAACTGTAGCTTGTTAAGGGCACTGCAAATTGTAGTTCTGTAAGTAGTAAACTACATTTTCCAGGGTTCTTGAAGCGGAAAGTGCTTTAAATGTCTGCTGTATATGTATTCTGAGCATGTTCTGTGGGCATAGAATACTGACTCTTGAATGGAATAAGAAACTGGGGGAATGGAATATCCTGGAATAAGGGCATTGTGGGAAACTTGAACAGGAGCATGTCATACGACAATACTTTTTTGCAACAAATGCTGGGGAAAAGAAGGGGAAACTGTTATCTCCCCTGACTTTGGAAGTAGCAGATTGTCCCCACTTCAATCACTCTTCCCCTTCTTAGGATTGCTCAACTACATGGGAGTCTCTCATCATGGAATTAACATATATCATTTCTAATTTAGGCAGTCTGAAGCTGGTGACCTTCTGCTAACTCAAATAACCAAACACAGATACAAGATCTGACTTTTTAACTGCTGTTTAGATACTTAGCAGAAAAGACAGGCTATAAATTCAGGGACATAATTTCCTCTGAAGTTCACATCTGTATTTAATTACAACTTATCTCCTTAATCAAGGTTCAGAATGACTAATATCAACATCCTATCTATTCAAATCCTTAATAGGCAAAAACTGTCTGGATGATTCATCTTGTCTGTTTACAATGAATTAACACAACATTCCTTGCTTTGCTTGAATGGTCATAATCTAAAAGTTACACAATAATATACTTTCCCATTTTCTATATTTTATTCCTTAAGCTACTTTATTGTGCTGAAAACATAAAACAGCTTTCTTAAACTTCTCAGGTTTGACTACTTTCCCACCTGATCCTTTCTTTTTTTCTTTTTTGCACAATTAAAGCCTGTTGTTTACACTAAAGGGTAAATGATTACCCTTGGCAATAAAACTGCATTCCTGGCTTATTAACTTATCTAAGTATATTCACTTAGATGGGCTTTCCTAGGAGCAAGCTGTACTTTGTACTTCAGACTCCTTTATACTTCAGGCTCCTTTTCAATTGCAAAGTGCCCTCAGGAAACATTAAGAAGGATGGGAGGGAAAGGAGAACTCAGTACCTCCCCTGAAACTTCCTGCCATACCCCAACTGGGTTTTGTCTCTGGCAATACTCCATGCTTACTCACCAAGGTGGAGTAGTGCCACAGGGGATAAAAGGAACACATAGGTGTGATGATCCAGGGGGTAAACAAATGGCAGGAGAAGGGTTCCCCTTCTTCCCACTTGCCTCCTACCAAACTTCACCCTCCTGGGGAGACTTTACAAGGCAAAACATTCATTAGGGCCTGCATTCTTCCCTGAAATGAAGGACAGGTGAGGAACAGAATATAGTAGCTCTAGAACCTATGCAATATAATCTATTTAAATAGATTTTTTTTTCTTCCCCTCATTCCTGCAGAAGGTCTGTAGCAGGTTTATTGTTTGTTTGAACTATTTCTACACCACCTTTCAGTGCTAAAGTCCTCCAGAGGTGGCTTACAGAAGATATTTAGCTTCTCATATATAGCAGCATAATTCAACTTCATATTATTGTTAGGATCACAGAATTGTAGAGTTGGAAGGGGCTCTGAGGGTCGTCTAGTCCAGCCCCTTGCAGTGCAGAAATCTCAAATAGATCATACATTGCTGTTGTTTATTAATTTGTATGCTGGTTGTTTGTCAAAACGGCTTCTAAGCAGTTTACAGCCATAAAATAAATAAGCAGTTATTATGCACAACAAATCCACTGGGGCATTAACACATCCTTAATAAAAATACACAATAAAACAAGAAATTTAAAAGCATAATAACCGAAATATTTAAAAACAGTTAAAACAGAGAGAGTGCTACTTCCTTTCCCTTATCCTCAGCAATAACAGTTGGTAGTTAGAATTGCATGTAAAAGCAGGGAAAGGACTCTCAGTGGGCATTTACAGTATATTATTTTCTCTCATTTTCCTCACAGCAATTCAGCGAGGTAGGTTAGGCTGAGAGATGGCGGCTTGCTCAGCCCAGTGGGCAGCATATCTGTGGAAGGAACTGAATACAGCAGGTAGAGGGGTGAGAGGACTGCAATTTGCCACAGGCCAAGGAGAAGGCCTCATTCTGAAGAAGGATTTGAAGCTGGCTGGGTTACATTTTATCCATTAGTCAGGCTTGTTTGACAACAACATGAAATGGAGTCTTTAGTGTCATTGGCCCAGTCCTGCGGAATACCTTGCCAATAGAGATTCAGCAGGTGCCTTCTGCACTGACTTTTAAACACTTGCCGAAAATGTTTCTACTACTACTGCTGCTACAGTGGTACCTCAGATTAAGTACTTAATTCGTTCCGGAGGTCCGTACTTAACCTGAAACTGTTCTTAACCTGAAGCACCACTTTAGCTAATGGGGCCTCCTGCTGCTGCCGTGCCGCCGGAGCACAATTTCTGTTCTCATCCTGAAGCAAAGTTCTTAACCTGAAGCACTATTTCTGGGTTAGTGGAGTCTGTAACCTGAAGCGTATGTAACCTGAAGCATATGTAACCGAGGTACCACTGTACTTTTATTATTTGTACTCCACCCATCTGACTGGGTTGCCCCAGCCACTCTGAGCAGCTTCCAGCATATATAAAAACATTCCATCAGGCCTAGATGGTACATCCTCCACAGTGGTATACTGATTTATTTATTTTTTAAAACCCACTGGTTTAGTGCATTGGTCTTCAGCTGCTGAGTACGGACCGGCTGCTGGGCTTGACTTAAAGTGGGACACCAGAGCAGCACAACAGCTCTACAAATATATGATAAAAATGTGCTGGCTCAAGGTGGAGCCTCTGACAAGTCTGAAGCTTACTGGTTTAGCATGAATGAGTGGGTTCGCAGACTGAAGATCACGGCTGCAGCAGGACCCCAGGAGCAACTCTGTGGCTGTGAACCTCAGTCTGCGAACCCACACATTTGCTAGTTCACGCTAAGCCATGGTTTGGCCTAGCATTACATGTGAACTGGGCCTAAATGGTTAAGAGTTTATCACAAACTATGAACCAGACATATGAGATGAAAAGACAACTGTTATGTACTGAAGTTCTCACCCTGGGCCAGCAGGGGGATACTGTAGATAGTTATGCAAATAAGGGATCAAAAGTGACGTTCAGTGATTGGATAGTTTTAGAAAATTGTTACAGTTACATTGTACTGGAGCTCTATATAAGCAGGCTGACTGAACCCTTCAGTTCAGTTCTGTCCTGACCTGAGAATAAACAAGAGCTATTTGAAGAATCGCTGTGTTGTCTGATATGTTCACCCATAACTTAACAACAACAGTTCCAGTTAGCTGGTAACTAGGGTGAAATGGTAGGAGACTGCCAACGAAAACTAGATAGTAACAAGGCTGAAGGACCCATGGGAAAGTATGGAATAACTTCAGACAAAACTGAACTAATGATAATGGCTACAGTCTGGTTTCTCTTCAGATTGTATAAATCTTTCGCCTTTTACTAAATATGGCTGTGGAGAGGAACAGTTATGAATTTACAGCTAATTCTTTGAAGCCCCACGCTACTTCCTTGGTGTTAAAATCAGATTTGTATGCTTATTAACCCCTTCCCCACAAGAAATAATGATAATGGCTGTTGTATGATAAGGGAAAAAAGCCTCCAGACGCAACTGCAGTGTATATTTTGCAAATGGCTACATGGATATTTAAAGACCACACTTTCCCCATTTTGTCTCAGCTAAACTAACCAGTCTATCTGGAATCCACCCACCAAGAGCATTCTTTTAAACTCAGCAAATGTCATATTATCTTAAAGATGTGAAAGAATGTTCTGTCTCGTAAATCTGGTATGTGTCCAAGCACTGAGTAAGAGAAAATATTGCCAGAAGGAAACTTTTCCCAGAATTCTTTGTTTATTTCTAGGATGGTGGCCTTGATGGATGCAAAGAGAACATACAATGGCTGTCAACAAGAACCAGATCTAAGGAGTGATATCAGCTTGGAGTGATTTCTCCTGCAAAAATTCCCTCTCCAGATACGGATGTATTAGTCAGCAATTTCCTGGCATCACATGGAATTTGGGAGAATGATGTAAAAGCATAAAAATATTGTAGAGCTTATTTCAGAGGTGGACAGATTTGCATGATGCAGTTGTTGCTTTTTAACTACAACCCTGAGACCTACAAACTGGAGGTTGGTGCAAAAGGCATATGTATAGAATTGAAGAATTCAGAGCCTAGGAATTTGTTGTGCATGTCAGAACTGAATGGAGCTCATAGGCCTTTCATGAAACAATCCATTCCTGATTACCTCAATCTTTCTTCATATTAGCAGTATAAATTAGGGCTCAGAGGGGGCTGAAATTAGTTTTGTTGCTACTTTTGTTAAAACATTTGAAAGTAAAAAAAAATATTGCTGATTTACTACAAATCACCCAGAGCTATGTGATTTCAAGCACAAACTGGAACTTCAGGCTTTCACAGCTAACGTGGATTAAAGTGCTCTGTCACTTTAGCACAACAAAACAAATTTTTTAAAAAGACATTTCGCAGTTTGGAAAGTGATGGCGGAGTGCATTAAAGGTGGAAGGTTGGCAAATACCCCACAAGCAAATCAGAATGAATGCATGGAAAATGCTTGTTGTCATAGAACTACTCTGCAAACATATCAGAATGAAACTGGATATAATCTGACTACAGTATAAGCTTTGTGCAAGAAAACCAGGATGTATGCTCAATAAGCAGGTCATCTGGAGGAGCTACCTCATAGGGTTGTTGCTGATTTTAACGAACCTGGAGGAAGGGCAAGATATAAATGTAACAAAATAAACTTTAGCCACGAAAAACAATCTTGAATATATCAACACTTTTATTACTTCTACAAATAATTGTTCTGATGTTTAGTAGTCATATAAAGAATGTTTGCAGGAGTTAACACCCATGGTATGTCAGCAGTTTAGCAATTAAATCAAGTAGAACCTTTATGGATCTAGGAGCTGAAATACACCCAGAAATAAATTGTCCCTTCAGGTGAATCACACCAGCAATTTTGTGTTCCAAATTAATTATTTTGGAGACAACACCTGGGTATTTAAAAGTAGTGCTTCTTTTACACTTCGTATTCTGTTTGATTTTTAAAGCATCCTTATTATACACAAAACATTTTCACTCCTTGGCTGCACTTTAAACTTGAATTGGTAGTGCAATGAATGAACTCCAGACTTAACTGCATATGGAAGACCATTTATTTGGTTCATGTGCTTTGGGCACGAGGCTTGGCCACAGACCGCACCATTCATTTTCCTGAGAATGGGAAACACACCTTTTGGTCTTTTGACAGGTATAAATTAATTCAGCTTAGTCAGACAGTATTGCATCCATATCCTAATTCATGATTTATAATCTGTACTCCTATAATAGCCACTCTTACTTTGCAACCCCATTCAGAGTGAATAATTCTTTCTGTGATCGCCACCTTCTTTGCATCTCTCAAACTTGTTTTTAGGGGGGGAAGTTCTTTTCATGCTTTGTCCGGAAGACAAAAGTTCTCACATTAAATGAAGGATAAGAGAAATTAGCTCATATTTAAGAGTTGTATGTGAAATGCTTCTACAGCTGAGTGAAACAAGCTGAATTCTAAATTTGCAAGCAGGGTGGGCAACATGAGAACGAGCCTTTTCTGTGGTGGCTCCCCATTTGTGGAATGTTTTTGCCAGGGACTTCAGGCATCAGGTAAAAATGTTCTTCAGCCAGATTTTTAGTTGATTAAACAATTTTGGACTTTTAAATGTGTTAGAGGTGTGTATTTATTTATTATTTTGCTATTATGTATTTCATGCTTTTATGTTGTAAACTGCCCTGTGATCTTTGGATGAAGGGCAGTATAAAAATGTAAGAAAGAAATAATATATAATAAGTATTTTCCCATGAAAAAGAGCTGCAGCATATCACATAGGAGCACTGGATCAAAAATCCCCAAGAAACACAGATTCTGTCTCATCCCCATTCATCTGCCTAAACCCCACATGGGACCTCTGATGGTGTTTCCTGCTTGGCAGGGGGTTGGACTCGATGGCCCTTGTGGTCTCTTCCAACTCTATGATTCTATGATTCTATGATTCTATGACCTCTGCCAATGGCTACTAGCCATAATGGCTTTCCGGACCATTCATGTTCAAAGAAGATATGCAGCTGAATACCAATTGGTGAGGACCAGCAACAGGAAAAGGTCTTGATGCCAATTTCCTGGGTTTCCTGGAGGTATCTTGCTAGCCGTTGTGGTGAACTAGCCTGACTTGGTATAAGGCAGCTTCTTATGTCCTTCCAGTGATGAATGATTGCTGCCAGCTGATCTTCTTTAGGGAAGTTTGTTTGGCCTCAGTCTGAGAACTTCAGACCTATACACCTTCCTTTTGGGCTTGTGGCTGTAATTCCAGTTTTAGAGAAATTGAAAATCCTGATAAGACTGCAGTGACCAGCAGCAATGACTCTATTACCCTATCATAATAGATTAGTGGGGTGGAAAAGGAGCTTAGGCAAGTAGCAGGCTCATGAAAACAAAAGCATAAGGAAAACTCTGATGGATCAGACCAGTGATCCATCTAGATTAGTGATGTGTACGTTGACTAGCAGTGGCTGTCCAGGTTTCAGGACACAGCCTTTCCCAACAAAACCTGGAGATGCTGGAAACTGAACCCAGGGACTCCTGCAACAAAACACATGTACTCTGCCACGGAACTGCACCCCATCATGATGGTAATAATGTGTTCTTCAGATCCGTAGGAATGACATCATCCACAAATGAATGAACAGGAACTTTGTCTATCCATTATTGTTTATTATTTTATTTCTGTTCCCCCCTTTCTTCCAAGTTGCTCAAGGTGATGGCATACATGGTTTCCCCCACTCCCAGCCTTCTCCCACTGACATTCAGCTTCCACATAAAGCACCTGGAGATCTGACCATGTTGCTGAAAGGGGAGAGGAGGAACAAGTCAGTCCCTCAGCCTTTTCCTACTGTTTTTTCAAACTACTCCAGGAGGTTCCTGCAGTTGGAAGAAGCCCAGCCGCACGGAGCTATCAGAAAGGTTTTTTTGGAGAGAGGGCAGCAGGAAGAGGTCTGCGTGTGCATCAGGATGAGCACCCTTGCTGTTAAGACGACACAGACGACACAGTGATTCTTCAAACAGCTCTTGTTTATTCATAGGCCAGAACAGAACCGAACTGAAGGGTTCAGCCAGCCTGCTTATATAGAGCTCCACTAGAACGCAGTAACCATTTTCTGGGTAACTATCCAATCACTGAACGTCACTTTCGATCCCTTATTTGCATAACTATCTACAGTATCTCCCTGCTGGCCCAGGGTGAGAACTTCAGTACATAACACTTGCCACCTCTTGTTGTTTTCATCAAACCTCCAATACTGCACTTTGTACTTAGCACAGGCCCAGCCCTGACACAGTCTGCCCGACTCCCTTGTCTAGTATGATGTTCGCATGTCTAAGGCTGCATCCAGTGTTAGTCCTACTCAGAGTAGACACAGTGTTGTTAAAGTACATGTTTACCTTAGCTTCGTTAATTTCAGTGGGTCTACTCTGAGTAGAATTTGGTTGGCTGTAACCAATGCTTTAAAAAAAAAGTCTCATTTTCCTACTCATATTGAAATGCTGCCCTTCAATGAGGCCAAACTTAGATTCACAAAATGTTTAGGGGGTATGCATACCCCTGCGTCCTCCCAGAAAAAAGCAAAGGCTGTAACCCATAGTCTGCATGCACACACATACACAATCTGCAGCCAAGCGTAATTAAAAGTCTGAGCCAACTCCCCCACCCCCACAAAAAAACCCATTGGACTCAATAGTCTGTTTACATTAGGCAACTCTGAATGTTTATCACTTCTAATTTGTTTGGTTACACTGAATCATGGAGTCTGACCGCTTATAAAGTACACCTAAGCTTTGCCTCCTGTGTCTTCTCTATTGGAAAAGCTACAATCTCATTTGGTTTGAGTGAATGTACCAATGTGTTCTTTTCGAAAAGGGTTAAATCACATTCCTGTTTCAGAAGGCTCTTGTCAGAAAAAAACCCCAAATTAATGACAACAAATAAGCTAATATCTGCCTCAAGAAATATTATTAACATTATTATATACTAATAAAATAATTGGGACAATAATATGTAATAACTATATATATATATATATATATATATATATATATATATATATATATATACACACACACACACACACACACACACACACACACATCCTCACTGGAACAAACCAGATCTCTGGAAAAACATTAGTTTTAATGTTAACAGCGGCCAAAATAATAATAATAAAAAAATCCAGTTTGAAATATTTTGCATGATGCAGCAGCAAAGTGCTATTCTAGGCTGCATCAACAGAAGTATAGTGTCCTGATCAAGGGCACTCTAAAATTCTCTGATTCTTTGATTTTATATAGCCTTTAATATAAGAAACAGCATAAATATTTTAGAGAAAGAATGGCATGGACATTAAAGACGTGAACTGTAAACAAATATTCACATCTTTGTCATGCAACACCTATATTTACGAATACTGTACCACACACTGTAAAATTCTATGCTTGAGACAAATTTTTCAGGCCACTAAAAAGATTGGTGGCATTACAGCTTGTTGTCTGACTGCTTTGTTCAAGATCAGACTGCTTTTTATAGCATAGGAGATCCCACACCTGCTTTTGACACTTTGAAGAGGCATAATAATAAATTAAGGGATCAATGCAGCAGTTTATGGTACCAATGCAGACCACTAAGCTATAGGCAAAATACAGAATTTCAAGGGGTTGATCAGGTGAGATGCGCAAGTTGTGCACTAATAATAGGACATTTGTAGGGCCAAAACAAATAATAAAAGAAGACAAGACTGCTACAGACAGGAGAATGGCACGTCTCTTTTTAGCAGTCTTTGTAGCAACACTGGATGAAGAAAGTTTCCTTATAATACACACATAACAGGTGACAGAGATTAATAACGGTATAAAAAAGAACAAAATGGATAATACAGAAAAGTTATACCGAAATATATCCATAATAACAGAGATATCTAATGTATCGTGACAGGTCGTAATATTTAACCGGGATAATCTCTGTGTTTGCTCATTGACAATCAGAGGTATCACCCCAGCTATAGCCAGAAGCCAGATGAGAAAGCAGACCAGCGAGGCCCTTCTTGCTGTGCGCCAGGATAGGGACTGCATTGGGTACACCACAGCCAGGAAACGGTCCACGCTTATCACCATCATCAGCAGGATGGAGCAGTACATGTTGCAGTAGAAGGCGGCAGTGACAAAATGACACATCACAGACCCAAAGATCCAGTTGTTTCCAGAAAAGTTGTAGGCGATTTTAAAAGGAAGCACACTCACGAAGAGAACATCGGCAGAAGCCAAGTTGAGCATGTACACCACAGCTGGCTTCTTAAACCCTATTTTGACCACAAACATAAGGATTGCCGTAATGTTTAAAGGAAGGCTCAAAATAACCACAGCAGTGTGGACTGAAGGAACAAAGCGAGTTAGCCATGGACCAGACAAGTATTTTTCAGCTTGTTTTGTGGTAGCCACTTGATTTCTGGATTGATTGTAGTTGTTCAATGTATCAATAGTAATTATTTCTTTATCATTAGCATTTATTTTCATATCAGGGAAACTAGCAAAAGAAAGATCCTGGATGTCCAAGGATGAATCTGAAAGATGAAGCAATATGTAAATCAAATCTATGAATACATATATAGCTAATGTTACAAACATCAATGCAACCACACTAGTTTACTCATGTGAATATGAATTCAGATTAAATTATTGAATTACACAATTGGTGCTTTAAAAATTATTGGTGTAGACGAAATTTACATATTTCCTATTGCTAGTCAGAAACTTCAGCTATTCCGCCGATCCTGAAAATGTGCAAAGTAACCTTTAGACCATGGGGTCTACCAGCAATACTTGCTGGTATTTGAAACCAAATACACATGACATTAGCCACAATCCATCTGCATCTTGCAGCTTCTCAAGAAGTATTCCTGTTTGATGTGCTTTCCCTCAAGCCAGCTTCCATCAGCTTGAAAATGGAAACAAATGTTAAGTTGGGGTGACAGCCACTGTGCATGTACAGATGACAGCACACATGCAGCCGACAGCTTCAGTGAACTGGAGCTCAGTGCATTGAAACAAATCTGGTAATAGACACCAGGTGAAGACATCCCTGCCCCTTCGCTGGTGTGTACAGCCCTGTAAGAATGTGACTTGAAACTAAGGGAGACAGGGACAAGTCACTGTGTTTCATGCTGCTAATGTATACATAGTCATATTCTGACATTGCCTGTGTACACACCATACATTTAAAGCAAAAGCTTTCATCAAAGAATCCTAGGAACTGTAGTATGTTAAGGGGGCTTGGATCTCTATCTCTGTGAGGGGAGAACTATGGCCAGCTTTTTTTGCCCAGTCTAACAGAGACAGGTTTATATTTAGCGAAGTAAAAGGTCTTATGCAGTAAAGAAAGCCTTGATTTTCTGTGAAGTACATCACCTCCTTGCTGAAATATTAGAAGCAGATTGTGCAAGGAGAGACACCCTTAATTCTTTAGGGTAGGAATTTTAGAGCAAAAAAACCCACAAAATGCTTTATTCATTGTTCTTCCGATCTCGTGTTATGCCTTATGCTCTTAAAATGTTGCAGTCACTTAGAGATTTTTTTCATGTGCAAGTGACTGATAAACTGAATATTACCACTGAGAAGTACATTTTTTCCTAGTACAAGGATATTCTCCCTCCTCCTTTACTCTTGCTGCTTCAGCATGGTTTTTCTTCAGTAGCACAATCATTTGGAAAGATCAGAGACAGAGAAATTTCCCTGAAACAATTGCACATTGTATATGCCTTGCTTTAACTATGAATATTGAACAGTAGAGAAATTGTGTTGGGGTGTACTTACTTTTTGCTCTTGCTGTGCTGAATAAGGTGAAGACCATACTAAACAGAGGAAACAGGATCTTCAGAGAGGGGTCCATTTCTCCTCCAATGGCAAACCTCATCTTTTGGTTCCACTAGGTCTCTAGAGCCAGTGTGGTGTAGTGGTTAAGAGCGGTAGTCTCGTAATCTGGGGAACTGGGTTCACGTCTCCGCTCCTCCACATGCATCTGCTGGGTGACCTTGGGCCAGTCACACTTCTCTGAAGTCTCTCAGCCCCACTCACCTCACAGAGTGTTTGTTGTGGGGGAGGAAGGGAAAGGAGATTGTTAGCCGCTTTGAGACTCCTTAAAGGGAGTGAAAGGCGGGATATCAAATCCAAACTCTTCTTCTTCTTCTTCTAAGAAGAAACTGAAGGGATCTGCCTGAAAAGAAGCTTCCTTTATTTCCTCCCTGAGATCTAAATCCACTTGTCATCTCCTTGCCTATTTTGGGCTTTAATGTTAGCTTATCTGTAGAAGAAGCTGAGCCAACCCACTCTGTCATAACACCACTTCATCTTATATGGAGCAGAGGGTCCTTGATTTCTTCTTTCTGGCTTTTCCCCAAAGCACCAAAGAAAACTCTCAGACAAGTCTTCTGTTTTCTTTACTTTTCTAAAAGACTCTTCCTAAAAGCATTCCTGGAAAGCCCATTATGTCACATTAATAGATAAAAAAACATTTTTTGTGGTTTTCAGTCCATCTGTTTTCAGCAAGAATTAAGGGTTAGAATACATTAAAAAGCAATTAGGGACGCGGGTGACGCTGTGGGTTAAACCACAGAGCCTAGGGCTTGCCGATCAGAAGGTCGGTGGTTCGAATCCCCGTGACGGAGGGAGCTCCCATTGCTCAGTCCCTGCACCTGCCAACCTAGCGGTTCAAAAGCATGTCAAAGTGCAAGTAGATACATAGGGACTGCTCCAGCGGGAAGGTAAACGGCGTTTCCGTGTGCTGCTCTGGTTCACCAGAAGCGGCTTAGTCATGCTGGCCACATGACCTGGAAGCTGTCTGCGGAGAAACGCCGGCTCCCTTGGCCTATAGAGTGAGATGAGCACACAACCCCAGAGTTGGTCACAACTGGACCTAATGTTCAGGGGTCCCTTTACCTTTTTACATTAAAAAGCAAAATTCATACAGTGGTGCCCCGCAAGACGAATGCCTCGCAAGACGGAAAACCCGCTAGACGAAAGGGTTTTCCGTTTTGGAGGTGCTTCGCAAAACGAATTTCCTATGGGCTTGCTTTGCAAGACGAAAATGTCTTGCGAGTTCCTGCGGGTTTTTTTCCTCCTCCCCCCCTTTTTCCCAAGCCGCTAAGCCGCTTATCAGCTGATCTGCTAAGCCGCTAAGCCGCTTAACAGCTGATCCGCTAAGCCGCTTAACAGCTGATCGCTAAGCCGCTTATCAGCTGATCCGCTAAGCCGCTTAACAGCTGATCCGCTAAGCCGCTTATCAGCTGATCCGCTAAGTCGCTAAGCCGCTTATCAGCTGATCCGCTAAGCCCGCTAAGAGCGCTAATCCGCTAAGCCGCTAATGGGCTTGCTTCGCAAGACGAAAAAACCGCAAGATGAAAAGACTCGCGGAATGGATTATTTTCGTCTTGCGAGGCACCACTGTATTTTTTCACCATCCTAAATACATTCTCAGTGGATAAAGTGCTTTACCATTAATCAACATTAGGCTCGAACGAATGTTAGATGAAATCCGGGTTGGGGAATCTTTTTTCCCATCCAAGGGTTTTCCTCCCTTTTTCGGAGTGCCATGTGGCCAGAGGGGGAGAGGTTAAAAAGTAGGTGGATCAACAATGGTAAATGTTACCTTTGTGCTGTAGGCTATTTTCAACACACACACACATTCCTCTGTGGCAAATATTGCCCTGCTCAGGGGAAAATCTTAAGAGTACCTTTAATGTAGCACACCTTTAGCATAACCTCCACCATACCTCAGATGAATATAGGGACATTCTATTCCACATATCAGGGAATCTGATCCCTCCCCCTCACGGCAGACTGCCAGCAATAGATAGACAATAAGTTCTTACCGATGTATTTTAGTCAATGTTCAACAGAGAGACTCAGAACCGTTGCCTCGTGGGTTAATGGTATTGCTCTGAGTAATCTCCTCCCCCCTTGCTTTCTCAATCGTCAACAGCACCCCCCTCCTTACGGTGGCTGCTTAGGGCCAATTGCCTCTTAGCTCTCTGCTCTCCTACTTCCATGGCTCGCTGGGTCTGGGGAGAAGGGGGTTCTGGAATGCTCTCTAGTGATAATGTGTTAGCCATCTATTCCTGCTCTGCTTCTCCCATTATTTTCCAGCTTCCCCCCTCTTCTAACTTAGAGCTGTGACCCTCTGCAAACCACTTTTGTAAATCTATACTGTCCTCCTCTTCTTGGGAAGGTTCACCATTCCTCCTCCGATGCCCAGTCCCTGACACCACATCAGTATCATTGCTTGAGCATTTCCTACTGGTGAAGTACAAAATTTATGAAAAGAAACACGCAAATCTGCAGTATTTTAAGCACAGAAATCTTTGAATTTATGTATTGTGTTTAGGGAGGCCTGTGGGGAAAAGAAAACTCCAAATCAATAAATACAACTATACGTGTGTGTTGTGACTATGTGATGTCATCATGCATTCATGAGCATTTTGGAAGCATGATAACTTTGAACAACTACTATTATTGCACTTGTGCAGGTGTATGATATTGCTTCTCCCAATGAACTGATGCAGGCAGACAAAAACACACATACTCTTGATGGCTGGGGAAACAGACCAGGCCAAGATAGTGCAAAGCAGCTCCTCCCTGCTTAGTCCTCTGTAGATCTGCTCCCCCAAGGTTCATCCTACTCAGAGTAGACCCATTGAAATTAATGGACAAGTCTAACTTGGGTCCATTAATTTCAGTGGATCTGCGCTGAGTAGAATTTTGTTGGCTAAAACCTATAGTCTGCACGTGCGCGCGCGCACACACGCACACACACACACATGTAGCCAAGCGTAATTCAGATTCTTAGACAACAAAAACTGGATTCAGCGGTCTGCTTACATTAGGCAATTCTGAATGTTTATTACTGCTAAGTTGTTTGGCTACATGTAGTCATGGAGACTGACAAAAAGCTATGAAATACACCAAAGCTCTGTCTTCTCCATTGGAAAAGCTACCATCACTGCCATCTCATCTAGTTTCATCCCTCTGAATCAGGGGTAGGGGACTTAAGACCCGGGGGGCCGGATGCGGCCCAATCACCTTCTCAATCCGGCCCATGGACAGCCCGGGAATCTATGTGTTTTTACATGAGTAGAATGTGTCCTTTTATTTAAAATGCTTATTGGGGGCAGTTGTTGCAGCCTGGGGCAGTTGCAAGGAGGAAGTGGAAGCATCAGGAGTATTCTGTGTCGGGTCAGGCTCTTTGGAGCTGGGTGAGACTTGGCGCTGCGGTGAGGGGCTGGGAGCTGTGGGTGAGGGGAGGAACTTCCAGAGCAGACTAGATGGAAGGTTCTGGGAGTCTGGTCCTCTCTGGAAGTTTTAAAAGGACCCCCTCCCCCGCTGCTGCTCCTCACTCCAGTTCAGAGCCGATCTCCCCACCTGGCACCCTTTTAATAATTTCTCTTGTTTTGTTTCCACTACACTTTTAAATTGTCACAACTGTTGTCGTGTAAGAGCAGTGCTGTTTTTCTAGAAAAAGAGGTGCCAGAACTCACCATGAACACCTCCCTTGTTCTCTTATAATAGCAATGGTGCCTACCTGAGAGGTGCCAGAACTGAGTTCCAGTGAATTCCTGCTAAAAGAAAATGCCCTGGGTAAGAGGCATTGAGCTAGTTGCTTAAAAGGGAGGGGTAAAGGAGGGGGCACCTTGTCGCAGCTCCTAGGGGATCCCCTTGAGGGATCTTGGAGGCAGCAATTTCTGTCCAGAAGTTCAGCTTGTGGACTGACAGGCCATGGCACCTCCTGCCGGTGGCCAGGGGAAGTTCATTGGATAGCGTTTCATGCCAGGGTGAGTAACCGTGATGGTCAAAAGCAGGGGTCAGCTAACTTTTTCATCAGGGGGCCGGTCCACTGTCCCTCAGACCTTGCGGGGGGCCGGACTATATTTTGGAAAAAAAATAAATGAACGAATTCCTATGCCCCACAAATAACCCAGAGATGCATGTAAAAACACTCTGATTCCCAGACTGTCCGCAGGCCGGATTTAGAAGGCGATTGGGCCGGATCTGGCCCCCGGGCCTTAGTTTGCCTACCCATGGTCAAAAGATAAGCTTATCAAGCAGCAAATGGGCTATGTGATCACATGGATTGATGCCTGATGCCTTCATCAAACCTGTTGCTCTGTAATCAGTAAAACTGTAGCCTAATTCTATCCAACTCAGACTGGTTTTTCCTTATCCATCTCACCACTACATCCAAGCACGGATCTAGAGACTGCCCAGCCTCCCCCAACACAGATGTTATGGAAAAAGAGACCTTAGTGTCATCAGCATATTGATGCCCACTTGCCCGCAAACTCATAATTACTTCATATAGATGTAAAATGGCAACAGTTCACTTATTATTTGTTAATGTTGGGTAACAATGTTATGAAAATTATAATGAGAAAATAACTAGACAACAATATATAATATTTATTTCTGAGCTGAGACTCCAATACTTTGGCCACCTCATGAGAAGAGAAGACTCCCTGGAAAAGACCCTGATGTCAGGAAAGATGGAGGGCACAAGGAGAAGGGGACGACAGAGGACGAGATGGTTGGACAGTGTTCTCGAAGCTACCAGCATGAGTTTGGCCAAACTGCGGGAGGCAGTGGAAGACAGGAGGGCCTGGCGTGCTCTGGTCCATGGGGTCACAAAGAGTCGGACACGACTAAACGACTAAACAACAACAACAATTCTATCCAACTCAGACTGGTTCTTCCTTATCCATCTCGCCACTACATCCAAGCACGGGTCCAGAGACTGCCCAGCCTCCCCCAACACAGATGTTATGGAAAAAGAGACCTTAGTGTCATCAACATATTGATCCCCCTTGCCCACAAACTCATAATTACTTCATATAGATGTAAAATGGCAAAAATTCACTTATTATTTGTTAATGAAAATTGAAATGAGAAAATAACTAGACAACAATATATAATATTTATTTCTATACAGTCACCATTGGAGCAAATCACATCTCTAGACAGACATTATTTTAACAGCAGCTGCAGAAAAACCATGGTCTGATACCTTTTTCTTGGAATATAAGAAAAAGCATAAACATTCTAGAGAAAGAATGCATGGACGTTAAAGACAGAGGCTGTAAAATAGGTGGCATGCAACAACCAGGTTTCCGAATGAGTATTACTGTACTGCAAACATATTTAATGTAAGATGCTATGCATGAGACAAATTATTCGGGCCGCTTAAAAGGTTAGTGGCATTGCTGCTTGTTGTCTGACTGCTTTGTGCAAAAGCAGAGTGCTTCTTATAGCACAGGAGATCCCACACCTGCTTTTGACACTTTGTAGAAGCATAATAATAAATTAAGGGATCAATGCAGCAGTTTATGGACCCAGTGCAGACTGCTAAGATGTAGGCAAAATACAGGCTTTCAAGGGGTTGATCAGATGAGATGCGCAAGCTGTGCACTAGTAATAGGACATTTGAAGGACCAAAACAAATAATAAAAGAAGACAAGACTGCTACAGACAGGAGAATGGCACGTCTCTTTTTAGCAGTCTTTGTAGCAACACTGGATGAAGAAAGTTTCCATATAATGCACACATAAGAGGTGACGGAGATTAATAACGGTATAAAAAAGAACAAAATAGATAATGCAGAAAAGTAATGCCGGAATATAGCCATAATAACAGAGATATCTAATATATCGTGACAGGTTGTAATATTTAACCGGGATAATCTCTGTGTTTGCTCACTGACAATCAGAGGTATCACCCCAGCTATAGCCAGAAGCCAGATGAGAAAGCAGACCAGTGAGGCCCGTCTTGCTGTGCGCCAGGATAGGGACTGCATTGGGTACACCACAGCCAGGAAACGGTCCACGCTTATCACCATCATCAGCAGGATGGAGCAGTACATGTTGCAGTAGAAGGCGGCAGCGACAAATCGACACATCACAGGCCCAAAGATCCAGTTGTTTCCAGAAAAGTTGTAGACAATCTTAAAAGGAAGCAGACTCACAAAGAGGACATCTGCAGAAGCCAGGTTGAGCATGTACACCACAGCTGGCTTTTTAAGCCTTAATTTGACCACAAACATGAGAATTGCCATAATGTTTAAAGGAAGGCTGAAAATAAACACAGCAGTGTGGAGTGAAGGAACAAAGCGAGTCATCCATGGACCAGTCAAGTATTTTTCAGCTTGTTTTGTGATAGATTGATTGGAGTTGTTTACATCATGATTATAATATACAGGGAAAGCAAAACGAAGAACGGGAGATGTGGAATCTGCAATACGTAAATCAGATATATAAATGGCCAGGTTAACAATGTTACAGAAGTCAATACACCAACTCTGGTTTACTTATGAGAATATTAATTCAAATGAAGTTATAGATTTGGCTTTAATTAATAGGGTACAGTGGTATCTCGGGTTACAAACACTTTGGGTTACAGACTCTGCTAACCCCGAAGTAGTACCTTGGATTAAAAACTTTGCCCCAGGATGAGGACAGAAATTGTGCGGGGGCAGTGGAAGGCCCCATTAGCTAAAGTGGTACCTCAGGTTAAGAACGGTTTCAGGTTAAGAACGGACCTCCAGAAAGAATTAAGTTCGTAACCAGATGTACCACTGTATTTTAAAAATTAGTGGTGTGGACAAGATTTACATTGCTATCCCTTCTCCCTGGCTTTCCCTATTCCAAATGAGAAACTTCAGTGTATGGTTTTACATGAAAATGTGAGATAATAACAGCATTTGGAGGGCCATGCATTCCCTGTCTTAGACTTCTGACTAGGCTTTTCCTGCTTTTAGGCTGTGTACACATTACTGTTTAATCCTGCTCCAGTGTGCTTTCACCATCAGTGTTTGAACCCAGGTACACAGGATGTTAGCTACAATCCATCTGTATCCCATTGCTTCATGAGAAATACTCTCATTCAATGTGCATTTCCTCAAACTAGATTCCATTCAAATTGAAAACGGAAGCCCTGATTAAGCTGAGGTATGAACTGGAATTCAGTTCAGTGAAACCAATCATTATATTTTATTATTTTTGTTTTGTTTTTAAATGATGCAAGTCACTTGGAGACTTTTTATGTGTTTGATAAACTGAATATTAGAAATATTTGGATATAACCACTGCAAAGCAGATTTCTCCCCACCTTACAAGGATATTCTCCCTCCTCTTTTAAAACCCTTCAACTTGGTTCTTCCTCCATATCACAATCATTTGGAAAAGGAAGAGAAAGTGAATGTTCCCTGAAACAATTGCACAATATAAACACATTGCTTTAAATATTAAATTGTGGAGAAAGGATGTTGGGTTGTACTTACTGTTTGCACTTGCCGTGCTAAATATGGCGGAGACTATACTGAGCAAAGAAAAGAGGATCTTGAGGGAAGCGCCTGTTTCTGCCTCAGAGGTGCACCTCATCTTTGGTTCTGCCTAGAAGAAATTGCAAGGATTTCCCTGAAAATCAGCTTATTTTGCCTCAGAATACAGAACCCTCACTGAGATCTAAATCCAGCTGTCATCTCCTTGTCCAGTTTGGGCTTGAATGTTGCCATACATCAACAGAAGGGGCAGAGTCAACCCCAACTGTCATCACATTGCTTCATCCTAGAAGCAGCAGAGGGGTTTTTTAATCTCTCTCTTCTGCCCAATTCCCAAAGCGCTATATGAAAACTCTCAGGCAACTCTTCTGTTCTCTTTACTTTTCTAAAAGATGCTTCCTAAAAGCAAATAATTTCTGGGAATCCCATTATGAGGCAAGTAATTGATATAGAAGCAATTGTTGTGGTTTTCCATTTATCCATTTTCAGCAAAGAAAGAAGATTTAGGGCTCCTAAATAACATTAACAGATAATTTTTCATTTTCTTATATATTTTCTCAGTGGATAAAGTGCTTGACTATTAATCCACTTTAGACCTGAATGAATGTTAGCCGTGGGCGTAGCCAGGATTTTTGCTGGTGGGGGGAAAGGACGTTTGTTAGAACCATGCTATCTGTGACATGATGGGTCAGCTAGTTAAGTATCTTTATTTATTTACTTGAGCTGTCCTCCCTCTGGCTATGCCCATGATGTTAGCTGAAATCAGGGATAGGGGACCCTTTTCAAGCCACAGGTCACACTCTTTTTTTCTGGTGTAGTGGTGGATGGGGCCAGAGGCTACAAAGTGGGCTACAGTAGGTGATGTTCATTCAGAAAGAGGAAAGTAGACATAGTCCACTCCTTCACATTTGTGGGGAAGTGACATTTGGAGGTGACATTTGTGGGGAATTGCAGTCAAATATAACTAGCAAGCATGGAGTTCATTAATGCATGAAGGGGTTAAGACTACAGAAATGCATTCCTAGACTCAGGTTATGCCCCTCACCTGGGAGGAAGTTAAGCTTCCTCCTTATTTGTTCTCTTTCACCATGTGAACTCACTGCAATAGGATGTGCTTGAACTCGCTTGCTATGAACTCAGACCATATGCTTAGATGTCATGAACACACCAGCCCAAAGCCAAGAAGTACAGCCTGAGATAGAAGGCAGGCAGGCAGGCAGAAGAAGAACAGAGAGACTTGCAGACTTCGTTCTGCCCGGACGCTGAGGTCCAGTGCTGAGGGCCTTCTGGCAGTTCCCCCGCTGCGAGAAGCCAAGTTACAGGGAACCAGGCAGAGGGCCTTCTCGGTAGTGGCCCCCGCCCTGTGGAACGCCCTCCCACCAGATGTCAAAGAGAAAAACAACTACCAGACTTTTAGAAGACATCTGAAGGCAGCCCTGTTTAGGGAAACTTTTAATATTTGATGAATTATTATATTTTAATATTTTGTTGGAAGCTGCCCAGAGTGTCTGGGGAGGCCCAGCCAGATGGACAGGGTATAAATAAATAATAATTCTTCTTCTTCTTCTTCTTCTTCTTCTTCTTCTTCTTCTTCTTCTTCTTCTTCTTCTTCTCAGACAGCTGGAACCAGTGGGCTGACAACTCCCCCCTCTGAAGCTGGCAGGAATGCCGCTTATCAGCTCAGGAGAGGCGGGCTGGAGGGAAGCCAGCTTTCTCAGGAATCACAGTCACTCACAGCACAAGGGAGGGAGAGCAGTTCCTCACCGGAAGGGGAGGTAGTTGACCCCATCAGTCCCAGGGATAGACAAATGGGGAAAGTCCAAGACAGAAGATGACCCCTGAAATGTTAGGGTAAGAGGTTCAGGATATTCTGCAGGAGCCGGAAAGATTTTTCAGAAGGGTCAATTTGATTGTGATGTATGGTTGCTCAGAGAGAGCAGTCGGAGGCTAATTGCTTGTAAGCAATAAATCTTTTGTTAAATTACTTCTTGCGTGCTGTTTCTCAAGCCGGCAGATCCTGACATTAGAGCTATTTCACTATATTTTGTATCCCAAGATTTCTACCTATGTTTTTCTTGCTGTTGAATGGAATAACACATGAATCTGACCTTTGGAGTTTTGTAAGTAAAGCATCTAAACTTACTAAATGGTGTAGTCTATTCATTGAGAGAAGAGTAGAAACAGGAAAGCGATGTATATGGACTAAATGGGATATTTAAAATAAGGTTACCCGATTTTTTTCAATGAATCCGGGGACGCAATAAATAAACAAACAAACAAACAAACAAACAAACAAATAAATCACATTCAGGACGTTGATGCTGCAGCATGAGCCTGGGCAGCCTCTGAGTTGTTGGTTCTTCGGTAGCGGTGGTGGAGGAGAAGTGGTGCGTGGTGGGTCAGGCATGGAAGGTAGAGAAGGCGGGCCAAAAGCGGCAGTGGCAAGGCTCGGGCAATGCAATGCCTCCCTTCCCATCGGAGCAGCCTTGGTCCAGTATACCTGAAGGAGCTTTTCCACCCCCATAGTTCTACCTGGACACTGAGGTCCAGCACCGAGGGCCTTCTGGCGGTTCCCTCACTGTGAGAAGCCAAGTTACAGGGAACTAGGCAGAGGGCCTTCTCAGTAGTGGCACCCGCCCTGTGGAATGCCTTCCCATCAGATGTCAAAGAAATAAAAAACTATCTGACTTTTAGAAGACATCTGAAGGCAGCCCTGTTCAGGGAAACTTTTAATATTTGATGAATTATTATATTTTAATATTTTCTTGGAAGCTGCCCAGGGTGCCTGGGGAAACCCAGCCAGATGAGCAGGGTATTAATAATAATAATAATAATAATAATAATAATAATAATAATAATAATTTCCTTATATGTTGCCCAGCCCTTTCTCATATTCAATTTCCCCCCACAAAAATAACTTCAAATGGGGAGAACCACCATGGTGCTTTCTGCTCTAATAATTTTTTGTATTTCTCCCATACTACACATAGTGACTTTCTCACTAGATGGTTCAGGAATCTTCTGTGTACTTTAACTTTTTCATACCATAGATACGCATGCCAGCCAAATCTGTCATCGTGACCCTCCAAATCTAAAATATCTGTATTTTGTAATGTTATCCATTCT
Source organism: Podarcis raffonei (assembly GCF_027172205.1). Taxonomy (NCBI): domain Eukaryota; kingdom Metazoa; phylum Chordata; class Lepidosauria; order Squamata; family Lacertidae; genus Podarcis; species Podarcis raffonei. The sequence continues at coordinate 28,933,147 of NC_070612.1, forward strand.
CGGAGCCAGCAAAGACAGGACACCTCATAATATAACCTATAATCTGTCAGAGAAAAGTTGTCTCTATCTTTAGAATCTATTAATAATTTATGCTTTATTATTGGCTTCTTCTCCTGCCAGATAAATTTTGAAATATCTTTTTGCCATTCCTTGAAGTGTGCTGCCCTGCTGATCATGGCTACTGATTGAAATGAAAACAACATTCTTGGCAATACATTCATTTTTACCATAGATATCCTCACCCAAAATGATAAATTCATCCTTCCCAAACCTCCAGATTTCTCTTTACTTCTTTCCAAGTAGATAAATAATTATCCTTATAAACATTAATATTCTTTGCTATCAAACTCCTAAATACTTAACTTTTTATCTATTGTCAACTCTGTAATATTTTGTAGACCTTTTTAGATGTTGCTCTGTCATATTTTTCACCAGCATTTTCGTTTTACTCTTATTCAGCTTAAATTCTGCTACTTGACCAAATTCATAAATCTTCTCCAATACCCTCGGTAAGCTTGCCATTGGGTCTTCTACTGTTCAAACCAGGTGCCTTACTAATAATACTCCCGTTTCTCTCAATATGTCATTTGCAGAGAGGCATAATGTCTTGCCCCCATTTCATAAGAGCAGTTATTCAATGCCATAGGCAGTGATTCAATGCAAAGTATTTTGTCAGGTACGCTGGCAAGCAAGGGAGCTTCCCCTTCTCTCCGGGGGCTTCCGATAAGAAATAACGAGCCTTTGGCAGGTTTATAGTCCATTTTATTTACAACAACATACTGAGAGCAGCATCAAGCCGTCCCCCTTCACCCTCCCCTTCTGCAGCAAGAAGCACTCCACGGGCCACCTGTCCCTCCCCTGTGCTTCCGTTGTTCCTGGACCCTTTCACTCCTCTGAGTTCTAGGGGAGGGAGGGACTTCCCCACCACTCTCTATTGAAGAAAGTCCTAAAGGCTCCCTCCTCCTGGTTGCCTAGCTACTATCTCAAAACTGTGCAGCTCTTCCCCCGACTGAGCAGCTTCTGAATCTGCTGGTCTCTCTGATTCTGGGAATGTGTAAGGCGGGGTGCGAATCTTCCGCTTGCTCCTTTGTCAGAGGCTGCTCTGTCTGTGCCTGCATTCCTTCACCCTCAGAGTCAGTCTAGTCTCTGGCATCTGATTCAGACATGTTTAAATGCTCTATATCCTATAGAAATAAATACATAGACATCAAAGGCTGTGAACCAGTATCCACCTCTGTGACATGCAAAACCCAATTTTATGAATGAGTACATTACATCAGATATAACTGTGTAGTTGCAAACCACCTTGAGATTTATACAAAAGGCAATTAATAAACTAACAAGATAAAATGCTATGCTCTGGATCAGGGGTCCTCAAACTTTTTAAACAGGGAGCCGGTTCACTGTCCCTCAAACACTGTCGGGGGCTGGCCTACAGCTTTTTAAAAATGCATATTTACGCGGCAGTCTCTATTTTTTACCCAAGGGTAGACCCGTTGACATGAGTGGCCATGCCCAACCCGGGTCCATTCATTCCAGTGGGCCTGCCCTCTGTGTAAAAGTTTAGTTGACATCACATCCCACCAGACCGTAACAACTCCTGGGTAAGTACGCACCATGCAATATTGAGGCAAGGTCTCTGTGTGCTTGCACAAATCTTCTTGCAATGATCATCCCCTCTGGTTTGCATGCTCTGCTTCACCGCGGGGAGGTGGAGAATAGCCCAAGCCTGGTTACCTGCAACGGCAGCGGCGCCTCTTTTTTCCTCATACAGTGGCACCTCAGGTTACATACGCTTCAGGTTAAATACGCTTCAGGTTACAGACTCCACTAACCCAGAAATAGTACCTCGGGTTAAGAACTTTGCTTCAGGATGAGAACAGAAATCGTGCTCCGGCGGCTCGGCGGCAGCAGGAGGCCCCATTAGCTAAAGTGGTGCTTCAGGTTAAGAACAGTTTCAGGTTAAGAACGGACCTCTGGAACGAATTAAGTACTTAACCTGGGGTACCAGTGTATCCCTCATGCCCGGAAAGGGGCCATGCAGCAGTGTTGGGGAGGAGAAGAAGCAGCAGCAACAGCAGGAGCGGCAATGGCAGACGAGGAGGAAGAGGTGTCGGAGGAGGCCGACGGGAAGCCAGGGGCCCTTGCCAAGCACGCACTGTCACCATGGGAAAAGCCCCGCTCAGGTGATGGGGTCAGCAGCGCTGCCTCCGCTTTGCTCTGTGCCGTCGCCTCCCCTGCATGCAAATCCAAACGTCACAGCTTCGGATCGGCTGCAGGAGCTTCCTGTGGCCAATCCGAAGCCGCACCAGCATCGTCGCCCACCCAGAAGCCGTGCCAGCACCACGGAAGTCAGTCCCTGTGCGGCGAGGCGTCCGCAGTGCGCAGGGACTGATTGAGTGGTGGCAGAGTCCACGGGCTGGATTTGCGAGCCTGGGGGGCCGCATCCGGCACCCGGGCCGTAGTTTGCCGACCCGTGCTCTGGGCAAATGATTAAAAGCTATATTCATGAGGTTTCCATATTACTGCTTGAAAACTGAATGCTCCTTTCCAGATCAGAATGCTTTCTATAGCAAAGGAGACGCCAGACCTGCCTTTGACACTCTGAAGAGGCATAATAATAAATCAAGGGGTCAATGCAACAGCTTATGGAAGTGATACAAGTGGCAAGCGTGCATGCAAACAAGAGATTTGCAACCTGCTGTTCAGGCAAAAGGCTGAAGATTTGCAGCATAAACGTGACATTTGTTGGACCAAAACAAATAATAAAAGAGGACAAGACAGCTACAGACAGGAGAATGGCACGCTTCTTTTTACCTGGCTTTGTAGCAACATTGGATGAAGAAAGTTTCTTTATAATGCACACATAACAGGTACCAGAAATTAGTAATGGTATATAAAAGAACAAAATAGACACTACAGAAAAGTAACGATAAAATGTCTTAACTGTAGAGACAGCTAGTGAGTCAAGACAGGTGGTAATGTTTAAGCGAGGGAATCTTTCTGTTTGCTCCTTGAGAAGCAGAGGAATCACTCCAGCTATGGCTATAATCCAGATGGCAAAACAGATCAAAGCAGCCCGTCTTGGTGTGCGCCATGATAGAGACTGCATTGGATACACCACTGCCATGAAACGGTCAACGCTTATGGTCACCATCAGCAGGATGGAGCAGTACATGTTGCAGTGAAAGGCAGACGTGATGAAACGACACATTTCCGGTCCAAATGTCCAATTGTTTCCAGAAAAGTGGTAGATGATCTTAAAAGGAAGCACAGACACAAAGAGGACGTCGGCAAAAGCCAGGTTGAGCATGTACACTGTAGCTGGCTTCTTAAGCCTTATTTTGACCACAAACACGAGGATTGCCATAATGTTTAAAGGAAGACTGAACATAACAACAATAATGTGGACTGAAGGAACAAACCAAGTTACCCATGGACTAGTTATGATTGTTTCAATGTCCTCTGAGAGGTGAATGGACTCTGTGTTTTGACTGTGGATGTCCAACTCATTCTCATGTGTAGAAGGACTGACTAAAATTGGCAAGAGGCTCCTAGCCGTCTCTAAGGATGAATCTGAAAGGAGAGGCAATATAAAATCAATTATGTCAACACCAGCATAACATTCAGTATTACTCTCTTCATCAGAATATAAATTCAGACTACTAAATTACAGATTTGTATTGTCCAATCTGGATTATTAGGATTGTTGTTGCTAATTTTGATTTGTGATCCCTTCCCTTTCACTGTAAGGTCGTCGGAGGGGTTTGTGCTAATACAAATAATGTTGAAACCCCTTCCTTCCTTTTTTATTTTATGTTGAAACACTTTATTACTTTGGAGGTCCCCCTACTACAAATCAGTTATTTCCTTCTCAATATGTCCCCTTTTCTGCTCCTATTCTATAGGAGTAGAGAGTAGAGAGTAGAGAGTATGCTGCAAATACTGTGTCCCATATGTTAAAAGCTATCAAGAGTCCACAGAGCACAGGTCAGTCGAAAGCGCTCCCAAGGAGTTGCTAGAAAGCTTATGCCTCTAAGGAGGTACATTTTGCAATAGTGGCTTAAAGAATGTCAAATGAGCATAAAAACGATAAAACAATACAAATTTCACTGCACAACAGACATCACACAAATTTCAGAGATGGGACATGCAAAACCTAAAAATGATTTAGATGCACTCTAACTGATTTGGGGATGGAATTCCTTTTAAATCAAAACCTAAATATCTAATGTAATGCACATATATTTGAAAAAAAATATATATTCCCAAAGCTTGACTTCCTAGTAGAAGAATATTCTCTTCAATCCTTCAATCACAATTGGTGCTATTCAGGGCTCCCCCCCCCAGCTGGAACTCACCGGACATCAGTTCCGACACCTCTCAGGTGGATGCCATTGCCATTATAAGAGAACAAGGGGGTGTTCGCGGGGAGTCCCGACACCTCTTTTTCTAGAAAAATAGCACTACCATCCAAAAAGAATATAAGAAGGGTCTGGCTAGATCAGGAATGGCCATCTAGCCTAGCACCCTGATCTCACAGTGGCCCCCCAGAAGCGTGTGGGAAACTCATAAGCAAGATTCAAGAACAAAGCACTCTCCCCTCCTATTGTTCCAGCAACTGGGTTTAGAAGCATTTCTGTCTCCAGCTGTGGAGGCAGCGCATAGCCATCATGGCTGGAAACAGCATTAAGAGCAGCAAGAGAGGAGCAGTAGAAGCTGGGACAATGGCAAAGCAGGTCAAACTTTTGCCATCATCTCCCTGCTTTGCTTTGCTGCTACTGTCCCCCGCCCTGAAGAGAAGGGAGAAATGATGGACCCCCCCCCCCCGGAGGATGTTGGACCCACCCGCTGCAGATTCGCAGCAGCTGGCCTGATGGCAGACTTCTAGGTGTGGTGGGGAGATTAAGGGGGGAACTGCTGGTTTGATGTGAATGGTTTTTGGACTAGGGAGGGGGGTTGAGGTTTGATTTATCTGCTCATTAGTGGATGGGAGTATTGCTTTGCTTATTGTTTGAGGACTGCTAATGTTGTTTGCTGCTGTTTATGGGGCTCGTGTGTTGTTATTCTATCACTTGTATATTGTATGAAAGATTACTTTATTATATGATTCCCCCCTCTTTCCTCACCCTGTGGTAGTGTGGATGTGCACATGTTTTGCTTTAATATAAGCTGCTGGAACACCTTCGAGTGATACGTGACTAATTAAAAAATAGTAAAGGTAAAGGTAAAGGACCCCTGGATGGTTAAGTCCAGTCAAAGGCGACTATGGGGTTGTGGTGCTCATCTTGCTTTCAGGCCGAGGGAGCCGGCGTTTGTCCACAGCCATCTTTCCGGCTCATGTGGCCAGCATAAATAAACCGCTTCTGGCACAATGGAAAACCTTGATGGAAGCCAGAGCGCACGGAACTACCTTTTACCTTCCTGCCGCAGCGGTACCTATTTATCTACTTACACTGGTATGCTTTAGGACTGCTAGGTTGGCAGAAGCTGGGACAGAGCAATGGGAGCTCACCCCATCACGCAGATTCGAACTGCCGACCTTCTGATTGGCAAGCCCAAGAGGCTCAGTGGTTTAGACCACCGCTCTCCTCCATGAATTTGTCCAATCTTCCTTTAAAGCCACCTAGGTTGGTGGACATTACTGCCTCCTGTGGAACTGAGTTCCCTAGTTTAACCATGCACCGTGGAAAGAAGTATTTTCTTTTGCCTGTCCTGAATCTTCCAGCGTGCAACTTCATTGGATGCCCATGAGTTCTAGAGTAAAGATGGTGAAAGACTTTTCTCTATTCACTTTCTCTGTGCCGGGCATAATTTTAAAATAAAATTCAATCATGTCACCTCTCATGTGCCTTTTCAAACTGAAAGGTCCAAAAATGCTCCAGTTTTTCTTCGTAGGGGAGTTGCTCCATTCCCTGGATCATTTTGATTGCCCTTTTCTGAACCCTTTTCAACAATAATGGTTTCTGCATGCCGGCAGAATGGACTTCCACTCACGGAACGGGCCTTACCCTTCCTGTCACACAAAATTGGGCATCACACAATGCTTAAGGCAAGATGGAATGCCAGCCAAGTAGAGAAGAGCGTCATAAATAAGTAGACCGCCCCCCCCTTCTGCTTGCATTGTGCAAATTAAAGCATGTTAAATCATTCACAAACCACGGTAAGGGTACTTACTGTTTGCTCTTACTGTGCTATGTAAGGTGCAGAGTATATTAAGCAGAGAAAATATCTTCAGAGTTCGGCCCATTATTCCTCCAGAGGCACACCTCAGCTTTTGCTGCCAGGTTTCTTAAAAAGGCTGCAAGGATTTATCTGAAAGGCATGTTCTCCTGACCCATTAAGTTCTCTAAGATCAAATTCCACTCTTCATCTTTTCATCCAGTTTGGGCTTGACTATTAGCTTAAAGCAATTGGAGACCCAGAGCTAACCCCCTACTGTCAGAAAAGCAACCTTCAAAGAGACAGGACTAAGAAAGAGGGAGGAATGGGCTTTTTATTTCTCCCTCCTAGCTGCTTTTCAAAGCTTCATAAAAGACTGCTTTCATGAGAGTAATGAGAGTCATCATATTAATAGGAGGAATTATCTACATGGTTTGGCATCTTTCATGTTTGTTCTCAAAAGATGCTTTCTGAAAAACAAAATATTTCTGAAAATCACATTATGACCCATGTAATGGATACTGATGTGTTTGGATGGTTTTGAACGTTTCCATTTTCAGGGTGGGACGGACAATTAAACCTCATTAATGAACAGAATGTATCCCTTTTCCCTATCTTGAGTACCTGTAAGTGCATGAAGTGCTTTACTATTAGTCTCTTTTCTCATCACAATAACTCTTGTGATGGGATTGTGACTTCCAGGATAATTCATGGCTGAGCATCCATTCGAAAATCCACTCCATTTCACTTTTGATGCTATTACACCATTCCAGAGTCCATTGTCACTGTGAGAACAAGCAAAAGGTAAGGCCAGATGTGTTTAGAAGTGTTAGGAGATAGTCCCATGATTTGAGCTGAGAACACATGCTACAAGTACCTTGCTGAAATTGGGCATTACAACATTACCCAGCTGGATCTGGAGAAAAGCACATCTAGTCTAGACTCTTGTTCCCCATTTGGTCAGCTAGTGCCTGAGAAGCTTAGAAACAGCACATCATTGAGGACAAGTCCTCTCGCACTGTTGTTCCACAACAGTTGCCATTCAGAGAGCAGAGCTCAGATCTACTGAAGCTAGGGGAGCCTCTGGTGGTCAAAGAGCACAATTGCAGTCAAAGCTAGGTGCCTGGCCAGGGTTGAGGTCTCCATGGATCGACAAATACAGCACTCTTGCTAATATTGGCGGTAGCAAGATGCAGAAAGGGAGCAGGAGTGTGTCTGCTTGGAGCCACTGGTATCTTCACGTGTTGGCTCTGTCCAAATTGTTTGGGAAACCTCTGATTCATTTTAGTCTCTGTACACAAGTTTGTATCTGCAGAGTCCTTCAGTACTGATTCTGTAGTGATGGAGTTGTTATCCTGTCCATGTGCTCAGATAAATGTTTGAACAGTCCTATTGCTTTTCCCTATTTAAGACAAGTAAAACAACTTCTGATCAGGTTTGGCCATTGTGAAAGTGGCACCTCCAGGGGAATAGATAGAATAATGGAATTGATGCTTGCTTTTTCACTTGGCTGGTGGCACTTCTTGCTTGAAGGACACTGGCACCCCTCCCCATGCTTTCAGGTGTTTATGAAAATGGTAAAAGGTGCAAGTCAAAATAATGTGACCATGTTAGGACATGATTTTGCCATAGTAACGCCAACCCAGCTCCCTTGGTCATCTACCATCAACAGTCCACTTTGGGAAGGATTCTGTAGGGTAACCAGCCTCATAATACTGTCCTGTGGGATTAATCTGAAATAGGGTTGCTGTATTTCAAAAAGTTAAATTCCTGAGCTTTTTTCAAAGAAACTCACCAAAATTGTTAAGCTTTTTGGGGAAAACCGAACCACTGCTTTTCCCGCCTGGTTGCCATACATCTGGGTTTCCTCTTGTCATTTTGCAGATTCAGCAAAATTCCCCCAACACCAATTTTCCTGATCTATGGCAAGCCTACTTTGAAATAGGTGGATTTTGTTGTTTTTAGGTAGTGCATTGCCTACTAATTTGACCCTTTCCAATCACTTTCTGTTGTAACTTTATAGACAATACACCTTGCCACTTTTATTTATTGTATTTTTATGTTTTGAGTTTGTTTGTGCCACATTTTTGTGTTCAAGAGTTATCCCCCTTCTGCCTTCCCCCTTTAGTTGAACGGCTGGTGAGTGAGAGTTCCTTTTCATTCCTGTTAGTATCCTTTATTTCCATTTGATATTGTGTATTTTTGCAGTGTTATCCCCTTTTCCTCTTCTCAGATGTCTACAAATTTTCAGACCAACTGTATAAAAAACAATAGACGGGAAGGATTAACAAACATTTTATTCACCCAGAAATGTTCACTTTTGCCCTTGTGGAAGAATCACTATGACTATCAGTTTTAAATCTAGCAGGTTTCATCTCCTGGCAGTGAAAGAGATAAATAGATATAGATAATAGATAGATAGATGATAGATATGTCATACAGCTAAGTCAAAACGCAGTCAAAATTCACAGTAAAAAAGAAAAAAATTACTGAGGCAAACAGACTTCTTTATAAACACTGTACAAACAATAATGGAAAAGAGAAAAGTATGACTTCCTGTAACTGAAACAATATTTGTACAACTTAAGGGTTCCTGCATTGGGAGATATCTGCCTGCAATTTGGCAGGCTTAATCCACTCTGGAGAAACTCCTCTTCCCGTAAATTTCATCCACATCAGTAAAAATGAGGGCGGGGTTTAGCCATTTTCACATCTCTATAACAATGAATCATGGGAAACAGAGCTTCCTTTTGAACAAAGCTGATATGGACACAGATTATGAGTCAAATGGGATATATCAACTTGGAAAAGTTAGGGCTGTTTCATAAAGCAGTTCTCTTGGTCCACATTGATACTCATATAATGAGATGCTTATATGTCCCAACACTGCCACACATACACATTCTGGAACTTTTTGCAGTCCAGGTATAAAATAACTGCAAATACTTACAGGATTCAACAAAGGCTGCAATTAAGTAAAACCCTTGAAAGATTACAAGAACGTTTTATCTGGGATGGTTATAAAGAAGCTCAAAGGTCAGTTCATGATCCTGACCCACTATCTTGCCCAACTCATGGAGGCACATTGGAATAACAAAACAGGTACTAGACACAAACACATGGAGAGAAACATAGTGTTACAGAGGTTGGGTACCATCTCTGCTGAGCTGTAGAAAGATTCTTGGGAGATCCCAGTGCTCACTCACGGTCTGGGTTCCTTTGCAAATCAAGATGTGGCGGAGGCTGTCATACCTTTAAGAAATATGACCTATTCGCATATTTACACCTGAATTCAGATGGAAAGAGCCCAGATCTTACAGCATAGTCATCTCAAGAGGGGCTTCTTCCCCACAGCAGTGCAGCACCATTCATCATGTTAACAGCTTGGCTTATCACTCGCTAGCTATGTGAAACTGCCTTGGTTTGTGATCCTAAACTGAATGGCTCTTCTGGGTTTCAGTCAGGGGAGATTTCCAGCCCTACCTGGAGATGCCAGGGACTGGACCTCCTGGGAGCTTCTGCATACAAATCAGATGCTCTAGCCTATGAAGTAGGCATGCAATGGAAGTGATATTTTTAAAAAGCACACATACAGTAGCAGTATTGGATAACCTTTCTGTTGTCTATGGATTCAGCATTTTGGAGCAGAGCGATCCTACAGCAGAGAGAGATTCATGGTGGTGTTACCACTATTTCCTAAACTGTATCAGCTAGGGCAGGCCAAGGCAACTCACCTCCAATTTAAAGGAATGAACTATGCCATGCCTTAGGCCAGTGCAGCTTTTGCCTGGGGGCCTGAAGAACCTTGACTGGCCTGACATGCTGCCAAACTACTTTTTCAGTTCCTGTACCATAGACACCACAAAGACCATAGATTGCCCCTTCATTGTAGTTTAGCCTTATTGTGACTGAACAATAATGCAAGACCAAAATGCCTGATTCCTATAAACTGCCACAGTTACTTGTTTCTAACATTTAAAAAAATTATCTTTGTTGCTGTGGGATACAGATAGAAGATAAGTTTTAAGCAACCTGACTGAAGCTTTTGGAATATTCAAGGTTTACATGTTTCAGAGCAGCAATTTTTAAGTGAAAATATATCAGACTGGATATCATGTATGACAAACTTGTATCATGGCATAGGTATGAACACACAACAAATGAAGCAGATAAAAAGTTTATTATTGCTGCAGGTTAACTCAATTTTCAAACATAATAATAAACATCTGTCTATCAACATTATAGTTTTAAGAAAGCAAATACCATAATTTATTTGGTTAATATGAATATATAATAATATAACTTCCAAAAATTATGAAATATTTACACATTTTACTTATGTTTGTACATCAATAAAATTAAAAATATATGGTTAAATTACTTTACATTAAATGTATTTTGATAGGGATTTGACCCAGGAAGAAAATAGAAGTCAATACTGGGTCATATCCAAAGTCAGTCCAGCTCAGAGTAGACCCAGTGAAAATAATGGACATGAAGAACTTCGGTTCACTATTTTCAATGTGTACACTAGTATGTATAACCTAGTTGGTCACAACCATTAATATTCTTCCTATAACAGGTATTTCCTCCTATATCAAACCCAGCTAAATACCCTTTTATATCTTTTCACACACAAAAATGGAAAACAATATAGTAATGCAATACATCCCAAATAAAATTGTTAGAATGCTGAAAATACCTGCTGACAGATTAGCAGACACTTCTTCTCAGTTTTAAAATGCTGCTTTAGATTCTGAGTTTCAGGATACAAGCCTATATCTACTTGTTTAAGAGCAACGACAATTGAAATCAATAGGACTTACTTTTGAGTGGATAAGTAGTAGTTTTACTTCTCCCATTTGGTAATTATATTATCTACACTTAAACAAAATGTATGTTTAGAATGTTTAGATGTTGCTCCAGCAGAGGCAACTGTTGACAGAAGAGGAAGGGATGCAAATTTTGCTGATTTTCACAGCCTCCGGCACCATCCAAAAATCTGTTCTGAAGGTTTGGGAGAGCATCCAGAGTATGTTTTTCATAATTATGAAAACAGAAGGGAGGGAGAATGGGCAAAAAGTGTCCCCTTGCCTCTTGCATTAATGGATGCCTCTGTTGGATCAAATGCTTTTGCACTCACTAGATGCAACACTTTACTTTTTTGTTACATTAGAAACCCTATGGGATTCTAGAGTAGAAACTTGCAGTTTCTGTGCTAAAGAAATGCATCAGCTAAAAACCTAAATTCAACTGCTAATGAAAGTAAAAGTAATTTACATAAAGACAAGTAATATTTAATTAATTTTTATGTCCCAGGGCTCACTTGTAATTTTCCATTACTGAGTGCGAGTTAATTAGATTTTTATAATGATGCAGTGCCTCAGTCTGTTTTTAAAATGCATTTCACACACACGATCAAGGTACGACACATTTTAGGAAAAAACTAAGCTACAGAATAACTAAATCATCTGTAGAGAGGTACCCATCCAAAGCAAATACCTGTAGAAAATATATTCTGAACAGGACACATTGGAGTTTCACTCTATTTTAAAAGTAGAAACACATGTTCAGCATAAGACTTAAAGCAGAACCAGTTTGAAATAAATATGCCAGCATACCTTTTCTCTGATTCTTCAAATATTTGGACAACTACAAACTACTTGGTTGACAGTGTGATCTAGTCCGTGTTAAACCACATTAATAGAATGTAACTAGGCTATTCAGTGCATAGTTGTGATGGGTACAGAGTAACACCAACTAGCAACCAGTTCTGGCTAGTTATAACTTTTTGCTTCTATTCATGGAAGGATAACTCTGCTCATGGAAACAGCCATTTTATAAAGTACTGTGTCTCTTTATAAAGGAGCAAAAGGTTAGGATGCAAGCCAATCTGTTCTGTAAAATCAATATCCAGGTCTCAATCATGAGCCAAAAGTCCATTGTTTATATTCAACAGAACAATAAAAAGGCTTATCATGACTTGAACTTTGTGTGACAACAGCAAATTGCAAATATTGACTCATTTGTCTTTTAAGGAAATCTTTCAGTTTTTAGCTTCTAAGGCAGCCAAAATATGTAGAGCAAAATCATGAAATATGAAGAATGCATTTCAGAAGGCTCAATCATATACTACAAATTAGAAAAGCAGTGTTAAAAAAAGACCACTGATTCATTTAATTTCAGGAATCATCAAATGTTGTAATACAAATAATACTTGAAATTAGAGTACCAATAAGAAAAGGGATATATAAACTCAAAATATCTCTTTAGTCATAGGGTCATTAGGCAGCTTTGAATGAAATAAGTGTCTCTTAGCATCCAAAGCCACTTTGTAAATGGAAACAGTGATTTCGTTCAGAGGGCTACTGTAATGTGGCAAACAATGCATAAAAAATTGAAGTCTGTTTTAACAGTTTGTAGATTTTAGTTGTTGGAGGTTTTCAGCCATAAGTGACCTATGTCAGTAGAATCAGATTAATACTTCTCACTCTCTCTCTCTCTCTCTCTCTCTCTCTCTCTCTCTCTCTCACACGCGCGCGCACACACACGGATGCAGTACATATCTGGGTAAAGTTTTCACAGGAAAACACTGTTTCAACACCTCCTTGAGTCTCCCTATCAACACCTTCCCATACCCTATATCCTTTTTAATGACAGGTTATCTGTTAACAAACATGTTAATCATGTGAAAAATGTGATATGGCTATTCTTCAGTATAATAGCTTAAATATATAGCTATATAAATAATAAGTGCACAAAATGTACTTTTGTCCACAAAACAGTATGAGTTGTAGCAAATGTTTCTCATAGTAAGAACAGATTCACTGAAATTCGTGGACGTACTAACTATTTGGGTCCATTGATTTCAGTAAGTCTACTTTGAACAAAACTTAGCTGATTGCAATCCTATGTTAATAGCTTCCTGTAGACACTGTTACCAAGTGTACTGGTGCAAGTACCCCTTCTACTGGTCCTAGTCATTAACTGGCCACTGGTACTGGTACTGCAAGATTCAGAGGTCTTTTTACAGCAAAAAAGATTGATAAGGTGTCGCTGGCATTCAGAAGAAGTGTAATAATAGATCAAAGGATCAATGCAGCAACTTATACTGCTAGTACAGACACAGATGAGATAGGCAAAGTAGATATTCCCCAAGTAGTTTTTGTAAGAAAAACTGATGTAGTGAATTAACAAAAGGACATTGGTTGGACCAAAGCATATAATAAAAACGGAGAAAACAGCTACAGACAATAGTAACGCCCGTGTTTTCTTGCTCTGCTTCGCAGCGACATTCGAAGACCTAAGACTCCGGATGATACACACATAGCAAACAGCAGAAACAATTAATGGCACAAAAAAGAAAAGAGAAGAGAAAATGGTGAAAAAAATAAGGTAATAGCCTTTAAGATCATCTTTGTTCAACACATCATGACACGTTGTAATGTTTAACTGAGGGATTCTTTGGGTTTGCTCATTGATTAGCAGAGGTATCACTCCAGCTATTGCTACAAGCCAGATGGCAAGACAGACCACAAAGGCACGTCTTCGTGTGCGCCATGACAGGGACTGCATTGGGTACACCACTGCTAAGAAACGGTCCATGCTTATCACCATCATCAGCAGGATAGAGCAGTACATGTTGCAGTAGAAGGTAGCAGTGACAAAACGACACATTTCAGGTCCAAATGCCCAATTGTTCCCAGAAAAATGGTAGACAATCTTAAAAGGAAGAACACTCACAAAGAGAACATCAGCAGAAGCCAGGCTGAGCATGTACACTGCAGCTGGCTTTTTCACCTTCATTTTTATCAGGAACACAAGAATTGCCATGATGTTCAGAGGTAGACTCAGTGCAACAACTAGGGTATAAACTGATGGAACAAAAATGGTCAGCCATCCACTAGTCAGGTACTCCTTGACATCTCCAGAGATCCGTTTAGGTGGCAGCATTCGTGTTTCTCGAGGGAAAATACTTTCATTGATAGAACCCGATCCAATTTCTGAATCGTTTTCAATGTCATCGTCTCCCAATGGGATTTTTTCATATTCTTCTTCTGTTGAATAGGGGAAGGTTTTTGGTCCAATCTGAGCAAAAGATTCTAGAAAATAAAGTTTATGGTTATTAAACATATTGGGTAACTCACACATTTAGCAGAAAATACTTTTCTGAAGTAAAATTCTTTTGTGGACTAGAAAAAGGCATATTCACTGCCTTTTCCATTTTTCAAATATCTTGTACAATTAGCATGTTACTTCCTTTATACTACCTTTTCATTTCCCCGCCCCCAGTGTTTATGATAGCTGCTTTTAAGTAATTTACATTCTGTTATTTACAATAGATCTTGTCTGCACCTATTAAGATGACATTAACATATAAAACAGGGATTCCTATTCATCACCTCTGAAATTTTAACAACAGCAGTTACAAACCCTCTTATTCACTGAATATTCATCAGATACTTTTCCAGACTATTTAAATATATGTTTCAATGCAAGAAACATTCAAATTCCAAAAGTATTTATCTTGATTATCAAGTGAAACTTTGCCGGAAATCATGGACTTTCCCTTGCCCCAGTAAGCTAAAGATAGCCTATTGGATTTTCAAACCTCCTTTAGATAAGACACAATTCTTATTACAGTACATGGAATGTTCATTCTGCGTTAATATCTGCCTGATAGCCCATGTTGTATTGGGCTATATTCTGAAAGGCTTGCTCAATATCACATCAAAGAATTGGAATGCTATGATAAGAGAACTCAGAATGATTTTGTTTCTATATCCCCATTAAAACAGGCCATCGTTGTTCCAGTATACAGCACTTTGAGCCTGTAGGTTTTCTTCAGATAGGTTGGAGAAAACCCGATACTAATTGTGTCACCCACAATGACTTATCTTTTAATTCCAACCTATATCTTAGACAAAACAACTCTTTTAAAGTTTTGGGTGTCCAGTTTCATGCATAAAGAAATAATTAGTAATAACAAGAATAACAACAAAGTGTATATTATACAGGAAATTAGTCCTTTAAAAATCATTTCAGATATATTCTGACCCCAACCGCACAGCCTTTGCAGGACACAGCCCTCACCTGCACACTGTCCGAGGGGCCCCCCTAGAGCAGTTTTCAGGGGACCTGGAGCTACAGGGGGAAGGAGACATCACCTCACTCCTTTCCTCCACTGTGACCACAGCTCCATCACTAATATGGATCCAATCATTTATGACTTCAGAAAAGAACTACTGTGATAGATGATCCAAGATGTCATTTGTGAAAAACTATAAAATGTCCATAGCACATGGAAAGTAACTGATGATGAAGTTTGTTCCCGATGGGTTGTATACTTTAGGCTGTCTACTAACCCAGTGCCTGTCTAGCTACAGAAAAGGCATGACAGGAAAGATCATTTAGACTACTGGAATGGCATTCACAGTACAAAAGAATGGATCAAAGATCATGTGACTTCTCATCAGCCTCAAAGTGTTTTTGCACTGCTAAACAAACTCAGTATTCTGTAGACTGTACTTTGGTCATTCAGCATTATTCACAAATAAGGAAGAACAGAAGAGCTGGAAACATCAACTTCAGGGTTTTTCCCCTCCATATAGGGCTTTCATATCCTAAAACATTAGTTGTTCCAAATGCTCCTAAACATACTGATTTTAGGAGGCTTACTAAAGTGAGTGTTGTTAGTATAAAGATACGTAATAGAGAGTGGCACATATCTATTGTTTGTGCAACAAGCATGATGTCACACTGACCTTTCATGATCTAGTTCTTAAAAAAAATGTTGCTACTGAAGTTTAATCCTCAACACAGATATCTCTTAAATTGATTTTAAATAAAGCACTATTGTGACTTATTTTGACACACCCATTCACTTTATGCCGAAATTCGACACACAATCCCAGTCCAGGCTAGGTTACTCCAAAACCATGATTAATTATTTGTGCTCAACATAAACAACAGTCTCTGCCTAGTATGGACAGCCAAATGAAGATTAGAAATTGACACATCCCTAAGCAGATTTTGTAACTTAAAATGCATTTGCTTTCAATTACTCCCAATATTAAACCTTCCAGATGTATCTCTCAAGAAAGATATCTTTAAAGAACACTAACAGTCACTGAGGGACGCGGGTGGCGCTGTGGGTAAAAGCCTCAGTGCCTAGGGCTTGCCGATCGCATGGTCGGCGGTTTGAATCCCCGCGGCGGGGTGAGCTCCCGTCTTTCGGTCCCAGCTCCTGCCCACCTAGCAGTTCGAAAGCACTCTTAAGTGAAAGTAGATAAATAGGGACCGCTTTATAGAGGGAAGGTAAACAGCGTTTCCGTGTGCTGCGCTGGTGCTGGCTCGCCAGAGCAGCTTCGTCACGCTGGCCACGTGACCCGGAAGTGTCTCTGGACAGCGCTGGCCCCTGGCCTCTTAAGTGAGATGGGCGCACAACCCTAGAGTCGGACATGACTGGCCCGTACAGGCAGGGGTACCTTTACCGTTACCAGTCACTGAATCCTTCTCATGAGTAAACAGTTCCAGCAGCTTTAACAAAAATACAGCTGTTAGAAGATAGACCCAAGGCCATGACTGCATTTGCATCTTTCATAAAATGTCAAAGTCTGCAGATGCTGGTCAGGTGAACGGAGTTGTGGTGCTTATAGCACAAAGCTTTTGTGGCTGAGGCATAAGAGAAGAAAGACTGAGTCATCCACCACATCCAGCCACTAAGGGACATCTTCTATCAAACAAATTAAGTACAGTGGTACCTCGGGTTACAGACGCTTCAGGTTACAGACTCCACTAACCCTCTTAACCTCAAGTTAAGAACTTTGCTTCAGGATGAGAACAGAAATTGTGCAGCGGCAGCGCGAGGCCCCATTAGCTAAAGTGGTACCTCAGGTTAAGAACAGTTTCAGGTTAAGAACAGACCTCCAGAACGAATTAAGTTCTTAACCCAAGGTTAATTTTCACCTACTTGGTTGGAAGTGCCATCCAGTCTCTCTCTCTCTCTCTCTCTCTCTCTCTCTCTCTCTCTCTCTCTCTCTCACACACACACACACACACACACACACACAACACCTTGGTAACAAAATGCCTCTCTCAGTTGCTGTTTGCGTTTCAAAGACACATCTGTAACATTTCCTACCCCTTTTGTACTGCTTTTAAAATTACTGTTGCATTTGTGTGGGAGCAATTTATTATTTTGAATAATCAAAAAAAGAGATATATATTGTTTGTGAATATATATAACAGAAACACACACACACATATACACAAATCGGTCCACATATTAAGTCCCACTGATTTCAATTGGTCTGCTCTAGACATGATTATGCCAAACATGATCCAGTCCAATGCATCAACACAGTATTCAAACTCGGCAACTGAAATTAAGTCAAATGTGGAATCAAAGCCAGAGTTAACTTGGAAAACACACTAGATCAGTAGTCTTCAATTTTTTTCAGAGCTGGGACCCACCTTTAACTCATTTAGGCACCAGTTTCTTAATCCCCCCCATACTGCATTTGTATGGTGGTAGTGTTGCTTCTTCAACACAACTTGATTTAGGCCCTTACCTGGTGGTGAATCCCACTCACCAGCAGACGACCAAGGCACGAGGTAAGAGAGCCAGTATAAGTCAAATAGTGTTGTGTTGCCTAGTGGTTGGAATCGTAATCCTCAAGCTGCAAAGTCTATTTTCAGGCAGCTGATCCTTATCGAATTACAATTATATACCCATCAAGTCCTTCTGTTAATTTAACTCTGTGCCCTTCTGTGCATACACCCAAACTTACTAATGTCTTGTTAACAAGAGCCATAGACTGGCGCTTATAGTTTTAAAGTATTCACCCAACATGTATTTTTTTGTCATGGGAAGCAGAAGCAGATTGACAACCAAGTGGTGGGGAAACAATAGGAAGTTACAGTGATACCTCGGTTTACAAACTTAATCTGTTCCGGAAGTCTGTTCTTAAACCAAAGTGTTCTTAAACCAAGGTGTGCTTTCCCATAGCAGCAGGGGACTCAATTTACAAATGGAACACTCTCAACAGGAAGCGAAACATGTTCTTATTCCAAGGCAAAACTCACAAACCAAAACACTTACTTCCGGATTTGCAGCGTTCTTAATCCAAGTTCATAAACTAAGCTCTTTTTATTCTTGTACTAACCACAGTTGATATCCAAAAGGGGCAACTTTAAATTTAACACATGAAGTTTGTCTTTCTCATAAGTTTAACAAAAAACTAACCTTGAAGTAAAAAATAACAACCATCTAGACAGATAATAAAACGTTGATGGTAATGTTCAATTTGATCCACATTTTCCCTGTTCTGTTCATGGTGATAAGCAAATGACTCACTCAGTGTTTTAGGTCAACATACTGTCTATCTGTCAGCAATGTAAAAAATATAGCAACAATGGAGGAAAATAAACAACCAGCGAGATTCCCTCTTCCCTACACTGCTGTACTTTATGAGAACAAAGAAAGAGAATGGATCACAAAGTTCCTTTGCAATAAATCCAGGCAGTAAAAACTCCCCCATGAACTTACAACTTTTTCAAGTTGTCAAAACATAAGACAAATGGCAAACATTTGATCTGTTAAGGCAACCATTTGCTTATGTGCAGAAATATCAAAAAACACTTCCTAAGGCAAGAATTATCTCTTTTACTGATTAAAATACATCATGCATGGTTTATAAGCCATAACAATTCAGAAAGAAGTTACTCATAGAAAGAAAGCAAACAATGACTCTCAGGTTCTGTAACTTTCACATTCCATATCTTTTTATTTATTTTATTCATTAAATTTCCATACCGCCCTTCATATATGACATCCCAGGGGGGTTTACAATATAATAACACAAAAATACATAGCATAGTAACAAACAAAAATAATAATTCCCCCTGCAGTTTAAAAGGCCATAGATTGTTTAATTAGCCAAATGCTTGGGAGAAGACAAATGCTTTTTGCTTGGCGCCTAAAGATATGTATTGAAGGCGCAGGCCAACCTCCTTGGGGAGAGCATTCCACAAACAGGGGCCACTGCAGAAAAGGCCAGGTCTCCTGTTTCCGCCCACCAGTCCTTTCATGGAGGAAGCATGCGGAGAAAGGACTGTGCAGGGTCCGGGTTGTTTCATATTATTTTTTTACTGTGCAATGGACTGATATACTAAAAACTGGTTGCTCATCTCCCACTGACATTAACGATATTTAAGGAATCTAAGAGAAACCCTAAAAACTTAAAAGCCTTCCTTTGTAGCCACGCAACTATGGAGGTGCTCCCCAACAACCAACAAAACTTTACGTTCTGTGAGAGTTGCATATCCCCATTTATTACTCAGTCAAGTGTTCAAACGCTACGCGTTCTTGCCTGTAAAAGAAATCCTATTGAACTCAACGGCATCCACAGGATTGCGCTGAATAAACACCATAAATAGGACGAGGAGAGAGAGAAAGAAAAGGCGACGGTAAAGATCCCACCCCCTGCTTTGGAGGAAGAGCCCCCTCCCCCCCCCCCCACATCAAAAGGGTCGCATCTCCGGCAACTTGGCGGCAGTGGCGTCAACAACCCAGGCATCCTGTAACATGAGCCAGGAAAGAATAAGGCGAATCGAAGTATCAAAGGCATTCCTGCAGCCAGCTTTGTTCTGTCAGAAGGATTTACTTTTACATATTGCACGCGCGCCTCCGCGAGCAGAGCGAGGGGCTGCCTTGGGCTCCCCGGGAAAAGGACCCCTAAGAAGAGCCCGGCAGGATCAGGCCAATGGCCCACCTAGTCTAGCATCCCCTTCCCGAGTGTTTACCCCAACCCGAAACACTTTTCATGGGCTGTGTGCCATTCACACCAATGGAACTCGAGTATGGATTACTTGTAATTCAATCGGACGCGACTTCCTGGAAGTCCCTCTCGCCCCCTCAGCAGCCCCGGGATGGTGTCCTCCGAAACATGGCTGAGCTGCCTCCCCGCCTTCCTCCTCCTCCTCCTCCTCCCAGCGAGCGACCACCCAAAACTTGGCTCCCCTCTGGCGGGAGAGAGCCCCGTCGTCGCCACCTACCATTTCCCGACGAGGGAAGGCAGAGCAGGGGACACACCAGCACGGCGCTGCAGCCCAGCAGCAACAGCGAGACCGGCGGCTGCCCCATGGCCGCCTCACGGGGCAAAAGCACCGAGCTCGCGGGCGCAAAGGGTCAGCTCCCGCCGCCGCCGCCTCCGAAGTCTCCCCGGGCTGCTGTGAGGGACCGCAGGCACCGCAGGCGGACAGGCGAGGAAGCGCGCTAAGTGTGGCGGAGGCGGCCTGAGGGGAGAGTCACCGCCCCAAAAGCGGAGGAGTGGGCGGGAAGCTCTGAAGGGAATCCGCCCTCCAGAGTCGAGCGCCAGTGGTTTTTAAGGAGATAATTAAAATGCAAAAGCCACAATAAGCTAAAAAGCCACAAAAATAATAGAAGCCAATACTAACCCAGAGCTAATATTTGTGTCTCACCAAGAGTGTTTTGTGAATTATCATTAGAATACATAGTTGTGTCAAAAGCAGAGACATCACCTTACCAACAAAGGTTCGTATAGCTATGGTTTTCCCAGTAGTGATGTATGGAAGTGAGAGCTGGACCATCAAGAAGGCTGATCGCCGAAGAATTGATGCTTTTGAATTATGGTGCTGGAGGAGACTTGAGAGTCCCATGGACTGCAAGAAGATCAAACACATCCATTCTTAAGGAAATCAGCCCTGAGTGCTCACTGGAAGGACAGATCCTGAAGCTGAGGCTCCAATACTTTGGCCACCTCATGAGAAGAGAAGACTCCCTGGAAAGGACCCTGATGCTGGGAAAGATGGAGGGCACAAGGAGAAGCGGACGACAGACGACGAGATGGTTGGACAGTGTTCTCGAAGCTACCAGCATGAGTTTGACAAAACTGCGGGAGGCAGTGGAAGAAAGGAGTGCCTGGTGTGCTCTGGTCCGTGGGGTCACGAAGAGTCGGACACGACTAAATGACTAAACAACAACAGCAACAACTTTTCTACTGAGCCCATTTTTTACAATTCCTCCCCGCTACAGGTATAATATGCACCTATAACTCAGAATTACACTTCATGCATTTAAGAAAGTGCACGGAAGTCCTCAAAAGCTTTTGCCATAATTCAGTAGTTCCCATTTGGTGGTCCAGGAACCCCAGGGGGTCTGTGTTCTGTGGCACCATTCACATGACAAAAATATCAACATTTTCAAAAGTAGGGGGACCATGGCTTGAAAAACCAGGGGGTCCACAGTTCTTAGCTAATTGGGAACCACTGTCATAATTTATGCACAGTATTGGTCCTTGAAGGTGTCACACAAGGCTTGTTTTTGCTGCAAAAGACAATCAGGGCTACTCCTCTGGAAAATGGTTCAACGTTTTATCAAAGCAGCTCTGCAAAATAAAAAAGTTCTTTTGTCTTAAAAACAATAAGATATGTGCCAAAAGAGCATCTCTGGGTAGAATATTCCATAACTGGACTGCCACCACTGAAAATGTCCTCTGTGGCCATTAGTAGCATCTCAAAAGACAGAGGTACCGTATTGGCCCGAATATAAGCTGCATCTGAATATAAGCTACACCTTCAGCAGCGATATAGTAAAAGCCAATTTTTGTAAGGTTGCGAATTTAAGCTGCACTTTAACTTTTCACAGTTGGAATTTGGAAAAAAGTGAGGTTTATATTCAGGCCAATATGGTACTACAGGAGTCTCTCAACATTTTATTGTGCCTATATAGAGACAAACTACCCTGGTCCTAAGTCATGAAGGCCAAAACCTTACTGTATCATTCTTTAACGATCACATCAGATCCATTTGTACCCTTGTTTAGTACTGATCTGAAATAAATAAGATATATTCACCCCATATTCACAGAAACACAGAAAAAACGTACAGGAAGCCTGCAACTTATGTGGGGATCATGCCTAAAGCAAAAATCGTGCATGGTCAAAACCCATTGGGCTCAATGGTGGGAGGGATTGCCAACACCCTTTTTACAGAACCCTTTCAAATTATTATTATTGGCTACACATATAAAGCTGAATGCACATAAGTTAAATATGTGTAAGTTGTGGGATTACTGTACTTACCCCAGTACACTTTCCCCAACTGAAAGTATATCCGTTCTTGAAATATAAATGCCAGTAACAACCCGGCAGATGCACACTTATTTCCTAGATTTCACAGTGGAACTTGAATGGTCTCTCCTCCTGTTAGGAAGATCTATGGTATTGCATATGATCAAATACCAAAAAGTAAAACATATACAGTGGTGCCTCGCAAGATGAAATTAATTCGTTCCGCGAGTTTTGTCGTCTTGCGATTTTTTTCGTCTTGCGAAGCACGGTGTCGGGAAAGTTTTGGAAAAGCTTCAAAAATCACCAAAGTCTTTAAAAACCTCAAAAAAGGCTACCACACCGCGTTCTATGAGTTGCTCCTCGAAGTCAAGTCGCAACTGTATTAACGGTGTTAAGGAAAAGGAAACAAACTTGCAAGACGTTTCCGTCTTGCGAAGCAAGCTCATAGGGAAAATCGTATTGCGAAGCAGCTCAAAAAACAAAAAACCCTTTCGTCTAGCGAGTTTTTTGTCTTGCGAGGTACCACTGTATGTAGACAAAGCATCTAGCTCTTCTCAAGCCTAATTCATTTGTCATCCACAGCACAGAAAATAGTACCAGCCCTCTAGAGAAAAAAAGAGCCTCAAAACCATGCATCTTTGTACAGCAAGAACAAACAGCTAAGTAATCAATTAAGGAATGCATAGGGTACAAGCATTTTTTTCATTGGAGACTTGACATGTCTTTTACAGGCCTCTGTCTAGTAGAGTAAATGATGCAATGATGGAAGAAACTCCATGAGTTTGTGTTTGATAATGATGCAGACTTCTTTTGCATTTCGTTTGTTCAAGAGCATCAGTTGGACTGTTTTAGTTTTGTCTCAATACTAAAGCAACAAACAAAAGTTGCAAGGTTCTTTGAATTCCTGTCTATTTTTCTACTCTCATCTCAAAATCCAATCTGTACAAAGATTTATTTCTTACAAGGTATTTTACTTGAAAATGACTTTTTCATATCCACACCTAAGAATTTAGCTTTGATATCAAAGTCACCTACCTCTTCACCAGATATAATTTCAAACATCACATTCTTAAACCTTACAAGAGAAAAACATATATGAGAGTATGTATTTTGGTAAAGAATTATTGAATTAAAAACTACAAACACAAATGAAACCCCAAAAGCTGACAAATCTTTAATAAGAGACAAAATCTAAATAAGGTGTTATAAGATAGTTGGGTTAAATATTTAATAGGTAAAGAGCAGAGCTAATGCTCTGATAATACTGGGTGCAAAACCTATTGGTTTGGCTAAACTCCATCAATTCCTAGTATTACACCCTTTTCACTGCCATATACTTCAGTGAAATGCTCTTAAGTTCCTTCCCCTTCCCCTTTGTTTTCCACTTAACTTTATTAATCTTTGTGAATTTATGTAAAATGTAAAGGATGTAAGCGCACATTAACCCACACACATTTTCCCCTTTGCTGAATAAAGGCAGATGTTTTTAGAACAATTAACCAAGCTAATATTCCTCCTACATTCTATCTGTTTTTAGAACAAAGGCAGCCATAACATGCCACATGATAAGACTTTGTTGGATCACATTTTGGAACGTTATATTCATGAGCAAAAGCAGTAATAATTTTAGGATTGAGGAATCAACTGTTTCCCTTTCCTCCCCACTCCATGCAATAACTTTTCATCAGTCACCACTGCTGGCAGGAAGTTGAATCTCCAGCTGCCTGGGTGAGATATTCCACCCCTTAGGACAGAGGAGGGGAATCTTACAGCTCAATCCTCCTCCTGTTCCCTCTCTATCTGGCTCTCAGAACCCTCCCCATGGTCACTCCCTTGCTTCACAACCCAGTGTTTTTCCCTGGATGGAATTTATCCTTGAACTCTGAGCATGCCTCTGAGACTTCCCACCACATATTAATTTTCTGCTAGAAAGTCTTTCTCTTGTCTTCATTTTTATACCTGTAATTAATAATAATAATAATAATAATAATAATAATAATAATAATAATTTTTATTTATACCCCGCCCTCCCCAGCCGAAGCTGGGCTCAGGGCGGCTAACAACAATCAAAATAATCCAACATTGTTGCTTTGTTTCTCTTTTTTTTTGCAACCTGGCAGCTAATAGTTTGGATCCCTTATGCCCATATTAAGAATATTTTTGTTTTAAATATAGTAATTGCTCCATCGTTTCCTCTATTTATATTCATCATTTTTTTTATTTCTATTGCTTCTAGTTCTTTTTGCTTAATTTGCAGCTGTTTGCAAATTTGTTTTGAACTTCTTGTCGTGTGCGGTCTTAATTTTTTTTTTTTTAATACATATGCGTCTAAACACTGCCTACATTGTTTCCCACAGCAATCCTGAATTTATTCCTTCTACGGTGGTAGCTCGGGTTACATACGCTTCAGGTTAGAGACTCCACTAACCCAGAAATATTACCTCGGGTTAAGAACTTTGCTTCAGGATGAGAACAGAAATCATGCTCTGGTGGCGCGGCAGCAGCAGGAGGCCCCATTAGCTAAAGTGGTACTTCAGGTTAAGAACAGTTTCAGGTTAAGAACAGACCTCCAGAAGGAATTAAGTATTTAACCCGAGATACCACTGTATATTGGGACGCGGGTGGCGCTGTGGGTTAAACCACAGAGCCTAGGACTTGCTGATCAGAAGGTTGGCAGTTCGAATCCCCGTGATGGGGTGAGCTCCCATTGCTCGGTCCCAGCTCCTGCCAACCTAGCAGTTTGAAAGCATGTCAAAGTGCAAGTACATAAATAGGTACCACTCTGGCGGGAAGGCAAATGGCGTTTCCATGTGCTGCTCTGGTTGGTCAGAAGCGGCTTAGTCATGCTGGCCACATGACCCGGAAGCTGTCCGCGGACAAACACCGGCTCCCTCGACCTATAGAGCGAGATGAGCGTCGCAACCCCAGAGTCGGTCACAACTGGACCTAACGGTCAGGGGTCCCTTTACCTTTACCTTTGTATATTATTTTTCTTTATTTCCCCCCACCCATGACGTCTTAAATTTTTCATTTACCATTTGATTGATTACAAGGACAGGACTGAAATACCAAATATGGTTCCAACTAATTTTTCTGACATTGGATTCACTCCATGTTTCTGTTATCCTTTCTTTAATGAGAATACATTGAGCACTGCATAGTATCTATTTCCGCTGTACCTTCTGCAGTCTTAATTGGACTAGATCCCATCTTATCTCTGTGCTGGCTCATTGCCCTGGCTTCTCCCCAATGTTGCGGCGGCTTGAGAAAGTTTGTTATACTACCTTGTTTTGATCTCAGCATATCTGCTGACATTCCCCTTCCGAGTGGGGGTAAAAGCTTTCAAATATTCCCAGTTAATGAGTTGTTTTGAAGAGAAATTATGTACCTGAGCGCAGGAGCTCTGAGTTGTACAGCCTTCTTGATTGTGAGGTGACCATATTCCCCTCCAGGCATCCTGTTCTAATAGCTTAGCACTGTCAAAACAGATTCATTGTTTTATGTTTGAGGGTTGTTTTTTTAAAAATAAAATAAAATGGAAAAACAGTATCAAAAGACTTCCATGGAAGGATTTTTTGTTGGATTATTCAAACATTCAGTAATTTTCTGAGGTGTGATGTCCAGTACGTATCTTGATCAGAATGGGTCAGTTTTGATTTTAGTTGGTTTGGATTCAACTATCCAGACCCACTAGCAGAAGCCAGTGCAAGGAACACCCCATTTTCTCTCCTCTGGGATCCCCAATCTGCTCTGGAGGTTAAGAAGAACCGCCAAAACAGTGTGTGGGGGGGGAGTTAACATGTTCACCTCATTTTAAAAGTGCTTTTACTCAGCTTTATAGACAAAATTGGATCCCCATTTCCTTCAAACCTCCCTGTGATGATTGGTCTTCTATATTTATATTTTCCTCCCACTGTAAACTGTTTTCATCTTGCACAACATTTCAAAAACATATCACAAGCAATCCACGTTGTATATTTAGTTTCTTACAGTGATCTCTGAAGATTTCGAAGACGAGCTCTACAAAAAGCATGTGAAAGATTTTAAACACAAATATTCCCATGCATTCCCCATTTTCACATGTTTATGTGACGTAACCAAATGAACTCAAGTTCAAACTACCGTATTTCACGTACAAAGACCATCAAAATGTTTCCCTGAAACATTAGAAAAAGCATCAACAGGGGATTTTAACCATGCTAAACCAAGCATTTGCAGGTAAGTGTGCTGTAGATCCTTTATGTTTTGTCTCCAATTGATCTTATAGCTGTGATTTAAATGTGTATTTGGAAGAAATCCCTACAAAATTCGACATAATACAAGAACTGCTATTTTATAATAGGAAAATGTTGTGGGCCAAAATGTATTTTGAAATGCTATTTGCAATAATTACTGACCTAGTTAGAAGAAATATATATCAAAGCTTTTCTCAAGAAACAGGCTGCAATGGCTAGATAGGAAGATTTGGATCACAGAAACCCAGGTTCTCTTCACCTACCCATAAAAGTCTGCTGAGTGGCCTTGGGCCAGTAAACTTTGAGCCTAAGGTACCGTACAGGGTTAACGTGAGGATAAAATAGCAGGGGGGTGGCAGGAAAAACATACATATAGGCTACCTGAAGTCCCTTAGACGGCAGGGGAAGGAAAAATCTGCTTGTACAACATTGGACATTATCTAACAGTTTAATACAAAAGCCCAAGCATTTTTATTCATGGCAAAATCCACTCTGTATAAAATGGAATACAGTGGTACCTCTGGTTACAGATGCTTCAGGTTACAGACTCCGCTAACCCAGAAATAGTACCTCAGGTTAAGAACAGTTTCAGACTAAGAACGGACCTCCAGAACGAATTAAGTTCTTAACCCGAGGTACCACTATACTTTAAGGATGGAAGTCTCAGAAATGATAAAATTGTGTGTGTGTGTACTGCAGTGCAGTTGAATTGGGTTTGGGGTTTTTGGTAGTTTTTTTTGCATCAATGGGGAAACATAGTTGGAGAATTTAACAATATTCAAAGTACCTTTGCTATTTCATTATTTCTTGGTACTTATTTTTGGATGAAACCAGTCCAGCCTGTTCTAGTGTCTGGAGGTTCCTCAGTATTTTCCTTTTCTTTTGTTCTAGCGGTAGCTACTTGGAGGATCTTTGGGATTAGATATACTACCGCAAGATGAATGCTATATTAATACAAAGGGCTTAAAGTTATTCATGCATTCTTCATAATCCCTTGCACAATGACTGTTACTATGCTACTATCCCTGTAGCATAGTATTCTAGATGGGCATGTGAGATAGGAAGGTTCCTGCTGTATCAGTAATTCAGCATCCTGCTTCTCATAGTGGCCAAACAGATTCTTCTAGAAAGTCCCCAAGTAGAGCATAAAAGGAAAGGCACCAGGCAAGCATCCCGGGGGAGAGCACTTGGCAAATGTGGAGTCACCACAGAAAAGGCCTGCCTCTGAATTGCTTGTGGAGGAGCCACCCTCTGAACTGCTTGTGGAGGAGCCACACAAAGAAGGGCCTCAGATGATGACTCCAGTGTCCAGGTCAGTTCATATGGAGAGAGGCGGACCTTGCGGTATTGCAGTCCTGAGCAATTTAAGGCTTTATAGGTCAAAACCAGCACTTTGAAATGAGCTGACACTTTACCAGACCATACATGACAGAAGTTACGCTATCCCTGTCCAGATAGGGGCACAGCTGGGCCACAAGCCAAAGCTGATGGAAGGTACATACTCCAAAACTCTAGATAACCCCATTCAGTGGTTTCATGTAAATGTTAAAAAGCATGGAGGATAAAGTCAGACCCTGAAAAACCCTCCATTGAAGGCTCCATGGATCCCAAAGAGCACTCCTCAAGCATCACATCCTGGAAACAACCATCCAAATAGGACCAGAACTATTGCAAGGAAGTGCCACACACCGCTAACTCAGACAGCTGCTCCAGAAGGATACCATGGTCAATAGTATCGAAAGCTGCTGAGAGGTTGAGGAGAATTAACAGGGACACACTTCTCCCAACAGGGCAACCAAAGCAGTTTCTGTGCCAAAATTGGGCCTAAATCCCAACTGAAATGGATCTAGATAGAAAGTCAAGTTTCCAAGAGCACCTGGATCTGGTCCACAACCACCTGCTCAAGAACCTTGTCCAAGAAGGGGAGACTGGCAACTGACTGGTAATTACTTAGATTTTCTGAATCCAGGGAGGGTTTTTTAAAGGAGTGGTTTTACCACTGTCTCCTCTCATAAGGAGGCATTAATCACCTCCAGGGGCAATGATTCACTGTAAGAAAAGTTATATTTGTATTTCTTACTGCTGACGAATATTATCCTTCATATGGGAAGCTGGGGCTTGGGCATGTCTTAGAAAAACTCTGCGCAACTGTTCCCTAAAGAAGCAGGAAAAGCACTTTTGTGGGCATCCCTGATTATTTAAAGGGGAGCAGGTTGAAGAAGAGTTTGGATTTGATATTCCGTTTTATCACTACCCAAAGGAGTCTCAAAGCGGCTAACATTCTCCTTTCCCTTCCTCCCCCACAACAAACACTCTGTGAGGTGAGTGGGGCTGAGAGACTTCAGAGAAGTGTGACTAGCCCAAGGTCACCCAGCAGCTGCATGTGGAGGAGCGGAGACGCGAACCCGGTTCACCAGATTACGAGTCTACCGCTCTTAACCACTACACCACACTGGCTAACTTAAACCAAGCTCAGGGTGTACTGAGCTAGTGGAATGGAAGTAGAACACAAGAGAGGTAGAGGATAAGGACACTGCCTTGGTTTTGTAGTCAAACCCTTTCCCCTCCAAACCATTTCAAATTTAGAGAACGTCACTCATCTTTAGAAATGGAATCGTTTCTTTAGACAACTTGAGGTTTCCACACTTGCAAAGGCAGACACAGTAGTACTACAACAGTTACTAACCACACACAAACATACACACAAGTTATAAAAACAATACAACAATACTGAAAGAGAGCATTTATAAGACCAACTACGTGCTGATTTATTGCATTTTATTTGTGGATTTTTTTCCTTTTCTTACAAAAAAGACAGGCACAATTTATTTCTTTAAAATACCTCAAGTACATTGCAAAAAATTGATCACTATTTAAATTGCCCCTTTACACATAAATTAAAAGGATGTGTATATAAGATTTCAATGAGGCAGTAGTGCATTTTAGTAGGAATGAATTGCAAAATATATATTTTATACAGTAAATGTTAAATTTATAATTACCTATAAAAACTTTGAATTGCACAATAATTCACTTTACAATTGACAGATCTCTGGAAAAGAGCCATAGGCTTTAAAGAAACATTTGCCAAAAGTATTCTGTAGAGACACAAATTAGCATTTATTTCCCCATGAATAATTGTCTAAAATAGAATTGTATTTGGTAATTGGGGTATATAATTTTTAGTGGGAAAGTAATTCTATATATGCTGTCCAAATATATGTCCTGCATATTTAAAGAGATCAGAGACACAGTGTTTCAATGCCACTAAATCATATCCATTTTAATTGAGTACCTACACCACAGAAATCTGGAAGTGTTTCAGTTGATTCATATTTTTGTATGCTACTACTGTTGTATCAAAGGATGAAAAAGGCACATAGGTACATTCTTCTGGACTTTCTTGAAGAAACACCTGCTGTATAATAGCAAATAGTTAAAACACAAAGACCCATAACTGCAGATTATTTGAAGCAGAGTCCAATAAGATTAGGCTTCATTTTCCATAGAATTTCTTGTTCAGCAGGAATATGAGGAGGTTTACATTTACTTTAGCTTTATCGAACATTTTCATTACAGAGACACCTTCATACTGCATTTGAAGCAAATCCTGCAATAAATAAAAACTGATTTTAAAACCATAAATTTTATTTCAATGTTGCATTCAAATGCATATCACATACTAAAAATAAAAATGCACAGGCAAAATCTCTAGCAACCCTCTTCTCAGGCATAACTCATAATTTGCCATCTAGCGAACAAAAAAGCCTCAATACCATAATAATAATAATAATAATAAATACCATAAATCTTTGTACAGCAAGAACAGACAGACAAGTGCTTAATTAAGGAATGCATAGGACAAGCATTTTTTCAGGCCTCTGTCTGGTAAGGCCAGTGATATAACGATGGAGCTAACTCAACCAGTTTGTGTCTGATAACAATACAGATTTTTGCATATATATATATTGGGAGGAGGACACTTTTTAGTAGTCCAAGAGTATCAGCTGGACTGTTTCAGGCTTGTCTCAAAAGTAAAACAAACAAACACTTTAAAACATAAAGATGACAACAGGCACAATCCACTAAAATGACTGAAAATTAAGCAATAAGTGATGCAGTATAGCAGTGAGAGTTTGAGCTGAAGTCCCCAGTTAAAACCTCACATCAACCATAAACTCAAGGCCATTTGATCTTGTGCATGTACAGTGATCCCCTCACTTACGTGGGGGTTATGTTCCAGGTCCCCATGCGCATAATTGTAATCATGTAAAGTGGGGAGCATGCTACTTTAACAGGGAGAGAGAGAGAGAGACGCACGTGCATTCAGATAATTAAAAGCAAGATTTACCTGAAAATGGAGCTGTACCTTTTCCATCTCCACACCCAAGAATTTAGCTTTGATATCAAAGTCACCCACTTCTTCACCAGGTGTAATTTCAAACATCACATTCTTAAACCTTAGAAGAGAAAAAAAAAAATAAAAAATGTAAATAAAGTTATAAGATAGTCAATTAAATGTTTAATAGTGAAAGAGCAGAGCAAATGTTCTGAAAATACTGGGTGCAAAACCTACTGGTTAGGCTGAAGTTCATCAATGCCTAGTATAACCCCCTTTTCATGCAGGCGAGCTGCTGTATACTTCAGCGAAATGTTCTTGAGTTTGTTTCCTTTCTCCTCTTGTTTCCCATTTAATTTGATTGATCTCCGTGAATTTCTGTAAAGTGTGAAAGATGTAAGCAGGTATTAGCCCACATACAACATTACCTTCCCTAATAAAGGCAGATGCTTTTAGAACAATTAATCAAATTAATATTCTTCCTACATGCTATCTGTTTTTAGAACAAAGGCAACCATAACTTGCCACAGGATAAGGGTTTGTTGGAACACGTTTTGGAACAGTATGTTCATGAGTAAAAGCAGTAATATTTTAGGACTGAGGAATCAATTGTTTCCACCCCATTACTTTTCATCACTCACCTCTGCTGCTGGGAAGAGTCAGGTGATACAGAATGTCCAGCTGCCACCGCTTAGGTAAGAGGTAGGGAATGTGGCCCTCCATACCTCTCTAATTGGCTCTCAGAACATGCACACATTGTCCCACCCTCTTTTGCCTCTGTTCCCACTCACCACTGGCACCTCAGAACATTACTCAGGAGGGATCAAGTAACCATGGCTGTACCACTATGCAGATAAGTTAGCACTGCCAAAACTTAATTCTGTTTTGGTTGGTGAGATGGATGGAAGAGCCAACCTGATGGTGAGGGAATTTATCAATTATATTTTATCCCTCCACAGACACACACATATGTGTGAGTTAAAAAAAAAAAAGAACAGTATGTCCAGGCACACTTTTTCATAACAAGAATACAAAGCTGAAAATGAATGAACTGCAGCTAAAATATTATGTTCAATTTTTCACATGGTCTAGTCCTTCCCCTGCCCATCCCCCTAATATTCTTAAGTCTTCTTGAGTCTTCAGAGAGTAGCTGGAAGTGGAGATGCAAAAAAAGGGTCCTCCTTTCCTTCCACTCTGCAGTTTTAATCAGAACTCTTAGGCGCAATACTGCACCCAGAGCTCACAAACAGCTCACCCTAATGAAATTTCCTGTCACAAAATGCATCTAGAACAATGGCAGTTTCGAACACTGACCCCAAGTCTTACATTAAAGCATGGGTCAGTGTTTGTTTTCAAGGGATTTCTAGTGATTCAACTATCCAGGCCCGTCAGCAGAAGCCAGAGCAAGGACTCCTGCTAGCACAGGCATCCCCAACCTGCGGCCCTCCAGAAGTTTTGGCCTACAACTCCCATGATCCCTAGCTAACAGGACCAGTGGTCAGGGATGATGGGAATTGTAGTCCAAAACATCTGGAGGGCCAAAGGTTGGGGATGCCTGTGCTAGCATAACAAGGCTTCCACCACCCTCTCCTCCATCCCCTGATCTGTTCTGGAGGGCTCGGTGAACTCCCAAAACGGATGCAGGGAGAACAGAATAAAGATCATTATGTGGAGCAAGCAGAAATGCTTCTGTTGATGGAACAACATCTTTAGTGCTACATTTAATTCCATCCTGTAACTTGATAATATTGAAGCTTTCTACCTATGATGCTAAAGTGCTGAATTTTCTTTAAAAAAAAGTATTTCACTTACTTTCTTGTCAAGTTATCTAAACAGGTTTTGATATAAGTGTTGTAATAATTTATTTGATCTTCATAAAAAGCTTTCTTGGAATTGAGTGCATTTAGTGTCTGCTGGAGTTTCACTAGTTCTGCTTTTCGATGCTGTCTGTATCTTCGTTGATTTCTGATATCCTAAAGAAAGTTTTCACATATTTAAAGAAAGTTTTCACATAATTAGTTGATTTCTTTTACATGGCAAACATGCATTATTATTTTTTACTTCTACAGAGGTGTCAGGCTTCTCATTTAATTGATGGGGAATGCTTTTGTAAGCAAACTACCTGTTCTTGAGTACTTCCATTGAGCAATGAATGATTCCAGCTAAACTGCTATGGAGAATCTGATGGCTATAGGAGTCATACAGATTTGTATCCAATGTTGTGAAAGTGGAAAGCAGCTTGTGAAACCGTGTCTACTCTTCCCTTCCTCCCCCTCCCCAATAACCCTTTACAGACAGTGAGAGTGGCTACTAAACATTACAGGCTGCTGTGAAATGATGGAATTGCCCAAAATTTAGTGGAGGAGAACTAGCACCATGCTTACAAGGAAACTGATTGTGTGTGTGTGTGTGTGTGTGTGTGTGTGTGTGTTGCAGTACGGTTGAATTATTTTCTTTTTAGTATCAATGGGGAAACATAGTTGGAGAAATTTAACAATATTCAAAGTACCTTTGCTATTTCATTGATTATTTCCTGGTACTTATTTTCGGATGAAACCAGTCCAGCCTGTTCCAGTGTCCGGAGATTCCTCTGGATTTTCCTTTTCTTTTGCTCTAGTGGTAGCTGCCCTTCTTCAAGAATAGATTGACTGTGTTTCATTTTTTCTGGAGTTTTAGAATCCAAGATTGCACGTTTTTCAATTATTTTTAAGTGCTCAGCTTCCTAAGAGAAAGAGCAGTTTACACCTTTATACAAACAATGAAGCCTATTAACTATGCATGCATTAACCTCATGGGTGTTATAACTTTCCCACGTGGATTAATTAGCTTTTGGATTAGTCCAGCTTTCCAGACAGAATTG
The DNA here is from genome assembly GCF_027172205.1 of Podarcis raffonei. Taxonomy (NCBI): domain Eukaryota; kingdom Metazoa; phylum Chordata; class Lepidosauria; order Squamata; family Lacertidae; genus Podarcis; species Podarcis raffonei. The sequence goes on from NC_070612.1 coordinate 28,966,837, forward strand.
GACACCCAGTTCCTTCAACCTTTCCTGTAATGGCTACTCTTCTAGATGTATTTTCCTACCCCTAATAATTCTTTCCAGCTTGTATGACATTTCAAAAATATATCACAATTAGACAAACTGTATATTTAGTTTCTTACAGTGATATCTGAAGATTCTGAAGAATAACATTACATAAAGTGGGTAGAGGTTTTAAACACAAGTGTTCCCATGAAATTTCCTGGCTTCCCCATAAAGTTTATGTTCATGTGGCAAGCCAAATAAACTCAAGTTCAAACTACTTCATTTCATATACAAAGCCCATATTTTTCTTCTTCCTGGAAAACTAGTGAAACACCAACAGAACATTTTAAGCAAGTTAAAACAAACACCTGCAGGTAACTGTGCTGTAGAGCCCATAAAGTCTGATGCTAAGTTTGAGCTGTAAACTCAAATGTGCATTTGGAAGGAATTCCTACAGAAATCACCATAATACAAGAGTATTGTACAATGAGAAAATGCTGGGATATCAATGTATTTTAAAATGCTATATGCAATTATTACTGACATATTTAGAAATAATGTATCAAAGCTTTAATCAAGAGCCAGCATGCAATGGCTAGATAGTAAGATCTGGATCACAAAAACCCAGGTTCACTGTTCCACCCAGGCATAAGTTACCTTAGTGGGTTGTTGAGAGGATAAAACAGCAGGGGAGCGGGGGATAAGGGACATATACACTGCCAAAAGTCTCTTAGAGATGGGACATGGGGGAATATTACAGTGGTACCTCAGGTTACATACGCTTCAGGTTTCATACGCTTCAGGTTACAGACTCCACTAACCCAGAAATAGTACCTCAGGTTAAGAACTTTGCTTCAGGATGAGAACAGAAATCGTGCTCTGGCGGCCCGGCGGCAGCGGGAGGCCCCATTAGCTAAAGTGGTGCTTCAGGTTAAGAACAGTTTCAGGTTAAGAACGGACCTCCGGAACGAATTAAGTAGTTAACCTGAGGTACAACTGTATTTGTTTGTTTGTTTAATTTGTATACCACCCTTCATCCAATGATCCCAGGGTAGTTCACAGCAGAAAAATACAAAATGAGAATACAAAATAGATAATCAAGCAAAAACAAATGCATAACCCCCCTTTTACAAACACATTTGAAAAGCAATAGAATGTTGATCAACCAAACGCCTACTTGAGAAAACATTTTTGACTGGTGCCTAAAGATATGTAATGAAGGCGCCAGGCAAACCTCCCTGGGGAGAACATTCCACAAATGGGGAACCACCACAGAAAAGGCCTGTTCTCATGTTGTCACCTTCTGGACCTCTCATGGAGGCGGCACACAAATGAGGGCCTTGAATGATAATTGCACGTTGAAGGCTGATTCATACCGGGAGAGGCGGTCCTTGAGATATTGAGGTCCTGAGCCTTTTAAGACTTTATAGGGCAAAACCAGCACTTTGAATTGGGCGTGGAGGCTAATCGGCAGCCAGTGCAGTCAGGCCAGGATGGGTGTAATATGCTCAAACCGTCTTTTTATGGTGAGCAACCTGGCTGCTGAATTCTGCACCGGCTGAAGTTTCTGAACTGTCTTCAGAGGCAGCTCTCAATATAACACATTGCAGTAATATAACAGAGGTGACCTGAGCATAAACAACAGAAGTTAGGCGATCCCTGTCCAGATAGGGGCACTGGCCGAGGCTGATGAAAAGCACTGCACCACTGATGCCACATGAGCCTCAAGTGACCTAGAAGTACTCCAAAGCTCCCAAGTGTAATCCCATCCCAAGTGTAATCCCATCAAGAGCAGGCAACCTTCCATCCATCTGGTCTCGGGAACCACCCACTAACAGTGTCTCAGTCATATCTGATGAAATGATCTCTTCTCTTCTTTCCACCATATGCTGTTCTGGGGTTTCTCCAGACCTCCCACAGTCAATTGGGGAGAGGATGTTCAGGGGGAGAAGAGGGGTGGGGAGCCCTCTTTCACTAGTTGAATCTACCCTATATGTCTTCAGATTCCAAACATTTTGCAAAGATGCCAAAACAGAAGAGTACATTTTGTTTTAAGGCCTGGTTACCAACAGTAAAACCGAAGTTATTCTACTCAGATAGAAGAAGGATTAGATTCAGGTAGGTAGCCATGTTGGTCTGATGCAGTTGAAAAAAAGAAGGGGGGGGGGAGAAGGATTAGTTACCTGAATTTCAGTTGCTGGTGTTTCCAGGATTTTTACAAGTGTCTCTCCTGGCTGAGTTCGTATCACATCAATAATAAGCCTTTTTGTCCTTAACGAGGGAAAAAGTTGGAAAATTCTGAATTATTACGATTTTTACAGAAAGGCATTTCAGTATCAAACAACATCATCCAACGATGTCCACCCAACTGCACAACTGATTTCCACTTGCAAGCAGAGTCTTTTTCTCACTCTCCAATTTCTCACTCTCCAATTTCCTGCATCGCCACAAATCCCAAGGTTCCCTCAACCCCTCAGAGAAGACGGCAGTGGAAGGGAAACACTGGACATTATCTAACAGTTTAATACAAATACCAAAACTTAAACATTCTTCTTCTTGGCAATAGTCACCGTAAATGGAATATTTTAAGGACGGAAGTGTCGGAAATATTAAAATTCTAAAACCAGGCAAGAATATTTTTATTCACTCAGACATTCAATCACACAGCATGAACTGGTTTTAGCTGTGGTTTTACCCACTTGGCTGTATTTTTGGACTGGATGTATGTTTTTGATCAGTTTGGCATTTTGTTTAATTCTGATATTATATCAATATTTTTGCTAAATGTCACGGGAAAACGTGTGCATAAATAATTAAAAATATAAACCCGGTGGGGTGGGGTGGAGGGAAGGGCTCTAGATGTCTGAAAGTGGGGGAAAGCTGTGCCATTTTACTCTCTCTGCATCAACCTTATGACGTAAAATGGCAGCAGAGGGTAAAAGTACAAGTTAATTTTGACCACATTTGTACTCTGAATATATGTGCCTTTTTATTTAAAGAAGTTCTTCCAGTGTATCTTTCCTTCTAACAGTGAAAAATTCAAGACAGCTGTTTCCTATGGTTCTCTGTGAAGTCTTATCTGTATCCTGTTCTTCAAACATCCTCTTTTTCACAAAACCTTATTAGGGAACAGTTCTTGTGTGTTCTTTCTATAGGTTTTCCAAGAGTATCCCATTGTAAAGTTGCCTCTGAATACCAATATACAAACCCAACATTTACATTTTGAGGTGTCCATATACAGTGTGATTCTGTTTGATTAAAAGGTGCAGACTTTGCTTCGGAATATGTAATAGGGCTTGGGAAAACGCTCAATTACCGTATTTTTCGCACCATAGGGTGCACCGGACCATAGGGCACACCTAGTTTTGGGAGGCGGAAAACAAGAAAAAACTATTCTGAACCCCAGAAGCCAGAACAGCAAGAGGGATCTGGCTTCTGGGATACCGTGTGGCTGTTCTGGCTTCTGGGGTAACCGCGCCAAGCCTCTTCAGGGCAGTGGGATGAAGGCTCCCCCTGACCAAAGAGGCTGCGCAGGGCTAAAGCAGAAGCCAGGACAGACGCGTTGCTGAAGGGGCACTGCGCCTTCTCTCTCTCTGCGCAGCGCCCCTCCATCACAGGAGAGGCGCTGCGCAGAGAGGGAGAAGGTGCAGCGCCCTTCAGCGAAGCTGGAGAAGGAACAGAAGGAGACCCTTCTGTTCCTCCTCGGGCTTCGCTGGACAGGCGCGTCGCTGCGAAGCGGGAGGAGGAACAGGAGACCCTCCTGTTCCTCCTCCGGCTTCCAGGACAGGCGCGTCGCGGTGAAGCCAAGGAGCCTGCATTCGCTCCATAGGACGCACACACATTTCCCCTTCATTTTTGGAGGGGGAAAAGTGCGTCCTATAGAGCGAAAAATACGGTATTTGCTTATTGGTTTGCCATCTGTCTATTGAATCCCTTTTGCTGAGCACACTTTCATGGGAGCTCTACTGATTTCAGTGTGTGCCACTGTGATTAGGTCTTGAACCAAGGATTTAAAAATAATTTAAAGAATGACACTTTATCATACAACTGCTTGCATGGCTTCAAATACTAAATCTTCCTTAGCATAAATTATATATATTGTCCTTAAATGTCTGCTCGTCTATTTAAGGCTCACATAGAATGGAAGGTTTTCTTTGGCACAAGGCAATAAATTGTACAATTAGTAGCAAATTACAGTAGTAAAATTCAGCAAAAGCATTATTAAAAAAACATACTTCATCATCAGGCCCTTAATATCTTGTTCTTCATCTTCCCGTAAGTCATACTTCCTGGTCAGTGAAAGAGAGATTTCTGTCTTCACAAGCTGACCTAAAGTGTTTTCCTTGTTTGGGTCATTGGGATCTACAGCACCTTCCCCTGTAGAGGGGAGGAAAAAAGTGTAATTTAGGATTGTAAAGAGAGATTAAATTTGGAACAAACTAAAAACAGAGGAAGATATTATATAGCCATGGGTTTGTGTACTCTACACATAATAATAATAATAATAATAATAATAATAATAATAATAATAATAATTCTACACCAAAGCAAGCAATATTCAGAATCTTTTATGTACAGTTAAGAATATGTATTCAAAGTTGATAGATCCTTCCATCCCTTATTGGGAAGAGCAAGGCTGTCTGATACTTCCCACATAGATATGCTATTATGATGGCACTACATTATTTATCAGCATGTAAAAGCTATAAATAAAAAATTGATTACCCTTATAGTTATTTGATAGCTAATTTCTAGAAATAGAACAGGTACTTCTAGAAGATGTGCACAAACCAAACCATCATCTAGTTCAAGGCCTACTTTTATTTTACATCCATATACAAGTTAGGTCTATCTTTCAAGTACGTATTTGTTTTGTTAGCTCACCAAGGAATGTCTCCACATCAGGAACTTCCCCCAGTCCTTCCAGGAGCTCATTTAAGACATCGTTTTTGTCAGGAGCAATGGCATCCTGATGCTCTAGCAAAAGCTGTAAAGAAAATTGCCCTTGTTGAAACTTTTGCAAAATCTGGCATGTTACTGTATGGTATTATTAACTCATATATCTATTTTGATAGAAGTCCATTTTTTTTTTGTTGGGCTATTCAGTACTCCTAAAAACAGCTAGTAGATTAGAAGCTACAAATTTAATAAGTAATAATATTAATAAAACTTCACCAACACTAACACATATTTATGCAAACCCCATAAGCTTTAGAAGGTGTTTACTTCCACTTACATGTGCCTGTTATCAATCTGTTTGCAAAACGATACTCAAATTATCTCATTTTGCAAATTTTATTCCCATATTCCAAAAACTCCACAACCCAAATTTAATAGGTACTATTTCAGTGCTTTCTAATTCTCCTTGGCACACACTTACTGAATGTGTGTTGATAATTTCTTCAATAGAAATGTATATAACTGGCTTGCTTAGTGTCACCATATCAGAGTATTCATCAATATTGAATTTTTCTTCAGGTTCAGGAACGCCACATGCTGCTTGAAAAAAATTCCTGAGGAGGAAAGGAAATTGTAATTTCATTGAACCAGATTGGAGTTAAGTCTTTCCACACACAAATCTACTCTTGCCCCTGGTCCCAAGATTTATTCATTTTAACAGGAGAATTTAGGGCAGGAAAAATGGTTGTTGTTGCCATTGTTAAACAATTCGCAGCCGGAAACCCTTGCTGATCTACTTCAAGTCACCCACAGATAAATCAGTACATTCTGCCTACCCCTGATCGATACTAAAGCCACCTTGAGGCCATACAGCCAAAAGACAGAATTTCTTTTAAATTTAAACAAAATCCCTCACTACTTAAGGCAGGCTTCCTCAAAGTCAGTTTTGAGACTACAGTTCCCATCATCCCTGACCACTGAGTCCTGCTAGCTAGGGATCATGGGAGTTGTAGGCCAAAAACATCTGGAGGGCCGAATTTGAGGAAGCCTGACTTAAGGTTTCAAGCAAGATTGCCACATGCACTGAAATAACAACCAAAGAAAAAGCCTATTGGATCAGGCCAATGTCCCATCTAGGACCAGCATCCTGTTCCCACAGTGGTCAACCGGATGCCTGTGGCAAGCCTGCCAGCTGGACATGGGCACAAAACCACTCTGCCCACTTGTGATTCCCAGCATCTGGTACTCACGAGGCACAATGCCTCTGACACTGGAGGTAGAACACAACTGTGCTTAGTAGTCATGGATAGCCTTGTCCTCCATGACTCTGTCTAATCTTCTTTTAAGCCATCTAAAAAGGAGGCCTTTGTAAATATAAAAACGACAAACAGTGCGGCTGACAACTATTTTAATATTCCAGCTAAAAAGTTATTTCTGTACAGTTTATTTAAACTCAAAATAATTCCCATGCAATGATGGCACCACTTAAGACTAGCGTTACTTGGACCAAAGAGCACAGCTTTCCCAACGTTTTAGCATGAAATCCAAGCAATATTTCCTACCATTGTCTTACAAAATAACAAACACACTTCTCTTCTTGGCGGGAAAATTATTTCCCTTAATAAAATATGGTGTGGTAATTATTTTCCAAGGAAAGTATAACTTGTGCAATGTAATGACAATTACCAATTAAGCTGGACAGTTTGCATTAAAACGTCAGTGTGCATGAATTCGCATGACAAGCTGAAATAGTAAGAAATCTATTTTCAAAACACCAAGAAAAGTATTTAGGTTATCTACAGAATACCAAAGTCTATGAGAAGCCTAACTGGCTACTGACATCTACAAAAGGTAAATCTCACAACAAAGTTTACTGTTCACACCCCTACTTTGCACAGACCTGAATTTCTCGTATGTCTGAGAGAGGTAACTGTTCATCGATGAGAGATGTGCATTTTCCCCTTCGAAGAGGTTGTTTGAGGCAGCATGTTGAAGGACTTTGGCCACACAACCCAAATTTCTCCTCTGATCAGAATGGATCTGGCCTCCAGCTGTCATGTCTATGATGTCAAAACCATCAGGTGCGACAATGGCTGGATTCATAAATCGATAGTACAGGAGATTTCCAATGATCTATGGGAGGAAAGCATTTTCAGATAGGACTTCTCCTTAGAATGTTTATGCAGTCCTTAATATGTTTTTTTTTAAAAAAAAACTTTTTATTTGTTATGAACACAAGTCAAAGGTTTGGGTGGGTGGGGGGTTGGGGTAAATGTTTGACACATTAAAAACCCTACTGGGTCTTTTTGCTTCTTATCTTGTTTGAGAACAGTATTTATACTTTAGGGTCTTATTCACCCATATGAACTTGCCCACATTTTCAGATCAGCTTCTGAGCTCCTATAAGATCTGTTAGGCTGAAGGGTACTTCCCAGTGGTGGCTCCTTCCCTCTGGAATTCCATTCCAAAAGTTATACAGCTGGCTCCAGCAGTTCAGGTTTCGAAATCTGTTTTCCCTGGCTGCTGATGGGAGCTTTTAAACACCATCTCAAAACTTCTTTACTGGCACTGCTGGCACCATCATTACCTATCAGGCACCAGGCAAAAACATTCCTTTTTCATCAGGCTTTTGTGCTTTTAATTATCTACGACCTTGTTGTGTGGGGTGGAATGTTTTGAAAAAATGAATTTTCTTTAAGATCTTTTTAAAATGCTGGTTTCAGTGTATGTATGGGTTTGGTTTTTGCTTTAAGAACTGCAAGTCACTTTGAGTTGCTGTGGCAAAAACATACTGATGCTCAAAGACCTTTTAGCCTCTCTCTTAGCCACTGCTAGAATGACAGTGGTTAGTAGTCGGAAAACTTCATCGTACTTTTCTCTTGCTTCCTGGTACAATTGGATCTGGCAGATTGCCCTTCCTGAAAGGTTAAATCACAATACCAGGGTTTTGAAAGACCAAACCAAGACAGGTTAAGAGGTTGGAGTAACTTTGTTTCCTTTCATATCCTTCATTAGCAGGAGATATTGGTCCATCATACACTCAAAAGTCATTCTGGAGGGACTTCTTTAGTGATATGTGTTGAGGAATGTTAAACTCTTCCCAGCTCCTTCCATTCATCCAGAAAATGTAATGGTATAGTGAACAATCTGTACAATTAACTTTGTTCTTCTTCTGGTTCATTTTTGCAAATGATGTTTGTTTTATCCTACACATTGTAACATTGTTTGAGGGAATCTCCAGACTGTTCCTTTTACTGTGGTTGTATTTTGCAATATGTATATGACACAATAATACTGCACGCATGAGAGGTGGATTTTATTCTGCTTTAGTTTGATCCGAGACGCTTCCCTAATGTTACATTAAAGGTAAAGGGACCCCTGACCATTACGTCCAGTCATGACCGACTCTGGGGTTGTGGCGCTCATCACGCTTTATTGGCTGAGAGAGCCGGCGTACAGCTTCTGGGTCATGTGGCTAGCATGACTATGCCGCTTCTTGCAAACCAGAGCAGTACCTATTTATCTACTTGCACTTTGTGCTTTTGAACTGCTAGGTTGGCAGGAGCAGGGATCGAGCAACAGGAGCTCACCCCGTCACGGGGATTCAAACCGCCAACCTTCTGATCGCAAGTCCTAGGCTCTGTGGTTTAACCCACAGCGCCACCCGCGTCCCTGCTGTCCAAATGGGCAATAGCATAACAAAAGTGGGGCAAAAGTAAACTGGAACATTTGAGGTATAAAAAGATCAGCCTATAAAAAGTTACAGGAATTGTCTGCCCTACCAGGAGACACCAAGCATTGAGCCTGTCCCCTTCTGTATGCTAGGTAACTGCTCTACCACTGAGCTATGGTCTTCCCCCCACTGCAAGCTGGCCAAGTAAGGGCTGTCATCCTGAGAGGCAAAGTTCAATTTTGAGATTATGGGGGAAATTATGATACACTATGATGAAGTACTATAACAAAAGCCTTTTTTTGGGGGGGGGGTAAGTATACCCAAGATAATAGATGTTTTACTTACTGCAATTTATGGAAACAGTTTCACCTACCTTCAACTAGTGCAATCTCTCCCCCAAATCCTGAAAAGGGGATCTATTTAGACCTCCCCTTACCAGTCTAGATCTTCCTATCAGTCACAGAAATGGCTGCTGCACAATGTAGATTTCAGCACTCTGGGGGTGCAAGCTTCAAGCTTTTCTGCACCAGCACACTAAGCAAGATGGCTGGCTGTGAAGCAGCTCATCACCTACTTTGGGGAAGGGGAACGAGGTGTTCCTGTCTACTTCACTCCCCTCCAAACTGAATTATGAGTCAAATCAATACTTCTAGCCATGTGACAAGGATATTCCTACTATAATTGTAGAGACGTTTCTGGATTGGATTGAGGCCACTGTTGTCTTGAAGTTTTAGAAAATAGGTCCACTGCATTAAAAAGATCAGTACGGGCCATCTTTACCCTAATGCATTTTTTTTTAGTTAAGGCAGGTTTAACCATCCTTGGATCATTCACTATTTGGGACTACATCTAAAGAAGAGCAGCTATGCCCAGTTTATGGAAGTACACTTTCTGCCAGGTCTCCTAAGAATATTTTATGTCAGTCTAAAGCTTCAGCTTGGATAAATGCCACATTCCAACATGTTCTACAAACTTCTTCAGAACAAGTACAGTGGAAAATTATTTCTATGTATTACCTTTACTCTAAGGTCGCAGGAAAATGTATTTGTCCTAATGTTATGACAACTGAAGTCACAACTAAAGTTTTGTTTTGTTTTTGTTTTGTAAGTATTCATTATTTTAGGGGAAATAGGCTCACCCCAAAGCACTTATGAATAATCCTGATCTAAAAGCTGCTATGCTAAGGCAGCAGTTTATAGAATTAAGCATTAGTGTCCTAGAATAACAATAATTAGTTAATTATGAATTGCTTCCCAAGAGGCAGCCTGAAACTATTTAGCATAATGAAAACAGATACAAAAACAGATACATATATAAAAACAGTTAAAACAATTGCTTATCAATGTCACTGCTGCTTTCCACACACTACCACTAGTATGAAAACAGCTGTTAATGATCCCATACAACCTGCTACTCAGGAGCCATTTGATATTGAGCAGGGCAGAGATGTGCCTCTTTGGAGATATGGGAGATGGATGCACAAAAGCAAAAATGTGAAAAGCTAGGAAGTGACAATTAAAATAGAAAACCTTGCAGCCTTAGAGATTCAACAGCTTGTGTAGAACCATCTCCGAGAAAGAGTCTATATAAGTAGTAAAGTCCAACAGCACTGATGAGAATCTTTTAGATTCCTTCTCCCTACCCCTCTGAGTTATGCTGCTTCCCCAAGTGCAAAGAAATTTGCCTGTCGGCATAATCAGAAAGCACAAAGATGCTGACAAACCACCCTCACAAATCTACCTTCAATAGCTCATCTTCTGTGGCCTCTGGAAATTTCTCATGGAGCGAGTTCTTCAGAACTTTGGCTATATATCTCATTCCATAACTACATGCAAAAAAACAGATGAAAAAGGAAAATAATGGAAAGATACTTAGGATGAAAAATAACTAATTCAAGTTAACAAAAAGACAAAACAAAACAATACATTTTGCTTTAGAACCAACTAAACAAGGTGACACAAAAGAAAATTTACATCATGAGTGCTTATTAGATATAAAGTATGCCAGTTTGATGATGGAGAGAGAATACTCCCCTCTGCTGATGAAGTGTTCTTATGAATCAAAGCATATATTTAAACTAGTATTTTGCAAAAATGAGAGATGGCTTTTAAAAACAACTTGCTTATGGCTTTTCACTTACGGCATTAAGTTCAGAGAGGAGAATATGGAAGCAAGGACGTTATCAGTTACTGCTCTGAGGCTCTGAATTGAGGACTCCAGTCGATTCACTACTTCCGGATGTGCCAATGCTTGTTCTGTTGTTACATCATAAGGTAATTTGCTGGGGAAATAGAGAGGAGATGCTATACACAGCAAGAGAATCATGTTTTGAATAGTACACCCCCTGAAAAAGTTACAATAAAATAATTTTATATGTCTAATTATTGAATTTGTTCAGCTAGTTTTAATTACTTGCTCAGTTGAGAACTTTGGTCAAGCAGTGAATTATAAACCTGTAACAAATAATTCAAGGTGGGAAGGAAATCATATTATTAGGGCCTTCTCAGTAGTGACGCCTGCCCTGTGGAATGCCCTCCCATCAAGGAAATAAACAACTACCTGACTTTTAGAAGATATCTGAAGGCAGCCCCATTTAGGGAAGTTTTTAATGTTTGATGTTTTATTCTGTTTTTAATGTTCTGTTGAAAGCCACCCAGAGTGGCTGGGGAAGCCCAGCCAGATTGGCGGGGTAGAAATAATAAATTTATTATTATTATTATTATTATTATTATTATTATTATTAGCCCCACTCATGTTCCCCCCTCTCTCTTTGTCTTTCATACATAGGGAGAACAGGGAACTATCTTCCATGTGATCAAGGTAATTTCTGAATTAGGCTCCAAAGTGAAAAAAAATCCCCTAGAGCAACATTAATACAGCACAAATAGCTAAGACTGGGAAACAGTAAATCAACATGTTACATGATTGCTATTGAATAAGTATTTGAGTTACTTATACAACTTTACTTACATCTTTCATCTGAAGATCATACGATTTGTTTTAACACTTCATATTCATTTTAATGTCTACTGATTAATCATTTCATTGTCCTAAAGGAGTTCTATGGTTAAAAAGCATTGGACATTCTTCATAAATAAATACAGTTTATTCATGTTGCACAATTACCTGGCCTCTCCAGTTTGCATTTCTAATTGGTTCACCCATGCCTTGTAGACCTCCACGGGACTTGTGTTGATGACTAGAGATTTATCATCCATGATGTCTTTCACCACTGGTGCCAACAACTGACGCAGAGTATTCTGCCCTCGAGCACCTCGATTAAAGCTAACAACCATTTTGATGACTGTAGGATTTCCCGTGACAATGTCTTGAATCTGGTCTACTTTGGAACTGCAGTAAAAATAACCAGCACTTACATTACACTTTAAGATTTAAAACCTATGTCTGTGATTTTTGAATGGGCACAGTGAAGCACAATGGCTCATTCCATTTTGTCCATTCACTAATAACTGTTCAAGAACAAACATGCTCACAGAATTTGGCAACAAACAATTCTGTTCAATGTAAAGATAACTAAAGTGAAGGATGGTTCTGATACAGAAGTACAGAATATGGCTTGCATATAAACCATTACTGATATGATTTACGGTTTGATCCCTTAAATTCTGCTTCAGTTAATATGATGCAAACACCCTACGTTTGGCAATTCTGCCTGCGATGAAAAACCCACTATATGAACAAGAGACAACAGAAGGGAATTTAACAGTTTACAATTTTGTTTAAACAGGCAAGACACAGAAGTCTTATGATTAAAAAATGGAGATAAAATGTAGGGCCACTGTGTCCTTTAATATACGCACTTTATTTCTTCTTCTAGAGCAGTTTTAAACAGCTTCAGAAGCAAGTATTCTTCTCGCTGATTAGAAGCATAGTTGTACAAAGTAAAGATAACTGTATCCATAAACTTGGTGGATTTATTCTGGGGCATCTGGAAGATCAGCTTTGCCAGGTAAGTTGGATTAGTCTATGGAAGAAATATTAGAATGACTGAAAAAACATATTAATCAAAATGTTGAAGTTTTCCACTGCCTGCTTTATTAGCACTGAGTCCTCAGTGCACTTTCATTTGTATCAACACTAATCCAAGCTTGCCAATGACTGAAAGCGCCATGGTAGAAAATGGTAAGTACTACACCACTTCCTAGTATCAAGTTTATTACTCTTGAAAACTATGGCACAGCTCAAACCCTCTGGTTATCTACACAGGCCAGCCATCTGACAGCCTTTTTAAAAGATAGCATGACTATAAATAAAGTTTCTCATTGCGGTTTCAACAATGGCTGCGAAGTGAATGAGTGAATAACCTTCAGGACAGCAGGAAGGAAGAGATAAGGTAAGGTTGTTGACGCAGGCCTCTATATAAAGTGAAACACTTTATTAAAGCTAAGTAATATAACTGTATGGATAAACTTATTTAGAAATCCTATTTGCCACCCTACTTTTGTGTTTCTATTGAAGAGCCAATAACCAACAGCTTCTGAATAATCTACATTGCAACAATATATGTTGCAAGTGAACAGGAATGCAGGAAATTTGTTCAATCTCTCCTGCTTTCTGATTTGTCTGATCTCTCCTCCCTTCTCTCCTCTCCATGGTCTCTGCCCTAAAATGGCTGCTGCTGACCATCAAAGCACAAACAAGCAAGAAAGTAAAGAAGTGGGCAAACTCTGGATGTATGGATATGAGAATCTGTGGTGTGCATAGAAAGGTTTGGATAAATAAATTTTTGCATAATGAGTGGGTAGATAGTGGGACCTATGTGTAGATGCTTGAAGTCAGAACGTGATATTTACCAAAGGTTCTCCCCACCCCCCATGATCAAAGTGGGAATTCATTATTCAAGCAGACATGTATTATGAAACTACTTAACATGTATCCTCAACCACCACACAGCTCACCTGTAGAAGGTAAAACAAGTGTTGATAGGCCTCCAGCTTTTTCCGCCTTTCTTTGCTCAAGCCTTTGATGCCCTGCTTATCTCCAGACACCATGTCTTCTGCCTGATTTTTGCTTTTTTTGTTCAGCTTCTTGCTGTGCGATACAACATCCTGGAAAAACAAACAAATGCAGAACTCAATTGTTAAGGCAAAGTAAAGCTGCAGTTCTGTAAGTAACCTAGAAAGAACACCAACATTAGAAGTAGAACGTGGGCAACTGCAGTCTGTTACAACCAAATAAAACAGATGTAAAAAGGCTAAACATTAAGTTGGCAAAAAAAAGGTGCATACCATAGTTTTGAATGTCAAAAAATGAAATCTAAGCAACAGGCAGAGGGTCAATGGATGAAGCCCAGCTACACAGTTGTCACACAGATTCAACCGCTTATTACCATATTTTTCACTCCATAAGGTGCACCGGACCATAGGGCTCACCTAGTTTTTAGAGGGGGAAATCAAGAAAAGAAATCTTATTTTCCCCCCCAGCCCCAAAGAGCAGCGTACAGGCTGCACGCAACCTCTCCCTGCCAGAGGGGTTGCAGGCGGCTATGGCACAAGCCAAGACTTGTGTGGACTGTCTTGGCTTCCTCTTTAGCAGTGCGCAACCTCTCCAGCCGGGAGAGGCTGCGCGGGGCTAAAGAAGCCATAGCCGTGTGCAGCCTCTCCCTGCCAGAGGGGCTGTGTGCAGCTATCCCTGAAGCCTTCCGAGCGCAGCGCAAGTTCCCGCTGCACTCCTCAGGCTTCGGGTTCCTTTTGCTGAAGCCGGGAGAGCAAGACTCTCCAGGCTTCAGCGAAAGGAACCTGAAGCCTCCAGAACGCAGTGGGAACTTGCACTGCACTCCGAAGGCTTCAGGCGGCTTTCCCTGAAGCATGGAGAGCGAGAGGGGTCGGTGTGCACTGACGCCTCTCACTCTCCAGGCTTCAGCAAAAGCAACGCGAAGCATCCGGAGCGCGGAGGGAGCGCTCCCTCTGCGCTTCGGAGGCTTCACGTTGCTATCGCTGAAGCCAAGGAGCCTGAATTCGCTCCATAGGACGCGCGCACATTTCCCCTTAATTTTTGGAGGGGGGAAAGTGAATCCTATAGAGCGAAAAATACGGTAGTTCCATGTAGCAGGAGACAACACTGCTTGACTGGGGGCAATAATCCCTTAGGCTATTGTAATTGTAATTGTAATGGAAGGTACTTTAAGGAGCTAGATTAAAAAGTTTGGCTTGATTTAGAAGATAAAAACTTTAGGCTATGTAAACCTTACTGGCTTAAAATGCACCTAGGGTCATTCTTTTCCTCAGTTCAGATTGAAGCTGGTTCAAGGGGAAATGCAGTATTTCATCAGAAATGACAGGGTAGATATGGACTGTGACTAATGTTGTGTGAACATTGCCTCCCAACAAGTGTGTGTGGATAGGAAAGCTGCAATTATTCATTTAAGAAAACACAAAGATCTTAGATAAATTTATTTTGGTACTCTTTCAGTTATCAAGCAGCTGAGCTACCAAAGTAAGGAAATGGGATCGGACTCTCCAAAAGACCCCTTGGCTGGAATCTCACAACCACTGTCACCCCTTTAACCAACCTGCAGAGTTATTCTGTTTTTAACCAGCAATCCTATCTTGATATCCATCAGGTTCAGATCTTTCTCCAGCTGTTGACTAGATCGGATATTTGTGACCACCTCCTCTCTTAACCTTGTTACTTCCAGCTCTTCTTGGAAGTCTAAATCACTCTGATCCATGAGATAAGCAAATTTGCGAAGGACATTCAAAGGAGGATTTTCAGAACCAGCTGCAAGTTAAGTAAACAAATCATAATTTAAGCTCAGGAACTTTAGACATTTCATTCTAATCAAAATTCCTCAAACCAGTTGCAACATGTGTGCTGGTGTTTGTTAGGCATTTATCTGCCCACTTAATTTATGGCCAAAAAATATTATCCAGCACTTACTCAGTGTCCTGTAGTCTTCCCTAGCTTTGTTTGCTTTAAGGAAGGCTTGGATTTTCACAATTTCTTCATTCTGAAAGAGACACAGGTTATGCATTTATGGACATCATCACACAGGAAACAGGCTGTAATAATTATCTACCTGTATATAATGCAAGGGACGCAAGTGGTGCTGTGGGTTAAACCACAGAGCCTAGGACTTGCCAATCAGAAGGTCGGTGGTTCGAATCCCCACGATGGGGTGAGCTCCCGTTGCTCAGTCCCTGCTCCTGCCAACCTAGCAGTTCGAAAGCACGTCAAAGTGCAAGTAGATAAATAGGTACCTCTCCGGCGGGAAGGTAAATGGCATTTCCGTGCGCTGCTCTGGTTCGCCAGAAGCGGCTTAGTCATGCTGGCCACATGGCCTGGAAGCTGTACGCTGGCTCCCTCGGCCAATAAAGCAAGATGAGCGCCACAACCCCAGAGTTGGTCACCACTGGACCTAATGGTCAGGGGTCCCTTTACCTTTATATAATGCAAACTCAAGCATGCTTTTTATCTCTTTTCCTCTGGCACCGAAGCCATGCCATCCCATGGTAGGGGGCAAATGTCTGATCTATTATAAATTTGTTTTTGTCCAGTCAAATTGAAGGCAGCAGGACCCAGAGGATCTACCCAGAACAGAATAGGAGGGAAGGTGGGGAACCTTACATGATCTTTGAAGTATTGCATCCGTTTCTTGTATGTTCTTCTTGCTAACCACATTTTGACCCACGATTGAATCTGAAAGTCAAAGAAGAATGAACCAATAGGTAAAATATTTCGTTTTTATTTATTCAATTCATATTCCACCCTTCCTCCTGAAGGAGCACATGGCAGCAAACACAGCAATAATAAAACTGATTTTAAGAAAAACATTTAAAAAGCAGTAACCATTAAAAACATTTTTAAAAAAAATCAATTGCAGTTGCAATAAAACAATGAACAACTTTTTAAATTTTTTTTTTTTGAAAACTTCTATGTTTAAAAACAATTTATTCACAAACTACACGATGGCATGTCTGGTCTTTTGTATAATGCATAGGAGCACATACAGTACATATCACACCTGAAGTTAAAAAAACTAAACATAACACTTATCCACTGAAAGTTCTCCATATTAAGATGGACCAAATTCCTCTGTTTCAGTTCATCAGCCTACAATCCCAGAGTGACATGGACAGACACTGCTTCTTTCAAGTGATAATTTCAGGATTTTTCTTGACTATACAATTATGCACATTCCTAAATATCTCTACAACAAGAAGCAATCAGATAACTGCTATTACTTAGCTCTCAAGAACTAGGTCTGCAGACACCATAAATCATGGATTTTTCTGTTACACCAACCTTTGCCATTTCACCAAGCTACTCAAGGTTCACATGCATGATTAAGGTGCACATGCTGAGCACCAGCTTTCAGAAAAAGACATAGTTTGCATATAACACTAAGCTAAACTATGGCTTAGTGTGAACGAGCAAATGTGTATGAACATTATACTGATAATGCAGCTCCCCTGGTTCTGCCTGGGGCTAAGATGTGGTTTGACTTTCTGTCAAAACCCGGGCTTGTGGTTTGTCTCCCCCAGACAAATCATAAGTGATCAATCGAGAGCAAACCTTGACAACTCCTGATTGTTTATCTGGAGCAAGACAAACCACAAACCTCGATCTGGATATAATGTAAAGTATTAACTATAGTTTTGTGCTGTGTAACAGGACTGGGGAAGGAGTGCTCAATTTTTGCTCTAGGAATCCACACATATATTTGTTCATGCTAAGCCATGATTTAGCTTATCCTTATGTGGGAATCAGGTCAATGACCAAACACCATAAAATAGCTACTGGTCCACAATAGCAGCCCCTTTCAGAGAAGAATCATTGTGTCTAAACCAGGAAGATAATAACTATCGACACATAGTATATGAAGTTAGCACTGGTGGTCTCCAAATAGAGGAATACATTTTTTTGGGAATAATTTTTATTAGTTTTCCAATTTTACCCAATAACAACCCAATTATAACAATATCAATTAACATAGGAATACTTACCTTGATAACAGAAGCAACATTTCTTTGCAACATTTGAAGTCTTTCAGAGTAGGTTTTCCTTTGCTTATAACCTTTCCAGGATGCCTATTTATTTGGATTAAAAACAACAACAAAGGAACAGATTATTAGGACTAAGAACAATTCTAGATATTATTTTATCTTGAAAACCCTTTGGAGCATTTTCTAGAAGAAAAGAACGATAACATTTTAAAAGAGAAACCACCATTTTCTTTAGCTCATTCCTCTTGGATTAGTCAACAAACTTCTCAATACACATCATTTAAGGCTTCCTATTCTGTGGCTCATGCTCAAATTCAGAATAGACAGAAACTATTCTACTGTAACTTCAAGGTTTTGAAATGAAAACATAGACGAGATGAGTGGAAATTGCCTTTTTCAACAAACAGTGATCTGTTTATGCAAACTGCGGCTATGACATAACTGCAAACTGCAAACTGCGGCTATGACATAACTAATTTTACTTGTGGTTCTCAATCCCATCATTTGAAAGTGGTCTGTTGAAAATGTTTGCAAAAGACAGCACTATATATCATCTGTAACCATTATTAATCTGTTGCACAAGACGCAGGATAAAAAATGTCACGTTGGAACACAGAGGTCTATCTGGGTCCAGGCAGATGACTGATGGCTGATTGAGATAGGGGCACTACAACCAGCAGCTAGCCAGCCATAAACAGAGAACTATATTATCATCCTAGGCTATAATAGTGCAACATTTGTCTAATCTCACTATTGGGTTGTTCAGTTAACAGCCAGAAGCAGCCATGGAGCTTCACTGGATGATCATACCTGTAACTTTATCACTGATGGCTCCTGCTTTTGGAGATACGCTTTTCTTTCTTTATATTTTTTCCTGACAAGGAATCCCCTTGCTTTAGCTTGTAGCTGAATGATCAAGTCCTCATTTGCAAACCACAGCTGTTCTCTGTTGTAATCAGATGTAATTTGGGCAACAATATTCTAAGGAAAGAAAAATATGATGCTGGATATCAGGCATAAGTAGCCAAGCAAAAGCCAAAAAGTTTGTGCAGCTAACTGCATTCCAATTTCCATTTGAGCCCAATAACCACCCTTACACTGTTTTCCTCCCATTTAGTTTTAATATTTGTTCTATAATTCATGTTGCTACACTGTGAACTGGTACAAGGTCTTCATAAAAACTGCATCCATCAAGTGAATTCCACAAGGGTTATTATACTAGGATGTTCTTATCTTTAAAATGCTGCCAGATTGATTAGCAATTCACTGTGCAACTCCCTGCATCTCCAGTGTGCAAAATGTCTCTTTCATAATTTTCTTCTTTGTAGTTCAGAACATTTGGCCGGGATAACATTAAAAAAAAAAAGCCTAGCACAGACCAAACTTACAGTCTAGGGTTCTCAGGGCAATCTTCGCTTAGTTCAGAAGATATTAATCCTTTCAGGGCATAATGAAACATACCATAATAATATATTTTTCAGGAAAAAAGCCCATATGCGACATCAGGTGTGTGGTAGATAAAGTCACAGCTAGGGCAAAAAGGGGGTCAGCTGATTGATGGCGCCTTTAAAAAGCTTTTGCAAGGTGCTTTGAAGCCCTGTCTAACAGCTGGTTGTTGGGGCATTAAAGTGCAGTGCAGAATTTTCTGCAAGCAGCAAGGATTCAGCTTGTTTGTTTGTGCTGAAAGAGAGCCTTGCAAAGCTAAAGCCCAGACAATCCGCTGGCATCAGCATTCTACTGAAATCAATTATGCTTCCGGAACTTCCTAATGCTGCCATGCATGGGCTGCTGCAAGAAGTGGCTCATATCTGAGCACTTTAAGAACAAACAGCTTTCTAAGGAAAGAGAAAAGTGCTCATTTTCAAACGCAGCGTCTTTTATATCTTTTCTTTCAAAAGGAAGCAATTTTCATTCGAAGCACCAGAGGAAGCGCTGAGAATATAAACTGCTTCCTCTGCAGAAAAAAGAATGCTTCATTCTTAGATGCCTCTTTCCCTCTGCAGAGACTTCAAAGAAGCTTTCTGTAACCAATCAGCTGTTTTCAAATGACTTTGACAGGTGTCAACCACCTGACATCATTCTGACATCATGCAATTTACAGGTGGATGGTCCTGCCCACCTGTCAAATTTGGGCTGCTGGGGGCAGGGGGAGAAGAGATAAGCCCTAAACGATGAGCCTTGGAAATATTTGATGCATTGGTTTTGTGATCTGAACCACGACAAAATGAATTTATAGTGCATCTTTGAACTCCCCATCTGTAATAGGTTTTAAAATAAATGTTTAAGAAAATTAAATGTGGAATACTAAATATGCAGAAGACATTACTACCTTGAAAAATATTTGCAACTCTTAACATGCATAATTAAGGCTAAATATAAAGAAACAGATATTCCAGAGTGGTTCAGGTCTGAGAAATAGCACAGCAACCTTTCCATTTAAAATGAAAGGTTATCTTCTTCGCCACTGGGTTTCATGCCTTGCTCCATTGTTATCTTAACTATATTCTTGATGCCCAGCAGTGTCTTCGTCATCATTCTTTATCATTTTATGTGCAAGCTGCCTATTGATAGTTAAAGCCATGCTCAAAGCAGCTTCATTTTACACTCTCCTCAAAAAAATCCAAAACTAACACAGAAACGAATCACAGCAATTATTTTGTTCTACCTGAATCTCTTCACCAGTCAGCCAAGATGTTTTGGGTACAATTCCTTCAGGTGGTACACAAGTTCCCTTTCCAGTTTCCACATTATAGTAATAATCATAGATGCCTTGCATTAAGAATTTGATCCATGGGCCTTCATCAGGATCTGAAAGAATTTAAAGGCAATAATTTTATTGTTTAGGGAAAAAAGGGTTTGAAAAATAAGGTAATGTTATAAGCTGTAATGCTTTAAATGAACGATTTGCTGAACAAATAACCTTAATTGGGATACAAGGAGGAGAAGTATGAGGAGGTCTGAGAAATTTGTTATTCTAAAGTATGATTTATGAACCTTATGTCTTTTTTAATGTTTTTGTTTGTTCTGTTTTTGTTTGTTTAAAAAATTCAAAAATTTAATAAATATTCTTTTAAAAAAAATAATTTTATTGTTTAGACATTGCCAAAATAACATAAATGTGCTTCCACCCTCCCATTTCTAATCCTTCAGCGCCAATACAGACTTGTGGTTGCAAGGAGAAAAAGGACATGGTGCTGAGACAAGGATTCAACCTTCATGTAACCTTCACTCTACTCTGGGGGTTTTAGAACACCACAACTTCACTTCAATTATAAATATTTGAATGATTTAGAGCAGTGCTTCCTAGTCCGCACACCCCAGGGGGTCCACTGGACCATTCACATAACAAAAACTACCACAGAGATACCAAAATTTTCAAAAGTAGGGGGGGGGTCCATGGTTTTGCTTTTGAAAAACGGGGCCTGCAGTACTTAGCTAATTAGGAATCACTGGTCTAGGGAAACTGACTTCCTCAGAAGGTGGCGGAGTCTCCTTCGTTTGAGGTTTTAAAGCAGAGTTTGGATGGTCATCTGTCATGGATGCCTTAGTTGAGATTGCTGCATTGCAGGGGGTTCAACTAGATGACTAGCTCCTTCCCTGGCACCTCCTCCCTAGACCTTAATTAGGTCAGCTTACTCTACAACAGTTTAGGGTTAAATTGCACATGAACAAACACAATGTGAAGGCTGCTTAAAACCATCGCTACTGCAGCCTCCACAATGCAAGCTCTGCAACCACATTGATTGGCCAAGTAGAAGAGACTTCTGCCTCTGCAGCTACCATAAATCTACATTGCATTCACAAAGGCTCCAAAGCCACTTAGGGCATAGAACCCAAAACGACTGATGCCCCAAATACCTGAAAGACCACCTCCTTCCCTACAGACCCTCTCAGGTGCTAAGATCCGGCCTGGGTGCGGGTGGCCTAGGAAAGGTCATTCTTTATGGCAGCAAATCCCTCTACGCAGAGATACACCTGGCAACTTCATTACTCTATACAGTTTTTGGTGAATGCCAAAGATTCACCTCTTTAACCTGGCCTTTGATAATGGAGATGTATTTCTTCAGGACCAACCCTACTTTTTGTTATTACATTTTTTAAATTTTAAGTTTTTGAACTGTTTTAAACTGTATTTTAAAGTGTTGTACCTGCCCTGGGACTTTAGGGTGAAAGGCAGGTGACAAATTAAAGTTTCTACTACTACTACTACTACTACTACTACTAATACTAAAGGTAAAGGTAAAGGTACCCCTGCCCGTACGGGCCAGTCTTGACAGACTCTAGGGTTGTGCGCCCATCTCACTCTATAGGCCGGGGGCCAGCGCTGTCCGAAGACACTTCCAGGTCACGTGGCCAGCGTGACAAGCTGCATCTGGCGAGCCAGCGCAGCACACGGAACGCCGTTTACCTTCCCGCCAGTAAGCGGTCCCTATTTATCTACTTGCACCCGGGGGTGCTTTCGAACTGCTAGGTTGGCAGGCGCTGGGATCGAGCAGCGGGAGCGCACCCCGCCGCGGGGATTCGAACCGCCGACCTTTCGATCGGCAAGCCCTAGGCGCTGAGGCTTTTACCCACAGCGCCACCCGCGTCCCTACTACTAATATTACTACTACTACAAACAACAATATATCATGTTGAGGACTCTCAGTACCTTCCCACCCAGATTACTGAACAGACCAATACCAGCTCAGCTTCAGCAATGCTGCAGTGACAAATGTTTGAGACTATACATTCACTAGGGAAGTAGTAGACTTAACAGAGGCAACAGAGCCACTCCAAGAGTTCTGAAGCTTTGATTCACAACCTCCTAAGTCTGCTTTAAACAGAGAACTGTGCAGAATCTTGTGAGGTGCATGATTAGAAGAGGTAGCTAGCAGGATCATATTTACCCATAGTACCATCAGAGGCCTACAAAATATTTTCTTTGTGGTTGGGGGTGGGGAGAGGGATAATAACACTGCAATATGTAGGATTCTTTTTTTATTAAGCTTTAATCATTCAGTACCAGAAGGGAATAGGCATGAAGTAGCCAACACTATGTGATTTGAATAATGAGGAAAGAAGAGGCAGATCTCTCTACCCTGGTGCAAAACAAAATGAAACTTTTGTCTCACGGCTGCTGCTTACATCTTTATCAGATGTCACACCTCATGCACACTTTGAGAGAAACAGATTGGAAGTAAAGGCTGGTAGAAAACAGAAGTTAATTAGTGGCAGGAGCCTTGTACCAGATGTTCGTCACAGGAAGCAAACTAGCTAGTCATTGAGAGAAACAGGATGCTGCAGTGAGTGAGTCATTGGTTTGATCCAATAATATAGTTCCTATGCTTTTAAACAATCAGATCTATGCCTCTGCTGTGGAGGGTCATCATGTTTTTATAGTCTTCATATGGTGCACATGCACAAAGCCACAGTCATAAGCAATGCTATACGGTTGAATCTGGGCAGGAACACACAGTTATAGAACTACAAAATGCAGGAATTCTGGAATGCCAAGCCTTCTCCAGAGGCAGCTTGTCAGAAGAAACTCAGCAGTAACTTCTGAGGCAGCAGGAAGTTCTGTGGAGGGCTGCTCTCGTTTGCAACAGAGATCAGAATTGTGAAAGCACAATTCTGCTTCAAGCTCAGCTCCTTCTGTGTTTAATTAGCAATTGACATTCCCCCAACTAAAACATCTAAGAAGACCTTTGTCAGAGTATTTCAAGTATTGCTAATCAAAACATTTCTTTCAAGGGCAAGCAAGAACAAGACACATCTAAAATGGTTCTTAACTGGCATATGTTAAGAATAGCAATGCTTTTAACAATAGGAGTAGACAAGCAGCTTGTGAAACATGCAAAACATTTATAAAAATTTCATATTTAACTAGGTCCAATTTGTTGTGCTGTATGTGACGGGTTAGGGTATTACCTTTGGTTTTTAGATTCTTGGCTTCCAACAGACTGTTGTAGTATGTTTCCGCACACTCTGGGACAGCTCTTAAATTGAAGTTAGGAGGCTGCAGGATGGTGACTATCTGTGCAGAATCACCATTTTCTAAACACTGGTTTATCATTGTTGTCCCAATGGCCACTAAAGGACAGAATAAAGTGAAAGGTTATCAATTATGCATTTCCAGCAATCCATACATTATGGGCCCTTAAGCAGGTTTGTGGCACAGGGTGAAACCACCGTTTTCTAGTCCAGTTCATGGTAACTGACAAAGGGAACTCATGGATTGGGGATTCATCTCATGCACAGGACATGTGCTTTACATCAGATTATCGTGGGGAAAATAATCTGAACAATCCAACAATAATTTGAATGTGGGAGATATTGATGACTCTGACTTTATTAAACATTTGCACAGCCATTCAAGAGTTAATTAAACATTGCTGAAATCTAATGCAATACGAATGCTGAGAGAGGAAGTTGCGTGCTACAATGAAATGTCCTTAAAAGAGATCTGATTTTGACATATTTCAGAGTGGCTGGGAAAGCCAAAGAATGCAATTGGTTATGCTAGTCATGTATTGCTTAATTTTTGAGAGAGTAATTAGGAATGATTTTTTTAAGTGGGAGATGGGCTTGTGTGTTACACTGCCACTGGGGGAGGAAAGCCTTCAAGAAACTAAGCAGAGTTAAGCTACCATGTTCCGAGAAGTGGCTTATTTGAACTCCATCAGCGTATAGATATAGAAACAGATATAGATATCAGTGGTAAACTTGCTTTGGGTTCAGAGGCTTCACTGAGTTTGGAGACTTATCCCCCAGAAGCTGTGCTTGGTGTCAGGTCTAAGCCTTGGAATATGTTACAAATAACGTAAGTATCTGAAAACATCCAGAGTGCTTTTTCCCATAACCAGCCTGGAATGTGATCAGAGCAGGGACACAACATCATACAAGCCTTAAGATATATATTTAATGTTCTTATAAATGAATAACACTTCTGAAAGTATCATATGTATGCTTTTTATTCTTTTAATCCCCCCCAACTGCCCCTGCTCTTCCATACTGCCTTTAACAGTTAAGCTTGAACTTCAGAGTCTCTTAATTCACAGAAGAACTTAGTGCCAGTGCAGATGCAGAACTGCTCAAGGCTGGGCACGGCAAGTTTTAAGCAAGAGTGGCATAGCAGCTAGAGTTCCAGACTAGGACTGGGAAGTCATGGGAACAAATCCTCACTCAGCTGGAGAAATAAAGACCCACATATGCCATCTTGAGCTCAGAGAAGGAAAGCCCTTTTAAGTAGTGATCTTTCCAAGTCTGCATCTGCATTGGTATTATTTTCAGATGTTTTGTTTTATTTTTTGTGCATTTGCTGCCCTGGGTTTAGTTGGGAGGAAGGGTGGGATATAAATTTTAAAATAAAACAACAACAGAAAGAAAGAAAGAAAGAAAGAAAGAAAGAAAGAAAGAAAGAAAGAAAGAATTGCACACTGCTTCCCACAATGCTCTCACTTTTCTTTTGTTACATTCTTCCCCTCTGGTCAAATAGGTTTAGCAAATTTTAGTAAAGATATTAGCCCTATAAAACTTGCTTATAAGGTTCAGAGCACATAAATGGCATGAAAACATTCATATGGTAAACAAGGAAATAAGGAGTAGTTTTTAATGAATTTTATGTGGGTTTTAGATTGTATTAGCCGCCTTGAGTATGGGATGAAGCGATGTAAAAGGTAAAGGGACCCCTGACTGTTAGGTCCAGTTGCGGACGACTCTGTGGTTGCGGTGCTCATCTCGCTTTACTGGCCGAGGGAGCCGGCATACAACTTCCGGGTCATGTGGCCAGCATGACTAAGCCGCTTCTGGCAAACCAGAGCAGTGCACGGAAACACCATTTACCTTCCCGCCGGAGCGGTACCTATTTATCTACTTGCACTGTGTGCTTTCAAACTGCTTGGTTGGCAGGAGCAGGAACCGAGCAACAGGAGCTCACCCCTCACAGGGATTCATTCATATTGTAAACAAGGAAATAAGGAGTAGTTTTTAATGAATTTTATGTGGGTTTTAGATTGTATTAGCCACCTTGAGTGTGGGATGAAGTGATGTACCGATGTTTAAAATGAAGAAAAACCCAAACAAGTTTGCAGCTCATTTTGGGTCACATCTTCTCTCCAATACTTGTCTGCTTTACAAATAACTTTATCACTCAGGTGGAAAATGGCATAATTACTCTTTCTCCTCTGGCATTAAAATGGGGGGAGGGTTCTAATATGTAAGTCTAGCTAGCCAGGGAGGAGGGTTCTACTTTAGGCTAACTTTCTCCGATATTTGCTGGTTTTCTAAGCAAAGGAATGCAGGTTTATTCCTAATTTGGGTAGCAAACATATAATACCCACTTTCAGGCTGAAATGGTACAGTCGCTAGAAGGATTATATCACACACTTCAAATCAGAGAAGGCAAACCAATGAATCTAGTAAATCAGCAACAATATCCAAAATTCAACAGCTTGTCATTTTTAGTGTTTACTAAATCTTTGGTCTTTTTTGAGGGAGGGGGAGTTTCATCCTTGGACAATCAGCAAACAATTCAAGCAAAAGCAAACTTAAGTTAAATGATGTCATTTTCTTTACATAAAATAGTTGAGAGTCAAAGTAAACAGACTTGGGTCCATATAGATTGTATATTTCAGAATGTGACTTGCTAGGTGTATATTTGACTTGTGGAGGGGGACAAAGTTCCAGGTAAACAGGTGTCAATACTTGGTTTCAAAGTTCATGTCTACCATTTCAGGAAGGGAACAGCAAGTACTTTTGACAACAAAAGTAGCGTTCAACATACTGAAGTACTAAGCTTTAACAACCTCTACCATCCACAAGTCAACATGGCTTTATTCTAGTTGGTTATTCCATACCAACAGCAGCTTGGCTCTTTTAACTTGTCAAGTACTTTATAAGGTTTACTGCATTCACCTTCACAACAAACATATGTGATTTAATGGATGGGAAATTGAGGGTCTAGGAGTAAAGTTATGACAGAGGTAGAAAAAATAGGAAATTGCCTTATAATGAGTCAGACCATTGGTCCATCTGTCCCATTGTTGTTTACAATGACTGACAGCAGCTCTTTAGGATTTCAGACAGGAGTCTCTCCTAGACTACTTGGCAATGCCAAGGTTTGAACCTGGGAACTTCTGCATGCAAAGCAGATACTCTACCACTGAACAAAGGCATATCCATAGATGAGATAGTGAGATTTATAATGCTATATCACCAAGGTAGGAAATGAGTCAATATCTTGGTCACTTAGTTGAAATTCACAAGATTATTCAAGGGAAGTTGTGAAATTTTTTGGTAAGCTTACATGTCCCGCTATCAGTTGCATCTCTGTACTAACAAAGTTCTATCCTTGAAAGCCATTGCACACAATCATGCAAGTATGAATTCCCAAGGTAAATTGGTCATGTGAAATGGAATTTAAATGGCCTTGTTGAAATAGAGAGTGAGCCTTTTACTGCTATTGCAAAATAACGATTAACAGTTCATAGAATGGATTCAGGTGGGTGCTTACATTTTGATGCATCTTCTATGTTCGTGTTGGCATTATCAATTCCTTTCTGTATCTCATCCAACCAAAGGACTGAAGAATCATCATGAGATTCCTGGAGAAGGGAGAAAAGGGCACTAAAATTAATACAGTTTCTTGGACCTTACCGGTAATTTGTCCAATGAAAAACCATGTTTACTCAACCTTTCTGAAATATTGCGACAAGGTATGAGTTTGCGAGTTCTGAAAGCTATGATGCCAGATGGGATGAAATGCCATGAAAAATGAAATGTTTTGTTTTCTTTTCTTGGGTGTACACACACTTAATATATCTTATTTTGAACATCATTATCCCATTTACTCTGCAGAGACAGCAGCACAGTATGTGTGCTCTTTGCTTGTGTTGCATTGTAGTCAGGATAATATCAGGTGGTATAGGGGAGTTTGCAGTGTTAAATACTTGGTTCTTGAAACTGGGAAACAGCTTCACATTTTCTAATTCTATTGCTAGACTGGAAACTTCACAAACTCTGGGTTGTTTGGTATGTTAACAATGTTCATTAACAGAGATGTGGGTTTAAAGTTTATTCCCAGAGAAAAACATTGAATGTATTAGACTTGCACAGGAAGATGACTCAGTGCCCATGAAAGAAAGCTGGGTTGCAATCTCAAGATCTTTGCAATATGAAGGATGTGTGCGTGCAAACAAGTAAAAAGCCACATCATCCAACTATACCACTATGAACTTTTAACACACACACCACACACAAAATTTCAGCTTAGGGTTTAAAACACAATTAGATTCCTATTGCATTTGGAAAATGAGGTTAACACATTTTTTAAAGCTAGATAACTTTTTGCATTTACATAAAACAAAGTTCATTTCAGCAAAATTCGGCTTCAGGAATTTGGTAAAAACTCACAACTGACATACAGGTCTGTCACCATCAAGTCTAGTTGGGTCTTCAGAGGCTTATGCACAACTGAACTGGTAGTACTCATGGTGATTTTAATTATTATTATGATGGCTTAATCTGAAATGTAAACCAGGCCATAGTTTATCAATAAACCAAATTATTTGTTTCAGCTAAAGTCTTGAGTCTGTGGTCTTTTATCACTGGTTATGCTTTATTCCCAGGCCTACTGGGTTGCTAAAATGCAAATTCAAGCCCAGATTAGGCCAGCAAGTTAACACCAAGTTTTCCTCCTCTTAAATAATTGTTTTGGAAGTCCTAGAGACTGAACACCCCATTCTTCTCTCTACTTATGGTAGTTCAAGAGTTAACTTCACTCTTGTTATATGAAGCTAATCTCTGTGTCAGCTCAAAGCTTAAGCAGCTTCGCCTGTTTCCACATTCTGGTGTGTCACACCCTTCTCCAAAGAACAAAACAGCAAGTTTCCTCAAAATTGCTAGTACATACAGGATGAGTTCAGTTCACAGATCTGACGCTCTAAGCATTTCTTTCCCTATAAGGAGGATTAAGCAGCAACGGAGAAGCTAAAATGCGTATTTTTAAAAACTGAGTTTTGATTACTGCTACAATGACATCTATACTCTTATTAATAAGTGGACTGCTCTTCATATCCTCCTGCTTATCCCAGAAAGGTAAGAAGTTTGCATTTGTGTTGTGTCTTAGTTCTTTTGACAGAAATTGACCAAGTCAAAGCCATATCTGTATCTATCTTTTAATGGAGTATTACAATCTCAAATGAGGCAGATTTCTATTTCAGTGATGGTATCTTCATGGGTAAAAAGAAGTATTTAATGCTCAAGTATCTTGATGGGAGAAAACAACATATTTAATGCTTAATTTTCATTAGTAGTACTTGGTTGTAATGTGTCAATGCCTTTGGTAATATTCCCTATTATACATAGGCAATGGCAATCCATTGTGGAAACTTAACTTTTCATTATATGTTCTTTGGTTATTTGAAAATATATTAATGCATTTTCAAATACACAAACAAACCCCTACCCCTTTTGAGGACTTTACAGAATACTAAATCTAACAGCATTCCTAAAACACATTGCTAATAAAAATAACATCATCCCAAAGTTGTCTGAGTATTAACATAACTTCTATAAACAATGAAGTTCTGTATATATACAGTGGAAAACAAGTTTAGCATAACATAACGGGGATTAAGAACAAACAAAATACTTGATTACTACTTTATTTTGTCTGTTTCAAGTCTCTTCGTAGTCCTGCCTTCATATCTGAATAATTTCTCTATTGACAGGATGATAAATGAAGGCTGCTTGCACAGTAAATGTTTTATTGGGAACTAGAATCATTTGTTTACTCGGTTATGAGAATCCAGAAAACAGCCCTGCAGTATTTCCTGTGTTGTCTAAGTCTTTAAAGACCTGCTTTATTGTAATTTCCCCAACTTTAAACATACACTGCAGTGTTGGGCTTTCCCAGCCTTGACAGGCAAAGTTCTTCTCACCTAATACAAAGGTTCCTACTCACCTAATACAAAGAAAGATGTGACGTGGTTTCACAGTTACTGCAGGAAAGATAGTGAAACTTGCCGACCTCACATTAATTGGCACTCAGGCAGTTTAAGGTTGCAATCCCAAATTTTATTTACAAGGGGGAATAGCTTACCTCTGGGATAGTAATTTAACTGTGGGTTACAGAGCTCACCCCCCAAGCACAGAAGTTAAAGTAAGAAGCAGACCATGAAAGTTAATTTTGCAGGAGAAGTTTGTGTGTGTGTGTGTGTGTGTGTGAGAGAGAGAGAGAGAGAGAGATACCAATCCTTAGATGGCAAAGAAAAAGTTTTTTGCTTCCCCAGCTGATTTCTGAGAGCCCCCCCCCTAAAATTAGCAACATATTTGTATCATGTATTGCATTTATATACCACCTTTTTCTCCAGGGAGCTTAAGATGATGCAAATGGTTCCCCCCTTCATTTAATCCCCACAACAACCCTGTGAGGTAGGTTAGGGCTGAGAGGCAATGACTGACCCAAGGACATACTTGTTGGCTAACTGGCAATTTGAGTCTGACACCCATTGTATACCGTATTTTTTGCTCTACAAGACTCACTTTGCCCCTCCTAAAAAGTAAGGGGTAATGTGTGTGCGTCTTATGGAGCGAATGCAGGCTGCACAGCTATCACAGAAGCCAGAACAGCAAGAGGGATTGCTGCTTTCACTGCACAGCAATCCCTCTTGCTGTTCTGGCTTCTGAGATTCAGAATATTTTTTTCTCTTGTTTTCCTCCTCCAAAAACTAGGTGCGTCTTGTGGTCTGGTGCGTCTTATAGAGCGAAAAATACGGTATATCATATTCAGGGAAACACTGTTCATTCCACACACACACACACACACACACACACACAATTTGAGTATAAATTACTGCAACTACCCATTTTTCTTTTTAACTTTTAGATAGAGAATGTAACAACAGTAGCCTGGAATGTCAAGGTAACAAACTGCACCCCATCAGGACTTTCCATGGGGCTCCACAAGGTGCTTATGAAAAGATACCTCATTCTGCCATGGAAGGCGCAACAAGGACCGATCACAACCAAGAAAACAACTGTTCTGTGAAGAGGTCCCACGTTTCAGTACTGAAAGTACGCAACACCACGTTGGAGTACCTTACCAGCCCTCTGAGTGTAAAGCTGATTCCAGCACTATACATAGCTGTTGTTTTAATAGGAGTGCCCGCAAATGCCTTTGTACTATGGACACTGTTTTTCAGAATCAGGTCGGCCCGGATTGCTATATTCTACACTAACTTAGCCATTTCGGATTTTCTCTTCTGTATCATGCTGCCGTTCAAAATTTCCTATCACCTCAGAGGCAACAACTGGATATTTGGAGAACCAATGTGTCGAATCATGACTGCCATCTTCTATGGCAATATGTATTGTTCCACGCTCCTCCTCACCTGCATCAGTATCAGCCGTTATGTGGCCATTGTTTATCCATTTACTTACAGGAGTCTGCCCAAGCAGCCCTTAGCAACAGTGGCATGTGGAGCAGTATGGACAGTTGTTTTCTTATACATGCTGCCTCTGATCATAGCGAAGCAAAGCTATAATCTGGATCAACTGAATATCTTTACCTGCCATGATGTCAGCAATACCTGCGAAACTCCATCATCCTTCCAATACTATTACTTCATCTCGCTGGCAGTATTTGGATTTGTGATTCCGTTCTGTATTGTTATTTTTTGTTATGTTTCAATTATCCGAACACTCAAATCTTATGATCGGAAGTGGCTGTGGTACATCAAAATCAGTCTTCTCATCCTCAGCATTTTCGCTGTCTGCTACACACCCAGCAATGTCATACTGATCATTCATCATGTGAATTACCATCGCAATTCTACAGACAATTTGTATTTCTTTTACCTTATTGCTCTATGTCTAAGCAGCCTGAACAGTTGCCTCGATCCGTTCCTTTACTTCATGATGTCCAAAACCAAAGATAACACCAGCGTTTCTCTCACCATGGTTAAAATACCC
The DNA here is from genome assembly GCF_027172205.1 of Podarcis raffonei. NCBI lineage: Eukaryota > Metazoa > Chordata > Lepidosauria > Squamata > Lacertidae > Podarcis > Podarcis raffonei. The sequence continues at coordinate 28,998,328 of NC_070612.1, forward strand.
AGGGATGAAAAGACGTGACACACTTCTGCTGTGATACTTGATGAAGTTGTATATACATCATTTGTTCATAAATTTACTATTTAAGATATCTATTTTTATAATGGCAAAACTGAATAAATTCAAACTATTTTAGGGTTGCAAGGTTTAACTGATATCGCTGAGGACAAAATTTAACTGTTGGGGATATGCATTAAAGTCACACATCTGTTTACTTTTTAAACCTATTTTGGTTCTATTATATTACCATAATTGGGAATGAAAAAGATATCTATGGGCTTTTCCTCTAGCAATGAGCACTAATTTAAATGTAGATTACTTTATAGTTCATTCACCATCTCAAAGAGACACCTATATGGAGGCTCTGGTATTATGTCATCTTATTCCAATTTAGCTAATTAAACATTAATCTGCTGGTGCACAGATTAATCAAACAAAATTATCCAACTTGTTGATCATCCCAATGTTTCTCTTTCTAAAACTGAAAAGGCTAGCAATGGAACACAAACACATTACTTTTCCTTAATCTCAAAATATGCCTTATTTTACATGCTACATTTTAGTTGTGTCGTTGCTACTCCCCTGTGGTCATTTCCTGCACTGCATTGCTAAACCTGAACATTAAATTTATTGCCTAAAATACTATGTTTATATAAAGCAAGTCCCACTGCACTCGGTACAACTTAAATTTTGAATAAATGTTTAGTTTTTATTCATTGGCATTTGATATTGGTTCCGTTAGTTTTTTAAGGCTTACAACTCACGAATGCATCTTTTTTTTGTAATACCGATATTATTATTTTTAAAACAACTTTAAAAAGCTTGTAAACATGACAACAGATAACAGAACTGCCTTCTTTTTCCTACATTGGAAAGTGGCTTCAGAACATTATGCAACTAGCAACACTGTTTCTTGCTCAACACTGCAGAGACAGTTTCTTCAGGAAATTCAACTTCTGGCTAAATAATAACCTTCGTAAACAGAACAAAACTATGTTTATATTAAGTCTACACATACTTAATATCATTCTAGGTATTCTGCTACATGGCTACCAAAGACATTTTGTGTGTGTGTGTGTGTGTGTGTGTGTGTGTGTAAGAGAGTGTTATACAATTCTGAAAAAACTATACGCAGTTATCCTGTACTTCAGTCTTACAATGAAGGGTGAATTGTGTTAGATTAGTCTAGTTTGCTGTGAAATATGGAGATGACTTGTGCTTGTGACACAATCACTTCCAAAGGCCCTCTCCCTATGACTGACTGAGCTATGGACAATGAAGCAAGAAGGGCGGTGGCCAGCATGCATGTAGCAGGAAACTCACTGTCAGCCAGACAGAACATGAATAAGAGCATGTTATTAAACCTAATCTTGCAAGTGAAGATCATGAAGAATGAACTATTTTCCACCTTCACTGCATCTCGCAGTAGTGCCTGGCAAGTTGTTTAGAGCCTGCCTGTCACAAGCTAGCCCACCTGGGGATGTGAAGGGAGATCTGAAGGCACACAAAAGCGTCTAAAATTCACTGTTATGGTTGCAACAATTGGATGGCAGTTTATGAAGGTGGCCCACAGACCCAACTGATTCAGCATTGATGGATGAGTTTCAGTTACTGAGGCCCAAAACTTAATTTCTTATTCAGGTAATGCAAAATAAGTGGATGAAGACCAACAAACTGAGGCTCAATGCATCCAAAATGGAGGTGTCATTAGTTGGTGCCTTATTTTGAACAGGGTTCCACACCCTCTGAATGAACACATTGACAGTTTGGGTACTCCTTGAGCTCTCTCTGCCAGGAATTACAGGAAGATTTGACATTTGCAAAATATGAAAGATTTTGGAGTAAAAACTACCTGGCATTTGAGGGTTTTTGCATTCTTCAGAACATCCTGGTAATGCTGTGCATTTGCTTCTTTCACACCATGAAGTTTTGCTGTAGGGAGTAGCAGTGCTTCTACTGTTTTTGTAGGATCTCCCTGATCAATGGCTTCATTGATGTGTCCAATTGCTACAATCCCTACACAAGAACAAATGAAAAGTATACAGAGTGTGCATATAAAATTGCAACAACTAAGATCATACAAAAGGATTTGGCTTTTAACATGATTTTCTGAAAAACCTTATGTTTCAGAACAACCTGTTGAAAAAAGCAACTGGCAACTAGCTGAGCATGCTAAAGCAGCTTTTCCTATGCTGCTGGGTAGCAGTATATGTAGGCGTAGAGATGGGTAGCCTACATTGAGGAAGGCCAGTTAGAGCCCCCTGTTTCTCCATACGTTGACAGAGCATTCTATTAACCATCTGACTTCTGCAACTTGGTAATAGCCTTGGTAACAGACTAGGCACACTGAGGTTGCACAGAGGCATTGGATACTACTGTAGTTCATATAGCCACTGGTCAGCATAGATGTTCAAGGCCTTTGTAAAGGAATAGTATAGGCTGTTGTTGATTAAGAGAAAGAGACCCATTAAATCCCATTGGAAGTGCTCCTAGTCTGGTACAATTTCTTTTTGGGTATATGGAAGTCATGCTTGCTCTCTAATCTCATGCAATCTGTCTGTTCCTTGAACTGCAGTTATCCAAAGAGGCTTGGGAGGAGGAGTGAAGATAGATGTTTCTGATTTCAGTGGTTAATGTGGGTTACTCCGAAAGCCTTAAACTGAAAAATCTCTAGTGGTTAACTCTTTGTTGATCAACCGTGCTGAAAGTTAGGCATCTCTCAGCAACCCAGAATTGTTTTGAAATGGTGGAATGAATGAACAAATGTCATTCAAGAAAGAGGTGATATATAGATAACCACTACTAAACTGCACTGGATTAAATTTGTAGGCCAAACCTAGAAGGAACAACAAAACACTTACTGTCATTTTCTTCTTGAATTTGTGAATTAACCATATCAATTGCATTCTGAATATCATTCCAGCTTAAATATTCTTGTCCTTGAGATGACGCTTCTAATTTAATAGACATCAAGGTATCAGCATAACTGTCGGAAGAGAATTAGAATCTTATCACAATATGCAATTAAAATCTTATGCATTGAACAAGTTGTTCTGGGCCTAATGCTATATATATACTTTACTATAGTTAAAAGACTACTCTAGCTGACTACATAGTTTTACATACCTATCAACAGGTGGAAGCACACAGAACATGCACCTCTCCTCACACATACATGCAGCAGTTTGCAATCAGCTAGCATTCCTGTAATTTCCTACCCAGTAAGCATTCAGTAATATGAAAGCAGCCCTGTCTAGAATGGAAGCTTTTACCGCTGCAAGTTCTCTTCTTCCAGGTTATTAAAGCCAACACATGGGTTGCTGAGATGAGTCTTTGCTGCCGCTACATCCTTGCTTTCCAAAGCCTGGTTTAGCAGCACCACCGCTGATAGCATTTCAACAGCAATAGATAGTTCATCATGAGCCAAGTATTTCTGAAAATAATATATTCTGATCAGCATAGAAATAAAGCAGCTAGCAACAAGTTTAAAAGGACCTATAGCTTAAATTCAGTTTTTTAAGGTTTCCGAAAGGTTAGAAAAGTCTGCTCTTAAGTAACTGTTGTGGGAAGGATTAACTAGCACATGACCTCATTGTAACTCAGTCACATTAAGTCATGGGAGAATTTTATTGATCTACATCAATAAGACACTAAGGAAAACCAATGCTTTGCCAGCCATATTCCATGCACTACTGCTTTCTTTTTCTTCTTTGCTTTTGCCATTCTCGTTCTTCCCCCTCTTCTACTTCCCTTTTCCTATTAAGATATTAAAGTACACAATAAACTGATTCCGTCTTACCGCAGCATTCTGTTGCTGAAGATTGAAGAGTTCAGTCTGATAGACATTAGCAGCAGATGGGTAAACATCGCACAACTGAGCCTCGGGTTTCATTAGAGCAGCAATTGTCTTACTGGGGTCACAGTTACGAATTGCAGCATTGATACTGTCAACTGCTATAAGTTCTAGGGGCAAGAGGAGAAAACGACATCAGAAGTCCCCACACATCTGCTTTGTTTAATACTGTGTACCTTATATTCCTAGTGATACCACTGCCCAAGAAACCCTGCTCAGACCAGTTTTGCAACTCAAGGGGAACTTCACTCCAGACCACGAGTAGAAATGTCAAGTTACTGAGGAGAAAAAACCTGCAAAGAAAGTGTGCTCAGAATAGTGCAAATGTTTAATTTATGCTTGATATTTAATTTACATGCCTTGTTTGAATTACTTTTTTGGGGGGTGTTAATTTAAAAAAGGTTACAGTGACTGGTAAAAGCACAGCACTTTGAGTGAATGGGCAGATATGATTACAAAGCAAGGGGAGATGTGCCCACACTGAACCGAGACATATTTCTTTCCACCTTTCTTTCAAATGAAAGAAAAGAAAATCTTATTATGATTTTGCCAGGTATTAAGGCCAGACTAGAAATCCCTGATACTACAAAACTGTTCAGATGCACCTATGTACACATGCCTGTTGTTGAAAGAAAATGGAAAGCAATTTAGAGGCTGAGGTTCTACCTGTGTACAGGCTTTCCCATGCACACAAGGATAGGCTGGAACAGGGTTGTCTCCTTCTTTGGAGGTCTTTAAGCAGAGGCTTGACAACCATATGTCAGGAGTGCTCTGATGGTGTTTCCTGCTTGGCAGGGGGTTGGACTCGATGGCCCTTGTGGTCTCTTCCAACTCTATGATTCTATGATTCTATGATTCTATGGCTCCTGCCCTTAAGTCTAATGGACAGCAGTAAGTCTAATACTGCAATGAAGTACATGACATATGCACAACTTTTCAGGGCCTTTTCAGTGATGCGTTCCCAACTCTTCAATATTTTCCCAAGAAGGTACAATTGATGCCAACAGGACATGTTTTCAGCACCAGGTTACAGCATTTTTATTTTCCCCGGCATTTTTCAAGGGTTGTGTAAAAGGTTTTGAATTATTTGGGGCAAGAATTATCTATCGGCAAGATATCTGGGTTCGGTGTTAACTTCGCCAAATCCGAGCTGTTGTGTATGTACGCCTTGCCAAACCTGCAGCTACAATGGCGCATAATGACTGGTCTGGAACTCTGTAATGCCTGTTGTAAATACCTGGAAGTGAATATACCCAAGAATCTATCTAAACTAGAATAATTGAACTTTACTACCTTGATAAAAGATTTAACAACTAAGCTCAAGAATTAGTCAAAACTAACATTCTTAAAGTTGGGCAGAGTTTCTATAACAAGTATGGTGATATTACTGCGCCTTCTTTACTTATTCAGAGTTTTACTTATTCAAAGCATACCCATCTCTTTCATGTTAATAATCTACTAAACTGTATTCATGCAAACAAGAGGCATTGGCTACCTCAAGAAAGAAGGGGGTATAGTGATAACTAACCTAAAATGGCATAAAGACTCTGCTCACTTACACAACATATTTTTGATTTTACAAGGCTTAGACCAGGTCCCATAGTTAACATTGGAAGATGATATAGGTCAAGACTTTATGAGTTCACTCCCTTATCAAAATGGACAACAAGGCATTAGAAGACATCATGTGCCCAGCTAGATTATATTGAATTATCCCCTATATTCAATTAGTAGAATAATTACCTTTTGAATGAACACTTTATGAAGATTGGAAGTACTCCACATAGTGAAGCAATACACTTAAAAAAATTGCCCAAGTTGGAAGAAACCCCAAACAGAGATCCCTATACATATCCCAACTGAAATAAAAAATGCACTGTCCCATTTTCTGTGAATGCATAGCAAGCAAAGGACGATTAGTCTGTTGAATTAAAATGAAATGATACAGAGCAAAAAGAAGACTTAAGCCACAGAAAGCATGAGATGAAAGTGAATTTCAAGCTTAATACTCCCAAAGATGAAGGAGAATTCTAAAACTTCAGGAATACAAGAAAAGCAACAGATAGACATGCACCTGCAAATTTAGAACCCCCTTAACTTAAGAACCAATTGTGAGTGTGTGAGGTTTTAAAATTCCTGTTCATGCATACAAAATATGTGAGCCGGGCATAAGCAACCTCCATTCGAAAGACCAGACAGTGTACTTAATACATTGACTGAATAACTGTGACAAGAGTAAGAATGCCATCTTAGAAGAGAATATTAATGACTCAGTAATGCTGACACCTCCAAACAAGTGACAAAATAAACCTTGAAGAAACCATGATTCTAGTAATTGCTGCAGTTGTCCAGCCTTAAGGTTAACCATGTGGTGAAGATACAAGAGAAAATTAATAACAATTTACTCACTAAATTTACGAAAGTCTGCTTCCTCATTGGCAACACTAACTTCGTTCTGTATCTCACTTTTGTCGAACATAATTGGAACCCCCGCTATCTAACGTATTAGGGAAAAAAAAGATTTTCATTATATATTTCTAAATCAAAAGAAAAATGAGTAATCTGTACAATGACTCATTTTGAACTGGTGTGTTAGTTTTCTATGGAATGGGAAGTTTTACCTCCTCCAAGTGCTTTCATTAAGCAACAGTTCACAAGTATTTATTAGAAAAGTCAGCTCTGTGGGCTTCCAAAGACTTGTTGTTTTTTCAAATTAAGATTGATTTTTCCCCCTGTTATAGCTGAAAAAGCACATGGTGCGTTGCCATTGTGTGTTTGTGTGAGTGTGTGTGTATTTGAAAGCTTCTCTCTGCTATTCATAAGAGAGCCACAGGTAATGTTGAAATCGTATTTTAAAATTAAAGAGGTTAAGGCAAACTCAGGTGTCACACTTAGGTGTTACATTCAGTTACCTGCATCCTCTGCTCTTTAGAGTCAATTAACTGTGCTAGATACCATGAGGAATTTTGCGGCAGAACTTCAAGCAGGCTCAGTGCAGAGTTCGTCAAGCCTGCCATCAGTGCCCCTTCATCTTGCCTGTCAATAGCCTTGTTCACTTGGGTTAAAGCCACGTGAACTGAAAGGAAAACAATGCTTACAGACAGCAGAATATTTTGAACGAGTTTCATTCTCAAAGCCCTCTCTCACACCATTTCCCAATGAAACACACATCAAAGTGTGCCGGACGCTTCAGAACTAAAACTTTCTTAATTCTAAGGACCCGGGGCTAAAATGCAGCTTGTAAGAGGGGGTCAAAATTTACAGTATTTTGCAGCTAGCAGAAGAAAGAGAAAAGCAGATAAAAGTAGTTATGCATCAATTATCAAGTCTGCTGTTATTAAGAATGCAAAGGCCAAGGAAGAGTATCCTCACTCAAGTTTGTAATACAATAGCAAGCCGCGTTCCAGAGAATTGCATATTACTGCAGATGCACTAATATATGTAAGGTTTAAAAATGAAAGGAGCTGTGAAATAAAATTAAATATTCTGATATTTCCCACTGGAATAAAAGCCAAATACACAACTCTTAAAGTTTTGGGACTCTGGGAAGATTACTCACTGTTGACCTTATTGATGTTTCCCTGTATCTCAGCTTGTGTTAGCAACTCTTCATACACATCTCTTTCTTCCTCCAAAATTGAGCCATTCTGAAAGCAACAATACCGTTACTGAACAAAGGACAATGTCCACTCCTGATTTCAAGGTGGGTGGTGTTTGTGTAAACACACAGAAATTTCACTATGGAAAGTAAATTTCATTGCGGGTTGGGGGACTTGTAAGGGCTATTATTGATACAAAATGAAACACTTCAAAAGCAGCTAAATTAGAAATCCCTCTTTAAAATAAAGCAATATCACCAACATGAGAAAAATGAGTGCTGTATGCCTTTACTTTCTAACAATTTACAAGCTTTAGTATGCTTACCCACCAATTGTTTATAAACATTAGTCACCCAGAATGCAAGTAGGAATTGTATGTGGGTTGAACAAAGACCTAAGGAGGAAGAATGCATCACCCCAAACTTGGCATAACTGTTTATTTTTTAAATTCCAGGCTCTAGATGCTTAAATAAACTGAAGGAGAAGGAGAAACATGAGTCACAGTCCAGCTCCCTTGCCAGAACCAGGAATTCTATTCCAAAGTCATCCATGTCTAATTACTTCCTAATGACCTGGATATGACCTCAAAAGGTCACTCAACCATTCCCCCTCTTGTATTCTCAATGTTTATTAACCTTCATTTGTTAGGAATTTCAATGGCATTATTGTCACAAGATGACATGAATTGAAGAGGAGCACTGCATGAACAAATGCTTTGCTAGTAACAAGCAAATTTGTCACTGCAAGGTTTTACAAGCCTGGAGTTTTAGTACTGTCATATAAATGCATAAGGGTACTTTAACTGTTCCGTAGTAACTCACATTCCATTGAAACAAGTATAATAAAACTCTGCATTCTACGTGGCTTATATATTGGTTTTTAGAACCAGAACATTTTGACACATATTCTGAAATGATGTTCTGTCAATCACGGAGGGTCCAAATAAATATTGTATTTCCTAGATTGTCATGAGCAGATGGAACATACACAACTCATTATTACAGGGCCATGAGTAACTTCAAGGTATCTGCCATTGTGTGCTATTTGGTTTGATTTGTGGAGTATTGGTGCTTAATCATGCACCATACTATTAACTAACTAACTGAAATTGAATTCATATCCAGTTTTAAAAGAGTACGAGAATATTCCATTAGAGTACCTTCAGTCTTGCATTCTCTTCTTTTCTCTTTTTAGCTTCTGATAGTTCCTTCTGATACGCATGGGCAAGATTATCGTCCACGTTAACTAACATAGCATTGGGATTTTTCAGTGTTTTGATAGTTTGATCTGCTACTCCTTTCTCAATAGCTTCATTAATTGCAATTACTGCAGCATGCACTGAAAAGAATAAGAGTCCAGCATTTAAAAATAGGAAATGATCGACAGAATTAAAATTAAATTTGAGTTTGCCTAATCTTCAGGAATCCCCAATGCTTTTAAGCCAAGGGCACATCTGGAATTCCTCTGATGAAATTGACATGGCTTCACAAAATATCCATTTCATCAGAGGAAAACTGGTGATACTAAGAAGACCCCTTGCAGGTAAAACACCTATAGGTACAACACCCCCCCCCCCAAAGAGCTAGCAAACCAGATAGCTTCTGCCAAATAACCTCACTTATAAATAAATAAATAAAGATTATTAGGGGCATGGAGCCATAGAGCACTGTAGCGTCCAAGAGAGTCACATTGGTGACCCCAGGCAATTAGAATGAATCATCATTAAATGTTTTTTTAAAAGCATTGTCATTATCGCTTTTTTTTACACACCTACGTACAACTGCAAATATACATGGTACAGCTTTCTACAATAGAGCCACCGAGCAGAAAGTAAAGCACTGTAAAAACCAGTGCTCTTTTATTGGCAACATCCTTAATTTCAATTTAGCATACCTTCAACTAAGACTAGGTACACATTAGTGGCTTAAAACACAGTGAAGCTGTGAACTTGCATTTGTATGTTGCTGCTCACACCAGAAAGAGTGCAGGGGGATCTTTTCACCCCTGCACATTACCTGTTTGGTTTCCCCATACCTGAAACCGCCTCCCCAACTCCCATTCATGAAGCTGTCATCTGCAAATGCACACACAAAGGCTGTCGCAATGTACACACCCCACTTTAAATGTGAAGTTTTCAAAACAGCTGGAAGCTGGTTTGAGGGAAAACAAATAAAACAGCAGTATTTCTCAAGATACTCCAGGACAGATATGGGTTATGGCTAACGTCATCTGCACACAGCTTCAAAACCGCACTGAATGATAACATGTACACATAGCTTAAGTCTACTTTGGATTCTGGCCAAAATACAATCCTACACTTATCTACTCCGGAGTATATCTAATTATATATAGGACTGCTGTCTCAGTGTACAAGAATCTACTAAATAGGCAGTGTTCTCCAGATGTTGTTTTTCAGCTTCCATAAGGTTTAGGCAGCATAGGCAACTGGTCAGGGATGATGAGAGTTGCATCACAGCAACATCTGTAGCCACAGTTAGCCACGTGGCTGCAGCTGAAGATCTAAAGATTAGGTTAGCGGAAATACACACCAATCCAACACCAGAACAGATTCATACATGTCTGTCTAGTGCAGGGATGGAAACTTGTAGCCCTTCAGATGAAGTTGACCTACAACTGCCATGACCTTTGGTCACTGGGCCATGCTGGTTTGGGCTGATGGAAGGTAGGTCCAACATCTAGTGGGCTACTGTTTCCCCACCCCACACTTAGAGACTAACATAATTTTAAAAATAAAATATAAGGACAACAAACTTGTAAAATAAAAACGTACTGCTAACTTATTTTAGAGGGCATAAAAGTTATTTTCAGCATTATGAAGTCAAATTGGCCATTTGAAGCTGTAGTAGGCCAATCACCAATTCAGACGAGCTGTCCATAAATGCCTCGTGTTTACGAATATTGATTCCTAGAAGGGTTTTTAGCTGGCCCTTGGACTTGCAGAAGGGGCTGTATGTACAGTGCTGCCTCGCAAGACGAAAATAATCCGTTCCGCGAGTCTCTTCGTCTAGCGGTTTTTTCGTCTTGCGAAGCAACCCTATTAGCGGATTAGCGGATTAGCGCTATTAGCGGTTTAGCGGCTATTAAAGGCTTAGTGGCTTAGCGGCTAAAAGGCTATTAGCGGCTTAGCGGCTTAGAAAAAGGGGGGTGCAAGCGAAAAAAATCGTAAGACTCGCAAGACGTTTTCGTCTTGCGAAGCAAGCCCATAGGAAAAATCGTCTTGCGAAGCAACTCAAAAACGGAAAACCCTTTCGTCTAGCGGGTTTTTCGTCTTGCGAGGCATTTGTCTTGCGGGGCACCACTGTATTTGCTATGTATCTAAACTCTTACATGGATAGTTTGTTTTTAATCACAAACTGATAGTGTGGGGCCCAGTGAACTGGATTATGCTCCTAACCTCTCTCTCTCTTTGTGTGTGTGTGTGTGTGTGTATGTGTGTGTGTGTGTGTGTTTTAACCCTTTGCCTCCAGCAATTCTCTTGCTCCAAATCAGAGAGCCTTGATCCAAATCAGAGAACCATTCACCACCCCACCTTGATTTGGATCAGGACAGTGGAGGTCAAGGTAAAAAACCTTTCCATCCCCTGCTAACAACAGGAACAAACTAGGCAACGCCTTCACTACATGAAAGATGTCTGTGTACTCAATACTGTATTTTTTTCTTTAAAGCACAAGGCAAGAGGAATTGATTTTAAAATACCTTACACCATAGAATTTGTTTTAAAAAATATTTCTTTACTAACTAGTTTCCAAATGATATCTGAAGTTAAAGCAACTTTAAAACATGTTACCATATCTGAGAATATATGTCAGCATGTTCTTACATAACACTTTGATTAGGGCTCACTTACACGCAGCTTCGTCCACTGAAAGCTCACTGGCCAGGATGCCTCCAATTTTACTAAATGACGGCATCTGTATACCATATTTCTCCAATTCCTTCCGCATGTTATTGATTTCTTCCTCTAATTACGAAGGGAAAAAAATGGGAGAAGGCATCAACAAACCTAATTAGGATCTCTTAGATGATAAAACATACACAATAATAATGCTTGGAGTAGAGTGGGGGCTGTGGCTTTTAACATCATTATGCTTCCAATTCTGCTTAGCCTTTTCCTCCTGCCTGAGAAAAATCACAGGCTGGGAGAAAATAAATACAAGGATTTTGTTAACCAGCATCTTTTAACAAAGTAGAAGCACATTTTTCACATAGCTACTCTACACCCACTTCAGCATAAAAACATGGAGAATGCTGGGGGAGTAGAGCATGGGGTTTGAATACAATAAAATATTTTCAAAGATTAAAGTACCTGTAAAGTCTACTTTCCCCAGCAAATCTTGGATCTGTGGAGCAACTCCTAGTTTAAACAGGTAAAGGCTGCAAAAGAAAAAGGGAAATTATGTGTTATATCACAAGACTTTTATTTATTTATTTAGGGTTGACACATGTCTGGAATTTCCTGGACATGTCCGGGATTCAAACGGCTAAATTAGCATCCGGGACAGAATTTTGAAAAAAAATCAGCAAAATGTCCAGGTTTTTGACAACAGAACCAGAAAGTGTGTGTTTGAATATCACAACTTTGAGGTTGATTTCCCCCCAAAAAAACTCAACAACAAAGCTCTGGATTTTTACTTCTTGAAATATGGCAACCCTAATTTATTTCATAAAATTTATATACTGATTGGTTGTAAGAAAAGAACTCAAAGCGGTTCAATTTTATTATGAGTATTATTATTACTATTAGGATCTGATGAAGTACATTCAGCCCAGAAAAGTTCATGCCACAGGACTCTCTGTTGCTTCTGTTACAAGAGGCATGACTATTCTCCTTTGTAATAAATGTAACCTGTTTTCCTCTGAAAACAGTATTTTAAGTAAAACTTTTGCCAACTTTGGGATTCACATCCTCAAGCAAATACTGAATAAAACACTAGGTTAGTAATCAAAGAAACACATTTTGGTTTTCCCCAAGCACTTAAATATATGTTTAAAATCAACTTAAATATATCTTTAAAATCAACTTACTTATCATTAAATACTCAAATGTTCTTAAATATCTGAATGGAAGTAAAAAAATACACAAAGACAATCCTAGAACCCCTATTTTTGTTTCAGCGTTGTTTGAAATGTCTGTATTAATACCATTCCAAAATGTGTATAGTGAAACCATCTGGACAACAGCTGAACAAATTCACATCTTTATTCATGTCTTCCTGCCATGTGAAATTAACAACTGTTAAGGATTTGGGGAATTTATTAAGATTACACAAGGGACTAATCTAAGTTGTCATAGTCAAAGCAGCTCAAACCTATTTAGACAGCATAATCAGTGGTCTGGGCACTTTTTAGATCTAAAAAGAATGGTGAGATCCCACTTGGGGAAGCTTAACATTTCAAAACTTGGGCTAGCATGATTCAGCAAAGAAAAGGCAAGAATTAAAAGACTGTGAGCTAATACAGTCTCACACACTGAACTTGATTTAGACTTTAGGTGCTAGATGTCAGAAAGGCAACAGGGGGAAATGCTAGAAGTTTGTAAAAGTTGACATTTTAACAAATGGCTTGAAAATATGTTATAATAATAAAGTTTTTTTCCAAGGGCGAGAGTTCCCAGAACTGATATCAGACCTAAAGAATTAGCAGCTAGTGGTATAGGCAAGTTTCCTAAGTTTCACAGCCTTCTTCTGACAACAAATCCCCATCTTACCCTACTTGGTTTAGATTTATTTAAAAGCAGCATTAGACCTTCAATAACTATTTCCCTTTATTAGATGTTGTTCCAAGATTTATGTAAAAACTCCATTTAAACTTCGTAGGATTAAGAAGAAGCCTGCAAACTGTTTTCAAGTTGGCACTAATGCAATGTTTCATTGACACAACTGGTCACTAATACACCAATGATACCTTGACATGACAACTAAAATTTCCCTGGTGTGGCATATTCCCCACTGCCCAGAGATCATTTGTGAGAATACTGTTTACCACTAGATGGCAATAGAATTTTGTTTTTAAGTTTACAAGGAACATGTTCATCTTAATATTACTACAAATGCTTTGAGGTTATAATGACTACACCAAGAAACTGTATTTAACATGCTCCTTTCCTCGGTGTTTAATATGAGGAGTTATTAACATGGATTGCTGTATTTGATGTTGTGCTAACAAGCATTTTTGAACACCTGTACCTAAGCTGAGAATTTTAAGAACACACCCAAAATTGGTATGGGCAAAATCAAACTGCTTAAAAAACAAATATTAACTGTGAAGCCATAGAAATAAGAATTAAATTAGATCTAATTATAAGTCAAGAACATGGAACAAAGAACTATTAGAAGGCATTTGGATTTTAAGGGAAAATATATTTCAGTGTACAGTGCACAGGGTATACATGTGAAAGGAAGACTAAAATATCGTATTTATTTGAGTCTAATGTGTCATCAAATGTAATGCACACCCATTTTTTTGCAGCATAATTTGGCAAAAAAGGTGCATATTAGACTCTAGCAAATATGGTATGCTTTCGGCAAACAACTCAATTCTGATTATGAAAGGTGTTCTACATTATATATGACGACAACAAAGAAGTACTTAAAATCCACAGACAAACAAGCTATCAACTGAAGCCAGAAAAGTTAAATACAACATCTTCTTCTAAAGATTTTCATTGACCAGCAAGAGGCAGATTTAGAGAAGTGCAAGCAGTTTGCCTGGACTACTGAGCTAAGAGGTATCCACAGGGGCCACTGCAACAATGCCAAACAACTGAAGGTGAGAGGTGGAGGGACAAATCTTGGTGTCGCACAAAACACAGCTGAAATTTTAAAGCCCCAAATCAGACTCTGAGACCAGAGCATTGTGGCAGTCAAGATAGGAGCTTCCTGTTAAGTTCCACATTACATGACATTTTAATTAAATAGTAGCATCAGATGTTCAAATCTGAATGCAAGTCACTCTCTTATTCACTGTGGGACAGTAGCATAATGCTACAGGAATTCACATATGAAGCGATGAGCTACTGTTCTAACCCTGCGGAAAGCCATCTAATTAGACTTTAATTTGATTTTGACCTGTTTTTAGGAGGTAATCTAATTATTGTTTGATTTTGTACTAATGTTTACATATCTGATGTTAGCCGCCCTGAGCCCAACTTCAGCCGGGGAGGGCGGGATATAAACAAAAGTTGTTTATTATTATTATTATTATTATTATTATTATTATTATTATTAGCAATAATACAATGGGGAATATCCAGTGCTGCATGTCTGTGAGTGGGATGGACTTCTCACAAGTGGAATGGACCTGCAGTTCACCATATACCCTCCCCATCTGCTCCAGAGGTTGGGGGAGGGGAATGCAGACAACTGCAGTGAGAAGTCCTGTTGTACAAGTGGAAGTCTGCTTGAATAGCATTAAGATATTGCCCAGTATTTCTGCTGTTGGCAAGGAAACCAGATCTGGAAGAAACTGGGGCCTTGCGTATTCATCTCCTTGTAAGTATAACAGCAAATGACGCCTCACATGTGCAACAAGCAACAACAGACAACACTGAAGAGTTTTCACATGATTTCAAAATGCAATCATCTTCCTGAGGAGAAAGTCCATTCATTCAACTGACATTCAGCTACCTACACAACTGCATAAACTGCACGTTAAACAAACTGAACCTAAGCACATGTACCTGGGACTGGGTGCTTTTGATATTTAAACTTCTTTCTTTCAAGTATTAGGGTAGTATCATAAAGCTAAATCACATTTTCTGCCGCACTTGATGGCTCAGATTGCATCCTAAACAAGGCACAGCTAATTAGGCGAAGTAAAAACCCCAAAGGCCATAATACTGCACAACAGAGTTAATATATATATAATATATGGGATATGCACTGCTGAATGCGAAAGGCTCTGTGCAGATGTTTATTATAGCAGTCAAACCATTGATTAAGCCATCTTCAGTACTCCAGCAGATATAAACATCTGAAAGCTTTGCTCTGTTCAGTATTCAGCAGAACATTTGAACAATTGTGACATCATTGGAATGGAACTCAGCAAACCATTCCTTCATAAGCTACTTAACATTAAGAGTCCCATGTGTGACCACTTCAGGAAACAGTTTCAAACTCGAATCTAAACACACTAACATCACTTTAGAATAGTATCACCCTCACAGCTTGTATATATATAATACTCGTTTGGCATTGTAAAAAGGTCCTTCATTTAAGAAACATTTAAAAATACTTCTTATTTGTTTATTGTGTGGAGCACCATGGCTTACATGAGTAAGCAAGACAATGAACAAAAACTAGAAAACATTTAGAGTTCATCCAAAATTGAATTTCCAGTGCTTTTCAAGAAAACAGGTTCACTATTTACTTTTCTCTTTTAAATCAGGCCATTAAAATAATGTACCCCCAAGCCACCTTTATAATTCTGAAATTGTAAAAAAATGGGGAGGCTTCCATAATAGCGAGCCAAGAGTGAAAATATGAAGATTAACATTCTGCTTGAGAAGGAGACGCTAGAGGCATTACTGGAGAAAATTAGAAAAAGTTACAATTAGGTTTTTGAGTTTCTAAAGGCTGGACACCACTTGCTTTCCAATATTTGTGGCCTGTAAATAATTATCACACAGAGATACTTCCTAACACACGAACATAAGAGCACTGAAGGATCAGGCCAATGGCCCATCTAGTCAAGCATTCTGTTCTCACAGTGCCCTCCCAGAAGTCTGTGGGAAAGCTGAAAGCAGGACAAGAGTACACTCGTCCCTCTTGCAGTTTCCAGCAACTGGTATTCAGAAGCATTACTGCCTCTGACCATGGAGACAGACCATAGCCGTCATGGCTCATAGCCATTAATAGCCTTATAAAAGCAGCAAAGTGATTTTCTGTTGAGACACCCTGACTGAACAACCCTATTCTGCGGAATGTTAACCGCACAGATTAGGTATTATGCCTAAAGACAATACAGCCTCTCAGATCAGGGATGGAGAAGTGGATCCGGTTAGCAGGCCAGAATCTTAACTCCTCTGTCCCCCCATAGGCAGGTAGGTGGGTGGGGCTCCTCACCTGTCACCCGACATGACAGTGATGTCAGGTGACCAATTTGCCTTTGAAATCAAACCACATGGGCAAAGACACAGTGCTTTGGAAGCACAGATAATCAGATGAACTTGAAGAGGTATAAAGCTTTTTAGCTCTGCTGTGTCTTTACCTTTCCTACACTTGACATCCTATGAGATACCGGTAGGTGGGAGTGACTTGGCCAAGACAGCCTTGCAGGCCAAATGGGGGCAGCGAGTTAGGCCTATGGGCAGGAGTTTCCCCACGGATGCATTACAGGATCCATTGCTCTGCCGTGCATACAAGGAAATCTGCACAGGATGCTGTTGTGCGCAGGTAAGAAAAGGAACGATGCATGCATTTGCAGAACAGACCTACCAATCTATTTCCACATTCAGAAAACACAATGTGATGTAGAACAGTTAAATAAGTTTGTCACCCAGAGCTTGTTACTCAAACATTAATGCTGCAGTGAACATGTCCCCCAACCTAAATAGAACTACTGCACATGTACCTGCAAAGCTCTCTTCTATAGAAACAGGAATGAGGCATTTTTCTGTATCCTTCTGTATCCTGAATGTCTAAGGTAACTAGTTGTATGTGGACTTTAGAGCCATATTGAAATGACAGTAAACATTAAAACAGGACAATGAAGTATAAGTAGAAAAGACTGCAAACAGTGTCCAAGGTGAAGAGTCTCTCTTATTTGTTGTTTTTTTTAATAGAAAAAGGTTAGACATAGCTCAGAGTGGCAATCCTTTTTTCTTTTCAAATGCTATTTCTATTTTTTCTAATTCAAAATTGTTTTTCACACATTCTTTAATGAAAGTGTATTCACAGAAGGTTGTGTACATACATTTCAGAGATTCTTACAAGTTTTAATTCTCTTATGGAATATGCCATCACTTTTCCATGTCTATGTTGCCTTCAAAACCTGTAAAACTCTCAACATTGTAAACCCAGTAAGGTTTCACTGCAAACTTCTAAAAAGATAGCAAGCATTTTAAAAATGTAGAACTTAAGACAAATTGTTAGCATAAATCTGGCTTACCTTAGTGCATGGATGCAATATATCATTCGAGGTATGTTCTTCCTATCATAGACATCTGTGGTTTCTGGATAGAAGATCTAAAGAGAAAAAAAGACCCACCCACCCCAAAACATTAAGAGTTATTTCAATAACAACATATTTTACATCCAGCCAGTCCCTGACACAGATGAATGATGAGGAGTAGTGGGAAGCACTAGCCGGGGAACCCCCATAGGAAATCCCAGAAGTTGAAGGCTCAGAGTTTGGGGATTGGTGGTAAGACACTGAGGAGAGGTCAGAGGGGGAAGATTGGGAGGAGGTGCTGAATACTGAAGGGACAACAGGGTTTAGTGAGCAGGAGGAACCTGTGACAGGGAGCTGTTCAGACTCTGAGGCTGAAGCAGAGCAGGGAGGTCAAGAAGCTGCTGAAGAATCCAGGAAATCTCCCTCTCTTGCTGTGATAAGTTCCCCTTCCCCTGGTCTCTAAGAACACACAGGGTAAACGAGGACAGCAGAACAGAGATGGGCAGACACAGTTTGAGACTGCTTGGGAAACATCCAGAAAAGGAGCCTTAGAAGGCATGGATGGCAGGGATCTTCAGTCCTCGCAACTGCTCTATAGGGGCAAGACCTACTGGGAATTGTTTCTGACTTGTATGCCTTGAATAAAGAGTTAACTTCCTCGACTCTGGTTCTTGCATCTAACTCTAGCTCTGACAAGCCTGAATCTACTAAGGTCCAGGTCAGCATCAATAATAAAAATTCAAAAATAAGTAGTGCAGAAATGGGTTAGGCTCCTTAAGGATTTTTTATTTGAAATTATGAAAAAGCAGCCTGAATGAAAAGCACCTGTTAGCTATTCATGCATCACACTGGGTGCTTTGCTATATGACCTACCAGTTCTGATATTCTAAGGCTTGTGTAAGACTTGTGTAACATTCATTTCATGACAGGCTCTCAATTTGCCTCCAGAAGCAAGGCTAAATGAGCACTACTGCCATTCCAAAATCTTGCAGAAACATCAGAAGAAAAAGTACACCTTATATCAGTATGTTTCTTAATGCATCAAACAGAGTATCCTGCGTGGGCCACACAGGGGTGGGGCAGAGATATGAAGCAATAATGCGAGCTGTTGACAGTACTGTACATTCAGTTGCCTAAGTCAGGAGCCTCTGAGATCTGAAAAAATACTTCACAGAGTCCCAAAAAAGTGTGTGTGGGGGGGGGGGGAGACAATGGATTTGAAAGGAAGTGGAGAATCTTTGTAGATGTGCTATAAACACAAATTATGAAATCACAAGTCCTCAGAGCTTGCTTGCTAAGCTTGTGTTGATAAACTTGAACTGGGAAGTGCTGTTAATTCCCTCTTTAGAGACTCTGGCTTTATCCATTGTTCCCATCCCTAATGCCAGGTCTCCTAAGCTCATATGAGCTGTTTGACCCAACAGCACCTACTGAAGCCAGCTGGAATGTAAGCGAGCCTGTTCATGTTCTGCATGATACCAGCTGCCTTGGCAAAAGAGGGGGAGCACAAGAATTCCAGCTCCTTCACTTAGATGTCCCCCCCCCTCAGTTTTTCTACAAGTTAATAATTCCCAAAGTGCTAACTTTAGTTTCACTCTACTTTAATTGATATGCTCCTGGAATATGTCTTTATTTTAGCAAACACCTTAAAATTTGGGCATAACATACAGTCAAGGTTCAAATGCTTACTTTAGGCAGGCCGATGGACTCCATTGCCCTTAACCATTGCACAGTATTATCTGTGTGTCGGAAATGAAGACCTGATTTCTAATGAGAAGAGAAAGGATTAATCTGTTATTTCTATTACATGACATCTAGTCCAAGTCTTCCCTGCACATGACATTTGAAACACTGTCAAAATCAGTGAAAAGACAATCTATAGACAGTTGTTATAGGACAGCATGAGCTACAAATATTTAATCTACTTACTCTAGAGTAATGCTGTTGAACACGAAGTCAAGAGCATTGTTCAAAATTGTTTGAGGGTTGTAGCATTAATCAAAACAGAATTTCTGACTCTGTATTATTTGTTGAAAGAGCAGTATAGAATGGAAAGCTTATTTCTGGCTGGCATGCCCCTATTTTTCTCTTTTTCAATAGTTGTACACAAGGTAAAAGGCTAGCATTCTACAAATATATTTAATAGTTCAGAATGCTGGGTTGTTTTTTCAACACATAGATTTGCCTAGATCAATTTAGGGTCAGTGGTGGTGCTCAGGTCAGTGTAGTGAAGAAAAGTTGCTGCAGCCTTGCCTGGTACTTCTGCCACTATTTCTGCAGAAAGCCTGGGGAAAATCAGGGCCCAAAGGCATTCTGGGGAAATGAAGATGGCAGCTGCTCACCCCCTCCATGTGGTAAGCTCACCCCCTCTACATCGGGGGTGGGAGGAGGAACCAGAGTGTTGGTGGAGGGAACCTTCCTTAGGGCCCCCTCAGATCTGATGCTGTTCTGAGGGGTCATGCTGTTATACAGTGGTACCTCGGGTTACAAACGCTTCAGGTTATAGACTCCACTAACCCGGAAGTAGTACCTCGGGTTAAGAACTTTACTTCAGGATGAGAACAGAAATCATGCCACGGCGGCGCGGCGGCAGCGGGAGGCCCCATTAGCTAAAGTGGTGCTTCAGGTTAAGAACAGTTTCAGGTTAAGAACGGACCTCCGGAATGAATTAAGTTCTTAACCAGAGGTACCACTGTACTATAATTCTGAGGAAACCGTGACAGACAAAGCAACTGCTGAACTAGTATAAGAAGTAAGCATATCGTAAGTATGCCCTTTACCTTATAACGTGCTTGTTCCACATCATATATCTTCTTGTCAGAAACTAGCTTAGGTGCAAAAAACTTTGCCAATTTGGCAAGGTAAACACCATTCCTTAATCCTTCTTCCAGTTCAGTAGTTGGTGGCAGCTCTTCATTAAGACAGACTTCCATCCACCTGCAAATGTGCAATATAAAACATTCCAGTTTTAACCAGTAGCTTTAATATGGTAAATATGTTATATTCACGATGCAACTCAACACAACACTAAACCACAAGTATCGTAACCCCAATGTTTAGCCAAGATGCAACTAACTGAGGGTGAGTTTTATTTATTTTATTTTAATCCTTTGTAAGCAGCATCTTTTTAGTTACAGTTTGTTCCTTACAAGGCGGAAATAAATGTTTATCATATCAGCATCTCATGTATACCAAGTAAACTTATTCTATTAAAAAAACCACCCACTAGCGTAGCCATGTAGGTCTATAAGAAAAAACTCCAAATTCCACAGCTAGTCAATAAGGAACCATCCAAAAAGTTGCAACATTTGGCAAATTTTCAAGTTCTTCTGAACTCCTCCAGTAAAGTTTTATGCAAAGCAGGGTATGGTGGAGCAGGGAAACATTTGAACTTATTCCTGGACACTGCATAGTACATGAAAATTGTTTCATGGAGGCACATACTCTCCAGAAAACTCCTCAGGAAGCTACAAAACAATTAATCATCTTAGACAATTTCCGCCAGAAACAGCGCTGGATGAGATGTATCAACACCTACAAATATAAAAGTCTATTATGCTAGCACAAAAGCTATTGCAGTGGTTACTCTTTGCCAGTTCAGCCCACAATGTTTATGCATAATGAATGGATATATTCCAGAGTGTTTAAGTCATAACATTTCATTAATATGGAAAAATACACACACAATAGACATGACAATTTATCTTGCAGAAGAGGAACAGGGAGCGATTAAATATGTCCCGACACCTGTGAAAATGAAATTTTCTTTCTGCGGAACAGTTTTACTTTTTTTATACACAGCTGTAAAGAAGGCAGATGGAGCAGGACTTTGTCTGCTGCAAACTTAATCATAGCCATTCAAACATGACTGTCACCAGCTCTTAGAATTATATCTACTATAAATATCAGCAACACAGCTCTTCATTTTTGACATCATACCCATAATCTGGCAGAATTTATAATGGAGGATGCTGGTTGACCACCCTTCCAATAAACACTCTAAACACTGTATCTTTTAATTATTCTGACACTTCAGCATCTCTTAATTCAACATTTAGCCTTGTGCCACAAACTAGAGTATTAGGAAGGACTGAAAAGGTTGGGGGAGTCAGACCATTTTGGAAGATAGAATTGTTTTCACTGCTTTGTTGCAAAAAAAGAGATGGGTTCCTCTATCAGAACAAATGGTTGCTTTAGAAACATCAGTTTTACCTATAAGGTTCACACTGCTGGAGGGTGGACTGCAGGTGATGCAAAACTGTCCAGCACTTCTGTTGCATATTTACTGCATGGTTCAAGTATATTAAATGCTTCTAGTCCCTATCAAAAGCCAAACACACATTTAGGCCAAATAAAATGGGATGCAATTCTTTATGTGCACACACGCAAACAAGGACAAAATGAAACTGAACACTACTTTTTCAATTTTAGTAGGGGAAACTAGTGCCTGTCACTCCACCACCACATTCTAGACTAGTACCTTAGCTGGCATCAAGCTACTTAGCCCTCTTCAGTAATAGTAAAGAAGTAATGATAAACAGATGCAAAATTTAAAAATGACAAGTCTAGCAAACCACTGTAAAATTGTGGTTCCCTGAAAGTCTGTCCCCAATGCTTGAACCCGTCCCATGTTAAAGATGGGAGCGTCTCACACAACCTTGTTAAGGGGTTGTGCAAAATTCTTCACTTGTTTTTATTAAGTTCATTTGGTTGCAGCATTCTTGAGCTAAATGTAGTTATTAAAGTGAAGATGTGCATCAGTTGTATTCAGAAAGCATCTACCATCATGTGAATAGATTGCTCTAATAGTCAGCATTGTCAGAATTTTTTCAGCTGGCACTATGGCTCATTTGTTTAAAATGGATGCATTGCACATTTATTACCAAGCGATAGAAATACACTCTTGCCAGATGCCTGGTTCTATAATTTGCCTCTAAGTCAAGTCACAAACGCCAGCATTTCTACAACTACTGCATCTGCAACATGAGCATATGCATAATATCTGCAGAATGCTAAACAGATCCCTTATCTCTATTTGTCTGTAATAGCTTTGCAGCTAATCCCATTACAAAAGTAGGTTCAGATGACAAGTGTTGTTTTCCTGTACTTCACATGACCTGTTTCCAAGTGGCTGCTTGATCAACTTTGGAGTCCTCAAATTCCTAATAAGCATTATCTTCATGTACACAGAGACCACAATCTACCTTAAATATGTATAATAAATAAATTCATTTAGATGAAGTTGGGAGCCCCAGATCCTACTTGAAAACAAGCAAGTAAGCCATTATTCCCAGCAAAATGTTTGCACAGACACCTTTACTTTAGAGAACGTGAGACATACCGTATTTGTAGCCATGATAACTGATATATGAGATTTTAATATTCTTGAGACATTTTTTTCAACATGTTAGAACATAAATTTATTTTTCCAGAGTCGCAGCCACATTTGTTGGTTTTGCTGCAACAGACTAAAAATCCTGTGGTAACCTAAAGATTAATAAATTGATTATGGCATAACCTTTCATGGAATACTGTACTACATGGGGCCTTAAAGGTAAAGGTAAAGGGACCCCTGACCATTAGGTCCAGTCGTGACCGACTCTGGGGTTGCGGCGCTCATCTCGATTTATTGGCCGAGGGAGTCGGTGTACAGCTCCTGGGTCATGTGGCCAGCATGACTAAGCCGCTTCTAGCGAACCAGAGCAACGCACGAAAACGCCGTTTACCTTCCCGCCAGAGCGGTACCTATTTATCTACTTGCACTTTGACGTGCTTTCGAACTGCTAGGTTGGCAGGAGCAGGGACCGAGCAATGGGAGCTCACCCCATCGCAGGGATTCGAACCGCCAACCTTCTGATTGGCAAGTCCTAGGCTCTGTGGTTTAACCCACAGCGCCATCCATGTCCCACATGACTATTTGTTATAATTAACCATGTACCGCATGACTCTTTGTTATAATTAACTTGATCATTAAATGGGAGGTATAAGACCACATTTCACACCCTTGTCCCAAACTAAACTCTGCATCCATCAAGGCTGTACACACCTTTTCAGAAGGAAAGCTAATGTGATTAAGCATTTAACTGAAGCTTGCAAGTTACTCAGGGTCACTTCACCCACAATACTCTGTGCTTCAGATCCTAAAGGGGAAGTAAGAGAAGGCCTATTAAAAATGTCAGCCCCAAATTCTCTGGCTCATTCAAATTCTCCAGTGACCACACCAATGCAAAACAAGAAAGTTAGTCTGAGTGCCAAAGGAAATGCAACAGTCATGAAGCAGGAAATCTGAAACCACCGATATCTAACTAAACCCCAAAACAAGAAATCGGCTTTGGAAGAGATTTAGCAGTTAGCCACATGAGAATCCAAGATGAACCAATTATCTCTAGAGCTGTCTAAAGCCTCAAAGTAGAAGGTGGCGCTCTGGAACCAGGAAGCCAAAATTAATCCCCAAGAGCAATTACAATTGGCATAAATTGCAGTATAAACTGTCAATTACAGCCTAATTTACTGCAGGGAGCAGACAGGAGGGGGGGAAATAGTGAGATAAAAATTATGAAATGTTTGCCCATTTCAATTTTCTGTTAGGAAGAAGTGGTTGCAGGGGAAACATTATTCCACACCTCCCCCCCCCCCAAAAAACCCCTGTCTGCTGTCATTGTTTTGTAGAGTGATTTCAAGCCAGATATAGGATTTTCCAGAAAGCAATTTAGCTTGATTTGGCTATACCAGGCATAGGCAAACCCGGCCTTCCAGATGTTTTGGGACTACAACTCCCATCATCCCTAGCTAACAGGACCAGTGGTCAGGGATGATGGGAGTTGTAGTCCCAAAACATCTGGAGGACTGAGTTTGCCTATGCCTGGGCTATACTTAGGGCAAATGAAGCCTAATCAGAGTGAGGGCAATGTATTTTGAATTGGCACACACTTTAATGCTATTCCACATATGCAAATTGTATTCAAGATAACCAACATACTCCCTTTCAGCTCAGTCTTAATAATCAGAGATCACTTTTACACTCTTTCTTCCAATATTGGTCCCCAGGAGCAGGGGCCAACTGCACAACTGCCAAGAAAATCCCCCCCCCCTCTACAAGGCTGCAATTAGTCAGGCATGCCAAATAGTATCTGCGTGTTCTCCACTTCGAGCAAAAATGGGGAAACCTAGCCCTGAATACCACTGAAGCGCAACCACATCATTCTCATAATGTGAATATTATGATCCCCTGTCATATAGTTCACACAATCCAATTTACAATGCAATCACAACCATGTCTGCTCTCAAGTACATACTATTGAATTCAATGGGGCCAACTCTCAGGCTTTAGTTTAGTAACCAAACTAACTAAAATTGGAGCCAGATTATCTAAAAATTTGTCACCTCTCACATGATTGAACCTGGTCACTCAGGTCCTCAATGGAGGGCATGTTCTATGTTCCAGCACCATAAGTGGTGTGGCAGATGGGCATATAAGAGATAGGTTCTCATCTGTGGTGGTGCCACAGAGGTTGTTAAATCCCCTCTTAACTGGTATTCAAATGCAAACTGGAAAACATTGACATTTCTGATTGGAATACTCTTTTCTTGCTAGGCTCTGCCTCCTGCTGTTTCATCTGCTGTTCTGCATTTGTTCTTTAATTTATTGACATGTTCTTAATTAACTAAATATTAGCTGTTGTGGTGGAGGGCAGGTCTCTCATATGAAAGAAAGGCAGGGTATGGATATTTTAAACTTAAATACTGCTTTCTTCAATTGTACTTTGCAAATAGAGTTCTGCCTGGGACACAATTTCACCATTTCAGGCAAGTCCAGTTGTCTGTTTTAGCAGATGCTTTGTTTATGAACATTCATTGTGGGGGGAAATATATGCAAGCAAAAATATCCACAGAATGTATTTAGTTTTAGAAAACAAAATAAAAATGATTAAATCATCACCCCTAGAATATGTTTATTTTTTAAAAAAACATACCAGTGCCTTTATATACAATATTTGGAATTATTTATTAACGACTAGCAATTAAACATCTAGATACATTAAGAGAACTTTCACCAAGAGAGGAACTGGACTGCTGCCAAACTCCAAGGTAAAGTTCAGACCAGCTCTTCCAAAACAGGATGCTGAACTCTGTAAGGAAGCATATGGAGGCATGTTGGACAAATTGCTGCCACCATTATTCTCCTAGACAGTTAGAAAGTTTACTGAAACTATATAAGCAGATAGTTGCAGCTTTAGAGAGGGAAGGTTCAGAACCTGCTGAAGGTACCACAGCTACAAAGAATTTGGGGGGGGGGGTTTGCAAAGAGGAGCAACAAGTCTTCCATAAGGAGAGTAGAATGTAGCATAATTGATAACTGTTCACACAGATTGGACTGTTTGTGCTCTCCACATTAGTTCACTAGGGAATTTTCATACAGAAAATAATTCATGCAGAAAGTGCCCCACCTGTACCCTAAAGTGTGATATTGAAAGGAGAGCCCTGCATCTCAATCCCCATTTACAACTATTCTAAATAGCCTATGGAGCAGCCAAAACCAGATATTCATGTGCATATCCAATACTCCACAGACACAGGATATTTGCCAAACCTAATCAAATGAGCCTTCACCTAGCATATTTAACCCCTCTGCCTGTTAAAAAACGTGTTCTGTGAGCTATCAACACAATTATTTCAAGCCAGAAATGTTACTCAGAGTTTTAGCAAATCACTTGCGTTGTTCAAATATTTACCTTACTCCAAAAGGTTAAAAATGACTGTACACTTTTGAAGCAGCACAATTGCCTATTTCTTCTTTGTCATGCAGCCAAATCCACCATCTCTTACTAAGAGACTTTCATGAGCAGGATGTAACAGACAATCAAAATGGGTTGCTTCCTTATTCTGTAACAGCTCTGTTTAGATCATGCTTTTTAGATTCTCACTGAGAAGTAAGAAAGTACTTTATTCTCGGATTAAATACTAAGAACTCAAGAATCACCAAAGTATTTTACATTTACTTTAAATCAAGTTTAAATAGAGAAGCAATGAAGAAATATTAACATTTGCAATTGTAGGCTGTGCTTAGCAAGTTAACCATGGTCACTATTGCTCCAATCCCCAAGTCCAAAACAACTAGTCTGAAGAATCACTTTTTAAAAAATCAACATTATACACCCTTATTTTGACCTATAATGCTCTAGTAGGGGGCTCTTCTCCCAATTATTATTATTTTTAATCTTTTCGCAAAGCTTTCTTATACCATGTTGGCATAGGAGAACAGAAGGATGATGAGATGCCTTTTCTAATGTTCTGCCAGGCATTTTCCGAACATCTTCCTATTTTTTTTTTTTCATCCTTTCCAGGCTGCTTCCGCTGATCTATCCCTGAGAGCATGCTGCTCTTTACCTCTGACATCAGTAAGGCAAAGCTTCCCTTTGACATCAGTAAGGCAAGAGCTATGGAGAGTTTTGTGGCTGCAGGCAGGGGCTTTAAGGGGTAAAATCTTCTTCTTGAAGGTAAAGGTAAAGGGACTCCTGACCATTAGGTCCAGTCGTGACTGACTCTGGGGTTGCGGCGCACATCTTGCTTTATTGGCCAAGGGAGCCGGCGTAAAGCTTCTGGGTCATGTGGCCAGCATGACTAAGCCGCTTCTGGCGAACCAGAGCAGCGCACGGAAATGCTGTTTACCTTCCGCTGGAGCGGTACCTATTTATCTGCTAGGTTGGCAGGAGCAGGGACGGAGCAACAGGAGCCTACCTCGTCACGGGGATTCGAACCGCCAACCTTCTGATTGGCAAGTCCTAGGCTCTTAACCCACAGTGCCATCCGCGTCCTCTTCTTGAAGAGGTAGACCCAAATATGGCCACTGGCATGCTCTCCCTTGTCCCACAGCAACAAAGCCTCACAAGTTAAAATAATTTTAAAGAACAATCAAATTTTCACCACACTGCAGATTACAAACAACATTTAATACACAACTTCACAAATCTTTTCTCCTTTCCATGTAACACAATAACGAACTTCACTGAAATCAGTGTTAGAAACTAGGATAGAAAAACTAGGAGCTGGATGGCTTCTGGGACCTGGGTTGTGGGTGCCAAAACAGAATGCCTAGTCGCCATTTGGGGGGGAGGGGTCGCTAACACTTTCTATTTATTATTTTGAGGAGGATGAACTAATACGCAATTCACATAAGTGATATATTGTTAATATCACATTTTTAGCTGAAATTGTTAATGCATGTTTAATTTGGTGTTTGCAATAAAAAACATTGGTACCATACTTCAGTTTTCAAAACACTCTACTCTTTATTGTTAAACTCCTTAACATATTGTGTATCCTTAACATATACTTTGAGGCTTCAAAGCACATACATTTCACTAATCCTTGAGTATCATCCAGGTTTCCCCAGCCACTCTGGGTGGCTTCCGACAAAGTATTAAAAATCCAATAAAACATCAAACATTAAAAACGTCCCTAAACAGATGTCTTCTAAAAGTTAGATAGTTGTTTATTTCCTTGACATCTGATGAGAGGGTGTTCCACAGGGCGGGCACAACCACTGAGAAGGCCCTCTGCCTGGTTCCCTGTAACCTCACTTCCTGCAACGAGCCAGAAGGCCATATTCTGCAGAGAGGGCACGTTCTGAAATGCAGACTCCTTTAAGAGTCAAGGAGAGACCTATGATGACCAATTATTTCACACATAGAAAGTGATACCCATCTACTTATTTCAGGGGCTCTCAGACAATGGCCTGGTTTGCACATAACACTAAGCTAGATCATAGCCTGGTACGTGAGTTCTCAGAGTGAAGATCGTGGCTACAGTACTCCTCTCCTGGAATACTAAGCCAAGCCATGACTTGGTCTGCATAATGTGGAAACAGAAGAACTGGGAGAGCAGTGCTACAGTTGTAGTCTTCTCTCTGGGAACCAGTGTGTTTGGCTTAGTATTAGGTACGAACCAGGACCACGTACAAGCACATCTCACATTGGACAAAGTAGCATTTATTTTTTTGAAAGCCTATTGTTATATGCTCCTCACTTCCAGGGCAGCCTTCCCCAAGCTCGTGTCCAGATGTTTTGGGCTACAACTCCCATCAGCCCCGTCCAGTCCATCAGCCCCATCCAGTATGTTGGCAAAGGCTGTTCTAAAAAGGTAGTGCTGCAGGACTGAGTTTTCTTTGGATGGTAGTGCACACTGAAGACTCGTGTTTGCACTATGTGACCTATTTACAAATACAGAAGCATAGTCCGGTGGAAGCAAAAGACATTCTTATAGCAGTTAGCACAACCTCTGATTGCGAATCAAAATCCCTGACAGTCACAGTGGCAGCTGCTGCTTGTTTGCTCCAAGTTTCAGCTAACTCCTGTTTCAACTGTTTACTTTCTGCCTTAGTAAGTCCAAATTGAAAGTTGGAACATCAGGAGCTGCTTTAGACAAGTGGCCTGGTTTGTATGCCATGGTAAACCAACTAAGGACTGTACAAACTTTCTGGCTTCCCAAGAGAAGCTTTGCCCCTCCTCAGTCCTTTTAGCAGGTCTCTCCTCCTGAATCATAGGCTCCAGATCCTTTGGCTCCAGATCATAGTTAAGAAGGAGAGACCTTAACCGAGAACCTCAGTCCAGACAACATGATAATCCAATCATTGGCATAGGTGCTGGGGTGAAATAATCAGAGGAGCAAAGCCTGTGCAAGATCCTCTCCAGGGCCTAGCATGTTTGCTTAGTCTCAGCAAGCCATAGTTCTGTGAAACAGGCCAGTATATCCTGCTCATGTTGTTTATACTGATTGGCTGCAGCTGCCCAAGGTTCCAGACAGGATTCTTCCCCTTAAAAATAAGAAGGGCATTCTGGATCAAGCCTATCTAGTCCAGGACCCTGTTCTCATAGAGGCCCACCCAGATGCCTGTGGGAAATCTATAAGCAGGACCCAAGCATAACAGCGCTCCCCACTCCCCTCCAGCAACTGCTATACTGTACTGCCTCTGACTGTGGTATACCTGCTGCCACGTTCCATCTCATGATCAGCCAGGCTACAAGGTACCCAACTTTGACTCCTATTTATTGGAGCTGGAGGAACTGACATATTTTTTAATCTTATTTTGTTTATTAAATTTGTACACCGCCCCTTATCTGAGGATCACAGTGTGGTTCACAACATAAAATACAAAATGAGAACACAAAATACATAATCAGAAACAAATCAATAACCTCTCACTCTGCAATCTTGACATCTGTTGGGACAAAAGAATAGTCTGCTTTGAGGTTTGGTTCTACAATCAAGAGGTATATAAATCTTACGAAATAAATAAATAAGAGTCTGCAACCTTTTATGAGCAAAACATGTGCTCTGTCACTGAGCAAAAAGACTTCCTTTCAGCTTCCCAAGTACCGGTAAGTTAAAGAGTATTGCCTTCTGAAAGCTGGAGTCACACCCCAGGATATCACAAAACTATAACCCAACCCTGACTCCTAATCAGGAAAAACTTTAGGAAAAACTAATGATAGACCCATTCATGGTAATCAAAGGGATCCAAACTCATGACACAACAGCAAAATAAGCCTGTAGCTCCTTAGTATTTTAATTCTAAAGCCATTTACTTATTTTAGTTTAGTCTAAACTTAACTGGATGTTTGCCCTAAATTTGATGGGGAATGTGAATTGCCAGTTTATCCAAGCTACAATTAATCCAAGATGTAAGAGACAAATGCAGACCACACCTATTCTCCAATGTCTATTTCTCAAGGAAAAAATGCACACTCTCCAATGGGATAGTCAGAGCCAGCTTTCACTTTAGTTCCTCTGTGACCCGGTAAATGCGTGTCTGAGGCTCCCATTTCATAGTCAGAAGTGCTTTTGTTTTGTTTTCATCCATGTTTCTAAGTTTTTGCTGTAGTTTGATATGCATGAACTTGTCTATCTCGAGCAAGGCAGATGTTGGTGTTTAATGGCATTTCAGTCTGCTAAGCTTTTATTCTCCATTCATATATCTTCAACAAGCTTCAGCCTATTTCTTTCAGCACTATCGAAAAGGAGAGAAACCATGGCTTATTTGCACAATTGACAACTTTACACAGGTATGCTCTCTCAAGGGAACAATAGGGCTGAAATTATCCATTTCTAGGTCTGTCCCCCCCAAATGCAACTGTGGCGCAGCAGTGCTTTCACACAGTTTAAGGTGGCAAGCCAGCAACAACAGTTAGTTCCTGGAGAAGATGGACCTGGCTGAGGTCACACATGCCTTGGTTACATCATGGTTGGCCTATTAGAGATTGATTTCCTGGGGCTGCCTTTGAAAAATGTTTGGAAATTTCAGTTAGAGCAACGCAAGTCATAAGTTTCAACCTTTTTTTATAGCAACATTTAAAAAACATCACCAGCTTCAGTGTTTCCAGGCTCAACTCAAAGTGCTGATTATTACCTTTAAAGTCCTAAATGGTTTAGCACAAGCTCTGTATGCAAAAGGTCCCAAATTCAATTCACAGCATCTGCCAAGTAGAGCTGAGAAAGACAGAAGCCCCGAAATCCAGACTGCCACTGCCTGTCAGTGCAGGACAGTGCTGAGCTAGATAAACCAATGGTCTGACTCTGTATAATACAGCTTCCTATGGTTACAAAGGTTGTGCACCACCCCAATTGCTTGCTACTCCTTCCCAGAAAACCCCTTGCCAAGCAACTCCTCCCCTCAACCCTTTTAAAAGGTGAAAAATTCCTGTGTGACACCATGCCCATGTTGCCCTGGCAACCTCCTGTAGGGTATTTTGCCTTGTAGATGGCTTAATAGCAGGGCCATCATCTCCCTCTGTTTGGCAGAAAAACAAGTTCAGCCTGTCAGCTCTGATTAAATCGCAGCAGCCAAGAATCCAGAGAGGGAAACCTGGCACCCAGGGATCTGGGGGATCCCTGTTCCCCCCACAAACTCATAACACTATATTCCTCAGATATGGGGGTTGTGAGGGAGTTATGATACTTTCTTCCCATATGAATCTACCCATTCACTTAAATTGTCAGAAAAATATTGGCTGGTGGCAGTGGAGGCTGGTCTTTTGGAGCGAATGGGGGACTGCTCCACCAATCTCAGTCTGCCCTCAGCCAGCCCTCTACCTGCCTGCATTCTTACAACCATTCTTCCTGTCATTCACTCTGGATCCACCTACTGTTGAGTTTCCCTCTCTTCTGCCCTAACCATGCCAATTGGCACCAGTCACCACTGGCTGGTGGGAACATGGAAGACATACTGTCATAGTCCCCAGGCTTTGGAACATCTCTGTCCTGGAGATTTTCTGGTCCCATCCTTTACATCTAAATGCATTAAGGATAACTGGAAAAAGTATTTGTTCCAGCAGGCTTGTGAGTTGTATTCATTTTTGTTAAAGTTTTTTTAATGTTTTGTTTTGCTGCTTTAATATTAGACTTTCCCCCCTAAAAAAAGAATTGTGATATTAGCTGCCTTAGATGTGTCCCCCTCCCTCTCCACCACCAAAAGAAGATATAGAAAAGCAGGACATTTAAAAATACATAAATAAATATCCTTAATTTTGCTGTGAGCTTTTAAATATCACAGTGGTGCAAGCTACATAGTTTTCTGGCAACCAGCAATGGCCATCATTTTCCAAAACCAAGGAGAAAATCACGCTGAGAAATGTGTGATTCAAAGATTTTTATTGTTCCAAGAGAATGTGTGCCATTTTAGCTCAAGTTTTATGCTCTCTGTACAGAAGACCACAAGTTACAAAGGTGCTAATGGTTCAGTCACAGAAAGACCATCCCTGTCCACAGCAAGCTAAAAGCCTAATGGCTCAGAATATTTCGGGTGGGGAAAGAGAGAACAGGTACAGAGGCTGTTTCAGCCAGATGCTGCTTGATTTACCACCCATCCTGTAAAAGCAGAGATGGGGAAGCTGTGGTCCTCCAGATGTTACTGGACTACAACTCCCATCATCCTTGGCCACTGGCCATACTGGCTGGAAATGAAGGTAGCTGGAGTCCAACATTATCTGGAGGGCCACAGGTTCCCTACTCCCTCCCATTCTCCCTATGCTGAACCAAGAGATAATGTGTAAGGGCTGGATGAGTGTAAGGAGACAATGAAGTTGTCTCCCAGTAAGACAGAGGTCCTATGGATGGGTGGTTCCCAGGTCCGAGAATTAGGTAGACAGCCTTTTTTGGATGGGGTGGCACTCTCCCTGAAAAGGTTATTGAGTCATGGAGTCCTCCTAGATTCGAAGCTGTCACTCAAGGTCTCAATGATAAGATCTCGGTGGCAAGTGGTCTCAGTTGCGAGGAGTGACTATAGCCAGCTACAGCTATTTCTGGACAGGGATAATAACTAGCTACAGTGAGCCAGGCTCCCATAACCTCCTGGATCTGCCAACTGTGATGCACTCTACATGGGGCTTCACTTGAAGGTTGTCTGATGCAGCATGCTGCAACTCAGCTGTTATCTGGGGAAGCAAGGTTGGACCCTGAGAGCACTGAAGTGGCCTCCTGTGAGCTACTAGGCTTAACTCAAGGTGTTAGTATTAACAAGCAAAATTCTGAACTGCTCAGGATCCAAGTATTTAAAGGAGCTTCTCCATATACCAGCCTGAGTTCTGAGATCACCCAGCCCACGTTTTGAGATCAATATGGGAGATTCTTCATGGGGCTGCTAAATATGGCACCGCTTCCTCAATGGTAGTAACTCAGTTGTGGAACGCCTTTCCTATGGCGATTCAGTTATCCCTCTACTATAGTTGTTCAGGTGACAACTGAAAACTTTGGCATACAGTCAAGGAAATCTGTTAATATTCTATCCAATGCTGTATTTTTACAATCACAGTCTTGCAAAGTTTTGTTGCATAAAAGTTGTATTTCAAATCCATTCTATTTCAACATTTAGCACCATCATTAATTTATCATAAACACCAGCATTATCATAATCTATTACAACTCTGCCACAATTTCTAGTTCTGCCATTATTTACTGCAACAAGTAAAAATCTCTAAGTTCTGTATAGACAACAATAGCAACAAACCTCACAATCAGGTTAAGCGATAAGTGTTAATGCAGCATAGCATGTTTTCATGCGGGAAGTTTGTCCCATGGCAGGAACAAAGTCTGCATAATAAGCTTCCTCCAACAGCTACTGAGAAGCTGGGTGGCATGAAAACACCCCCTTGCCTGAAAGACTCTGTGCTTCACAGAAAAGCAAATCACTGCAGAAAGAAGACCCCTACCCACTTCTTGATAAAACCAAGCCGGCTTCTGATCTGTTAGCATAAGTACTACCCAGCTTCGCACTGAAGGCATGTCATCACCACCAATGCTCCAATGTGTTATCAAAGCAGTAGAACCAGTTCTTCTTCAATATTCCCCATGCCTGCCCAAATACTGTGTAATTATTTCCAAATTACCGTAAGCTTTGGCAATTTCATCACAAATAAATCCAAGTTCTGAACACAACTAGTTTATTTAAGAGATGTTGCATATTAAGGATTTTCGATGATTTCATATGTTATGTTGCTTACATGCCACTATATCTTTCTGTCATTTGGCAGAAACAAGGCAAAAGTGCTCTCCTCTGGCCTTTCAATTTCAGGACACTGCACAGCATGTTAAAGTGCTTTGGCCTCCTGCCACACAACATCTGGACTCCTTCCAAAGAGAAAGTCTCCCAAGCACACATGGTATCAGGTTAGAATTAATCTGTCCTAAAATGCAGGGGCCAGATTCCCCAAACCAATTGAATTTCACTGAAAGCAGGACTGGAAAGGAACAAAGCAGGCTTTAAAGCTCCTTTCCAACTTGACAACTGTCCAGTCCACCTCAGACTTAATTCAGAACAGCCAAAAGGGCACTTGCAATCTGGAGGGCTAACCACTGCTGGGAAATAATCACACCAGAGCACAGCAACAACAACAGCAGCAGCAACTGCTCCTGGGTTTGGAGATTTACAGCTCTCAGGTATGCATTTTACAAGAAGGGAGATTCTTCTATGCCCAGATTCATTGCACTATTGGCAGCTCTCATGCAGGGGAATTAACTTACATTAACTACACTGCTCTTCTCCGATGTGCTTATAGACTATTCCTTCTGACAGGACAGTGGCAGCCTTTTGCTAAAGACAGCATTTTTTAAAAAACTACTTAAGACTGAACACCTCTCAGGGTAAAGAAAACTATTTTCATACCAGTCTGCCTTGTAAAAAAACAAAAACCATGCACATCAAAGATGTGAGATTTTCATGTGCTATGAAGCATGAGGAAAAATCAAGCTTTTCTTTTTCGATATATTAGGGATGTGAATATTGAATTTACACTAGTAGCAGCAGCAGATTGTTATTTACACTCCTATTTCCTTTTAGCCTCAGTGAGACTTGCATGTGGTTCCCAGACAGTCTTTCATCAAAGCAGCGTTCAGTGCCAGATTTGCTTAGCTTCAGCAACAGAACAGTACCACATGTCTTCAGACCATTCCTTGACCTAAAGCATAGCTAACAATTGTCCTCTGATTTGTGCATGTGGGGCAATTGCTATATCCTACTCTGGGGATGCCACAAATTAATACAAGATTTACTAATCCGAAAGAGCATAGCCTCAGAACAAGAAAGGTTCACATATTAGGTTCAATTTTATAACACATTTCACAAGCCAAATAAAAGGCTTATTTTGGGTTGAGAGTAAGTTACGGTACAGTGATCAAAGCAGAATAGTTCAAAGGTGAGTGATCTGTTTTAGTACTTCACCTTCTTCAAGCAGTAAGCATATGTAAAAATTAAAGAACTATTTACCTACATGGAATTACTGCTAGGAGGAATGTTATTAACTGCTGCTACACATATGTCATATATTGTCTTCACTACTATAGCAATCACTCCTGAAACTCTGCCTTTCAATGACCATTAAATGATCTACCATCCTTAAATCTAAAATTACTGCTGGGCAAGGGAAACTGCAAGGAAGTGTTCAAGTAGTGTAATGGACAGGCAGTTGGACATGGACCAGAAAAACCTGAACTCAAATCCCTTCTCAGCAATGAAGTTAACCATTACTTTAGGCAAGTCACTTTTTCCACCTACCTTACCTCACAGGTATGCTGTCCTGAACTCCTTGGAAAAAGGCCAGATTACCAACAGTGGGGGGGGGGAGATGTGTTGCACAGATGTGTGACACTTTCTAGGCTGGGAGATCAGATGTACAGATGAACCATGCTGAACCAACACTTGCTTTCAAAGCCATTAATGAACAACTCTGAAGTAATAAAGGTACAGGAGGAAAGCACAAAAGGAATGTAACCATGGCGTGTCTCCTCACCCCCCCCCCATGCATCTACCACAATACAGTGGTACCTCAGGTTAAGTACTTAATTCGTTCCGGAGGTCCGTTCTTAACCTGAAGCACCACTTTAGCTAATGGGGCCTCCTGCTGCCACCGCCAGAGCACAATTTCTGTTCTTATCCTGAAGCAAAGTTCTTAACCTGAAACACTATTTCTGGGTTAGCGGAGTCTGTAACCTGAAGCATATGTAACCTGAAGCGTATGTAACCCGAGGTACCACTGTAATTAAAACCTGAAAAGAAGTATATCTACTACACAGTGGCGGCCAAGTCGGCACTCTGGTGCATGAGTGCCTACATGCTTCACGGGGTCAGTCAAACTCAGAAACTGCATATCATTTCATCATAAAGGTAAAGGTAAAGGGACCCCTGACCATTAGGTCCAGTCGTGACTGACTCTGGGGTTGCGGCGCTCATCTCGCTTTATTGGCCGAGGGAGCCGGCGTACAGCTTCCGGGTCATGTGGCCAGCATGACTAAGCCGCTTCTGGCGAAGCAGAGCAGCGCAAGGAAACGCCGTTTACTTTGCCGCCGGAGCGGTACCTATTTATCTACTTGCACTTTGATGTGCTTTCGAACTGCTAGGTTGGCAGGAGCTGGGACCAAACAACAGGAGCTCACCCTGTCGCGGGGATTCAAACTGCTGACCTTCTGATCAACAAGTCCTAGGCTCTGTGGTT
This sequence comes from Podarcis raffonei, assembly GCF_027172205.1. NCBI lineage: Eukaryota > Metazoa > Chordata > Lepidosauria > Squamata > Lacertidae > Podarcis > Podarcis raffonei. Next base: position 29,034,888 of record NC_070612.1, read on the forward strand.
TAACCCACAGCGCCACCCGCATCCCATCATTTCATCATACAGTATAATAATTTTTGTTCGTTTTTTATTTTTTCTCTTGACAGCAATGCATGAGGTCTGAAGCTTGCCCACTGCTACCGGAGTGGCCTGTTGTGGGAATTTACCAAGACCCTACCTGCCTGTGCCCTGTCTTGCCTAAGTGGTGCATGCTCTGGTTATTTCCCACTTGGACCACAGTAATGTGCTTTACATGGGGTTACCTTTGAAGAAGACTCAGAAACTACAACTAATCCAGAATGTGGCTGCCAGACTGGTGACTGGGAGCAAAAGCCGGGACCATATAACACTGGTCCTAAAAGATCTGCTTTGGTTCCCAGTACATTTCCAAGCACAATTCAAAGTTTAATCATTAAAGCCCTAAACAGCCTTGGCCCTGTCTACCTGAAGGAGCATCTCCACCCCCATCATTCATCCCAGACACTGAGATCCAGCTCTGAGAGCCTTCTAGTGGTTCCCTCATTGAGAGTAGTGAGATTACAAGGAACCAGGCAGAAGGCCTTCTCTGTAGTTGTGACCACCCTGTAGAAAACCCTCCTGTTAGATGTCGAGGAAATAAACAAGGATCTGACTTTTTAGAAGGCATCTGAAGGCAGCACCATATAGGGAAGTTTTCAATGTTTAATAATCTACTGTGGTTTTATAATTTGTTGGAAGCCGCTCAGAGTGGCTGGGGCAATCCAGTCAGATGGGTGGCATATAAATAATAAATTAATATATTGTTGTTACTAGCTGAGCTATGCACTGACATAGTGATATCAGTGTGCACAACTTATGCCATCCAACCTTCTGCTAATATATTCTAATTTGTCATATTAACTATTTACATAAACTCTGAATATATGTACTTCATACTTAATGAAACTGCTTCTTGTAATACTTTTTCATCTCGAAAGGAATGTAATTAAAAGCTGATGTATAATAAAAACTAGCTGAGAAGGGCTCCCAAAATGTACTTCACACAAGAGCCCACAACAGCATATGGCCACCACTGACCTCCCAATTCCATAAGGACACACAAATGCAGGACACTTGACAATGGACTAGACACTAAAGAGCAGAACGACAGCAGGTTCATTTTGACAGGATGTGGAGTCTAGCAATTTGGCAAGAACGACCAGAGGGTGAAGATCTCCTTGTGGCCCAGAGAAATATTTATGACTAACATGTTGACAATTAGTCACAAAGTAAGTTCCTCCACAAGATGGCTCTTATAATTGGGGTTTTATTTCCATGTTACTACTCCAAGGTACTTCTCTGTACTTTTCCAAGACTAAGGCTATGTGCTGAACAAATTCTGAGGCCTGAGCAAGGAAAACAGTTTGGCATAGCAGAAAGATCAAACCATTGTACAAGTCCTGGAAAGTTTTCTCCTATGAGTTTGTGCATGAATCTCATGAACACATTATAAAGGCATTTCACATCTTCCACTGAAGGCGTTTACCACTATTTACTGTTCCAACACCAGCTGTCTTTACAACTTTTACTCTGGTTCTTTAGCTGAATGAATCTGTGCTCTTACTGCTTACATGTTGCTACACTTCCATTTCACCTGTTTAAAAGTGAGGTAGTGCTGGGAAGGAGTGCAATGCCTGTACTAAACATTAGTTTAGAAATTCTTCTTAATTCACACACACTTCCAAACTGAACTATTATCTGATTTACTGCCAGCACACGATCTGTGGTAACTGTGTTAAACACTCTGTGGTAAAGATGGTTATAGGAATAAAGACATCAGTTTCTAAGAGTATCAAGGCAGTAAGTGACAAAAACCTATAGATTTAACTGCAGAGGTTGTCAGTGTGGCACCCATGGGTGCTCCTGAAGTTTTCCCTTGGTGCCCATGAAGACTATGAGCCCCACCCCCTTACTGCCCTCTTGGTTATGAGGTGCTGAGGGTGGTCACTTTTCCCCTCCCTTGGAAAGCACCATCAAGCTGAAGGAGAAAGTTAGAAGAGGGACACCATTTCCCACTTTGTCTTTCAGCTCTATGTGTTTTTCAAGGCTCAGATCAATTCTACTCTCTCCAGCTTTTACCCAGAACCCTTAGAAAAGTGAAGTACGTGTGCATGTGCTTTTTCTGTGCCTTGGGTGGGTGGGTGATCCAAGGATTGGGTGAGATAAGTGGCCAGAAGGTCTGGTACCCACTTCACTCACTCTAAAATCCACATGTGGATTGGCAATCCTGACTTAATTTTAGCGCATTCCCCTAGGTCTTGTTGCTGAACTACAACTCCCATTTGCCCCAGAAAGCCTGGCTAGTGCCAGGGATTATAGAAGTTGTAGCTCAGAAACAGCTGCAGGGTCAAAGGTTCCCCACATCTGCAATAAATTACTAACAGAAGGCCTTTTTTAAAAAAAAATCAACAAGTGTTTCACAGTGAGAGAATTATAAACATAGTTCCTGGAAAGGGTGTAATCATGGACACATATTCATTAATACTGGAGATACTATATAGCCAGTGCTGCTATTTTCTTACCACCAATTAATATGTGAGGTGAAATGCAATTCCCTTATCTCCGGCAATATAATAGCAACTTTAGTCAAGGAAACACGATCACATGGTGGCATGACTAATGACATATTTTAAGGTTTCAGGATGCACTTTAAAATGTCTGAAACATTAAAACATAAAAACACACTTATTTTAATACAGAAAATTTGGCTGCATTAGTCACTGCTCTTGCTTCAACTGCAAAGCAGGAATGCCAAGCAGATTGCAACAGCATCCAAATTTGTGAATAAAAAAAGACACTCATTGTTTCAAGGCTTGGAAAATGTTGTTCATCATTAATGATCATCCCACATTTGGCTGCTACCAAGTTACCATGTAAGAAATCACAGCTAAGCATTAAAATAAGCACTGATCTCAGTATGCCTCATTTCTCCAGTAATGTGAAGTCCACTCTCAGCAATTCATATTTCATAAAGGTAACAATCACTGATGTTGATCTTGAAATACTAGCCCATTATGAATAATGTTGGCTTTAAATCTTTAACTATTGAGAAGAATCTGGTAAAGAGAAAGTGGGGGGAAATGCCTATGGCTCAGACATTCCAAGGTCATTTCTTGGAGAAGGACCAGCCATTTTAGGTCAGCTCTTTCACACATTCCAGAAAACCAAGATGTGAAATACACTGTGTTGGGGGGAGGGGGGGAGTCAAGTTTTTCTGCAAGCAGCTCTGGTATAGGTGGGACTTTTAGACAAAAGGAGGGGGGCTAGTGACTATTCACTCCACTATCCCTAAAGTGCCAACCATGTGGCTCATTGACTATTTTGTTCCAACACACTCAGGGGAACCCCTTATAAAGTCCTCTCATTTTGACACATTTTGGGATTAGGAACTGCCAGGTTGTTAAACTCTCATCCTATTAAGAGATTGAAAACACGAGAAGGGAGGGACACAAGGGTTTATATCCAGCACTGCCATTGCATTCCTTCAACCGATTTCTGCTTGTGCAACAAAACCTCCCTTTTCATTCCCCTGCACACCCTCAAAATCTGCTCCAGAGGGTTGGAACAAATTTTTGGAGCCCATGGGGGCAGGAGGGGGAGGGAAAGTTCTTTGCTATAAGCACAAGGTAGATTCAGATTTGCATCCTGTTGTGTGTCATGAACAAGTGAAAATACTCCCTTCCTATCAAAAGCGGCTGTTATATTACACACGCCAACAAAAATAAATGTAGCCAACGACCCCCCAACCATTTCAGAGATGTTGTGCTAGATTCAGCCACATCTCTACCTGGCTGCACATATGACATCAAATGTGGGGCAGGTGGCTGGAGAAAACAACCTCATGGGCTAAACTGGGACCCACACAGTGCCAAATTTGGTGGGCAGGCTGAAGGTTCCCTGTCCCTGAGCTAAAGTAAGATGTGCCAACAACACACATTTAGGGCTGGTGTGCCATATAGTAAGAACATATCTGTCTAATGCAAAGAAAATATGCAGGCATTGTACAGTAGCTGTTTATTTCAATATTTTCTTGCTTATAGCAACTCAGTACCATAGCAACATGCTCCACACAATTCTGGCAACATCTGTAAAAAAGCAAAATTATCCCCTTCATTTCAAGAGCTAACATTCTCAATCTGGTTTGACTGTAGTTGTGATGTAGTGCTGACCATGCCGACCAATTAATTTTGCAAGATATGGCAATTCAAAAATTTTGGGTTGCGGTAAGATGGGTCTCCTTCTTGTGAGCATAACAGACCATACTTCTGAAAAGGGGGGAAATGTTTACAGTAATTTCCATACTTGTGAAACACCAAATTACAGCACACATTGAGATTTTTATTAAAAGCACCAACATTAATGTTCATTAACTATTTTAGTGGAACACATCCACAAATGATTGAGTTTAAGAGGTGGAGGTTAACTATTAGGGATCAGGCAAGTTAGAAATCAAGTGAGATACAAATGATGGATTTTAGGTCTTTCTGCCCAGTATTGGAAATATCACTGCTCTGGCAAAGTAGTCACAGTATATTCAATTGCATATGAAATTGCATATAGACCCCAAATTTGGCTGAACAAAACCAGTCCATTTTGACTTTCACCTCTGGAGTGCACAAGCAATCGTTCTCTGGTGTCATTATGGAAATAAAACTGCTATCAAGGATTATTGGTCTCATCACATGTAATCAAAATGTATGACTAAAACAATGCAGAGGTATTTGGTAAGAGACTGTTCTGCTCAGGAAGGAGCCACAGCTTTGCTAGCAAGTGCTGCTATTTAGTAGGAAAGACAGGTATAGAAGAAACAAACTGCTTTTGTACTCTCACACCGGTGACACAGGCCAGTAAAATACATGATGTGACCTGGATTTACTCTGCCATACAGATGTTTGCCTCTTCCTGGTGTGCTGCCTCCTCCTGATGTGCTTCTAAGAAGACACAGACAGGTTAAAAGAAAAAAAAAACCCAATCCAATCACCTCTCTCTCATATCTCCTTCCTCCTCCCCTCTGCGGCAGTCTTCAATTATTCACCTTGACCTTTATGTAATCTGTAACTCGCTCTGCTACCTAGATCAAAGTTTCTTACATTGCCCATGGTGTGCTACTGAATATCATAGGATGTATTGGCTAACAGGCAAGTTCTACCACACTGCCAGAAGGTTGCTCTAACAACAGGAACAGAAACGTGCTGCTGCCAAAGCCTCCCTGATCTGCGCTGGGGGGCAACAGCTGCAAAGCAACAGCAACAATACAGGTTTCCAGTAAGATCACACCAGAAGCCAGCACCACTGCCAACATCGCTTTTACGTCAGCAGCAGAGGCAGCAGGGCAGATGGGGTACTGCCACTTCAGTTTCCACTGCCCAAAGTGGCTGCTTCATCCCACCACATGGGTGGGACAGCTGGAAAGATTCTCCCAAAACTAGTCATAATGCCACAAAGGGTTTTCTTCTCAGAACACCGAAAAGCGGGTTTCAAACATGATAACCCTACATTCTAAGTGTGGCAGCCAATCAGGACTGCAATACCTCAAGCACTACCTCTCTCCAAATGAACATACCCATAACCCTGAGATCATCATCTGAGGCCCTTCTTCATTGGTCTCCTCCATCAACATAATCATAATTGATTATTTATACCCCACCCATCTGGCTGGGCCTTTTCTCCAGTGGGAGCCCATCTGTGGAATGCTCTCCCCAGGGAGGTTTGGCTAGCGCCTTCATTATACAACTTTAGGCACCAGACAAAAACGTTCCTCTTCAACCAGGCCTTTGACTGATGCCCTTTTAAATGTGTTGGAGGAGGGGGGATTATTGGTTATTTTTGTTTTTATTTTTTATGTACTTTGTGTTTTTTATATTGTAATTTTATGTTGCGAACCACCCTGAGATCTCTAGATGAAGAGCAGAATAGAAATTTAATAAATAATAATAATCATCCTAGTCTCTATTTAGTCCCAAACTGATGGTGTTAAGTTATAGGGTTCAACAGAGACTTGCAGGTATATGAGAGCACAAATGTGGGTCCCTAACTAAAGGAACTCACATCTGTAGCTTGCATTCCATATTTGCAAGTTGTTGCTTTTGCCAATTTCAGTCCCCAGGTGGGCTGATTAGAAGAAGGATTTGCGTCATTTACAAAGGCTCCTCTTAAAGAACAAAACATGGAGTGATCTACACCCCCTATTGCTTTCCAATAAGGAAAAAAGAAGTGATATAAGCATCTGTGGAATGGTCTTTTGAAGTGATCAGAACAAGTAATCCTTTTATACTCTGAAGTAAGTATCCATTGCTTACTTTACTTAGCAAAAAAGATCACAAAGTACAATGGCCACTAAGCTCAGAGATGCGTGGTGTTTCAAACACACTGTGATGGAAGCTTGGGGAAATGGGATAAATGTTGGTTTAGAAAATAGTAAACATTTGCATTTACTGACAATAGCAATTGTATCCATCTAAATATTGTGCCTGCCTAATGGTGTGCTGTGTCTCATAACAAATCCAGAAACACAGGTTTCCTACAATTGTTTTTTCAAGGGTACACAATGAGGCAAAAGAGAATAACGCCGGTGGGTGGAGGGTTACTTTCCATAGGGAGCAGATGTTCTTGAGTCCCTTTCTACCGTTTAACCACTTTTTAAATTATAGCATTCTTGTGCCCAAGTGATGTCACTAAACACAGACACTTTTCTCACCATACATTTTTCAAAACAAGAAAACACCTTTTCCTCAAGTGTTTCTGCACTGGACAACTAGAAAAACCAGATCCCAATATTGGGATAAATGTAGGCTGAGTCTCTTTCAAAAGTCACCCCTCCCTTCCATTCTAGACAGGAGAGAAAAATGGACAACACTCTGAAAAGACTGAGTGGTGGCTGCATCTGCAGGTAGATTGCTCAGACTTTTTCTTGTTCTCATGGTGTGTGTCAGGACGTGCCTGTGCTTTTAGGGGGAGCTCTGGGCCACAGACTATGCGGGTGGCGCTGTGGGTAAAAGCCTCAGCGCCTAGGGCTTGCTGATCGAAAGGTTGGCGGTTCGAATCCCCGCGGCGGGGTGCGCTCCCATTGTTCGGTCCCAGCGCCTGCCAACCTAGCAGTTCGAAAGCACTCCCGGGTGCAAGTAGATAAATAGGGACCGCTTACTAGCGGGAAGGTAAACGGCGTTTCCGTGTGCGGCTCTGGCTCGCCAGAGCAGCGATGTCATGCTGGCCACGTGACCCGGAAGTGTCTCCGGACAGCGCTGGCCCCCGGCCTCTTGAGTGAGATGGGCGCACAACCCTAGAGTCTGTCAAGACTGGCCTGTACGGGCAGGGGTACCTGGGCCACAGAAACCACTTTTTCAATTTCCCTCTTTTAATCCATTTTCTTTCTGTGGAACAGGGGGAGGCACCCTAGGTATTTTTCCTATTGCTTACGACAGGCACACATGTCATGGACCAAAGTTCAAAACCCAATGTGGACAATTCAAGATTCCTCCTTCACCTTTGTTACGGTAAAATCTGGGTGTGAGACTGCTCTGCCACCCAGCTCATCGGACTAAGTCCGCGGGTCCCTGCGGAGGAAAATGAGCTCAGCTGGATACAGGAGCAAGCTGCAGAAGATCCAAGTTTATTGCGCAACAGGTTCAAGGCGAGATTGAACAGCGAGAAAGGGATGACATGAACTTTTAAAACTTCCCTCCATGTCCCAGAATACAGTGCAAAATACATCCCAGTTACATCATGAATACATTAAGAAGAGGTTGGGTTACACAGATTACATCATGAATACATTAAGAAGAGGTTGGGTTACACAGGATTAACATATGGAGGAGGGAGGGGGAATATGCAGAGCTGGAGATATGCGCAGATAAGCACATCCTGAGTACCGGTGATGAGAAGACAATGGTCCATGTATGCATAGTCTGCCACCTGGCATTGCCCGGAGGAAAGGCTTGGCAGAGTGATTTGACAGGATTAGTTGCTTGAGGGATTATGGAGGACAGGGGAGGTGTCATGGAGTCCTAGAGAAATTGAGCAAATTGGCACGTTGATTTTCTATGAATTTTATAGATTTTAGTCCCTTTTGACATTGACAATTGGACTCGGAAATAAATGGATATATTGTAGCAAAGAAGAAGGTGAAGAAGACATGCCCCCCCCTTCCGTATCACCTTCTACCATTGCCCCAACACTTCTGACCGGATTTTCTGAAAGTGAAAAGCTGTAGTTGAACATCCACTGTAATTTCCCCTCTAACACGAACAAGGCTAATGAAAAGGGAAACCAGCATCTCAAGATGGTGGTAAGCAGCAATGCATTCTTAAGCTACTGCCCGTCAAAATAAGTTTGTACATTCAAATACAAAGGATAAAATGGCTGGGGGTGGTGAAATCAAAAGATGTTCCCTTAGGAGAAAATCAAAGAAAGCTGTGTCCATTTCACAATCACAGTCTATATAGCATGCAAAATCAAATTAACTGAACCTTTAAAATGTCCTCAGTACTTTGCTGACACTCTGAAACCTCTTCTGATCAGCTTTATATACTAGCCACTTAATAAATCTCAGTTCTCAACTTCCAACTCCTACATTTTTCTGTAAGCGTAGGAGCAATTTCCAGGCCTGAATGTTTACATTAGTAGGTGTTAGGACACACATTCTTCAGGAACTGTAGCAAGTGATAAATGTTTCAATTGCTGTCTTACTATGAAATTAAAGCAAACAGAGTATTATGAACCCTATATTTGAACACTTGATTTCCCCATCAATTCTGCAAGCTTATAATTAGGTATTTCTCTTCCAGTTGCCAGGCAAACATTCAACCTGTGTTCAGGAAGCCAAAATAGTTGTTTTCTTTTTCAATATTTCAAAGACTAATGGGAGGTTTTGTAGATTAAAATAGACTCTGGAGAGAGAATGACAGACTAGACAAACTTCTATGTGTGTTTTATAGGCACATATTACTATGATACATTTTGCAGGAAGAAAATAAATAACAAATTTCTAATGGTGGCTCCACTGTAAACATGTAAGTTGTACATGTAATTCTGATTCCAGAAGTGATAATGAGCTCCTCTGAAGTATCACTTGAACCACGCTAAATTGTCTTGGGTTCAGTTAACAAAACAAAGCTATACCAAGTTAGATTATTCAATAATATTATTTCATGCAACTCCACAAGCAAGGTCTTTATATTTGCTTTTCTTACATAACTTCCAATTTCACTAGGAAAAGGAGTAGAGTATGGCACTTCTCAGTTAACTATACCTAATAAGCTTCTACTCCAAGCAAAGACAGTACCATTGAGAGATGGAATTTACAATCAAAGTGGGAACAGGAAGAGACAGACAACACTGTCCTCCAGGAAATCCATTGACATCTTCTAGAAACTGTATTTAGGTATTCTGGCAAAATTTATACCTTGTCTGGTTCTTCTACATTAAATTTTCTCTTACCTAATCACCAAATACACTGCCAGAAGATTTATGACCATTTTGCTCACCACCACATTCACAAAGCCATTAAAGTCCTGCCTGGACATTTAGAAGAAGCAGCAAATGAGGAAGCAAAAGTGCCCGGTGTCCTCTCAACTCTTTCTAGTCATACCTGAGGGTGCAGTAGGAGGAAGGACATCCCCTGTGAAGATATAACATTCTTTTCTCAAAACTGAAGCACATCCACCTCGCATCTCCGTACATGACTCAGAGTCAAGGAGAAGAGGACAGCATGAACCTTCCGTGCTTCCTCCAGTTCTACTTTTCTTCAGGAGACACTCTAGTCACCTATATAAATATAGTTAACCTACAAAGTAATCAACACATGATATTTGTATATACAGAACCAAATGCAGTCCTCCAGTCAAGAGGGCCTTTCTATTTGGCCCTTGGGACATTCCCTCCTGCCCAGCCACAACCCTCACCAGCTCTGTTTTGCACCCTCCTTGAGTGGGTTTGGCTTGGCTAGAATGTCTCCTTGACCCATCTTGTCCCTTATGTACCCAGTAGGTCACTGCCTAGAGCTTATCCTGCAAGTTCCAAAGATATAAAAAGCCAGCTCCACAGTCATTTGGAGCAGGGCTTTCAGTTGCCCCAGTTCTGTGGAACAACATTCCCCTTGAAATTCAGCAGGTGCCCACTATCTGAACTTTCCAGAACCAAATGAAGACATTTTTGTTCCTGTTGTATGAATAGGTCTCTGCCATTGGTGTCTATTTTGTTTGTTTTTTTAAAAAAACTTGTATTTTTTGTGTTGTGTTTTACCTGTTTTATTTGCTTTTACAGTGGAACCTTGGGTTGCGGATGTAATCCATGATGGAGGCATGCCCGTAACCCTCAGTGTTCGCATCCTGAAGCAACGCATCTGCGCAGGCGCGATTTGGCACTTCTGCACATGCACAAGCGGCGAAACCCAGAAGTAACCCGTTCCGGTACTTCTGAATTTCCCACGGTCCGCAACCCGAAAACACGTAACCTGAAGCGTCCATAACATGAGGTATGAGGTATATTTTGTACATCGCCTTGAGATATAACTATAGAAGGAGATTAACAACAACTAATGATTCTTGCTTGCTTGAATGGCAATGGATGTGTGAGTGTGCATTGAAATAAACATACCTTCCAAGAGGTAAAATTAAATTTGTTTCTTTCTCTACTTTTCCTTCTGGCCTCACCCGCCACTGGCTTAGAAGAGAATGCAGCCCTGGGTCAAAAATGATTCCCCACCCTTGATCTACAGAAACATCATGAGTTTAGATTAATATGTAATACTTCTTAGCATATATGTAATGCATTCTGAGCGTTCAACAACAGGTCTTCACTAATATCCCTTATCCCAATTATTTCCATATTGCTTATGAAGAAGCATGACAACTTTGACTGGCATAAAGCAGCCAAGTAAGTTCATGGCCAATGTGAAATTTGCTCCAGGAACTTCCCTATCTCATAAAATGTCACTGCGCTAAACAAGCTTAATTAGGCCTACTTCTCACTGAGGTAGTAAAGCCATAGGTTGATTGCTTCTCCATGCATAAAAACATTTCCACAGAAAATAAACTTATCAGGAAGAAAACTAGACCCTCTTCTGACCAACACACTGGTTTCTAGATGAAGATTATTATTATTTGTACAGAGGAGCATTTAGTCATCTGATTCCTTACCAACAGTATCAATGCTACATGTAGCACGCAGCAAGCATGGCTAGTAGCGTTTTGTAATTTTATCTTCCAACCTTCCACAAATTTGTCTAACATCTTTTTAAAACCATCCAAGATGGTGGCCATTGCAACATCTTGTGGAAGCAAATTCCAGACGTGCCTCCTTTCATCTAACCTGCATATTCCAGCATCCAAGTTCTAGTATAACGATAAAGTGAGAAAGGCCTCTGTGTCTGTCATCTGACTGGATATAGGTATTGACCAAGAACTATTGCAGATAAATACTTGTGCAAATAAGGAATTCTGCAAGATTAGCTTTCCCAACAGGGAGCGGCCCTTGATGCATAGAGTAAATGAGTGTTCTGCATTGGTGTTGACATATGATACCATACCATACCATAATCATTTCAAGTATGCTGAGCTTTGAACCTTTGAAGACAACCTAAAAGCAAAAAAATCACTGGGTTCAAACCCAAGCCATGTGCTGCTTCTGCTGCATGAGACCTATGAAGATGTATTCCACATTCACTGCCACTGAGAACCAAGGGGCTAAACCTTTGTCAACAGTCTGGCAAGACACACAAAATATGGCTTAGGCAGATAACTGCATCAGGGCTGCATTAAACTACGCTTTTCTTGTTCTAGCAGTCAAGTAACACATCAGTGATACTATCAACAAGACTTCCCCTGCCAATTACAAGGTCTGAAATAGTTTATTTGGTGTAGGAAATCCTCTAAGTACTTGGATTCAAGTTATTCCGGGCTTCGCACACCAGCACTATTTTCTTGCATTAGGCCAGGTAGCTCACTGAGAGCCCGTGCAGCACATTCAGTACTGGTGAAACATGGTCCCCATTGGAATGCTCATTTACCAACCGAGCAGCTGTGTTCTGCACTAACTGCAGCTTCCAGAAACCAGCATCAAGTGTAGCCCCACAAAGAGTACCCTGTAGTAGTCCAGATGGAAGGGAACTAGAGAATTACCGACTGAGGCCAATCTAGAAACAGCTGCAACTGGTGTACCAGCCTAATCTGCATATAGGCAACTATGACCACAGAGGCTACTTCTACCTCACCAGGATTCACCTCCGTTTTGGCCACCCATCCACCCCATCTCTGCTATTAGGCATCAGAGCAACCCCTTTACTGTGTATCCCAATTCAGATGGAATGGAGAGATAGGTCGTTTGTCATCAGAATGGTAATGAAACTATGCTCCAAATCCCCAGGTGCCAGCTCCAAATGGTTTCATGTGGATACAGAATAACATAGGAGACAGAATAGACATCTGCAGAATCCCACAGCCCTAAAACCTTGGGGTTGGAGCAATAGTCTCTTAATGCTAATTTTTGGTAGCAACCTTGCAAGATAGGAACAAATCTACTGTAATACAGTGCCTCCAACTCCCATCCTTGATTCTCTCCATGACATCATGGCCAACGGTGTCGAAAAGTGCTGAGAGATCAAGAGGAACCAACAGGGTTGCACAACAGCCTCTCTATGGATAAAGCTCATCAGTCAGGGCAACCAAAGCTGTTTTAGTGCTTAGAGCAGGCTTGAAGCCAGACTGAAATGGGTAAAGGTAATCTATATCCTCCAGGAACACATGCAGTTGGCTGCTCACCACCCACTCGAACATCTTGCCCAGGAAAGAAATATTGAGAGTGGGTGGCAGTTTTCTAAAAAGTTCTAGATTCAGGGAGGTCCACCTCCTGAGGGGGCTCTCCACCACCCCTTTCAAGGCAGTGAACACAATCCTCTCAAAAATGTTTGAACCATGTCAGGGACCCACCCAGTCAATCCTCTCCTACTAGATTTCCTAAACATTGATGGACAGATTGAGCAGACATGTGGTTGGCCTCACTGCTCCAGGTGTCCTGTCCATTTCTTCAGGCCACAACAATTGAAAAACGTGTTAGGAGAAATTCAATACATGGAACTGGAAGTGCACCATAGTCAATCCAGGACTGGACCATTTATGATTCCAGGCTAACTCGAGCAATCATAGCTTTATAACTGGGGAAAGCTTGCCAAGTTCTTCAATTGTCATGATATTCACAGGAATATGCTTCGCTTCACTAGAGGCATGTACTTTGAACTCTGCCTACTCTTTATCATAGTTTCTTCATGACCTCTAGTAGAGATCAAGAAAGAAAAAGCGTTCCTCTGGTAACCAACTCACAGAGAAACTGTCCAAAAACTGTGCAAGTTTTATTATATTAGCAATGAGTTTAATTTTCTTGCACGGTCTGAAAGTGGCAGAACAAGGGCAGGCAGCTTGGCGAGTACCGATGCCCACACTGGTAATTTCATGACCTAGTTTGCTTCTTTTAGCCGCCGGCAATTAACATACTTTGGACAATTATAAACTGCATAAATCAACAGGCTTCCCATATCATTTCAAGAACACTACGGATGCCAGGCTCAAGTTGGTGGACATGCTGTAATTACTTCACAATATACTTATTCTTAAATTGTTAACCTTAGATGAAAAAAGCAAGACAAAACCTTGAATCAGCCCTTGTTAAGTCTTGTGTCGACTTGGAGACAACAGTTCAAGAACAATGAATTTCTGGATCATTTGCACTAGCCTCCCATTTCCAGTCTTTTAGCATTTTTGCCATTAAATTTCAGCTCTCCCAGAGGGCCAGGCTCCTATGTTAACAATGCTGGGATTCTCTGAATTCTTAAGACTTCACATCTGTGCATTGCTCATGTGGTGTGGGGGGTGGCAGTGAAGAGCTAGAGAGAAAATAAAGGTGTTTGGGTTGAGGGAAAGAAGGAAATGCCTCTTTGAAAGAAGAAAGAACAGGGCACTGTAGTCGTAGGCGAGAACTTCAAAACTGATGCCACTCTGATTAGAACAGTGTGTTTCTAACTAAGTCAGGGATGGGGAACTTGTGGGCTTCCAATCTTGTTCAAGAACATCTCTGGAGTACCACCAACTCCCCACACCTAGTGCTTCAAGTTCTGCCTGGATGTGAATTCTGGGTCATATCAATCAACTCACAAGGCAGAAGCAATTTTCTCCCCCAGAAGCTTACAAATTTTGCAAGAATTTCAGCAAATGCACAGACCCAGGATTCTTGTTTAAATATTTAAATATTAAATATAAAAATATTTGTTGATTCACAGCACATCCAACAACAAGCCAAGAACTGTGGAAAACATGGCAGGACAATTTGCAAGGAGATTAAAATATTCAAAAGGCTCACAAGTGAGCTACTCAGTGAATTGAAAGATGTTCCTACAATTGAGTAAATTGCTCCCTGCTGACCACTAGAAGTTAATCCACATTCTGAATCCAAATCCAAAAAGCTACATGGCAATATTTCCAACGTACAATTTTGAAAGCATTTCAAAATTAAGTCATGTTCATCTGTTTATTTGTATTCAAAGTAAAACGAGTATAGTATTCAACTTTACACAGTAAGCTTTCTGTGGTTTCTTCCTTCCATTTGTACCTCTTACCCACTGAATTCCTTTGGTAACTAATAAATCATGTGATGGCACTTTGACCTTGAGGAACCAGGAGTAAATGTTGAAATTAGGACTCTGTCACCGAAAGATCACACACAGAAATGTATTTATTTAGTGGCAGCAGATCAAAGTCTGCTGCCTAAGGACACAGAGCAGAATGGGGGGGGGGAGTATGGGGAAGAAGTGCTAAAAATGAAGCAGCTTATTCTGTACAGCCAAGACTCTTTACAGACACATAAAATAAAAAGTGTTTCCCCTCCCCCACAGCTCAACATATACCATAGTTCAATGTGGAGCCAGCAGCAACATAGCACGTTTCTCGCACAGTGGAAGGAAGAGCAGCAGTGCTCAGGTTCACCTTTTTGTTCCAGTAATAGCTCTAGGTTGGTCTTGACCATAAGAACCACCAAAGAGCACAGCACACCTTAGAATTTTAGAAATTCTCCCTTTACAAAGCTACGAGGGCTATCAGCAGAACCATGTGAAGGCTCAAAGTCACTTCTCCAAGGTTGTTTTATCCGCTTGTAGAAATCTATATACTTTAGAACTCTTGCAAACATGAATCTAGATCCCTGTTCCAGGGAGAGACTGGGAGTAGTGATTTCAAGTGGAAAATACAACTGGTGGAAAAACACCTGCTCTTACCGTTCTCATATCCCCAAGTACCCTATTGCTCCTCGGTACAGCCTCCGAATGTTACTTTTCATTTCAAAAACTACTCATAGAATCATAGAATTGGAAGGGATCCCAAGAGTCATCTAGTCCAATCCCTAGTCAATCTAGTCAAAGCTGAGATTTCCCCCTCATGTAGCTTCAACTATAAAAAGGTAAAGGTAAGTCCAGTCAAAGGCGACTATGGGGTTGCGGCTTTCATCTTGCTTTTCAGGGCGAGGGAGCCGGCATTTGTCCACAAACAGCATTCCAGGTTGTTCTGGCAGAACGGAACACCGTGATGGAAACCAGAGTGCATGGAAACGCCCTTTACCTTCCTGCCGCAGTGGTACCTATGTATCTACTTGCACTGGCGTGCTTTCAAACTGCTAGGTTGGCAGGAGCTGGGACAGAGCAACGGGAGCTCACTCCATCATGGGGATTCAAACCGCCGACTCCCTAGGCGAAGCCCGGGAATGCAGGCAGCTCTGCACAATCCTTGGGAGCCCGGCGCAAAGTCGCGCCGGTCTCCCAAGGGTTGCGCAGAGCTTCCTGAAGCCTGGAGAGCGAGAGGGGTCGGTGCGCACCAACTCCTCTCGCTCTCCAGGCTTCAGCGAAAGCCTGCATTCGCCCCATAGGACGCACACACATTTCCCCTTCATTTTTGGAGGGGGAAAAGTGCGTCCTATAGGGCGAAAAATACGGTACTTTATATGCCACACTTGGCTCTGTATGATGAATTGATCAATCAGTGGTTATTTTTCGTGGTGGTTCTGGGGACACTCCCATGTTCAGAAATCAGAAATACTACAGCAACCCAACAGCTAGCGGGGAGCAGCAGTGGAAGAGCGCCCAGTACAGTGGTACCTCGGGTTAAGTACTTAATTTGTTCCGGAGGTCCGATCTTAACCTGAAACTGTTCTTAACCTGATGCACCACTTTGGCTAATGGGGCTTCCTGCTGCTGCTGCGCTGCCAGAGCACAATTTCTGTTCTCATCCTGAAGCAAAGTTCTTAACCCGAGGTAATATTTCTGGGTTAGCGGAGTTTGTAACCTGAAGCGTATGTAACCCAAGGTACCACTGTACTGTAGTTGCTTTCAAGCCCTGCTTATGAGCTCCCTGGAAGCATCTGGTTGGGCACTGTGAGAAACAGGATGCTAGAGTAGATGAACCTTTGGTCCGATTCAAGAGAGTTCCTCTTATGTTTTCAATTGTTTGCATTTGCAATGCTAGGACTGCAATAAAACTTCAGATGTTGAACTGCACGGCTACATTACAATTACCTTATCAGCATTCCTAGTTTCAACTAGTTTTAAGTGGGCACAGTCAAATCTTACTCCTGATAAGATTGTACTTAAGAATGTTTCACATGTTTTAATGATTAGTGAGGAGAGAGAAAAATCAGATGTAACACTTGCTGTTGCAAGTTGTTCAATAATAACCACTCAACAATGAGTTTTGAAGAGGTTTTTTTACACACAAAGACACACACACAGTGAAGAGCATTGTAGAAAGACAAACATCACACATTTATTTACATTGCAAATGCTCTCATCATCCAAACAGTGGCGTTGCAATGGGGGGGGGGCGCTCCCAGTTCCATGTCTACGGGGGTGACAGGAAGGTGCCCCGCCACGGCGGCACGAGCAGCCATCGTGCCACAGGAGCCACATGTAGAGGACCCTCCATTCACGGCTGCAGCTGTGAGCAGAGAATCCCAGCGCCGGCGGCAAACTACTATGTACAGCGCATGTGCGGCGTCACACTCATGCACTGTACGTAATGATGCTGCACGTGCGCTGTACATAGCAGTTTGCTGCCGGCGCCGCTTGAGCGCCGTACAGACGGCAGTGGGATCCCTCCATCGCCGCTGCAGCTGCATGTAGAGGATCCTCCGTTCGCAGCTGCAGCCACGAGCAGAGGATTCCAGCACCGTCCGTATGGCGCTGGAGCGGTGCCGGTGGCAAACCGCTATGTACAGCACATGCGCAGTGGCGTTACGTACAGCACATGCGTCATACGTAGCGACACCGCACATGCGCGCTATGTAACGACACCCCACCCTGGGTGTCACAATGCCTTCGTTTGCCCCTGCATCCAAATACAGCTAACAGCATCCATTCTATTTAGAAGAACTGTCTTTCAAATCCTTAGTAGGAACACAGGAAGCTGCCTTAGTCAGACCCTTAGTCCATCTAGTTCAGTATTGTCTACACTGCCTGGTAGCGGCACTACAGAATTTCAGGCAAGGAGTCTCTCCCAGTTCTTGCTAGAGATGTAGGGGATTGAATCTGAGACGTTCAGCATGCAAGGCAGAAGCTGTACCACTGAGCTACAGCCCCAGGAGGAACAAAATCTAATGTTTCATGCAGATGGAACTCAACTCTGTCTGCACAAACACCCAAACACACGAAAAGACAAAGGCCACACTTATTCCAAAAATATTATTTCTGCTAAGATCTGCATAGGATGTTGCTTAATATCTGTACCCTATTCTTCTGCTCACGGAGCAGGCATAGCAACTTACAGAAAGCACACACAATATAATTAAAAGCTATGAAACAAACCATTAATAAATGTAAAGCAGTTCATTAAAAGCAACAAACAGAAAAACTAAAGTATTAAAAGCCGTTGAAATAATAAAAAAAACAATTTTCAGGTCTGACAACAAAGGGGGCACCAAGTCCATCAGATTTCACTGGCACTACAACCAAGACCACTCAACTCTTTGGTTATCAGGCAAGTGAGCAAAAGACATTGGCTTTGCTAGTTCGCACATCACTTTAAACCATAGTTAAAGCCAGTGATTTTTTTTCTTAAAAGAAATGTTTAGGGGTACTCTCACTTTCCTGCTCATATTGAAATACTGCCCCTCAATGAGGCCAAATTGAGATTCACAAAATGTTTAGGGGTATGTGTGCCCCCCCCCCCCAGAAAAAAGCACTGCTTAAGCTAAACTAAACCACGGTTTTGTTTAGCATTATGTCCAAATCCGGCCTCACATTTTATTTCTCTCCATCAAACCTTGAACTGCAACCAAGGTTTGTGCATGGCCTATTGCTCAAACTTCGTTTGGAGGAAATAAGACATAACACTAAACTAGGCCCTGACTTAGCTCCCAGCAGCATGGCAGGAACAGAAGTGGAGGCGGAGCAAAGTGCCCTCAATTTCAGCAGCATACATCAGCCTGCTCTGTGTTCAACTTTCCTACGGTTTAAACCTGTGACGTGCAAACAAGGCCAATGGTACAGATAGGAAGACCTTCAGGCAGAAAGATTTTAATACGGGAGCAGATGGTTGTTGATTTAAATACAGTGAGGTTATGCCAACCCATAATAAACAGCATTCGGGGAAGGAGTTGGGGAGGGGGGAATATGCTGTAGCATTGATCCTTAGAATATGCACATTTAAAACTTAAAACACTTTATCTCGAAGCTATACTCTTCTATTCCATACTTCTATTAATAAAAAGAGTGAGAGGAAAGAAGCAAAACTACCCTGACAACATTAAAAGCTGCTTGCTAAAAAGCCACTTGATAAACAAGGAAAGACAAGGAAACTCTAGGTGCTTGAAATAAGATAAGACTACTGCCCTATGTCTCAACAGTGGCACATGCACATGGATAGGACGGTTGCTAAAAATATGCCCCTGAGGATGGATCTGTTCTGAAACACTTTGGGCATAAGAATAAATCACATTTCAAGCACCTGGACTTTTACTTTATTTCATTATTATTTTTTGCCTGCCAATAGTGCTTTTGCAGTTTTGTGGTTAGTTTTTCCGACATTTTATAAAACACCTGAGAATATTACTTTCTGCCCTGCAATTTTAAAGGTTTCTTTACATTATTCAAGTGACCTTTTTGAGAACTGACTTTAAAACCAGTAAATTATGAGGAAACAGTATAGCACCGAGCCATTTCTGATTTGAATTACACCTTCAGCAGATGTTTCGCTCCAACCTCTATGAAATGGAATAAATTGTGTTTTAAGATCAAATTTTATCCCCACAAGGTTACAGTCAGCTTGCTATGTTTAAAGACTGCTTTCCTATTCTTTAGTAAATGTAAAAATGTAACAGACAGCACTGTTTACAGGAGCACCATCATTAACACCACAGTTCCCCTTTCAAATTCAGCCCAGAAAAATTCTCTCATTAAACCCACGATACAAGAAGAATGTTAACAGGAATTTACAAAGCAGCTGAAAGTACAAACACACACCCACGTTGGCTTATTAATTAACTGAGGCACTTTGAAATGCACAGTCAAATTTCTGGATGCAAGCATGGCGATCAATAGCAGTACTTCCCTGCTGAAAAGGTAGAATACTGCATTCAGTTTAGCAGCCACAATTCAAGGAGGATGTCAAAACACTGGAAAGAATTGATAGGAGACCTAGAAGAATTGTCTGTCACAGAAGGTGAAAACAGGAAGAATTTTCCCCAATTTAAAAACAGCTCAGTGCTAGAATGAACCATCTAGTGATGTTTTGGAATATTCTTACTAGTTTAGGAAGAAAGTTGGAGATGCTTTTATGAAGCAGTCTTTTAGGTACAGAATATATTGTCTTAGGACAAAGGTATGGACAACCACTACCAATTAAGATTCTATTACGGGGTGAGCTCCTGTTGCTCTGTCCCAGCTTCTGCCAACCTAGCAGTTCAAAAGCATACCACTGCAGCAGGAAAGCAAATGGCATTTCCGTGCGCACTGGCACTTGTCACAGTCTTCCATGCTCCAGTAGCAGTTTAGTCTTGCTGGTCACATGACCCAGAAAGCTGTCTGTGGACAATCGCTGACTGAAACGCAGCCTGAAAAGCGAGATGAGCTCTGCACCCCATAGTCACCTTTGACTGGACTTAACCATCCAGGGGTCCTTTACCTTGTTTATAAGAGAACAGTCCTGGATTCAAAGTCCCCCTCAACTCCCATCATCCCTGTTGAGAATTCCATTCCTCCCAAGCTGCAGGTGTGTGGGAATGTCTGTTTACATTCCAGCACTGGAGTCTTGTGAGAGGAAACTGAGATACGCTGTTTCCGCTCTGTATAGCTTTTGCTTTTGCAGTTCTCTCTCCGAGGAAGAAAGACAGAGAAGCCATGTTTTCTTTGTTCTGTTACGTTTGATTTATTTTGCAATAAATTAGGCTTGGATGTTACTCCTCAAGGCTGAGCTTCTGTTTTGAACTCTGCTAATCATGTGGTCATGTCCCTGGATATGGGCCACATCAGCATGACGGGAGACCAGAGTGATGCTGTGTTGGCGGGGGAAGCACAAGGCCTTGGCATTATCACCCAGCAATCCCTAGCTAACAGGACCAGTGGTCAGGGATGATAAGAACTGTAGTCCAAAAACAGCTGGAGACCCAAATTTGGGAAGCTCTGCTTTAGCCTATTGAGATGCTGCTGCTGCAAGAGTTTCATGGACATTCACTGGATAGTGTCCACAATAACACTCTCCTAATTACTCCATGCTGTGGTCCTAATACTAGAACTGAGTTTTT
The DNA here is from genome assembly GCF_027172205.1 of Podarcis raffonei. Taxonomy (NCBI): domain Eukaryota; kingdom Metazoa; phylum Chordata; class Lepidosauria; order Squamata; family Lacertidae; genus Podarcis; species Podarcis raffonei. Next base: position 29,055,648 of record NC_070612.1, read on the forward strand.
GAAGAAATGCAGCTTATTGAGTCCGTACTAGGAATATGAAGCAGACCAAAAAAGTAAGAGGGGCTTCAAATATAATGTAAGTCTTTATGACATCTTAAGGCAATGTAATTGGGGGCTATAGGGTTACTGCGGAGAGTAACTGTCAATCTGGTTTAACAATTCTTCCCAAGCATGCAAATAGCAGTTTATGACATTTCAGAAGCAAAGGAATCTCAATGTTTACACTTTTAGAAGGAATTTTTTCTGAACAATGAACTTAACATGTTCATAAGTTTTATTGAACAGAAGTGGCTAGAGAAACTTATACAAATGTATACAAAGTTCCTTTATTCATATTCAAAAGAAAGCACTGCAGTCATCAGCTGTATCCAGGCAGAAATGAGTAAAATGTTCGGGAAAATCCATAAAATGTTCGGGAAAACCCATGTCGGCAGTAGCTCAATAACTTTGCCCCCCCCCAAAAAAAGTTCAACAACTCTGCCTAAAAACAACAACTCTGACCAGAATTTTACTCTTTGAAATATGGCAACCCTACTTAAAGTGGGTAGAGAAAGAGGTTCTATTCAACTTAAAAACAGAATGGAAAGTAAATAAATTAAATTCTGAGTAGGGAACTATGCACACTGAAGCAAACATAATACAGTACTAACTTTACACACATGTTGATGTCTAAGTGGGCCATTACCACAAACATCTTGCAATTGCAGTGGAAAGAAACGTCGGTTTCTGCATACGGCTACCATGAAAACCCCAATAAAATACTAGCATGGGAAAATGTACTGTAAGTATGGCAGAGGTATAATGCCAATCATAAAAAAATGATACAGCCATATTAAGTTCCAACCATCCCAACTAGTGTTATCATGCAGAAGTTTCAGCTACTAATAATGCAATGGAAATGGATCAGCCCCATACAAGAAGGAAATATGAAATGAGGACTACCTTAGAGACTCATTTGGAGACCCTGGGTGGAATTCAACATGGCACTACATTGAACATTCCATCTGTGCAAGCAGATACGCTTGCCAGATGGAATGATCCCCCACCCGCCCACCGTATGCTGTTCTGTGGGTTCTCTCGACCCCCATAGAGCCAATTTCAGGGGCACAGAGAGAGGAGAAGCAGGAAACCTTTGCACAGGACTTCCACTGACAGGGTGGATTCCTTAGATGAATCACACCCATTATATAGAGATTTATAAAACTCAGGTTGTATCATGTGGGCAGAGGAGCAGGAAGGCAGAGCACATGAGCCTAATGCTATGAATGGTAGTGCTGGCAGGGACTGAAGGGGCTTGCTGCCCAAAACCTAATCTGGGGCTTGGGACCAGGACAGTAAAATGCTGGTTTAGTGCTATAAGTAAACCACACCAACATGTCATTCATGCTATATTTTTAAGACAGAAGCCTCAACAGGTTGATTTTAATATACTTAAGGAATGTCATTATTACCTTTTTGCTTCCTCTAGGTGGCATAAGTACTCATAAGCGATATTCTGACGTCGCCTTTCATCCATTTCCTCTGCTGAAAGCCGTGCATCATCCACAATAGCTGTAGATACAAAATCATGTCTAATTACACATAATGAAGAGTAACAATTACAGCTTGGGGGAGGGAATGATTTGTTAAATATGTGCAATTGCTTAGTTTTAGCTTAATGCATACATTTAATTACCGTTTGTTAAACAAATGTATATTTTAACATATATATATTTTAAAAAGAAATATAGTATGAAAAGAAGGAAGAGAGGATCCTGAAAATGTGAATACTTTGCACCCAAAATTAACAGTTGCTTCAAAACAAGCTTACAAACTTGCAAAGTGTACTTTCAGCATTCTACAGATAGTTGATACATGCTTAATCATTTCAAGAATGCTCATCCCATTAAAAGATATTGTTTATTCACTTTTTAAAGGCAGTAATCTTGAGTAAGAACAACTGTGAGATATTATTTCCCCACAAGCATTTCCAAAGTAGAATGGTAAACAAAGGCTAACAATTAAGAGGACATTATGAACTTCAGTTACAAAACAGTAGAATATAAAATATTTAAGGGCAATGGTATTTAATGGCAGCATGAAATGATAGATTTGGAGATTCAAAGCAAGTGTAGTAAAATAATGCAGCTTTCAGTCATATTCCAATTTGCTTCTTTTAGGAGAAAAATAGAAGGATCTCATCAAAACCTAATGATCATCCACATAACAGGAATATAAAGCACTGCCATTCCCTGTGGCCTTCTGACTTTCCTCTGCATAATGCGGTTCTGCTAATTTTCTGGACCCATCTGAAGCTACTAACTTTGGAAGCATTTTTACCAGTGAATTTAGTTTTGGGCCACATTGCTAAATGGAACCTCCACATCCAGAAGCAATCACTTCTGCCCTAAGAATTTTTTTTTAAAAAAAGCCCTGCTGGATCAGACCAAAGGCCACCTAACCCGGAATCCTTTTCCCACAGTGGCTAACCAGATGCTTCTGGAAATCCCAAAGCAGAGCATGAGTGCAATTTAACTCTCTTGCTTGCGTTCCCCAGGAAATGGTATTCAGAGGCATACTGGAAATCATAGATAGCCCAATCACCTATCTATCATCCAACTATCTTTAGTCGTGATGGCTATCAATATACCTATACACACTGAATGTCTCTAAAACAGGTTTCAAACTATTTTAATCCCTTTTTTCTATTCAGCAATTGGGAAGTAAAATTATATACTCACTTTTGTGGGACTTGATAAAATCTTTCACAAATACACACAACAATATGGCTTTCTAATTTATGATTGCAGAGGAGAGGAAGCTACATGAATGTTTTGAGCAGTTATCCATTCGTCTCTGCCTGAAATAACATCTTTGTGACTCCACACTGTCAGATTATAGATTATACATAGACAAAGAGGCTTCACGAGCTTTGCCTCTATAATTTAAAAGCACTTTTAATACTACTGTAGGGTTGCCTCAATATGAAAGTTAGATTGAATTGGAGGAGTGTAAACAATGGTTCTTCTATTTATAACATACAAACAAAATGTCCATTAAGTTTGATGGGCAGGGTAGGGAATGAAAGTTTCAGCCCCAACCCTACTTTCCTGCTATTCTTTCCTCCCATCCACAATCAAGGCCAAGGTTAAGGCAGCATGTCATAGCAGCCTGGGTCCCACTTTCTGTATTAGCAGTTCCCAACCCCAAATTCCACAGGTATATTCTAGGGTACAACACCTTTGAAATGTTATAAAATGAAATCACAATCAGATCAGCTTACAACTAAAACAAAAGCATCATCATAATAAATAACTGGCAAGACCATATTCCCAAACCATCTCCTCCTCCTCCTGAAAACACAATAAACCCTCAAACATTACAATATGACCTCCAGGTAAAGAACACTGCCCCCCAACCCAGGAGCAGTGTTTGGTATACGGTGATCAAACAGCAACACTGTGCAATGTCTACATCCTTTCTCACAAGGCTCAAGTGGGCTCCTGGTTTTGAAGAGGAGAATGAGAGGAAGAAGGAACCACCCACTTGTTGACTTCTGCAGCCATCAGTAGCCACCAACAAGTTGTGCACCACCTCAACCTTGCCCCAGTTTCTCTGAAATTGGTCAGCAAATTTCATTCTGGTGGCCCATGGCCTGTCGGTGAAGGATAGGCACAGAGCAACCGTGAACGGCAGCAGCAGCTGCTCAGGGATGGACCAGAAGTGATGGGAGGGAGGAAGTGACTAGAAAGGGGTAGAGAGAGGATTAGGAGTCAGGAAGACACAGAATTCTATTGTATAACAATCTGAATTCTTGAAATTCACATTTTAATGCAAAAATAATGCAACAATACGATTGCTACAACAGGCAGAAAAATTATTAAGGGATCCACCAAGATCCTAAGCAATTTTCACATATAACATGTTGCAGTAATCTAACCTAGAGCTTACCAGAGCAAAGATAACAGAAGTTCCAGTAGGTTATCCCTGTCCAGATAGGGGTGCAGTTGGGCCATCTGCCAAAGAGGCTAGAAGGCACTCTGCACCACCAAGGCCACCTGTTATGCATGAAGCTCACTGTTTAGATATGATGAAACCCTCTATTCAACCCTAAATATGTCAGCATTGTTGCTGAGATAACCATAAGCCACTGAGAAGCGCTATGGAAGGTAGGAATGTGTTCAGACTGGCAGTTTCACAGGAACTGCTGCAGAAGAGAAGACCTCAGTAACACTGTTCCAGATGTTGATATATACATACAGCTCGTAGGTTTTGCAGATACAGATACTGATATATACAAGTAGAAAGCATTTCTGTTGCTCTAGCAATTCTAAGATGTAACACAGACTCTGACTCATGGACAGACTCACTGATTGACATGCCGTAATCATTTATATAGCTGGCACTGGGCTGTTGCCATAGCAACTGGTTTGGCTGACGTTGCACCTGTTGGCTTATCTCATACATGGGATGATTTGCGCTCAGGAAAGAAATTAATCCGTTCTTCCATGTCCAGTTCCTCCAACGAAAGCTTTTCCTTCCACTGGTTTCTTGTGACTATAAACACTAAGCTGCTTCTTAACCCCATAGCTGGGGTGCTTCCATGATCTTATATTTTTTGTACTACCTTGCCCCTCCTTTAAGGACAATGAAATGTTGGCTTAAGAATCTAAGATATCAATGAGTATTTTGTCAATGCATTCAAACCCTTATCTTATCTCTTCATAGCGTAACCAGGAAGTATTCAATTAACCAGTTTCCTGTTTTGTCTCAACCAGGAAACTTGGTTACCAGGTTCACAACAAGCCAGGATATTAAACCAAGTTCAAATTGTGGTTTCAATATCCTGGCTTTTTCTGAAGCTGGAAATTATATGAATTTTAAAATCATATAACCAGTCTACTTTTTGAGGACTCAAGCTGGCTAACAAGTCAAAATACAAAATCAATATTTCAAAGTATAAAATAATCCCCAAATTTGAATGGAAAGGGAAGATTATGGTTAATTAGAGACTTCCAGGTTAAAATTGCAGTTTACTCAAAACTGTGTGAAATACTTAATTTAATAAGCCAAGACAAGAACGATATATAATTGGCTAAACCAGCTCACTGTATCAAGTTTGTGTGTATAGGTAGAACTACACAAACCCTCAACTTTAAGAAAGTCAATTAAAAAAACAAATCTGGCAATTCTGGCATCAAGTGCAAATAGAAATGTGCACACACAAAAAGTCATCAGATAATAATGGCAAAATGGACAGAACTGCTGTTGATCCATTTGCCAATTTATTTATTGGAATACTGCCCTTAAGTACCCATGGCACTTAGCAAAAATTATAAACAAAAACAATGCAAAATCAGAACAAAAAATAAAAATAAGCAATTTAAAGCTTATTAGTTCCACATGGAGAATTTGGGTTCACTGTTCACACAGTTTGTGATATTTTGGCATCTGAAGTAACAACTTCTGGTAAAACAAAACACTTTGGCTGCAATCAGCTTATAATTTAAGTCAACAGGGAATAACTCAAGTTAATAAAAGTAGAGTTTATTCCACTGTAGTAAATTATTAGTTGCTAGAGCATTTGCTTCTTTTATCTGGGCTTCATTCCTTATCTCTTTGTTAGTGGTGCACAACCAAAACAGCTTTCAAAATAGATTAGTTTGTGCTAACTTATACTGTATGCAAGATTCTTTCTCTGTACTGATTAGTAGTGGGTTAGGCAAGGTAACTTTCATTTCTTAACTAGCTTTTCAATTATATAATTATGAAAGCTGTATGCAGCATAAGGAGTCAAGAAGGAGGGAAGGAAAAATCATGTTGTCAGGCAAGATAAGATAAACGAGACTAGAGATGACAGTCATATAATACTCTCCATTGTGATGTTTAGACAAAGGGCTCTGCATCTAGAAATCTACAAGTAACAGGAATGAGGGAAAGCAGCAGGCACTGGAAAGAGAGAGAAACAACAATGCTTAAATATAATCCACAAAAACAATTTACCCAAATAGTACAGTTCCTCCCAGGATCCAAATACATGATGATCTGGATCCAAAGAACAGTGCAACTAGCTCTGCATATTCAGGGAGGTCTGAGGATTCAATATTCCTAGCAAAAGCCACTCTTGCATTATGCCAAATTACTTTTGAAACTGCAATCTTGGTGCTCCTCCAAGTCACTCTATCCTGTACACTACTTTGTCTCTGCAAAATAGCATTTGGGTTTGCCATTCGGAAGAACCCCACTGGGCATATATCCAAACCATCTGAGCACACCTAAAGTGGCCCTTTGGGCTCTGGTCCATGTTAATAAATCTCAAAGTCACTGTTAACCCAGCTGGAATGTAGAAAGCTGCCTTATACCAAAGTCAGGCCATTGGCCCACCTAGTTCAGTACTGCCTCTACACTAACTAGCCGCAGCTCTCTGGAGTTTCAGACAAAGTCCCCAAGCCTTATCTGGAGATGCTGGGGACTGAACCTGGGACCTTCTGCATGCTCTGCCCTGAGCTACCGCCCTTCCCTGCCCATATGAAACTGCTTTATAGCCTGGCTACTAGTCCATCCAGTCCAATCTTGGCTACTGTTAAATGGTAACAGTTTTCCAAAGTTGTAGGCAAATGTCTTTCCTGCCTCAAGAGCTTTTAAATGGAGATGCCAAGGACTGAATTGCCACCTTCTCCTGCATACAAATCAATGTGTTTGATTTGTTGGAAGCCTCCCAGACTGGCTAGAGCAACCCAGTCAGATGAGTGGCATCAGGCCCAGCCCTGGTACGGCTTCCCTCTCCACGGTTCCGGTCTCAACAAGGGAGCCTGTCATGGGGGCACCTGGTTATGCCCTCTCAAAAAAAAAATGCACCTGGGGAGAGGAGCCCCCAGCCCAGCACATGCCAGGCCTCTGTGAGATATACTGTACTACTTCAAGATTACAACTTTGCCACCATGCCATAAGGTTGCCACTGACATTCAGTCTTCAGTAACTACTCTATATATAACTCATGTGCCAGATATTTTGAAAATATAGCATTAGTCTACTGTCCAGTTGAAGAAATTTCCTTTTTAAGTGCAATAATAGAACTATTAAGCAGCAATCCTAAATCGTTGACTGAAACAGGCCCCTAGCAATTGCAGGATTTGTGCACACACACACACACACACACACACCATTCCAGTATGTTTCACTGGAGGAGAAATGTTTTGTATTACTATTTTACCAACTCTTATCAATGCCATTTTTGAAAAGCTACTTTAGAATTTGAGAAAAGCTCGGCCTCTTTGAGGAAACAGATTACACGGAAAACTAGAGCTTTTCCATTTTGCTATGGCAACCAGGGTGCACGGCAGGCATGTAGACTGAACATAAAAGTTGAGCTTTGTGAGCAATGGATGTTTTTGAAATAAATAAATAAATACATACATACATAAATATCAATGTGGCAAAGTCATAATTTGCCCACCCCCAGTATCTAGGCATCTTATGAGGGAGGGATAAAAGGGAAGAATGGAAGAGAGGAAGTAAGAAAGCAAAAGATCAGTTTCATGAAACAGGCAGCTTGCCAAAAATGTGATACATTCTACTCTGCTAAATTTAACCTATGCAAAATAGATATATCTTTATATTACATAAGACTGAAGGCATTAATGAATTATTGATGGATGTTGGACTGATAAATGTTGATATGCAATCAGATTCTGGGGGTGGGGGAGCGAGGAAGACGCATACAGTGCTGATAGCTTTGTTTAGAAGAATCTCTACATAACCATCTGCAGCAAAAGATAAGCCTACAAACACATCTCTGCATTGAACTAGATGCATGTTAGTCTAGACACCTTTCAGCACATCATCTGAAGACGTGGTACAGACTAGCATATATCCTATTAAGCCACACTGTGTGCCACCCTCCAGTTTCTTATCCAAGCAAACAAGCACAGAGGCTGCCTTCACATGGCACAGTAAACCTTAGTTAGCAGCCCACCTTGCCTGCATAGATCACATTTGCTTTGCTCCTCCCCTCGCACTAGCAACTTATGATGCCTAACTAGTTTTGCCAAACCAAGGTATGTGATTAGCTTTGCTTAAACAAATCATGGTCAAGAAGCCAGGGAGTAAAACAAACCATGACTCCTCATTCTGGATGCAGCACTAAGTCAGTGGTTTGTTGCTTCCACTCACACCAGGCAGAATGAATTAAAAGTCACCCGCACATTCATGGTAAGCCACAAGTGCAATACCAAAACCATATTGTTGCAACACTGCTGGCAAATTGTCATACTGTACCAGTGTTAAACTGCATTTAATGTTGCCTTTTAAATTGTTATGACCCACCCTGGGAGCTTATGGTGAAGGGTGGGCAATAAAGCAAACAAACAAATAAACAACTGCCTTACACACTATTCCAAATTTTCAGCACAGAGATCTTAGTGCAACTGGTAAATCTAAGCCATAAATCTGTATCTGTGCTGTACCACTTCTGACAGCAAAGAAATTCAGTGAACATAAAAAAATGGCATGTTGTTGAAAGGAGTAGTGGTAACTTGGCTGGGCAGAGCTATAACCCATGACACTGCCATATTAATTTTCTACATCTAGTGAATCTCTTCGTACAAAGAAGCATTTTCACCTGGACCCCACCTGCTATCTGAAATAGAATAAGACACAGGTTGCTTTACTTTGATGATCAAGGATCTGGAAACCAAGCCTTATGAGGAACGGTTGAGGGAGTTGGCATATTTAGCCCGGTAAAGAGGAGACTGAGAAGAGATACGACAGCCATCTTCAAATATCTATTTTTTTATTTTTTTAAAAAAGATATTTATTGAGTTTTTCCACCTTTATACATTAAAAAATCAAAAAGAAAAAACAAAAAAGTTAAAAACACATAAAGTTTACAATCCTTATTTTCAATAACATATTTCCCTGACTTCCCCACACCTCTCCTTCTTATATTCCAATTCAAATTGTTAATTCAACAAGTTCTTGTCCCCAATTTTTGACCTTTTTATATTTAATTCATTTTTTAAAAAACACCAATTTTAACTTATAAACATCAGTATTTAAACATCAGTGCTCATTCTTAAAACTTTTTTCTAAAGTCGACCCAAATTCCCTTCCACGAATTCCCCAATTTTCATACTAATAACAAAACAAAATAAAAAAACAGATTATTATTCTGCACCCTTTGGAATCCCAAACCCCACCCCCCCTTTCCCGGTTTCAATCCCTAACAAATGTCCATCAGTCTTAGTCTACTATCAGCCTGGAGACCTCACGTCCGAGGCTCTTAATTCTCTCTCAATTCCTCTCTGCCGGTTTTTTTGGTAGTCCTTAATATTAAACACCAGATCTCGGAGAAGCTCTGTCCCGATAGGGTCCATATTTCTTCCAGCCAGACCTCCATACTTAAAAGTGGAGCCTGAATCTTGTTTCTTACTCCTTTTAAGTCCAAATGTCCCAAAAGCTCCAACTTTCACCTTAATCAAATTTGTAATCCATAGGTCTTCAGATCTCCACATAAGGAGATCTCTCCATTCTTCAATCTTCAATTCATTTTCATCATCCAGTACTTATTTTCCTTTGTAGCCATCATGTCAGGCCTCTGGCTCTCCTTTGTCATCTGCAACATTACATCTCCTCCTTCCTTTTCCTCAGAAACAACATATATCTCTTTCTCCACACTCTCAAATCTTTCAAGTTTCTCTTCTTGTCCAGCTGCATGGACTTCATGAGTCAAGTCCTTATCAAATTCAATGGATTTGTTTACTGTTAAGTCCAGAGTTGCAACATTTGTAGCCAAAACATCAATTTGGCCTTGTAACTTTCCCAAGAGAAGAAACACTGTCCAATTTAGCTTGAATTTTTCCTCCTTCAGCCATTCTTGTAATGTCCCAAAATCCCCTCTAGAGGGATTTTGGTTACTTTATCTTCCTTCCAGTTCAAATCCAAAAATCAAGTTAGTTTGTATCAGTTCTTCCTTGTTTTCAACAAAATATAACCAAATTGTAGCAAATATATCCAGCAGAGATAGCAGAAACAAAGTTCTCTTTTTCCTTCTTGACAGCTAATCTGACAGCTGTCAAACTCTTCTATATCTCCTCAACAGGCTCTCTCGCGGATCACTCCTGGGTCCGGGGGGGTGGCACTTCAGCTCTCAAAATTAGCTCTTATCCTCCAGTGAAATTACTTATACTGCCAAATTAATGTCTTTTACCCAATAAAGAAGAAATTCTCTCGACCTTAGTTAGCTAGTCCTTGCTTTAGATTATTTATAATACGGGGAGACAGACTTCCTGTTTGCGCCTTCCCCGATCGTGCCTAATTCAAAAAAAATTTTCTTTACAAATCCAATTTCCGTATTACTCACGGGTTGTTGCTTTTAGAGTCCAATTGTTCACAAGAAGAAGTCAGCGCTCTCCGACCATGGCATGCGGCTTCACTCCGCAGGAGAAGCAGTCGACCCATCTTCAAATATCTAAAGGGCTGTCGTATGGGAGGGAACAAGCTTGTTTTCTCCTGCTCTGGAGGGTAGGACCCATACCGATGGGTTCAAGTTACAAGAAAGGAGATTATGACTTAACATCAGGAAGAACTTTCTGACACTAAGAGCTGTTAGACAGTGGAACAGACTCTCTTGGGAGGTGGTAGGCTCTCCTTCCCTGAAGGTTTTTAAGCAGTGGTTGGATGACCATCTGTCATGGATGCTTTAGTTGAGATTCCTGCATTGCAGGAGGCTGGACTAGATGACCCTAGAGGTCTCTTCCAACTCTACAATTCTGTGATTCAATAGTACCTCAGTGAGAACTAGGCCTTAAAATTTAAAACTTTCAGAGTACTTAAGCAAACACCCAGAGATTTCACGCTGATGCTTTTGAAGTGCAATAAGCAATACCATATGCTCTCTCTTAGCACTGGGAAAATGTAAATTCACCAGGTATTGCAAATGTGTTTGGTAGATTTAAGAGGAAGTAGGTAGTGTGAGTGTAGGTGGCTTCCCACATTTATTTGAACAAAACTACTTTCTAGTTTGTAGCTGGGGAACATATATACACTCTGAAACCAATTTGCTATGTTCTGTTGCTTCCTTCTGTGTTAGAATCACAGAATTGTAGAGTTGGAAGGGATCGTGACTGTCATCTAGACCAACCCCCTACAATGCAGGAATCTTTTGTCCAACGTGGGGCTTGAACCCACAATCCTGAGATTAAGAGTCGAATGCTCTACTGATTGAGCTATCCTAGCAGAGTTAAAGTAGCTGTTGTTCAATGTGGTTCTGCACACAAAAGCCATACCAGCATGTTACTGGTAAAATAAGCCAATGAACTTTCACCTCTTGTCTTGAGCCAATTTGTATTTAGCTGGTGATCACATGAATTAAGAGCCTATGCAGTTCCAAGGTAATTCGCTACTGGACAGAGGCCAGTCAGCTATTAAAAACCAAATAGTAGTTTTATAAAACAGTTGGCTGATGCTGAAATGTCGAGAGACAAGGCTAAGTAGACAGGTTAAAATGCATCTCAATTTTATAGGGATAGTTTACAAAACTTTGCAGCTCAAGATTGTTGTCATCACTAGCAGAAAAGCAACATGATAAAAATTATCCTAAACCTGATTCACAGAACAGAATGGCATTGTTAGAACAATTTTAAAGAAAGTTATTTCCCCCTGCTTATGAATCAAGAAGTTTTGAAAGGCAATCTGGTCACGTGAGACAAGAGGCAAGCAGAGGAACACAGGTCTGGTGCAACAACAGGGAAGCTATGGTCGGCCTTAGTATTACGCCCTCATACCCAAAATATCCCCCATTGTTAAATATCTATTACAGAATTAGAACTATTGACCCAGATTAAAGTTTAGAACAATGGACTGGAGAATGTCAGTTAATGCAAAAATGAATCAATGAATATTCTATTATCTATTTCCATTAGCCACTATAATTATACATTTCAGTGGTGCAAAAGTGCAACTCCATGCCATCAAATACTCATGCACGTGTCTTGCATACATTTATTAAAACGGGGAAACAGACTATAGTTTGGAAACCAGAAGATATTTGTACCACCACACAGTTTGGACAAATATCATCATTTTGCAGAATAACCACAGAACACAACATTCTTGGCATGTTAGAGGAGGAAAAGTTGCTTGCTTATGGTGTTGAAGGGAAGCCACAGACAACTGACATGTTTTCTGTACAACTAAGCCTTGTACTTGGAAAGAGAAAAAATACCACAACAGGAAAGAAAGAAAGAAAGAAAGAAAGAAAGAAAGAAAGAAAGAAAGAAAGATTATGGCCACAGTTAGAGTTGCAAGACTGTAACTTTGATCCAGAGAAATCTAGATCTAAATAGGTATAACTGAACTTTGTGAAATATCTGAAAACCCTTCAGTTTTTGACAAGCAATGGCCAGTGATTTCAGCTCGAGTGATTTCACTCAGGTGGCAAAAGGCAGCAGCGATTGCAGTGTGGCGACAGCTATGGCAAATGAAGAGACAAAGTGCCAAATCCAAGAAGAAAACCAGCTCCAATGATGATCCCGACAATCCGGTGAGGGAAAACAGGTAAGGGCTCCAGGGTGCAGGGTGTTTAAATGGCCAGGGCACAGACCAGAGGGAAGCCTTCCTGCACCGTCAACTCTGCCCCCTGGCCCAGCCTGTATCCAAGCCTGCAGCCCCATTTGCCAATCTTGGGTGCAGGCTAGGATCCAGCTCCAGACAGGATGCCAATCCTGAATTCTCTCGTCGGAGTCTTAGAGGAGCCTCCACTGTCCTGCAATGCCGCCACACTGAGAAGGTGAATGAACTTTTCGACAAGTTGCATGTGAAACTCAAAAATTTCATAAGTGATTAACAATACAGTGCAGGGAGCTACAATATACTAAGAAAAATAAAGGCTGTATAAATAACCACGTATTCTCCAAGTAGTCTGGGTGTTTATTATTTACATTTTGCTCTTGTCATTAAAAGTTTAACACCCCAAAAACTTTGTTCACTTCTTTCTACCATGGCTTTGAGAACTCTGACTTCTTCGTATTGTTTCATCTTGACTGTGGTACTGCTTTACTTTTTAGTACACCAATCCCTCATCATTCCCCACTTTTTATTTTGTTTTCTGCCACTCTTTTTTCCTGATCCTTTCTTCACTCATCTCTCCACTACTATCAACTAGGTTTTCTTTTCCATGCCATATCCATTTAAAGTTCCCTCTCTTTGTTGATGAATGCTTGTATTTCTTCACTCTGCAGATATTCTCAGCTTCAAAAGTCAAAGGTTATAAAATCTTAATGCAACAACTGAAGGCTGATCTCAGGCATCTGTCCCTCAGATTTGCCTTTTCAACTTCTCTATTACCGTACTTCCTTATTCTTTGTACCAGAGGTAGCCTTCAGATGTTTTCAAATACAACATTCAACATCCCTGACAATGGTGGCCAGGGCTGATGGGAGTTGTAGTTTACAATCTAGAGCAGGGGTCGGCAAGGTTTACCTCACCTGGGCTGGTTCACTCCTGTGGAGATCCTCTGTGGGCTGGATTGTGAGTGTGCATGAGCATGCGCACCCGCGATTTCTGGCATCTGCGTAGACATGATTTCCAGCGCCGTGGGAGCAAGTCCCGTGCCGCACTGTGCCGGTTTAGCGCAGCGTGGGGGGGACTCGCCAAGTAGGCAGCTCGTGGGCCAGTTAAACAACCCCCATGGGCTGCTTGTGGTCCATGGGCCTTAGGTTGCCGACCCCTTATCTAGAGGGCACAGTATTGGTTATCCATTTTTTTATACACTCATCTCTAAATTATGCCTTGCTTAACTTCTGTCTAAAAGTGCCAATGGAGTATAAAAGCAGTAATAGTCATATTCACCCTTTCAAATGTCCCTAAAGGTATTCCAGGGATCAGTCAATATCCTTGGAGGGATGTTGTGGTGTTGTTGTTTCATTTATACCCCATCCATCTGGCTGGGTTTCCCCAGCCACTCTGGGCACACAAGGCCAATTCTCCCTATAATACCCTGTACTAACATTCAACTGCTTTTTCCTACAGATATAGAATATTTACAGGTCACTCATATTAGGGTAGCTATGCAAAACAATTACTTCCATTGACTAAATTTGCAGTGCACTGAAATGTTGGAAGCCGCCCAAAGTGACTGGGGCTACCCAGTCAAATGGGTGGGGTATAAATAATAAAGTGATTATTAAAATGATTTCCATCTTTGCCAATAAGTGCTCTCACATTTTCTTTACTTTGCCTCAGACAGTATCACACCAGATTAGTGATAAAGAGTGAGCTGAAAAACTGCTGGTATTTATATTTTGAATGGGGAAACAATCATGCTTCTCTGTTCCTAGTCTTTACTGCAAACTCAGATTTTTAAAATTATTTCCTCCCGCCTCCTACCAAGTTGTGCCTAATCAAGTTGTGCAAACTCCCCCATTCCATTTTAAGAATATTACAAAATGCAGATTCAGGCTTTTCCCCATCTTGCCCAACAACATTTCCTTCTCCAATTCCCTCCAACCTGCTTTTTGTTTTCTTTTGTTGTTTGCTTAGCATCCAGCCTAATGAAGTGTTTTGATAGAACATGAAAACCCCTCTTGTTTGGGACTTCAGTTTATCTTAATAAGGGGTGGTGGTGGAAAGAAGATCAACAAGGAAAAAAATAAAACCACTCTACTATTACTTTGGGTTCCCACCCCAGTTAAATTATCAACACAGCTACATGCAATCTGTGTCCAGAATAACTTCAAGTTGTTGTTTTTAACAAGTATTTCCCCAAAACTTTAAACATTATTCTAGTCTTGTGACATGGGTAAAACTGATCTCATCTGAATAGAACTCAGTATTTGTTTGGCTATTATATTTCTGTGCAATCATTAAATGAACATCATTACTGTATCCAGGAACTATACTATTGTAAACCTTATATAATAATATGCAAAACAAAATCAGCTCCAAATTCACTCTGCAAGCACAGCTGCCTATGTTCTTATATATGGGTTTGAAACAAATATACTTTTCCTTCCTTTGTCATGACAGCTATTCCAGGTTTCTTCTGCTTGGATTACTGCACATAGACCTTTTGAAGTGACATGTTTGGATTGTTTTCTTATACTTTATCCTGGGAATATTGATATATACATAGGTACCTAAGCAGCTGCATTAAACAGAGTCAGGGTCCATCTTGCTTGTTGTTGTTTAGTCGTTTAGTCGTGTCCGACTCTTCGTGACCCCATGGACCAGAGCATGCCAGGCACTTCTGTCTTCCACTGCCTCCCGCAGTTTGGTCAGACTCATGTTTGTAGCTTCGAAGATGCTATCCAACCATCTCATCCTCTGTCGTCCCCTTCTCCTTGTGCCCTCCATCTTTCCCAACATCAGGGTCTTTTCCAGGGAGTCTTCTCTTCTCATGAGGTGGCCAAAGTATTGGAGCCTCAGCTTCACGATCTGTCCTTCCAGTGAGCACTCAGGGCTGATTTCCTTAAGAATGGATACGTTTGATCTTCTTGCAGTCCATGGGACTCTCAAGAGTCTCCTCCAGCACCATAATTCAAAAGCATCAATTCTTCGGCGATCAGCCTTCTTTATGGTCCAGCTCTCACTTCCATACATCACTACCATCTTGCTTAGCATTGTCTAAACTGACTGACAGTGGCTCTTCAGGGTTTCAGACAGAGGTCTTTCCTGGTTCTACCTGGGAATACTGGGAACTGTACCTGGGATCTCTTGCACTGCAAAGCATGTGCTCTACCACAGAGTCACAACCCTTCATCATTGAGAAGACCCTCATTCCTGAAACATGCCAGGGAAAGTTCAGTAGTGTGGTTCTTTGCACCATTCTACAGACACAATACATCTGAATTACTTCAAATTGCTGAGTTTCAGAGTTAGGTTAATTGGTGGGAAAGCTTTAGATTTTCCAGCTCACACAGCTGGAACAAATCCTTTTAAAGCACAAGAGGTCACTTGCTGCCCATCTAGAATATTGGTTTTTAGTCTTCCCAATTCAATATAAGCATTTAATTCACCTTGGAAATTCCTAACAGCTTTCTCCATGATTACTTTTGATCTGATTTTAAGTTTAGAGGGAATACTTTGGCTTCCAAAGCCTGCACTTTTGAACTACTTATATTAAAAGTAAAACCAGTTTAAATTGCATTTCATTTTCTATACAAATAAATTGTTACAATAATGTCCAACAAAGTATCCATTGATATAAAAACTCATTTCCCCCACAAACAGGAATATCAGAATTAGAAACTTAAATCATTTTGAGATTCTAAGGCTCCCAATGAATTCGTACAGTTGACTGAAGGCCAATTTAGGTATTACCCAAGCGCTGCAGCTGCCACCTATGAATGGTTCTGTCTCACATCTCTCACCATTAACACTTGAAGTGGGGAACCACATAGAATAAACTTCTCCAGAATAGTCCACACCAATCCTGAAGCTGTTTAGAGGCTAACAGCACTGATCCAGAAATTTTCTGAATGACTCACCTGAATGGCTGTCATTCCCCAAACCCGATTATATGCATTTTTCTATAAGGCATGGGGCCAGACCACATGGAACAACGAACCACACTGAAGAAAAACATATCACTCAGTTTTTTTAATTGGTCCAACAAATAATCAGAAGCAACATTCTGGCTTTACTTAGAACACCTAATTCCAAAACTCTTAATATTCTGGCTCAAAGTTCTCAAATAGTAACTGGGAAAATTCTCCCAATACAGGGTAACAAGGCGGCCAATAAAAGGGCATCAAAATAGGTTAGGAAGGACCAACTTCCAAAGTTTTCCACCAATAAATTGACAGCAATTTCTTGCCATCTATCCCCAGCACACAAGTCTCTCACAACAGCCCAATACCAGTTATTCCATACTCTGTCCTGTGTCTTGGCAGCAGATACAGGCAATTTCGACATTCCGCACTGGTTTGCTCCAATTTATTTATTTATTTATCTATCTATCATTTAATTACATTTGTATACTGTCTTTCATCCAAAGATCAAAGGGTGGTTCACAACATAAACTGCTACTCATCCAAAGATCAAACTGCTACTCTCTTATAGTTCCATGCTTCCCTGACACTTATTGTTTCTAATTTAAAGTCTATTAACATGAACCCAGGTATAAAGACACTAATGTCTTTAACACTCTGTTAATCCTTTGCAAGCTACCAATTCCTGCAAAAAAAGCTTTCAGGCCTAATGAAGGTTAAAGAAACAGCACTCCCGTTCATGCCCACTTCCTGAATGCTGCTGCTAGAAAGCTAAGCTTTGGGGAATGTGGATAGAAGCAGCTTGGAATGCGTACCCCAAATTTATTTGCAAGGCAAGCCTAAAACCAAAGTTCAAATGGATTTTAAGCTAAGATAGCAAGAACACCCCTTATTTCCAACCTGAATCCCATCCCAAAATTCAGCAACATCACTACATGTGGATCACTAACCATCTCAGATTAAAGCAGACATGAGAAAGGGATGGCTCGATGCCAGCTGTCAATTTGTAGCGAGGTTGTCATCTAAATTGGTTTTGCAAAGGACTCCCCACTCCAAAATCTGGGAAATCCCCAAAAAAATCCACACAAGTCTCCTGTTGCCAAGCTTTCCCTTTCACACAACAGCTTTGACTGCAGATTTTTTCACTCGATTTTTTACCCAGACAGCTCTATTTACAGTGCCAGCAGCAGTTTTTGATCCAGGCACATAAAATCCAAGAATGGCTGTGCATTGGTTAAGACAATATTTTCCCCTACCCACAAAAACCTGCCCTTGTGTCATTGGATTCACTTCTGTTGAGCCTCATAGTCATAACATTAGATTTTGCTCAAAAAGCCAGGGGAGAATTGATTATGGAAGTGCTTTCCTCTCTTTCCACCTACACACACACACACACACACACACACACACACACAGTGAGAGCCTCATACAGTCAATGTCTTGCTGTAAGCCCAAATATCCCTTTGCGCCACCATCTTGAAATGAAGCCAGTAGTGCAAAGGATCTTCCTCTGAAGGCAGGGATCAAGTCACACCTACAAAGAAACCATTTTCCTGACACCAGGCCAGGTGAGTGACATGTGGGACAACATTGCCCACTTGTCAAAATGGCACATTGGGCAGCTTCTGTTCCCCACTCTCTGCTCCCCATGTCTCTGGTCAGGAAGTGAAAGAGGAATCAGCACAGGATAAGTATTCAGAGTGAATAAAACTAAACTGTAATGCCTTGATCGCACAGTACCAGCGACTTCTAAATGGCAATTTTCCACAGTGGCCATATTTGAACAAATGCATGTTAATGTAGTAAAGACACCAGTTCAAATTAACAAGTTTGACATGTTTCTTGCTTCAATTTCAATTCAATTACTATATAAACCACAAAATTAAAGACATGTGGCAGCTTAACAAACCAAAATGTAAATTCATTATGTTTTGCAGAATACCATGTGAGGTGGTTGTGCAAACTGGCTACTAATTCTGTAAGTAAAAATGATGAGTGGATTAAATAAATGGAAACCCGATCTAAGTTTTCCCTTCCCCATCTAGAAGGAAAGACACAATGACCACACATGAAAGTCCAGGAAGTTAGAAGAGAGGGTATAGCTAAAGGCAGATATCACACAACCCACAGCTATAATAAATAATAATAATAATAATAATTTATTTATACCCTGCCCATGTGGCTGGGTTTCCCCAGCTACTCTGGGCGGCTTCCAACAAAAGATTAAAATACAATAATTCATCAAATATTAAAAACTTCCCTAAACAGGGCTGCCTTCAGATGTCTTCTAAAAGTCAGATAGTTGTTTATTTCCTTGACATCTGATGGGAGGGCGTTCCACAGTGCGGGTGCCACTACCGAGAAGGCCCTGTACCTGGTTTCCTGTAACCTCACTTCTCGCAGTGAGGGAACTGCCAGAAGGCCCTCGATGCTGGACCTCAGTGTCCGGGCTGAACGACGGGAGTGGAGACGCTCCTTCAAGTATACTGGGCCAAGGCCATTTAGGGCTTTAAAGATCAGCACCACATTTGTGGCTCACATTTAAGCAACTCCTCTCTGTGAGGAAGAAGGTGGCAGATCATAGCCATATGGTACCTTGGAATCAAAAAGGTGGCAGCCCTATAGCGACTCCTTCACAAGCACATCTCACCTCATGAAAATGACGTGGTAAAAGTTATCACCCAGGGAAGAACGTCACAAAATAATGCAAGTGCCTAGTCAATATAGGACAGAAGCATTAAAAGCAGAGTTGACGTATTATCACATATGGATATCAGAACTATGCAATGTTATCAGGTCTTTGTTCTTATCTTCTGGTTCCCACATGTGCAAGTGCTAATTATGAAGCAATCACAGTTCATATCAGGAAGTGACAACAATACTCCCTTCATAGCCTGTTCTACTCCAGTGGTTTAGAACTACCACCAGCCAACCTCTTGAAAACTGCTGAGGGCCTTGGAAGATCACTTCATGCCCTTTCTGCCTATTGTAGCAATTGTAATGTGCTGTGCTGGACGAGGTATGATTTTTAATTGTATTTTTATGCCTTTTTATTTCTTATAATTGATTTTATTGTATTCCAAGTGCTTCCTTCCCCCCTCCTCTCCAAAAAAGAAAGAACATCACTTCAAGTCTGTCTGGTTTACCTTATGGGCAGACAGGACCACTGGGTTCACAAACACTGCTCCCACTGTTCTTCAAAGACGTGCCACAGACCACCATCAGAATAAAGCTTGCAGTTCTTATATTAGAAAAGATGGAAATTAATTTTAGGTGGTGCACTATGCAAAAGAGACAACAGAAGCCAAACAGTAGCATTGCCTAGTTGCTGAAGGGCATGTAGCTCTCAAAAAGTAAACTTCTATCTTCACCAGGTAGATAGTCCATTTCTTCCAGTTTTAGGATTCTATTGCTTGGCAGATATATTTAATATCCACCACAACACAAAAATAGTAAAGGTCATTTTGGCCTGCAAGAAAAATCCCAAAATCCTAAGTAAGCTTTTGAATACTCCGGAACTTGTATTAGGATGATGAAATGTACCATCCAGGCCAGGCATAGGCAAACTTGACCCTCCAGATGTTTTGGACCACAACTCCCATCATCCCTGACCACTGGTCCAGCTAGAGATGATGGGAGTTGTAGTCCCAAAACATCTGGAGGGTCAAGTTTGCCTATGCCTGATCCAGGCCACTGAAGAGCTCTGGAGCTTCCTTGTGATTTTGTAATGTTATGGTTGGCCTAACAAAGGCATTAATTACTAACTGTGGATTTTTCTGATGAACCAGCACAACTTCCTTTACTTTTTGTGTGATTTTGAGACCACACAATTTAGCCATTCGGGACAGGGATCCTAAAACTGGACCATGATACTAGTTGTGAATGCTTTTAAGGTATTTTCCTTCAGTAAAATTCAGACATTATGTGGCCATCCTCGTTTAGCAGTTACTCATTAACTATGAATAAAAAAAGGTGAAGATAAACATGTCTGGCTGCCAAATTACAGTCATCAATACTTGCACCTAACTGAGAACTGTTTGAAGAAACCCGCAGTAACTGGAAAACACTGGGTACACCTAGAAAGTACACATACAGCTCACTCTTTTATTTTAAAGAAGAAAAGCTATCCCATTCAGGTTTCTCTTCACCTGATAAATCCATTACTATATGAAAGTTATCCGCTTATCCACTTTGGGAACCATGTATTTAAATAGTGATACATTTTCAAGCAGTGGACACAACTAAAACACAAGTTAAAGACAAGTTCCGTGGCTCTCAAAGGGAAAGCCAAGCATGTGCTTAAATTATCCCAATGTGAAATCAAAGGAACTTTCATTAAGTGCTTCACTTGGCTGAACAATGCTTCAAATAAAGTGTTATGGTTAATGGCTGTAGCTCCTTAAGAGCAAGCGATACATCTTTGCATTGCTAAGAATTCAAATCTACTCCAAAATGTGCAGCTGCTGATTTTTTTAAAGAGTTGTGGATCAAGAACTTCAGCCTATCCAGTTCTTAGCATGCAGTCAAGCATGAGTACTATTTTAAAAGAAGGTGGTCACAGATGATGTAGTTGCATTGCTACTGAAATTGTGGCCATCATCATGCATTTCACTTCATTCACCTCCTAACTCTGATCTCAGGTGGTCAAGCACCTGTGAGTCTGGAGGTGAAACTGGGCTGCCTCAAAACAAGGTTGTGCTTCTACAGTATTGTGCTTTCTACATTAAGTATTTGGCAGTTCCCTAATATACTTCTAAAGAACTGCACACACTTTAATGTGTAGAAGAACAAAACAAAAACATTGCTATCAGTTCGGCAGACTTATGGATGTAGAGGGAAAATAAATGAGAAAATAATACGAGTATTTTAGACTATGGCATTAGATACTGCATCTGAAACTGCAGCAACTGCAGGGTCAAGATCACTCTGAAGTACTGCAGTAAGTATATAAGAAGAGCCCTGCTGGATCAGGCCCATCTAGTCCAACATCTTGTTCTCACAGTGGCGAACAAGATGCCCGTGGAAAGCCTGCAAGCAGGACATGAGCGCAACAGCATTCTGCCTACCTGCGATTCTCAGCACCTGGTCTTCAGAGGCGTACTGCCTCTGACAGTGTAACATAGCCATTGTGGCTAATTGCAATTGACAACATTGTCCTCCATGAAGTCAAGCAATTTGTGTAGCCTGTTGGTCACACTGAATCCTCAAATCCTCCAGCGATTCCTCCCCCACAGTGGGAGTCAGTAACCACTGGACTGCACAAATTAATTCTCCTGGCTACCAAAGGATGCAATGCAAGCTGTAAAGTGAGTTTTCTTTGCAGTCCGTGCTGCCACATGGTAGGCACAATTATGTGCGTTAGCCAGAGTTCAGTCAGCTTTGGAGTGAGATTTGCACCATGTGCCCAAGCCTTTGTCTGGCTTGCTTCATGCCTCAGAACTCCCCAGAATACCAAGGAACTTCTCAGTCTCTACAACACTGAGGAGGCTGTCCTGGAGCTGCTCATTTCATCTTGCTATTACATAAGGATTGTTGTCTTTCTCCTCTGAAAGATCCCCCAGAGCATTCAAGAACCCTTCAGGTTCCATCAGTCTCCAAAGGTGGGCTATCTGAACAGGGAGTGCAACCATTACAAGGAGTGCATTTCACCACCATCTTTGGTCCATCCCACATATCACTCACAGTAAAGACCAAGTCAAGGGCGTGCCCTGCCCAATGTGTTGCACCAATGACTATTTTGAGGCAGCCCCATAGCTGTCATGAAGTCTTGAGCTCCATTTGGATATGAAGTCACCTAGGACTAAGTCCCACAACACTACACCTGTACCTCAGCTTGCATAGTCAGGATGTCACTGGGTTTTCAATAGGCCAGCAGCATCCCCTGGCCATTTTTCTGGCCCAACACTAGGAGCAGACCCTCTAAGGTCATCCCATGATCAATAGGTTTTCTGGTAAAGGAGATGGTGCTTCTATTAACAGCAGCAACAACAACAACAACAACACACACACACACACACACACACACACACACACACTGAGTCTGGTCTGGAGCTGTATCAAGTACCCAGATGCACAAAACTGAGTTAGGTAGTACTGGTAGTACACACCAGGTCAGTCCTTTCATCCAAAATCAAGTCACAGATGAGCATGGTTTCATGAATTGACCTAACATTCACTAGCAACACCAACAAACCAGAAGGCTCAATGGATAAGTTACCAGATGTTCTATAGGAGTAGGAGGAGTTGGGCAGCAGACAGAGACCAAACATCTAGGGCTCTCTGCCCCCGATGGTGATCAGCTATTACATTCCAACTATACCTTCCCTAGCCCACTACCACTGACATTGGGACAGCTTCTTGCAAGATCAGGAAGAAGGATGAGTCTGGGCCTCACCAACCACTGGAGGCAAGAGGTGAGGGGATGAGGGCACTTACCATAGTATTAGCAAATGAATTTGCTAGCACTGTTGCACACTAGCGTCAATGCAGTGTTGTCAAGCTCCCCATGCTTACAATATTTGCACATTCACTTGCAATAGCAAGTGTCCTCCCCTTCCCATAATCAGTGAATTTGCAAACATGTTAAGCATGGAAAACCAGACAACACTGCAACAACATTAGCCTGAAAAAGCAACCTTTTCCTATTCATTTTTATAGCTAGTCACAACAGACAAACAAAGCACAGGGACATCTTCCTCCCTGACTTAACTTTCTAGCTGCAGTTCATCTGTGGGTTCTCTCTGTCAAACACACACACACACTTCCTCTTCAGAACACTAATCTCAGTCCAACCCCAGCAAGCAGTGATAGGAGTCTTGACAGGCCCCTGAAAAGAATCTTCCAGAAATTATTGATCACTGAGAAATTATCAGTTTGCTTCCATACTAGCTGTTGTGTCTTGAATCATCAGCCACTCAACTGATCTCAAGCAATCAAGTACATTACAATGGCCACTTAACATATTGTAAAGCTTGAGAAACTAATTTATGGCATACGTTCACATAGAAAAAATGCACTTCAAAAGTAAAGAACATGTGATAAAACAGGCTCTTATGAAAGATCAGACAATATATCAGACAATTATTAACTAAAGTGCAGTAACACAAAAAGGACACATTCTACCCCAGCCAACTTAAAGATGAACACCAAAGTACGCAAAAAGATCAGAGGGAAATAAAACATGCCTGTAAACCTGCAACTGAGGAAGACGCTTCATGTATCTGATAAAGTTTTTCCCAGTCCACAAAAGTTTATAATAAAATGTTTTAACCTTCAAGGTACTTACAAGTTTTGATGCAACAAACTAACATGGCTACCCCTCTGGAGTTACAAAACCTCTCAGTTGCCACAACAACTCTTAAAATATCAGTATGTTCATATTTAAAACATAGTAAACTACAACACACAAGTCCGTGTGGAATTTTAATTTATCTACATTATAATCACAGCAGTGGTTTTAAAAATAAAATATCACATGAAGTAAAGAAGACTCGGGAGTGGGTGGGGGAGAACCTAAAAGCCCTACAGCCTTTCTTATTTTCTTTGCAAAACACTGATCTCCAAATATAGAACAAGTTAGCTAGACTGACTCAAGTTTGATTGGCAGCTGACAGCAAAAACTTATTAGCAAATAATGTAAAGCATGTGTCAGAAACAGAACTGAATGTCAGAAATAACTGTATTGGTATTATTCCAGTGACAAAGTGTAGGGTTTAAGAGCTCAGCAGACTTGGGCTTAAATCTCAGATCATTTCAGTGAGCAACTATGGGCAGGTCAGAAGGCTACTTCCTGCATTGTTTTTAACATGTACACGTAAGAAGATGTGCATGCAACATAAGGCAGATACACTTGTTAGTGAGTTGGCATTGGCCACAGTTGCTCACTGTGCTTGGCTCCATGTTGAAACCAGAAGTTGCCTCCCACCTCAGTTCCCTATCTGATGAGTATCCTCTACTTTTTGTGAGAATGAATATATTATTTCTTATTTATTTCTTACATTTGTATCTCATCTGTTCCTCCAAGGTCACCTAGTGAGCTTCACAGCTGAGTGGGGATTCAAAACTATATGTCCCAGGTCCTAGTCCAACACTCTAACCATTGCACCACACTGGCTCTTACCATCAAGGTCAATGAAAAGCAAAACTCATAAAGTACAACTAGCTTGCTTCAGAAGAGTTGTGGTATAACTTTTCAGGTATACCCCACTTGACTGTGAATAAAAACCCCATCAGGTTATTTATCACAATAAGATGTGATTTTGGTAACTGGAAGAGTTAACAGCCATGCAACACAACATAACATTTGAGTAAGTATGAATATTTTTTTAAAAAAACAAACAAACATGGGAACACCCAAGCATTACAAACTGTCAGGACCAGTTTATTTGCTCTGCCCTGTATGTCAGCACATATTTCCCACCACCATTAGAGAAGGGAAAATCAGGTTACAGGAAAATGAGGTGCAAGTCCGGAAGACTTGGCCATGGCAAGATGGGACTTTGAGCTTAGCTTCTTTCAAGATCACCTTTTTTGTAAGCTACTTATTAGTTACTCTATGACTGGGAGATTCTGGTTTTGCTTGTCACTTTGCTACCATGAGTAATACAATGCATAGTATTCAATACACCTGAAACTAGCAGAGGCTTAAAAACTGTTCTTGGAAACTGTTCCCTTAGCTCAGTTCTGCCAAAGAAGAACAACTGTTTCCTCTGTTTGCAGCTTTATGTTGCTATCACTCTCAGAAAGGTACATCTTTTCTCAAACCACTTCCTGGCTCAATCTGAAGGAGAACTCTGAACTTCTGCCATGGAGCCTCGTGGTGTGCTTTGTAGGCAATTATTGCCAGAGAAAAGAGCATGTACTTCAGCCAAAATCATGGCCTCTTGAGGATCTCAGCAGCAGTAGGTGGTATTAATGCAGGTTGGGACAGGGCAGCAGGAGGAAGAAGAACAATATATCATTATGTGCTTTTCCTATATGTTACCCAAGCGAGTTAGCGTCAGCAGTCATCAAGGTCATAGAAGCCTTGTGAATTAGGATAGCTAGCTTGCCACAACCAGGGAACAAAATATATAGCCAACCAGTTCAAAAGCTTTAACGAAAGCTGACTTTTCAGGATTGTGAGCTCATCAACACAACACCAGTAAGCAAAGGTCCTCTAAAGTAAGGTGTCTTTATTATGAAACTGCACTGTGCTGTTCTGAAACCTTGGAGGTTTCATCAGAGTGGGGCACCTGGAGGCAAGGCTGGTGCATTCTATATGCTTTATCATTTGAGGCTGACACCCAGGGGTCGTGCAGGGCTTGTAGCTAAAATTTTGATACAGGCTTCTTAGAATTTTAAGAGCCCAAACTCTGCCAGGCAAATGTGGGACATATCAAGGAATGGGAACAGTCAAAGAACACGGCAGTTGCCTGTTGCAATATTGCAAGTTTAATAGCACATTCAGCTGGGGGTGGGGGTGGTAAACAGTTGCAACAACAGGCACACCTTTGCTGCCCAGCCAGAGCAGCAGTTAACTGTCATGACTCCTCCCTGCCAAGGTGCAGTGGAAATTATAGCTGGGAGACAATGTCAAGGCACTCTGTGTTCTCAGCACCCTCCCAACATAAACTCTTCAGGCATAAAACACGATACAAGCACATTATACTCTAATTTAACTTTGCATCCCCTTCAGATGTAATACCAAAGATCTTTTGATTAATGGTGCAGACTTCCAGCTCCTAAAGATAAAACAAATCCAGAAATTCCTTCACTTCTAGGAGGAATTAGGGAAGCGGGCACACGCAAATTAGAACTGCTTCGTACATAATTTTTAACCACATATCTATTTTTTTAATGCTAAAGAAGGGGGGTGCATATTTTGCAAATGTATGTGCAAAATGAGATGTTGAACAGAAGCCTTTGTTGGGGGAATCAATTGGTCATTACTCCCTGCATGGCATTTCTATAGGGATATATTCACATCCCTAAGTCCCATTTATCTAAATGGAGCTTATTAGCTCTGAGTGGACATGTATAGGATTACAGTGTTAAGCACCTCTATGCACGCTTGCTTGAGAGTAAGTCCTAGAGATCTCAAGGAGCTTATTTCCAAGCAAATACAGTATGTGATTCACTTGTGTTTGGAATCCTTGCCTTAACACATTGCATGTACAGTGGTACCTCGGGTTAAGTCCTTAATTCGTTTTGGAGGTCGGTTCTTAACCTGAAACTGTTCTTAACCTGAAGCACCACTTTAGCTAATGGGGCCTCCCGCTACCGCCACGCCGCCGGAGCACGATTTCTGTTCTCATCTTGAAGCAAAGTTCTTAACCTGAGGTAATATTTCTGGGTTAGCGGAGTCTGTAACCTGAAGCGTCTGTAACCCGAGGTACCACTGTACACTCTATAGCAGAACTATTTCTCCCCAGTAAAACCCCGACAACTTAAAAGAGCATTTAACATCAGATTTCTTTCTATCCAAGTACTCCGCCAGCAGAAGAGTCTTCAAAAAGCAAGCAAGCAAGTTCTCTCTCAGCCTGCTTGCTTGTCGAGAGATTACAGGAGCCACACGGACACCGCGCCATCAGCTTGTGACACCTTGACCTATGAAATCCTTCCTGCTGGAGCAGCGCAGGGAGGGAGAGGAACCATCCTGCAAAGCGCTCAGGTAACAAGCCAGCGACAGGTGTTTCCCGTCGCCTCCACCACAAACAGCGCCCCCAAGGACACCTCTCCTTCCCGCACACGTGTCCCTCTGTGCAGCAAGGGCGGCCTCGACACCTGAGCGCTTCGGGAGTCCCTCCCCAGAACCCCACGAAACAGAAAAGAGCGGGGGGGGGGGAGAGAGAAACACGTCTGTACGCGCGTGCGTGTGCAACGCCGCCGTCCCGGTTCGGTGCTCCATTTTGGCGCAAACCCAAATGGAATCACTAAAGTGAGTTGGCAGCGAGCGAGGCAAGTCAGCGCCGGGGTACTTACAGCCATAGCGCGGTCTCTGCAAGGCCGGCGAAGAGGGCTCCTCATAATGCATTCTCCCGGCTCACAAACTTCTCGAACCAGGAATAATCCGCTCTTTCACCGTCCTGCCGCCGCCGCTGCTCCACAAACACACACGCACAGTAGGGGGAGCCGCCTGTTCCTGCCGCGCACTCCTCGTCTCTTCCGCAACAGCCCTCCAGGCAGTCTCGGTCGTCCTCGCAGCCGCTGCCTGAGGCTTCAGAAGCAGACGACGGGGACCCAGTCTCTGGCAGTCGGCGGACACCAAACCTGAGGCGAGCGAGCGGGCGGGAAGGCGCGCCTTCCGTCTCCTCCTTCTCGTGCAGCCGCCGCCGCCGCGCGCAAATGAAGTTGGGCGCAGGCTGAAGGGCGGCTCTCGCCTCCTGCTTTCCCTCCCCCTCTCTGATTCGCTCCTTCGCGACCAGGACTCGTCCCTTTTACCTGACTCGCCTCTTTGAGCGCTCGGCGCCCTCTCGGGCCAGGCAGCGGCGGCGACAGATTAGCTCGTTGTTCCTTGGCGCGCTCAGCTCTTCCCTGAGGGAAGCCGCCAAAGTGAACTCCTTTCTCCACCCCCAGCGCGCTTCCTCTCTTCCTCGCTTCTCCCCGGCCCCGTTATTTAGGGGGGGGGGGAGGAACAGAGCCTGCTCCACAGCGACCCCTCCCGCCTCCTGCCAGCGGCCGTCGACGCAGCCGGGTGGGCCGAGCCCCCTCCTCTCCTCAGCTCGCAGCCTGCGCCCGGGGAGCGCCGAGGGGAGGCCAGGCGAGATGCCTCCGGCCGGGGGGCTCTCCGCTTTCCACTTCACCGGCCTCACCCGTCTTGCCCCGGTGTGTGGCTTGTGCGCTTTGCACCACAGAAGTTTAAAATAAAAACTGAAAACGCACGCACGTCAGGAAACAAAAGAACTCGCCTGTTTTCATCCTATTTCTGTCCCAGGCAGTTGCTGGGTTACAGAGAAACGCTCTTCTCCCCCCCAAAGATACTTGACCAATAAGCACCTCCTTCCAGAAATAGAAAGTCTTGCCTGCGTTGTGAGGAGCACCTTGTTCGCGGCGCTTAGGCTTCACCGTTACAGGCTGGAGTTTCGCTCCTTTCAGTGCTCAGGTTTGGAACATATTTTATTATTCTTTACTGATGACATTTGTATGCCACTTTTGTCCTCCAGGTCGACCCAGGTTCAACAGTACATGGTTCTCCCTTCCCCATTTTATCCTCACAACAACCCTGTGAGGTAGGCTAGGTTGAGGGACACCAGGTGAGCTTCATGGAGCGGAGATCAAAACCTGATCTCCCAGGTCACAGTCCCAACTCTCTAAGCATTACACTACTCTGGCTCCCCTAGGTAGTGAAATGAAAGTGTTCTTGAACAAGCATGGAAAGGGTTTCTTTCCTTACTCAAGGACTAGGGTAAATCCTCGCGCATCAGAGACTGACAGTGCAATCTTAACAGTGAGAGGTTGTGGTTTCTCAACCCACTCCAGCTGGTGTTAAACCAGAGTAACTAAAGGATGGTGGCTGAGGGGAAGTCCTGCTGGTTTAAGATAAGCTGAAAGAAGTTATGCATGGGGAATGGGGTGTGTTGGCAGCAGAGAGAAGGATAAACAAAGATATACTGCATCCTAATGCCCACCCATGGAAGTCAATGTATTACATCTCTCCAAATGTAGATGTAACTAAATTCACCCCATAAGACACAATGTAAGGGCAGAAAATGAACCTGCCCAAGCCCCGTTACAAAGAATAGTTGGACTGCAGTTTTGCTAAATCTGTGATCTTAAACCCACTTTCCTGGGAGTAAGCCCCACTGAACTCTGAGTAGACATGCCTAGGTTTGCAACCTTACACAGGGTGTTTACCTGCCAGATTAGAGTTGCTCTGCTCAGCTGCAAATAGGCCACACACATTTAAAGGGAGATTTCTTCACGAATAGGCATGACATAGGATTCTATTGTAACTAAGACTGGCTCCAGTAGGAAACCGAGTAACTTTCCAAAAAAAAATCTTAACATATTAACTGATATGTCAGATTGTGGACTGTTCAAGAAATCAGGAAGGATGATTTCCATATAACCCCATGAGTCTCTTTTTAGGAGTGAAGCCATGGCCTGGGTACAATACCACCTGCTTCAACCTTTTAGAAAATATGAATTCACACAGTCGTGTATCTGAAGCAGCTGCTCAGTGCATGTAGCCATTCGCTGTTTAGAATGGTCATATTAACAGCTTCTAAAAGATCCACCTTTTCAACATAACCTGTGAGCATGAAGCTGGAGAGCTACAAAGAATACAAAAGTGTCTCCCTATTATCTATGTCTTGCTTGTGGTTGGGTTCCATGACTCACTGAGTCAATGTTTCAAAAAGTAATAGGAAAAAGAAAGGCTTTCGTATTTATCTCCAGGCTTTGACCCTTCTAAACAAACAACCACAAAAAAGCTTCACTCTGTTAGTTGAAAATGAAAATAAACAAGCTACTGTTCACTTCAGAGAACTACAGCTTAAGTAACTACTGAATTAGAGCCTAGTTAAAGAAAACATAAAAGCAAGCAAAAAAAGATGGTCTTAAAGTAATCAACACACCTTCTAATTACTGGGGGGAGTTCAAGCTAGGGCCCCCCCGCCCATAGCAGCACAAATGATAGATTCATCAGTATATAAATAAACTTTGTTGATGGGTCTCTGGGCTCCTGGCAATGTATCTTGGATGCAGAACAGGAAATACTCCTTCCACACTAGCATTTTCATCTAGAATTGTCATCTTTTTGCTCATTCACTATGTATAGACTAGAGCGTCCGCACGATCTCATTGCTAGCTTGCTGCATTTCAATGTGTGATAAAATACAGTTGCAGCACCATCCTGCCTAGCAGGGACAGGCAAATTAAAACTACTTCCAGCATGGTAAGTGTACACCTAAAGTTGATCCCAGGCAGGAAACAAAACTGTTAGGTATGTCCCAAGCAAAGACTACACTACAGCTGTGTACGCACCATAAATTTAAAGCACCCTTCCCCCCAAAATCCTGAGAAATGTAATTTACCCCTCACAGAGCTACAATTCCCAGTATCTTTAACAAACCACTCATAGGTTGTTATGTTTCCATCACAGCAGCAGCCCCAGTACATATTGCCCTGTGTTCAGTGATGCAGTTAAGGGGTGAATGTGGAGAAATGCAGCTTTGAGACTCTCTTCGTAGCAGAAGTGATGTCCTCTGTTCCAAGCACCAGGTGAATTAATGAACTCTCCTTGCTCTGGCAAGGGAATGAGAAGACAATGTGATGACAATCAAGCAGAGGCTGTGCAATTATTTCCTTTTTATTTAATGAGGTTCCTTCTTCACACTGGCCGTGTAACGAGTGACAGTTTTCCACAAGTTTCTTTGCAATTCCAGTTATAAGCTAAAGGTTGCATTTCAGCTGGCTGCAGATCTTTTGTGAAACCTCAATGCATTTTATGCTGAAACTACGCAATCAGAAGTTAAGCGAAACTGTGTTAAGTGGGACCTATTCTCAGGTGACTATGCATAGCATTGCAGTCATGCTGATCTTAGCAAAGGTGTTTATGTGTCATTATGAGCTCCTGCACACATAATTTTACCATAACACCACTGCCTTCCTTTCCACTTTATCAAGCTACAGGCTTAATCTGAGGAGCTTCAATCACATATGTAAAAGGATCCTGTGCTGACTCAGAAATTGGACTGAGCAAAACTGAAAAGCGAAAAAAGAAGAACCAACATATGGAATATTTTGTCAGAATTTATTAAAAAAAAATATGGACAAAAGCCATTCCCTAAATGCGAAACGTTTAATGATTTCTGCAAAATAATGCTTAAGAAGAGCTCAGTTGGGAAGAGCTGAATCATCAGTCCAGGAATAGAAGGACAGCAAAGATAAATCTGAAAAACAAGACAAATCTTGTGGTTTACAAAACAAAACAGATTGCACAATGTTGTGCAGGAGATGCCCCTCCTGTCCTGCCAGCACTCCACCCTAAGTATATCCTTCCCAAATCTTTCAGCACAGAAACACTTTCCTATGAATGAAGCACATGCTATTCATTTGTTGCCACCTTGCAGCTGACAGATTTCAGCAAAAGATCAAATTAAACCATTTGCTACAAGAGCATAGAACACAATATGATTCCTGCTGAGACCATCTTTGATGAGCTCAGCAATAGACCATTTCAGCCCATGGTGGAAATCAGCAAAGGACGAGGACTGTTGAATGTGTCTGCTATGATCTGATAATAAAGGTAAAGGTAAAGGGACCCCTGACCATTAGGTCCAGTCGTGACCGACTCTGGGGTTGCGGCGCTCATCTCGCTTTATTGGCCGAGGGAGCCGGTGTACAGCTTCCGGGTCATGTGGCCAGCATGACTAAGTTGCTTCTGGCGAACCAGAGCAGTGCACGGAAACGCCGTTTACCTTCCCACCAGAGTGGTACCTATTTATCTACTTGCACTTTGACGTGTTTTCGAACTGCTAGGTTGGCAGGAGCAGGGACCAAGCAACGGGAGCTCACCCCGTCGTGGGGATTCGAACTGCCGACCTTTTGATCAGCAAGTCCTAGGCTCTGTGGTTTAACCCACAGCACCACCTGCGTCCCCATGATCTGACATTACTGGGGTTTTTTTCTATTCCCCTTTGGCTGAATTTTCACAAATACCTCTAAGTAGAAGTTCACATCAGTCCATGGAACATTCATGCCATACACTTAAAGCAGTATGATACCACTTTAAAGAGTCATGGCTGCCCAAAGTTTGTTACGAGGCCCCTCACAGAGCTACGATTATCAGAATGGCTTAATAATAAATCCCTCTTCTAGGAATTGTAGTTCTTAGGGGAATTGTTGTTGTTGTTTAGTCGTGTCCGACTCTTCGTGACCCCATGGACCAGAGCACGCCAGGCACTCCTGTCTTCCACTGCCTCCCGCAGTTTGGTCAAACTCATGCTGGTAGCTTCAAGAACACTATCCAACCATCTCGTGGGGGTCACCAAATCACTATCAGCACCTTTAACAAACTACAGCTCCCACAATTCTTTGGGGAAATACATAACTGTTTAAAGTGACATGATGGTGCCTTAAATGTGGACCAAGTCTCTTTGTCATTCTGATCTTCAGTCAATATCAATTTGGCAAACCTGAAACAATAGCCTGTGGATTTTATAGAATTGAGAGGGTTTCAGTGCAGACAGATATTACAATTAGCTTGTGCTTTGGGTACTGTTTTAATTGCAGAAGGCTGTCTTCCTACTGCAAAGCTCAGGCACGTACAAGGGATTCCAAACTCAAATGCATTTTAATTTATGTAAAAGTCTAGATGCGAGTAGTGGCTGCCCCTCCTGCCACCTGTAAGAAGTGAAAACCCTACAAACCGTTTGTGGGTGCTATTACTGAAGGGATGTTTCAAAATTAGAATTATCACGCTTCCTTTCATTTTAAGAAACATTATGAAATACAGAAAGAGGAACTGAATATACATATAAACAAGCCAAACCACACCACACTTAGACATAACTCTAAAATCCAAGCACTCTCCACCTTATGTTTCTTCCCTGAAACACAAAGAGATTTTGCACGTAGATGGCTATTGATGTTTAAAATTCTTGAGTAGCTTAAGCAGCGATGACGCAAATGCATGTAGCTGATTAGAAAGGCTGGTCTTGTTGAAAACAACCGTGTTAATGTTACTTTTGCTCTCATAACACACTTGTTTCATTGGTAAATCATATGCTAAAATTAGATGCTTTTTGACCCAAGGAAAAGAAAATCCCACTTGTCTTTTTAAAATTGTTGTGCTCAAATTGATGCAAATTGGAATGCTTTGCTTTAATTTCTGCGGGAAGGAGACAGAAACTGATTCAATAACTGAAAGGACATTCATTTGCAAAAGGGCCAGCCAGTTACTTTTTGGGTGTGGCTCTTTTCTTACTGTGTTGCTGTGAAAAAGGGATTAGCTTAATGAAGGCCTTCGGAAATCAGAAGAGAACTTTCAGCTTGTTTTCAGCAAACAGATAATTAAATCTGAGAGTCAGAAGGGTGGGACTGGCTTGTTTTTGCTACGCAAATATTTGTGTAGGCTAATTATTGTGTGTTTTCTAACAGAAAAACTTTGCCATTACTAAGAGTGCAGTCCTATGCACACACACACTAGATAGGAAACACCACTGCAGTGACTAGAATGTACTCCTGAGCACATGTGCTTACGATCACATTGCATTCCTATAATAAAACAACAATAAAAAGCAAGGCAATGTAAAATTTTCAGTGGTAGTAGCTTTGACCCAGCAATCCTTCAAAAAGTGACTTACTAGCCTTATTAGAGCTAAGTATTACTCACAGGAAGCAAAAGCAATTATGTTATGGCTTCTCTGGTCAGCATCATAGTTACTTCATCCAGTGGAGGAGTACTCTGCACCAGTTAATATTTAATTTAATTATACTTTCCCTAATATTAGCTTTTGAATGGGCCTTAGTCATCTCCATTCTTTTCAATGGGTTTTCTCCAAGTATAACTTAGTTGACTACTACCTATTTTAATGAGACTCCCTGGAAAAGACCCTGATGTTGGGAAAGATAGAGGGCACAAGGAGAAAGGGGCGACAGAGGACGAGATGGTTGGATAGTGTTCTCGAAGCTACCAGCATGAGTTTGACCAAACTGCGGGAGGCAGTGGAAGACAGGAGTGCCTGGCGTGCTCTGGTCCGTGGGGTCACGAAGAGTCAGAAACGACTAAACAACAACCTATTTTAAAATTTGCACTCTAAGATCACCAGCTGTCCTCAGGAATGGTGGAAGACACAGTTCCATCACCAGAGGTGAAGATTCAGTCGCCAGCCTGGTCAGCTTCTGCATATGGAATGAGTGGTGGGCACTATCTTCTTATTCACACCAGGCAGCAAAATGTCTAGGACTGGCCCTGGGCATAAAAGTTAACATCTGAATCTTGGCAGCCTAGCCCATCCTTACTCTGCCTTGGTGTTGTGCTTAGGTTCCTGATTATAGTTCTACCATCTTGGTGCCTGGTTTGGGTCTGGTTTTGATTTTGTCTGATTGCATATCATCTGCTCTAAGGTTCTTGTCCCAATCATGATTCTGTTTGGTTGTTGTTTGCCTCTTATGAGCTCTGAATCACTAACCTGATGGCCGTGATCGAAGTCCTGCAGAGATCATTAGTCAGATTTTTATTTCTTTATTTCCTTCCTCCCTTCTACCATCTGTTCTGAGGATCATAATTCTGTTTAGCTGCCCCTCCTGAGCACTGATCCTTAACATCAGAATCAAAATCCTGCAGAGATTATTGGTCAGAGTCTTTCTTCCTTTCTTCCCTGTCTAAGGTTGGCTTTGGAGGTGATTCCTGACAGTCAAAATTATAATTTCATTTTATTCCCTGAGCCCTCAAGAATAAGCCAAAACCCTCATTTAAAATCACAGCCAGCAGTGTTATAAATGATTTTTTTAGTAGCTTCTCTCAGTTGGGGAGATCAAGGTGCAGATTTTTGATGGTTCGCTCTTCAGTGTTGCCATTTATTTCCTTTATGCACCTTCAATAGAACAGCTGAAAAAAGTACAATGAAGTGGACAAGAGCATTAAAAAGGGGCACATTTTCCCTCCTATGACTCACCCTAACATTTTGCTCAGAAATAATTCACAATACTCTGTAGCTATTGCAGAGGTATAGAAATCTGCTTGTATCACACGCAGATATCTGATACAAAGATCTACTTGATTTACACTGCAGTAGCCAACACCATATATTGATTATAGGATTCGCTTATGTCTGAACCCTAAACTGTGCTGATTCTAAGCTATGGTTTATCAAAATAAGCTTTGATTTCTGATTTTTGTTAGCTGTGGTTTAGTGTT
Source organism: Podarcis raffonei (assembly GCF_027172205.1). Classification (NCBI taxonomy): domain Eukaryota; kingdom Metazoa; phylum Chordata; class Lepidosauria; order Squamata; family Lacertidae; genus Podarcis; species Podarcis raffonei. The sequence continues at coordinate 29,090,958 of NC_070612.1, forward strand.
ACATCCAAACCTGGACAAATCATAGATAGCTTTTGATCTTTTCACAGCCACTACAAGCCCACTTAGACTTGTTCACAAAATTACAAACCAATATATTATTGACAGGTTTCCAGGCATTGTATGATTCAAAAGCTGCTGTATATTGTGCCTTGTCTTCCACGCTACCTATGAACAAAGGAATACTAGTGTGACCCAACATCGCATAACTTTAGGGAAATAAATTTACAAAAAAGAGAGTAGGGACAAAATTACATACATTTCATATAACTTTTTTTCTAGGTTTGTATTCCCACAATAGCCTTCACTCAGTTGCTTGCTCATATTATATTAGGCCTATCTCTAGCCAATAGATCCATTTGTATAATTCCTCTTTGATTAAACTGTCCCACCTTCTCCAAAACCAACAAAAGATTCCCTGACACCTTCTGTGCCCTTCAGCATATCAATAAAGGTTGCAGTCCTATGCATGCTGCAGGATTGCACCACATGATTCCTTCTGGGCAGCAGAAGTCCATATCGTTGCATCCAACTCTCCTGAGAAACAGATCAAAGAAACAATATTACAGAGTCACAAGAGTAGCTCTATAGTTAAGGTGTCTGGCTTTTCTAACCTTATAACATGCAGTCTGAAAATTCTGCTCATTATAAAGATGCTTATATAGTCACTCATGCATATCTATCTATCATCTATCTATCATCTATCTATCTATCTATCTATCTATCTATCTATCATCTATCTATCTATCTATCTATCTATCTATCTATCTATCTATCTATCATCTATCTATCTATCTATCTATCTATCTATCATCTATCTATCTATCTATCTATCTATCTATCATCTATCTATCTATCTATCATCTATCTATCTATCTATCTATCTATCTATCTATCTATCTATCTATCATCTATCTATATCTATCTATCTATCTATCTATCTATCTATCTATCTATCTATCATCTATCTATCTATCTATCTATCTATCTATCTATCTATCTATCATCTCTATCATCTATCTATATGAATTATTTCACTGTAAGCAACTTTTCCTTGATCTTTCAACCCCAATCCTTCACCTCTGCATCTTGGGAAAAATACTGAAACTGGGCTCACTGGTTTGTCAATCTTTTGAAATATATACTTTTGAATTCTATGGGTGGAATTCAAAGTAGCACCTAGTAGGGAAATGAGGGTCATTTAGCGGGTTTGGAGGTGCAGGGGAGGATGGGGAGGAGCAGAATTCATTCCATACATGTCACAACTAAGCTGAATCCCACCCTTAGCTTTTTTATTCTGACAACCATGTTGTAGAACAGGGGTGTGTGTTTGTCATTTTCAGGCCGGGGGACACCTTCTGGGCAGCTTTCCAGGGCCTGTATGCCAGTAGTGACTGGCCACTTCCTCCACATAGTACCCTGAGCTTCAGTCTTGCTCCCAAAGTATGTTTACCAGAATAGGACAGGGCTGAAAGATCAAGGGGAAGTGTGGGTGCAAGTAGCCTAAGCTGCAAGCAAATGCACATAGGATGCAAGGCTGTTTAGTCATTACAAGACACAGACAGTGAAGCACCTTAAAGAGTCTCTGTGCTTTTGGATACATACATGAATTTTGATTATCTTAATACTTCTCTATGCCTCCCCTTTTTAAGTACTAAAATTTAGACAGATTGGAGGAAGAATTTGCTAGCTAACAGCAACATGTCAGTAATATTTTACTTTTTAATAACTGTAATATATACTGCATTAGTTTCTCCTAAATAGCAATTGTCCCTTTAAGAAAGAAGTTAAAATCTAGCTTTGGAAGCTAAGATCACTTAAGGAAGTTCACAGAAGGAAAGTTGTTGCTCCCCACCCCTGGCAGACATCTGCACCACCTAAAAAGCTGTTTTGGAAGGTTATCATTTTGTTTGCTTATATTGTGAACTGCCCGTGATTTCCAGATGAAGGGCAGTATACAAATTTAATAAGAAACAAACAAAATATCCTTAGTGGTAGAAATTTGTTTGGGAAATTTAATCTACAGAAATTCTTTCCTGTTGCCATGCATGATAGCTTGTTGAAATAATAGTTTGACATCACACAGACTGCCTTCATGCAACAATTGGCAGACAATGCGTGGCAATGCGTAATAGTGGTCATCACAAACATTACTCTTTTAAGTGATTGTCTTCCCTTCAGCCTTGGCGGTTATTTCCTACAAAACCATCAGGTATGCCTTCTTTCCAGCTCCACCTGGTGATCAGACTGCAGACTGCACTCTGGAGCGGCTTATTTCAAAATCAGGAATTACACGAAAGAAACTGCAGTTATAAAATCACCAGTGGCTTGCGCTTCCACAAAGTGGGAGCATTCCCACTCATCTCCCAAATAACTTTGCACAGCCACGCCCCCTCCCAGGCCCCACATTCTCAAGCTCTGTCTGGTGGAGGCATACACCCAAGGGGGTTACTGCTGTTGTTAAAAGGAAGAACCACAAGGCAGTTTGTTGCTTTTGCTGCAGAAGACCACCCCAACTACCTTTCTGGAAGTTACTGCTAGCCTGCATGGGGGAATGACCTACTTTCACAAGTGCCAAACTAGATTGCTTCCAAATCATTAAAGAAAACAAGAGGGATGTAGAATGGACTTTGCCAGGGGCAACTAGTTATTTCCTGTACATGCAGATCAGAAAGATATGGGGAAATAGTGACTAAACATTTCCAGGGGTTAAGCAACATTATCAGGATCTACTGCTGCTGAGAGTCAGGAATAAAGAACTCCTCAGCACCTGTGCTCTTAAAGCAGTTTAAGCCAGAGAGCTGTCCAATCAGTAAACCTGGTTTAAAGATCTCGCAAGATCTCAGGAAGCAGCCTCAGAACCTCCATCCGTGTGCAACTATCTTTTTAAGCAGGTACACTAAATTAGTTTCTATAAGACAACACTGGAGGCTATTCTGCCATGTACTAAATCCTGCACTGCAGGTTTACAGAAAATGGAAGTGGCTAGAAGAATTTATTTTTGTTTTAATTTAGACCATTTGTCTATGAAAAAAAAGATACAGAAAGAAGTATACAACCACACATACATCTTTCTCTCCCTGGTTTCCAAAATAAAAAGTGAGGGGAAACATTTTTGCACGTGCAGTAAGTACGTCTAAGTACCGGTGCAGATATATGTCACTATTTTCCCATTTGAATGATGGTACTTCAGTGACCCATGCACCTGGAGAAACAACATCAGATGCACAGTTAAGTCTCCTGATTTTGAAACGAAGGGATTGCCGTGGTAGTGTGGTTGCTGCTGAAAACAACCTCTGAGGCTGAAGTTCCTTGTGGCTGCAGTGATAATGATGATGATGATGAATTGGATTTCTTATCTGCCCTTCACTATAAAAGTCCTGCGGGGGCAGCGCGTTCCATTTCCTAGTTTGAGGTGAAACAGGAAGTGCCACCCCATACTGCCACTGCTGCTCCATCACACCTGCTGAAGCATCCCTGACTTGGGTCGCGCTGCATCAGAGATAGCAGGAAATCTAATGCACTGGGTGAGATTTGGTGTCAATTTGGGTGAGATTTGGTGTCAGTGCTGGTGCTGTTTCTCTGCCTGTGGCAAAGGCAGGGGGCAGGGGGGAAAGCTGAGGAAGCTGCTTCACCATGCCTAATGGGAGGGTCGGCTCTCAGGTCCCAGTATGGATTCCAACAGTATAAAAATGCAATATTAAAGTCAGTTAAACCACCTGCAATCAGAACAGTAGGGTGAGTTTCAGGATAGGAACAGCTTTTGGTGTCATTGGCCCAGTCCTGTGGAACACCCTGCCAATAGAGATTCTGCAGGCGCCTTCTATGCCAACTTTTGAATGCCCGCTGAAAACTTTTCTTTTCCACCAGGCCTAACCAGGCAGTTGTCTACATCCTTCCACAATGGTTAACTTATGTCTGTTTTAAACCTTTAAAGTGTTTTTTTTTATTGTAAGGTTTTACGTTCTGCTGCTGTAAACAGCTTTTATATAGGTTTTTTTTTTAAAAAATGACACAGCAGAATACAACTTTATAAATATAGATAAACAAATAAATAACTTTGACACTTGTTCAGTAGCTTTTCAACAGTAGAATGCATACCCTTCCTAGATTGCTGGCTATCCTATTAACAGGAAAAATGAAAAGTGATTATGCAGCCCTGCATAATAGATAACTATTGGAGCCTGGCACTTCACAAGCCTGGAGTTTCTTGAGCAATTGTTTGCCCACACAGTTAATTAAAATTGAAAACTGCATTTGAATTAGTAACTTTTGGATCCTTTTGTAGATGAATGATGTGGCCTCTGCAAGTAAAATAAACAATGTTTGCTAAGAGGCTTTTCACAGGGGTCGTTTAGCATGCTAAAAATTATAGAAAGTGATTGCGCTGATAAATAAATACATATGTAAAACAGTGACATCTGAAGTGTGCTCTGTTTATTCCAAGGGCAGCTTGAAGCAATTTACATTTTAGTATGTAATCCCTATGGTATAAATAAAAGGCACACCATAAACTTCCCACATTGTCTAGTTATGTCTCTTGTGGGGCATTTTGCAGATGGATATATGAAAGAGATATGGGTTAAATGAATTTCAAAATAGTAGGGAGATATGCAGTCGAGGGAATAATTTCAAGATGGAAAGAACATCATTTCGACACCCTTCTATGGCTGAGCAGCCTGGGCCAGAACCCAGGTATATTTTGGACCACAGGATTCACAGCTCACATTGTCAGACCCTCCTGGAGATCAGAACCAGAAATATTAGTAGGGAAGATGGTCCAAGCTTGATGCCTAAAAAGGGCCACCCACAGAACTCACTTGGTTGATCTTCTTCCACCTCATCTCCATCTTCATCCAAGTTTGATTTTTATTCACTGGGAGTGAGATTTAGGAATGCCAGCATCCGCTATGCTTCTTGCAAAAAACCTCAGAGTGATCTACTATCAACTGCTCCATGGGAAGGATTCCAGAAGAGAGAGAGAGAGGCAGGGAAGATCACCTCAGAGCAGTAAAGTGATTTGTGTATGGGAGGTTAATTACTTTCAAAATGGCCGCAGTCCTGTAAAGTGTTCCAATGAAGCTTTGTGTCCTCAATCAGGCATTTAAAATGTACTTTTGTAAACGTGTAAATGTCCAAACAAAATGATATTTATTATCTTCTTTTTTTTGCAACAATGAAAAAGCAAACATTTAATTAGTAACACACCCAGTAGAATCTCATTTCAGAGAAAGCTTCTTTATTTGAATATAATGGAGCTCCTTTTTTCGATCTGATGTACGTTAAATATCTTTGCTTTTATTACATGACTAATAGATATCTGGCAGATAATAAATGTATACACACTTCCACATTTTATAGATTTACACTGTACATCATCATCCTACACAAAACATGCCCTTTCACAAGTATACAAACAGCTTTCCCCAGGGGACTTTATAAAAACACACTTGGCTTAACATTTTTTTGGCAGTAGGCAATCTGACACAGAGGAGCATACCAGAAAGATGAGTTCACAATTGTACCAGCTGCATTTGGAATGAAAAATCCAGAAATCTGAAAGTGAGGTTTGATTAATGTACAGCATGTAAGCACACACACGCACACATATATATACACAAGTCATAAAACCAGAAATACAGGGAGGCGATCTTGCAAAGCAGAATTCTAAGGTGGAAGGAACTAAGGTGGAAGGAAGCTCCAATTCCACAGTACTTTGACCAGTGCTTATTCCTGTTTTTAGACGTACACACACAAATTAGTGGAGTGCTGCAGTGTGCTGTAGCAGTTGGACTAGGACCTGGGAGACAAGGGTTCAGATCCTCACTCATCCATGAAGTTCCCTGGGTGACCTTGGGTCAGTCAGCCTCCTCAGAGTAGCCTACTTCAGAGAGTTCTTGTGAGGATAAAACAGGGAATGGGAGAACCATGTATACAACCTTTGCTATGTGCCTGGTGCTGTTCTGACAGAGACTTGCCTCCACCTATCCCTGTAGACAATTTAGAGTTATCAGTACCGTACAGGAAAGTAGCCTTGTAATTAACCCTAGAAAAGTATTTCAAAGCACCCATTTAACACTCCAGTGTTTATCTATAATCATGGCTTTGAAATAGCTTGATGTAGGGTGTACAAATTTAATAATCAACCTACTGCCTCCCCTAATTTCAAGCATTTGCTGATGTTGTAAAACTTGAGCTGCTAGTAAAGTTATATATAGGAATATGTACATATTAGCATGGCTTTTCCTTTTGGGGAGTGCAAATCTTTATGCACACAACAGCCAGTGGCAATGTTTTGCTTTCATGCCTAGTTAGTTCCCGCACTTGCAGTGAAATCACTGGCCTTTTGTCCAAGGAAATAATACAGGCTCCATGGAAAATGTGAGAGGCATATCTGTTCACCACAGAGCAACTGACATCTTCCGACATGGAAAGAGGTAATGAAGACACGGAGTTAATACCATCATGGCTAGAACTGGTACTTGCAAGTCATGTGAACACAGTGCCGACATGAGCATTGGCACTTACAGCCATGGAATCTTGGCAGAATATGAATCAGTGAGGATCTGATCCTGTTATGGCACTACTAAAACTTGAGGCATCCAGGAACCCATTCCTCTAGTGGGATAACACTTAGTTGCAGGCACTGCTCAATTCTAGCTTGTGGTCCAATGCTAAAGCCATACACGAACAAGACCCAGAAGTGTCAGACATCACCTTAAAGCTACACTTTTAACATTTATTGGTTCCTTGGGTAGACCTTTGGCTAGACCTGATATATGACCTAAATGCCTACAAGTCCATGGGAAGTAAATTTGCCAGGGCTGTGTGTCACTAGCTGCTTCTTTATTTGGCACTACTTTTGGGTGAGACAAAGCCTGCTAGTGCTGTTTCTTTAATGTGTTAATATGGGATAAAATTTGGAAGAGGGGGAGAGTATGCATCCAAGCCAATGTAGGTTTTACATGGGCATGGGTATCAAATTTAAAACAAAGCACCCCTCAGATTGGTTCTTCATTGCAGGTGTATTCTGCAACTTGTCCTTGACACAGTAATAGTGGATTTGTTCTGCAGTTCAATGCTTTCCCAACACCACCACATGACTGCTGTCCAGAGGGACTATGGGGCAACAAAAGTGGGACGAAAATAAACCAGAACATTTGTGCCATAATGTTGACTGCAGTGGGCTTGGGGGGAAAAATGGGTTGCAAACTTTAAAAGCATTTTAAAAACATTTTGTAGCACTGAAATTGGAGGTCTGAACCTGTTGTGAAATATCCGTTGCTGCGGTTAAAACCTTCCTCTTGTGTAAAAGCAGCATGTTTGCATTTGATAATCATATTCTATACCCACTGCATGAATGAGCCAGGGAGCTTCCTCTAAACTTCTTGTGCCACGTTAGCAGCTTTCCAGTTAGCAGGTGACTTTTTTGTCTCTGAGCCAATTCACATAACCGCCAGCTGCTTGAACAGCAGCACTCTGAACTACGATTTCTGCTAATGACCATGTTGCAAAAGCATAAATAGGAGGCCTGCCAGGCAACTGAGGAACATGGGTATCAGAACTTACTGGTCTGGACGTAAGGGTTCCAGTCCATAATTTGGGAAGGCCTGCTCTGGGTGCAAGTATCACAGAAAACACCTATCAATCAAAGTCTCTGCTTTCAAAGAACCAGTTTTTTGAACTATTTGCTATGGCATCAGCCCTGAAGTTGTTCAGGACACAGCAAGATGCAACAAAACTCAGCTCTGGAGCGTAACCAATCACACAACCTTGGTTCAAAGTGCTAAGTCCTTGGAAAATCATGTTCTACCCTTCATATTGCATAGAGAATGCAGAAACTCCCCTCACCCACCAATCAGAATCACCCCCTACATGCATTATGCAAAAGGGTAGATTCTTCATTTGAACTTTAGTCCATAGGGCCTTGTTTATTCATGTGGGAGGGAAGAAGAAAAAACTGCTGCTGACTCCCTTACTTCAGCAGTTAAGCACACCCACTCAGTCCTCGGTACACAGACAGCCTAAAGTCACTTGCATAAGGGAAAGGACGTGTGCAATGAATGTCAGAGTTTGAAATAATAAACTCGCCTTAACCCCTGTTCTGTCTGGTTGTGTTTCCATTAAGCAACAGTAGGACTGCCAACATGCAACACTGATATACTAGACGGGGTTTTAGGAAAGGTAACAGTTAACTGAAAGGCAACTTGGCAATGGCTCTGTTCCTGTCTGGTCAAAGACCACTGAGAAAAGCACTAATAAGCAATTTCTAGCTGTAAGAACATTACCAGAACAGCGTCAGCTACCTGGGAAGAAACAACTTAAATAAAGGACATAAGAGACAGATATTTTCCCATATACTACACAGAAGCTACTTTTTGAGCTATACAAAACATTAATTAGAATGCACATGTTGCATCAAATAAGGGGGGGGGGAATATAACATTCTAAAGTCATATGTTTTTCTTGGCTGGAACACAACTGATACTTTTTAATGGCCTGTTTCTTCATTGTTTACCAAAATGTATGGAGAATGATGTGTTCATGTGAAAATATACTTCTTATCTATGAGGAGCTTACTTTTTTGCAGCTAAAACAATAATGGCAAAATGCCACTAATGTCTTTGTTGCACCACCAGTGTTTCAATGGCAAATTTGCATTCCAAGACTGCAAAAATTAAATGGTAATATGGATCAAACAATACCAAGAACTAGCCAGCCAGAGTAAAAGCACTTGTAAGTTTCATTGATTCAAACATGTGGCTAACTGAAATCAATGGGACTTACAAGAGCTTATCTTTGGCCAGTTCATGCCCCTGATATATACACTGCCAAGGCAGGTGTTAGTCTATAAAATTATTTCGCTTGTCAAAGTCAAACATATGCACACAAACTTGAATGCATGTATGTACACATATAAAAAATATATAAAATCAACATACGTACCTATACATCACATGTTCTTTACAATATACAATGTTTTATTATATGGGGGCTGTGACTAAGTAATAGGAGGCTAGACAGGAGAGAAAAATAAGTTCATGACAAAGAAGACTATTTCTCTCTTTTAAAAAGGTACCGTAGGAACACAGGAAGCTCCTTCCTATCAGATCAATCCATTCGCCCACCTATCTTAGCACTGCCTGCTGTGACTGACATAGCTCTCCAAGGTCTCAGGCAGAGGAGTATCTCCAATCACCTACTCCTGGAGATGCCAGGGATTGAACTGAGTTGTAGGTACCACAACAGGTAAAGGCTAGAAAAACTGTGTTGATTTTGGCAGAACACAGAAGCAGGAGCTCAGGCTGGGACACCTCAGGCGCAGGGCTAAATGTGGCCCTCCAAATGCCTATTTGGCCCTCAAGACTCTCCCCTGGCTTTTGCTTGGCTGGAGGATTAAGAGATGTGGATGGGTGGAGGTGTGTTGAAACACCAAACCTTTGCATGGCTTGAACGTACCCTATTGCACATACAAAGGCAAGAGGCACAGGGATTGTCCTGCCCACTTCCACCTGCCCCTGCCCACCACTGGCATGCAACCCTCCCCAGAAGTGATTCACGAGGGAGCTGTGGTTCTCAGTCTGGTGTAGCCTCTGAATTGGTCTAATATAGAGGGAGCTATACCAGAGTGAGTCTCGCGATGGATCTTGTTGGGATGGGGTGAAGGTGAAGGGGGAAGCACCAAATCTTGATTAAAATGCAATTAATGGGCAACCATACTAATGCAAAGAGTTAGCTCAGCAAAAAACCACAAATGCTGTGCCAGGGATTTTTAGGAAAGGGACAGGAAAAAGCAAGATCAGACTATTGTAAGCAATTCTGGACACCCCAGTTCAGAAAAATTTCAGAGAGGGCTGAAAAACATACAAAGAAAAACTAAAACAAGGAGTGGATGAGATCTACTTCCTTAAGAAGGAAGTATTTCATTGCACAATTTACAACCAACCTAATGAATTTAGCACCAAAGGGAGCTGTGATGGCTACTAATGTGTTTAAAAATGAATTAGATTGATAAATGTTGTAGGATCCAAGAGCAATTTACGACACATCAAAAATCCACATGTCAGCTTGTATGAATTTTGACTTTCCTCCCATTTGAATGACAGATCCTCCTCCATAGCACAACACAGAATGCTTTTGAAACTCAGTATGCCTTATACTTCATGCAAAGCTCTCATGATTGGTTCCTTGGATCCCAGTCCTGGTGAATATATTTGTGGCTCCTACATGTTGCAGAACCTAGTCTCAAAAGTTGAGACATCTGACTAATATAAGTACAGAGATTGGTATCACCGATGACCAAATTGGTGTACTAGGTTTAGTAATGTGTCACCCATTAACTAAATTAGTTGTGTTCATACTGTGTGCAAGAAAACAGAAATCACAGAACAGGGAGAAACGTTCAAGGAGAGCTGCTAGTAAATATATAGCTGCGTTTCCTGCTGTGTTTCCTGCCTGATAGGAGCAGATGTTATTAATATGAAGCAAGGGCCTGTGCTTTGATAGTGGGGAAAGAGAAAAAGAATATGAGTGATTTGTTTGCTCCTAGACTGAAATGATTCTCTTTCACTCTACCTACACACACATTTCACTTACAGCAGCTTCTTTGAAAAGTTGCATTCTTTGTATTCTTATTCCGGTGACTCCTTTCTTCATGCCAAGACCTCTTTCAAAAAAAACATTACAAAGCAAAAGGACATGTGTGCACGTGCAGGGTTTATGTATGCACTAATTTGGGAGAGAGCACATGGTTTTGTTTGGACGCGGGTGGCGCTGTTGGTAAAACCTCAGCGCCTAGGACTTGCCGATCACATGGTCAGCGGTTCGAATCCCCGCGGTGGGGTGCGCTCCCATCGTTCGGTCCCAGCGCCTGCCAACCTAGCAGTTCGAAAGCACCCCGGGTGCAAGTAGATAAATAGGGACCGCTTACCAGCGGGAAGGTAAACGGCATTCCGTGTGCTGCACTGGCTTGCCAGATGCAGCTTGTCACGCTGGCCATGTGACCCGGAAGTGTCTGCGGACAGCGCTGGCTCCCGGCCTATAGAGTGAGATGAGCGCACAACCCTAGAGTCTGGCAAGACTGGCCCGTACGAGCAGGGGTACCTTTACCTTTACCTAATTTGGGAGAGAGCACATGGGTTTGTTTGCACACAAGTGACACAGTGCAAGATGTAAATAATGACTGGTGGGAATTGGGAGTCTAACAACCTGTAAAGGGCCACTGGTTCCTCCCTGCATTATTTAAAATATATAAACAACAAAGAATTTATGATAAGGCATTGGCAGAAAGGATCTCCAGCTTCCTCCTTCTCACTGGAGAAGGAAATGGTTGTGGGCTGGACTAATTATGAGAAAGATTGCTGAGCCCAGTTGTACGGCATCCAGGCAGGAGCCCCATGTAGCTGTTGCTTGCCTGGACATGACTTGGCAGTGTGGTTGGGTCCACCAAGGTGCTCCACTGCTGCCATTCCATTGGTGTCACTATGCACCCAATCTTACTGGTGTGGCTTTGACAGTGGCCCTAAGTAGCAGTGTCAGGAGGGTGACTCCACCCCACAACACATGTAGCTACTACAGCTACAGTAGGCAGAAAGGGACAATGTCTTCTACAGCAGTATCTGGAAAGCATAACTACTGAAGAGTGGTAATGTGCACTCACTTAATGCAGGGGGAGGGGTTTCCAAGTGATAATTAAAACAAAAATGCCTTATAATGTTGTAACACAGATTTCATACCAATTGGTTTCAGAATAAGCAGGCCATTAGAAAAGTGGTTCCTATGTTCTTATGTGGTTCTGCACCAAATAAGAGGACAATATTGAGATTCTTTGTAATCTGCCTTCCATTTGAGTGTGGAGAGGAAGCCAGATGACTATAACAGACTAAGATTTCATAGAATCATAGAATCATAGAATCATAGAGTTGGAAGAGACCACAAGGGCCATCGAGTCCAACCCCCTGCCAAGCAGGAAACACCATCAGAGCACTCCTGACATATGGTTGTCAAGCCTCTGCTTAAAGACCTCCAAAGAAGGAGACTCCACCACACTCCTTGGCAGCAAATTCCACCGTCGAACAGCTCTTACTGTCGATTTGCTGGTACTTCTTCCTGGGATTAAGCATGGCAATATATTCCCAACAGAAAATATACCTATAATTACACATGGTGAAAATGGGGTGTTTTACCTATATCTAGCACAAGACAGAGGGATGACCGATTAGGCAGCAGCACTTCAAAGGAGGACTGACAAGCTGTTCATGAAAAATTGAACATGTGTCTGAAATAGAGTGTTGTGATATAAAGAAAGGCAAACCTTTTTAGGTTCTATTTACAGAATTGCTTTTTTCCTAAAAGAATTCTTGCATGCTGCAATTTAGAGCAGCTGAAGCACAGCTGACATGTGGTCCTTATTTTCTGACTTCTGGTTTAACGTGAAAAATAGCACATCACACATCTTCCTTGCAGTCGGGTGCACCATCTATATAATCTGTAACTCACCCATCTCCCTATAGGAAAGATTCAAGACTCATAGGCTTTTTGTATATTACACAGGAAAAGTGGAAAGACACGGCAGCCATTTGTGCATCCTTGCTTCACACTTGTTTACACTTACACAACATAGTGCATGCGAGTTATGAACTTGGCACGTGCCACCGAGATATAAACCATTCTGATTGCTCAGGGTTTTTATGAACTGAATGATAAGGACTATGTGAAAGTGGGAAGCACAGCTCAAGCAAATTTGGTTTTACTTATTCCATGTATAGCATCTGTACTGTTGAAGAGCTAATATTAGCGACTAAACATCTGCATCTAAGCCACAGCCTTGCATCCGGTTGGATTGTTTTCTCTTCTCCATTTTGTGTTTCAAATGTAATGTGCTGCAGTGGTGCACTATCCCCCTCCCGGTGTTTTCTAACTCTTCCTCTGCCGACTCAGATTATGTCCCTGACACTCACTCTGCATTCTCTTGTACACTTTAGACATTTCCCCCTCAGGGTTGGCCCAAGACATGTTGCTGCCTGAGGGAAAGGATAAGATGGCACACATATGTACCAAAACTGACCAGACTGGTTGCTGAATCTTCCTTCAACCTGGGGAACAGGACACCACTACACTGTAGGGTAGAAAAACAGGTTGGAAGGTGCAGTGGCGCACACAGCTGCAACATGTCATTACATCTGCCTGACCTCTCCTCTCCCAATCATCTGCTGCCTGAGGTGGTTGTCTCACTTTGCCTAATGGTAGGGCCGAGTCCTGTATTACCCATTCATGTAGGGAAGTGAGAAAATACGGATACAGAGATGAAACCGATCTGCCAGTATCATGCATCACACAATTCATACAAAATGAATACATATGCCTTTGGTCATTTCTGTTAACTTCCCTCTTCATATCTTAAAACTGTCTTTACTCTTACTGTCTACATTCTGTCAAAGCTACATCCTGAATAAGAATGTCATCAGTTTTCAAAATATTATTAGATTCTGAGAAAGTAACACAATGATAACAGCTTTGAAGCTGGTGCTTACTTCCCCCGCCCCCAAAGCTTTAGTTATGGCTCTAGATTTTTTTCAGTGATTACATTCATGAAGGCAGCAGACAAAATACCACATCAATTTAAGTGGACAGTGCATGTCAAAAGCATGATTTACAGCTGGCAGTTGATCATCACTCCCAATCTGTACAGAGGCTTCAGATTTCAATCTTAGAAGTCTTAATGAGGGTCCCTAATGACTAAGAGAGCATTGTTAAAAGGTTCCTCCCCTCCAAATGAAAAGAAAACTGTAAAAGATAAAAGGCTTTTTTTAAAAAACAAAACCTAAACTAACATGAAGAGCTGTGATAAGGTGGAAAAAATTACAGAACTCAACATGAACTTTGATGCACTTGAAAAGCCTGATATACAGCTAAAGCAATAATTCTGTGCTTAAATTAATATTACAACATTAATACCTACTTAGAAGAAAATCATGGAAATGTAAACATGATGGGCCCAATCCAGAGTAAAACTATTGTAAATCCCACCAAACTCATTTGGAATGAAGCACATAGTTAAGGCAAGCATACATTTTTTTCTGGATTATGCCTTATGTGTTTCTTTGGAAATATGTGATTATGAGTTTAGAGATGGGTTGGCAGTTGGGCAAAGGGCATTCTGCAGTGGAGGGGGAAAGTAGAGTATTTTTTTTCAGTGTGGGACCTGCTCACTTTTGTCTCTTTTTCATTGGTTTAATCCATTTTTACAGGAGGACTATGGCTTTGGCTGTGTTTGCACATCACACTAAGCCAAACCATGGTTTACTGTGAACATGCTGGCTCCCAAGGAGGAGATTGCAGTTACTTTGTTCCTTCTTGCACTTTTTAGTTCAGTGTGGTGCAGCAGTTTAACTAAGGTTTAAAGCTCCTCTTTAAGCACTATCTGTAGCTAAGGTTTATCCTATGTTTACTGTGGTTAACCGTGGTTAACCTTAAGCATGGTTAAGGAAGAAGGACCATAACTATAATCCCAGGCTTCAACACTGCATCACCAGGCTGAGCTAACAAGCCCAGGGAAGAGCAGAGGGGATCTAAAGTCCTCTTCAGAAGCCAATACAGTCACAGTATGATGTACTCTGGCTTATAGTGACATATGAACAAGGTCACCATCAGGACACTGGTGCGACAGAGTCTTTTATTTTGTAGCTTCTGCCTAGCTCAGGTTGCAATTACTCCTGTGTTATCCAAGCAGGGTGGAAGTATTACTGCAGTGAATCAACTGCAAGGTGATGGGACAGCTGAGAATGATGGCCTTTCCTTTCCCAAAAAATTTGTAAAGCCACCTGACCAAGGAAAAAAATGTAGTCACCCAATTCATATCCCACAAAATTGCAATTATTTGTTTGATTGCTTCCAAAATGGGAAAGGGGGCAATGTTTCCATGTAGTGCGATTTTACAGAAACTCTTAACATCATTTGAGTAGCATGGCACATCCAGAAAACATTTATGTTATTACACTTTTGACTTACTTTCCTGTGAGGAGCTCAGCTGTGATAATGTAGTAAGTTATTAGATAGTTAACAGAATGAACAGCAACAGGCAGTTTGTGCCCAGCCTGAATTTGCATAAAAATGGTTTCTTATGAAAGTGGCAATGCCATTTCCCACAACCCCTTATTCTAAGAAAGCAGGAAATATGTGTGTAAGTACAGTCATGCAGCCTGTTCCATTTTATGTTGTAACTCCTGGTGCAAGTTAGATTAACGTTTACTACTAAGAAAGGCCTTGAAGTTTGTACTTATTATCAGCTTAATTAAAAATAGTAATATTCACTTGTGTGGCTTTTTGGCACAGAAAGCATTAGTGTTAAACTACAGGGATAGTTTCATGTTGCAGTTTTAAAAGCTATTTTAAATGTGACATTTTCCCTACATCCCGGTACTCATGAGCAAACAAAACATTCATTCCAAAACACTTCTTTTTTTTCCTATTCAGAGATGACCTTGTTGTAGGAAAACTGTCACATATGAACTATTGATTTGTTTCAGCAAACTGTCCTCTTAAATCACTTAAAATAGATCGACTGGAAACAAGCAACTCTTAATGGGGCAATTCACATAATTCTTACCCTAGTGTTGTTCAGCTGAGGTCAAGGCGACTAATTCTTCACTGAACTGCCCTTTTAGCCTGAAATACAAGGGGCCATGTAGTATTTATAAAGGTTGAACAATAGCCCTCTTCAAAAGCAGAGGAGAAAGCGGGGGGAGGGTGCCTGCTTGACCTGCCCCCAATGTCAATATGTGCATGCCAGCCCTACCCTTCATACATTTAGCAAATGTATGAAGGGTGAGCCACTACACACACAGCTAAAACTACTTGGGAATCCTGTACAACTAGAGGGTGGTATTCAATCACACAGAGCAGACTACCAATGGAGGTTTCCTCCTCCAGACTTTTGCTGAATGTGTGAGAGTCAGAGGGTGGAGTGGGTGGGGCAAGCAGGCAGGGTACTGTCCCCCCCTTTTGTGTGTTGAATGAATGAAGAAGCACCTTGGGAAAGGGCTTAAATCTGTTACAGTGATTTCATTATGTTAGTGGGAGTTCTGCTATACAGTCACCTTCCATGCACTGAGAATCTGAAGCCTTTGCCCATCCAGCCAGGAGATCTGATACTTGGAAAGGGAAGAAAACAAACTGGGAATGGCTTTTGATCCACAATCCTTCCCAAGTTACATCAGCACTTGGGTTCTGGTGTCTGGGAGCCGAAGTCCTACCAAGCCTCCACATACTAGAACCGAGGAAGCCAAGAGGATAGGAATCGATTTGGTGATGATAACGAAGGAACCAAATATAAGGTTTCCAAGGACAGCTGCTGCTTTGCATAGTGCATTTAAAAAGCCAAAGCCTGTTGCCCTAAAAGGGAGAGAGAGAAAGAAAGAAAGAAAGAAAGAAAGAAAGAAAGAAAGAAAGAAGTTAAAACCACAGGAAAGAATAAAAGTTTTATCAGGGCAGAAAGCACATGAGAGAAAAATAGTGCATTGGTTTACATACTATTCCTGAAAATGGCCAGAACTCAGAGGTCCAAGACTTTTTGCACTAAAATGACAGGTGAAATATCCTTTGAACCTGAATATTTGCTTTGAGTTTTATAAAATAATAGAAGCTGGAGGGCGGTTTTCCTCAAAAAGGTCAGCTGAAGATGCAGCAACGACTAGAAAATTACTGAGCAGCCCCTAATGACTACAGATCTTATGATAAACAGCCCATACCCTCCCACTGCAATTCAGTGACATATCGGGATTGCAAAAGGACTATGGTATTCACTCACCTTCATGTCCCCTTAACACACGCAGTGTCAGCCGTGAGACTGATCTAAATAAAGAGAACAGGACCAATCCAGAAGCTCCTAGACCTCAAACTTGGAGGCTTCTTACTCCATGCCTTATAAATAAGTTGGGGCAGATGCTGAAAATTCACTTCCTCGGCAATTTATCTTAAAATAAGTTTATACTGCCCTCCAACTGAGCTCCCAGGATTGTTTACAAAAACAAAATAATACATAAATAAAAGATGACAAACATATTAAAATAAAAAATAATTCATTAAAAAGCCTGGAAGAATCAAGATATATTATGTCCATAGCATCCCCCTGATCCTGCAGGCTTGTAACTATCAAAAAAGATAAATGAGTTTAGAGCATGCGCAGTTGCCACATACAATAATCTATATGCAGCTTTCATGCATTTTCTATATAAAAACACATGACATAAGGATGGGGAACCTGTGGCTCTCCAGATGTGGCTGGACTCCAACTCCCATCAGCCCCTGCCATAAAGCAGCACTCAGAAGGTTGGAGAGAACACAGAAAAGTCTTTTTTTTTTAATGTTCAAAGTATTTAAGCTGCCTTTTCTCCCTTAGCCTTTATTTCACTGACTTGTTAGCACATTTTATTCTACCTTGGAACCAATTTAGTGCCTTCCAATACATAATAATCTCTCTCTCACTCACTCTCTCTCTCTATATATATATTACATCTTGTTCCTTTATTTCCAACTCAAATTATAGTTTTAAAAACCAGTCTTAAATCAGAACACACTGATGCCCTTCCATGCTTAAGTCTCTTTCACATCTGATTTTTTATTTTTATTTTGCAAGACTGCTAGATAAAAGTAGCCTCTAGCAATTAGGTCAAAATCAGAGGGCCAGAGAGCCAGTTTACAGAACAAGGAGATGGTAATCTTTCAAGAAACAGAAAATATTTATGTCTTCAGGGACCCACCTACTTAAGGGACCTGTGGAAATCCTGATGAAATGACAGCCAGATAGGACATGAGCTTTATCTGTTCAAATGTACTTATATTAGGGGCTTGAAAAACCAGTACCAAGATGATGGAATATCCTGTACCCTTGGGAAATAGCAAGGAATACGTGCTCTTTGGCAGTAAAAGCAGAATATTCTCTTCTAGTCTCTTTCCTTTCATTTTTTTTAAAAAAAGCATAGCTTTTTAAAGGACCTCCACGTGCTCACCTGCTCAACAGATGGCTGGAGACCCAAGAAGGTAGTATAAACTTAAAAGGAAGAGGTCCTAGTTGCGAAACACTGCTTTAAAGGGGGGAGGGAGAGAATGAGGCTGACCTTATATCCTTAAATACATGCAGATAAGAACAGGAAAGGGAAATATACTTCAGTAGAACTTGTTTACTTGAATCATTCGCATGCCTCTGAAAAAAACCTTCTCCCTGCTTGAATATGCAACACTTAAGCTGCATACTTTTATTCTCTAAGGAAGCACTGCCCCTGACTGCTACTCAGTTTGGTCTCTATTGGCCAGTAGTGGATGACAGCATGGCAAGGTGCAAATGTGTCCACAGGAATCTGCCCTGTACCAGGTGAAGGTACGTTTCCAGTACATTTCCGAACACAATTCAAAGTGTTGGTGCTGACCTTTAAAGCCCTAAACGGCCTTGGCCCAGTATCCCTGAAGAAGCGTCTCCACCCCCATTGTTCAGCCTGGACACTGAGGTCCAGCTCCGAGGACCTTCTGGTGGTTCCCTCACTGCGAGAAGCCAAGTTACAGGGAACCAGGCAGAGGGCCTTCTCGGTAGTGGCACCCGCCTTGTGGGACGCCCTCCCATCAGATGTCAAGGAAATAAACAACTACCTGACATTTAGAAGACATTTCTAAGGCAGCCCTGTTTAGGGAAGCTTTTAATGACTGATGTTTTAATGTATTTTTAATCTTTTGTTGGAAGCTGCCCAGAGTGGCTGGGGAAACCCAGCCAGAAGGGCAGGATATGAATGAATGAATGAATGAATGAATGAATGAATGAATGATTTGCCTATCTACCCCAGTTTTATCTACTCCGACTGGCAGGGGCTCTCCAGGATCTCAAGGAGAGGCTCTTTTTTAATCTCAGAATTTCTCAGATGCAGAAATTTGATAGTGTGCAGCACTTGATATTTTTGGGATTGGCCAAGTTACTTAATAGGAACTGTCGTGAGGATTTATTAAGATTTCCACCATCCAAATATGCAGTTAATTTAGCACTAAGGAAGGCAAACTGCCTTGTAAGGCACCTAGTGAGTATTTATTTAGATCCCAAGGTTGGGGTTTGAGAGAAGTTTCTGGTTCCACATTCAGAAAACTGAACAAGTTAATAAAATGGGTTTCCCCCTGTATTTTAAAGCCTTTAAAAGCTCTACCTGCTGAGATTATCTGACACCAGCTACTGCAGAGTGCAAGTTCAAGGCAGCGGATTGGGGGAGAAAAATCAGGATTATATTACATATAAGTCTTCCCTGAGATCATATCTGAAGCAAAATACACTGCAGTAGCCTACAAATAAAGACAGCCAAGAAAGATTAGGAGAGCCGTGGACAGATAAGCAGGGTAAAATTCCACACTCTGTCTGACCAGAAAGAGAATATAATAAAATATGAAAGAAAAAGGAAAAAACCCACAGTGAGGGTGTGATATGATTCTTTAGTACTTCTAGTCTGAAACCACAGATGTGGAACAGAAGAAAATATGGCAATGTGTCAGCCTAGAATTTCAAAAGACTTCCCAAGACAAGAGGAGGTGAGATGTAGAGTAAATGGAGGAAATAAATATTTTTTTATTAGATAACTAGCAAGACTGACGACGTTTTATATGTGTTTGGTGAAAAACTACAGCCAGGCAGAGCTTCTGGAATGCATTATTACAGCTTGCTTCACAGAGAAACAGAAAATCTAAGCGTTGCCTAAGCCATAAAAAGAGGCTAAAGTTACCAGATGTCCCCGTTTCCTGGGGACAGTCCCCGAATTTACAAATCAGTCCCCATAGAAAATCCATTGAAGTTGAAAATTGTCCCCAGATTCATTGGGAAAAAAATCTGGTAACCTTAGGCTAAAGAATACAGGAGTGTCATCAGTTTTGCCTTTGGATAACATATGCCATGAGTGGATGATGTGATTGGAAACTGAATTGGACACTCTTGTATTCCATTTCCACAAGGTGGCAGTAAAAACTCACACTTCAAAATTATGACATTATAGGTTAGTTTAAAGACAGGGTTTATCATAGCCCATAAATAAATTTACAACCAAGAAAGGAGAATTTTTGTGGGGTTTTTTTTTTTTTAAAAAAAGAAGGTAGTAAGGTGGGAGTGGGGAAACCAGATGTTGATCTACCGACTCTCATCAGCCCCAAACCAGCAAAGCCAATGGTCTGAAAAGATGGGAATTCTAGTCCAGCAACATCTGGTGGGCCACAGTACTAAGAGAAGACTCTACTGAACAGCTAATAAATTTGTTCCCTCCCTAAATCAAACAGAAAAAGGGTGGTGGTTGGGCCTACACCAACAATGAAGGTGTATCCCAGGGTTTCCAGCTGGTTTTCCCCACCATCCCTAGGGACCCTAGCTACCAGGACCAATGGTTATGGATGATGGAAATTATAGTCTAAAAACAAGTGGAGACCCAAGTTTGGGAAACCCTGGTGTATCCTAACACAAAATGAAGTGCAAAAACCCAATGCAAGTAGACAAATATATTCAATTATTTAGCTTATTAAATGGTTGTAATAAAACACAAGCAAAATGCAGTATTTTTTTAAGTGCCAAGAGTCCATCAATTTGTTCTCAAGACAGAATAAATGCCATGTGCCCACCAAATGGAGCTTGAACTAGCCAGAAGAAACATGAAATAAATGCATCTGCTTGCTTCAATTCCCATTCTTGGACGGTTTGTGTTTATCATGTGAAAAACCATTTATGTATCATGGTTTATATCTGAAGGGTTTATGACTTGCATCTGCAAGGCAGCTCAAAATAGTTCACTTAAGGGCTGATCCAAACTTCCGCTTGTTCCGCTGCTTTCCTCCATGAAAATCTGACCATTACCGCTTAATCAGAGCAAACATCAATTGGGTTTGCTGCAGATTGACATTTGTTCTGATGAAATGCTAAAGAGTGGGTTTTCCTGGGGAAAGTGGCAGGACCAGCAGAAAACCGCTTGGACCCATGCCTAGGAAGCATGAGACAAGTAGAAAACATCTCAGGCCAGTCCTTTCTAGGCATAGGACATGCATGACCATGTTTCATGAGTATGGCAAGTGAGCCTTAGATGTGAATGGATTGCAAACAACTCACACTTGAAAATATAAGACAGTGGGCCAAGAAATAGACTGACTATGGGTTTTTCAAAAACTTTAAGAGTTGAATGAAATACCAGTTAAGAGTCACATGGCATGCCTCTACAGTAGCCTACCAGACCTGCCTATTAATAGTTTCCTTCCCCATGCCTTGCCAATGGTGAGTTGGGGGTCAGTGGATACTGGTCTGCAGGCAAACAGGTCACTGCCTCACCAACCTCAGTCTGCCTACCTTCTTACAACCAGTGCAGAACGTAACCATGGCTGCCAGCGTCCTCCTCCTTAGCTACAACTCTGCCCTTGTAGAGCTCAGATGGGGAGAAACCTAGAATGATGACTCTGTCTTTGGTTCTGGCTCCACATGCTGGTGGCCTGTCTTCCACCCTGCTAGTCCCAATGGGCACCAACCAGCGCCAATTGTGGTAAAAAAACGAATGAGTGTTGAGAATAAAATGACTTCTCATGTTGAAAATTGGCATATATCAATAGAAGAATGGCAGATGAAGATGTTGGACTTTTTGGAGCTGGCTGACCTGACTGGAAGAATCTGCGACCAGAAGGAAGAGGAGACACAAGAGGATTGGAAGAAATTTAAAGAATATCTAGCTAAATATTGTGATATAAGATAAATAGAAAATTCTTGGAAGTAATAAATAGGCTTAGGGGTAGAATAAGAATATGTGGTAGTAAATATTAAGGATTAGAATATTAATAAAGGACAAGAGGTTAGTAAATGAAAGGAATTAATATTATTAGAAATATGAATTTGGAGAACTGTTATACAGGTGACATAATGAAATACAGTTAGAGGGGATTTGAGGAAGTCAGTTATCAATGTAATGAGAATTAGGTATTTGAAGAAAAAAAAATTATTTGTGTTTAGTTTTGTAGTGTAATGTGTTTTTCTTTGTTGTGTGTTTTGTTATGTTGTTTTGTGATAAATGTGGAAAATCAATAAAAAAAATTGGGGAAAAAAAAGAAAATTGGCATATATCATTGTCACCGATGAAGAGTTACTGCTTAAAACATATTAGATGCCACATTTACCGAAGGGTTTGTTTGTTTTTCAAATGAATCAACCTTCAGCACCCTGAGGTTTTCTTCTCCTATTTTGATGTTGAACTGTGTGAACATTTTTCTTAAATGAGAACTGCAAGGGCAATAGGGAGAGGAGAGGGGCTTAAGTGCTCCTAACTCTTTGATTGTGGCCATTATGTTCATAAATTCTAAAAAGGGAAAAGGCTCCCTTCTAAAGAGGGTTTATTTTAATACTACATTAAAGCTTGATAGTGGGACACTTTGAGGAAGTTTTATAAAAACAAAGTGCTATAAAAGCAAAGTGCTTTTGATTTATAAATAACCATAGCACTACTAATCTGAAAGCAAAAGGTTGAAGTTTATCTGCTGCTGACTGTAACAATAGCTGCACTGGGGTTAATCCAAATTGTCTGTGCAGCTTAGTACATTGCCTGACAGTGGTCAATGTCAGAGGAAAGGCTTAGGAAATATACTGTTCACTCTAAGTCCAGATAATTTATGAATACGTCAAATAGACCTGGTCCCAAATGCACACCATCAGGGGACCCAAGTACTTACTTGCCTCCATTATGAAAACTACCTGTTTATTCCTACCTATTTGTCTCTTTTAAAGACAAGCAAACCATTAATAAGAGGTTCTGATCTTTTAATCTGTTGCTAACATGTTTCTGAGTTATGATTCAGAATGCTTTAGAAAGCCAAGTATTTAAGAGTATACCTCCTGTCTGAAGGATAAAGCTCCACAGTGATGACATCAAGGGAGTTCCACGCCGAGATGGTGAGGCCATTGTACAGACACAGCATGCCTATCATCATGGATTCACTTGTACCAAACCACAGGAAGAAGCAGCTAATTCCAGAAAGAATCATAGAACCACCTGCATTCAAGGGGAAAGGAAAGAATCACTATTGATTTTGTCATGAGCCTTTCAAAGAAATGCCACATGGCTGTCATGACTCCAAATCACAAACAGTATCCTGGATATCAACGCAAAGTGTTGAGGCAGGCTGTGAGAGCCAGAAGCACCTGTAGAATTACTGGACCTAGGCAAATAGCCCATGACATCAAGTCTGAACCCAACAGGTAGGAGCCTCTGAAAGGCAAAGACCCCTAAATACAGCAATCCCTGAGCCAGATTCCCAAGGGTCCTGCACTCTTGTCACCAAGGTTCTTGCAGCCCCCAAAACATTGCTCATCGGTGCACCCCTCCCTGGCAGAAACTAACAGAGAGGTTACAGAATGCTAGGCTCCAGGCCAGAGGGCTACCTTAACTGCCTTGGAGGGGCAGTTCATTTAGGGAGGTTATAAGGGCCCAGTTGGACCTAGGAACCCCAAGGGAACAAGTTCTGCGCCTTGAGAATGCTCTGCCCAGTCTGGAATGCCAAAGATTTGAGTACTAGTGACAAAGAGTGATTAGTTCACCTATAGAAGTGATTTTAGAACCAATCTTTATATTATATATTTGTACTGTAAACCACACTGAGATCTATGGGTATAGGGCAGCATAAGAATAAATAAGAATAAATAAATAAAATAATATATTACATGCCAGACACCTCTGTAATAATCTCCTGGCTATTTAAAAAGGAAAGGAAGGAGGAGCCTGTGAGTTTGATCAAAGGAAAAGCAAGAAGGTTGTTGAATCATTTCCTCTCACCATTTTCCCCAGTCAATTACCCTGAGCTGCTTTCCCACTGACAGGAAAATGAAATACAAATATCCAAATCTTTCAGCATGCAAGTGAAAAAGCAGCTTTTTTGGAATCGGCTAGTGTGGGCTGTGGGTTGCTATTGAATAGGAAAAAAGAAGAGAAAGACTATGTCTAGCTACCTGGAAATGAGTCCCACTGAACTCAATGGGATTTACTTCTGAATATACATATATAGGCTTGCACTGTCCATAGGACCATTCCTTGGCTCAGGCACACAACCTTCTGCAATTAAGGTAAAGGTAAAGGTACCCCTGCCCATACGGGCCAGTCTTGACAGACTCTAGGGTTGTGCGCTCATCTCACTCTATAGGCCGGGAGCCAGCGCTGTCCACAGACACTTCCGGGTCACGTGGCCAGCGTGACAAGCTGCATCTGGCGAGCCAGCACAGCACACGGAACGCCGTTTACCTTCCCGCTAGTAAGCGGTCCCTATTTATCCACTTGCACCCGGGGGTGCTTTCGAACTGCTAGGTTGGCAGGCGCTGGGACCGAACGACGGGAGTGCACCCCGCCGTGGGGATTCGAACTGTGGGTTAAAGCCTCAGCGCCTAGGACTTCTGCAATTACAAACAAACAAAACCATTGGCTTGTCCAATTTTACCCTGGACTTGTAAAGATAATTAGCTAGACTTCTTTCTGTTTATCTGCAGAGTTCATCAGTAGAGGATAGGGAAGAGTCACTCCCAACACCTGCGCTATTGCTGCTTGATTGGACAGCGTCATGCATGTTCCAATTCTACAGGTCTTTGAGTCTGTGTGCCCCAGTGAGAGCGACAGATTGGTGGCAGTGCTTCTGTCAGTGCAAGGGCACAGCCCCAACCTTACCAACCACCCCAGTTCCCACCACACATGAGACTTCCAGAAGATTATGTTCAAATATTTTTGTAGGGTATTTCAAATATACCAATTAAGTATTTTTGAGGAAACAGTTATCCCTCCCCTCGCAGGAAATTCTTAAAAGTAGGGTTGTGCAGGATAATATTTTTTTAAACCCATTTTCACGCAAAGTTCATACCTAACATTGTTAAACGCCCAATTCTGTCCATCAGAAGAGCGGAGACAATATTCCCTGGTAGTACAGCTAAAGTCCCCAGGAAATTAACGAAGTAAATCCAATAGGCACTGTAATCATCGTCAAAGGATATTTGACATCCTGTCTTGTTGTGAATGAATGTGCAGTTTACAAATTGACTGCCAGGATATTTATATGGTTCAAGATCTATGGAAATGAAGAAAATGAACAATATCAGGAATTCACGATCTGTTCATATTAGGAATTCATCTGTTTTAAAACATTTCAAAAACTGATAGAAAACAACAACAAACTTTTGTAAGTGGTATAATGGACTTTTTTTTCAGATAACAAATTAGATGTAATTGTCAATACTATATGCTTCCAGGACAGTCATATGCAGAACCTAGTGGCAGATTGGTGTGATCTGCATCTCAGGGAGTAAGTCCCATTAAACTCAATGGAACTTACTTCTGAGTAGATCTATATAGGACTGCACTGTAACATTATTCATTATTTTTGGGGGAGGATGTGCGATCTCCTTATCCAATGTAGGACTGCACATTCCCAAAAATAAAAATAAATAAATGCTGTTTCTGCTTCCCCGCCATGCCCTGCCCCATCCTGCTTTTGGCCAACTAGAAGCCAGATATGCAATGTTACAAATTCTTTACTGCCTTGCTGACCAGTACTGAATCATGTTAACTCTTTAGTTCTCTGCAAAAGTTTTGCTAAACCAAGGTTTTAATATTTTCATGGTCCCAATGCTTTCTCAACCACCCACAGCTGCTATTTACATTAGAAGAAAGGTATGTGCTAATTGCATTGATGTCCAGTTTGGGTCTCAAAGTACCCTGCCTTCAAGAGGTGAAATGGATGGGGATCCCAGAGAGGGCTTTTTCAGGTATAGGCCCCTGCTTACGTAATCCTCAGGCAGGCTGGAGAAGGCACCAATCCTGTTATGATTTAGATGACAGCTTAATACCTTTTTTTCATCTAAGGCTTTGGATGAGTAACTGGTGGCTTGTCTTTCTGATTGTAGATACCTTTCTTGCTGCTGTTAATCTCTTTTTAAATTGTATTTTTGTTTTTTGTTTTTTTAAGGAATCATTACTGTAAATTGCTTTGGAAAAGAAATGTGATATATAGACATTTTAAATCAAATCTTCTTGTGTATCAGAAGAAAATTGGGCTGGGAATTCCAGAAGTGGGGGATACTACCTCATAGAAGCCCCAAGTTCCTATTACTTTAAATGCACCTTCTGAAAGGAAGGAGCTCCCCAATAACCCAAAGGCACAGATGTCAGAATGTGCAGAGTGGTCTACACATTACACAGATAAATGACCAGATACATGGAAGATAGATAGCTACACATTGCCCATTTGAAATCATGAATGTTCCCTCCCACTGTTGACTCAAATACCTCAGTAATTTGTAGCCTAATATATCTCTGAGCCTGTCTGAATTGTTGCAAAGGTCTTTGACCAGAAGCATAGAAGTTTGACCTGACCTGACCCAACCTGACCTCAGCTGCAAAGGTTTTACCCTTTCCCCATGATTCAATAAGCAGAGAGCCTCAGAAACTGCTTCATGACAGAGGGGCTCAGGGTTGGTTGGCTGGGTTCTTTCCTTCATTTTATACACCAGGTGCAGCTAAACCTCCCCATGCTTCCTCATTAAAATGGACATGGAAGCTTGGCCATAACATAGATGACATGGTAGAGTTTACAAGCCCAGACATAAAACAGTTAGCAGGAACACAGAGAAAGGGTTTTCTTTAAACTTGTCTTGTAATTCATTGCAATCATCTATAACCGCTTTACTCCTGGAAAGAAATGCTTGAGAAAATGGAACCCCCATGAATGTGGACAGCAAACAATGAGCTTCCTTCCTGCAAAGCATACCTGTGTTGAAGAAAATGCTCCTCACAAAAGTGCAGTTCCTGAAATACGTATTCAGCGTAGTAACATCTTCAAAATAACAGGTGTTAAAGACAGTATCTTGAAATGTAACCGCTTTGAATTTCATCATTGTGAACCTGAGCAACAGAAGAGATTTTTACAGTCAGATTTTTACGGTCATCGTGAACAACAAGAGGCTACCCTCACCTGGTTTAGCTGGCCAGTCGAAGCCATTTCCTGGAATGGGGCCACTGTTGGATGCTGACAGCTTCTAGGAGCCACAGGTGAGAGCTTAGTGCAGGGTAGGGGCCAAAGGTGGACAAACTACCCCAGAAGGAGCACAATGTGTCCCTCACCAGAGGTATTACCCCTCCCCTAACACCTCATAGACCCCTAAGGAATAAATCCTACTCATATATGGAGTGGAGTCCCTAAGACAGTTGGATGGCACCTTGCATGCCTCCTTCTAGCAATTCCTGCAGCCAAGCTGGTGCCACATGTATTGCTCTGCTTTCCTTTGGACCACATCAGTGAGGCTGAGATGGAGGTCTTGTGGTCTGGGCAACCCAGGACCTCCATACACACTGCCCAGGCTCGCACCCCATGGTTCACTTCAGAGTTACTGATGCAGCAGTTTGGCTTCACCCCAAAGGCATACTCCATTGTCTCTCAAGACAGATGGATGCCAATAATTCATCACTCAGTTCAAATGTTGCATGCTAGTAATTCAAACTATGGAAGTAGTATCTTCAAAGACAGCATGGTCAAAGGAACCATAACAACTATTAAGGATGAAGACTGATTGTAGGAGGATGGGGAGGGGTCTGGATATTGATGCACACTACTATTTCTTTATTTCATAAAGTTAATTCTGATTTAATTTATTTCTTTCAACCTGTCATTGACGAATGTTCCATTGTAGTGAATCTGATTTTCCAAAGTAAAGTTGAAGTCAAAGTCTTTTATTATCTCATTTTCAAAACTCTTCCTTCTAGAAGCATACTCATCTGCTTGTAGATGCTTAATCACATCTGGAAACCAGACTGACAATCCATAGTATCTGTGAAAAGCAATAGATACAATTTCAACAAATCATCTTTCCTTGCCAAATGAAGCCTAAGTGGTCAGATTTACTGATTATACTATCCCCCCCCCCAAAATGCCTGTAAATATCTTATAGACTGTGTTTAACTCAGGCATGGCCAAACTTGGCCCTCCAGATGTTTTGGGACTACAACTCCCACCATCCCTAGCTAACAGGACCAGTGGTCAGGGATGATGGGAACTGCAGCCCCAAAACATCTGGAGGGCCAAGTTTGGCCATGCCTGGTTTAACCAATATTTTCGCCAATACACAGTTACTAGTGCAAAGTACTTCCACTCTTTGGGAACAACAATTATAACTGTAGCTTTTGAGGTCTCCTGTATGACCCTCATTTCCATAATTTGATTACAGTGGTACCTCGGGTTAAGTACTTAATTCGTTCCAGAGGTCCGTTCTTAACCTGAAACTGTTCTTAACCTGAAGCACCACTTTAGCTAATGGGGCCTCCTCTTGCTGCCGCGCCGCCGGAGCACGATTTCTGTTCTCATCCTGAAGCAAAGTTCTTAATCCAAGGTACTATTTCTGGGTTAGCGGAGTCTGTAACCTGAAGTGTCTGTAACCCGAGGTACCACTGTATACTCTATAGCAGAACTATTTCTCCCCAGTAAAACCCCGACAACTTAAAAGAGCATTTAACATCAGATTTCTTTCTATCCAAGTACTCCGCCAGCAGAAGAATCTTCAAAAAGCAAGCAAGCAAGTTCTCTCTCAGCCTGCTTGCTTGTCGAGAGATTACAGGAGCCACACGGACACCGCGCCATCAGCTTGTGACACCTTGACTGTAACCGTCTGTAACCTGAAGCGTATGTAACCCGAGGTACCAC
The DNA here is from genome assembly GCF_027172205.1 of Podarcis raffonei. Classification (NCBI taxonomy): domain Eukaryota; kingdom Metazoa; phylum Chordata; class Lepidosauria; order Squamata; family Lacertidae; genus Podarcis; species Podarcis raffonei. The sequence goes on from NC_070612.1 coordinate 29,119,662, forward strand.
TGTAATTACTTTACTCAGAGATTTCACTAGTACTGAAAAAAACCTTTTTATAGTATGCAGCTGTGAAGCCATCTATCATTTCTCTTTCCATTACTTATCATTCTAATAAGACATGATCTTCTATTGACAGTTGTGAAAATCTAATACTTGACAAAAATTGCTCTATCTCTTTCTTTTCTGTTTTGCTTAATCAGTATTACAACCACTTCATGTGTGTCTTGTTGCTCTTACCCAAAAGAAAGAGTAAACCATACTACTGCAAGTTTGGTTGTACTGTCCTTGACGGGATAAGTGAAACACCTCATAAAAGTTGACCAAATCTGTGAAAGATGAAGAAAATAAACATTTGTTTTTAAATTTCAATTTAGAGTACTATGAACAGGATAATCATCATCATCATCATCATCATATATGCTAAATTGAAATTATTGGGAAGAAGCACTGGATAAAAGCAATGTATTAAATCAAAGTAGACACCATCATCTCGAACATCCCTGCTGAGCATGGCAGCAGAGAGCATTTATTCATTCTTTTAAAAAACTAAAGCACATCGTCTTCAAATAATTTTTCTGAGGTTAACAACAATCTTCAATGGTTACATTTCTATAGCTCTGCTTTCATATTCAGTGCAAATAATATTTTCAAATTAATTACTTACACCATCCAGCTCTGTACGCACTCTGACATAGCACCGCTTGTACCAGGTTCCTGTATCGCTTTCTATTTCTATAAACTCATCTATTTGTTTGGGAGTTTTTATCCTGTTAACCTATGTAAGGCACACAAAAAAGATTTTTATGTTCTTTCCCCTTAGCAAACATTATTTGATATTATCCAAATAAGGAAAGGCAAACAACTTCATGATGGGAAGGAACCCTGCCTATTTCTAGAAAGAAAGGGAAGCTGGATTTTTGTGTCATGAAGGGCAACTGCACAGAATGGTATGCAATATCAAGGCAAGAGCAACTTAGCATGCAATCCATATTAAGTCCCATTGAACTCAATGGAACTTCTGAGTACAGTCGTACCTCGGTCTAAGAACAGTTCTGTTAATGAACGATTCGGGCAACGCACTCCGCAAAACTGGAAGTAGGTGTTCCAGCTAGCAAACTTTGCCGCAGAAAAAGAATGGAAGCCGACCGGTGGATGGGCACCGGTGGCAGAGAAGCCTCATTGGGGAAAGCGCGCCTCGGTTTAAGAATGTTTTCAGTGTAAGAACGGACTTCCGGAACGTATTAAGTTCATAAACGGAGGTACCACTGTAGGCATATATAGGAGTAGACAGGGAATGGGTTATTTTGCTGAGCATTATTGAGACAGCTGATTAGCATCTAACTCACCTATGCATTTCTTAATATGTTTTTACAAAATGAAGGCATCCCCATCCCAGCAAAAATATAATGAAAAAGGCAATATCACAGCTTATAAATCAATATAAGACAAAATAAATACAAAGATAATATTTTTTACAAAAACACTTTCTTACAAAAATTCATTCTTTCTTATATAATCAGCCAGTTCAGTATTAAAATATCGCTGTGCTCCTTTACTTGTTAATTCACAAACACTACATTACTATTGGCTACATTGGCTATTATGAACCTAGTTGCCACATTTAATTTTAGATGATAGATAGATATAGATAGATAGATGATAGATAGATAGATAGATAGATAGATGATAGATAGATAGATAGATAGATAGATAGATAGATAGATAGATAGATGATAGATGATAGATGATAGATAGATAGATAGATGATAGATAGATAGATAGATGATTGATAGATAGATAGATGATAGATAGATAGATAGATGATAGATAGATAGATAGATAGATAGATAGATAGATAGATAGATAGATGATAGATAGATAGTCTCAGTTTGAACTTGTTATTCTAAGTGAAAACGCTTTTGGAACGTACCAAACACCTGCTTCTGTAATTACTGAGATGACCTTTTTTACATTACACAAAAATATATGGATAGCATTAAACATAAGAAAAGTCCTGTTGGATCAAACCAAATGCCCACCCAGTTTCCAAAATGGTCTACCTGATGCCAGTGAGAACTTATAAGCACAAAAGCATTCTTCCTATTTGTCCATCCCAGCAAGTGGTACTCAGAGAGACAGTGAAGGTGCTACTACATAGCCATTAATTGGGAGCAGGTGGCACTGTGGTCTAAACCACAGAGCCTCTTGGGCTTGCCAATTGGGAGGTCAGGGGTTCGAATCAACATGATGGGGTGAGCTCCCGTTGCTCCGTCCCAGCTTCTGACAACCTAGCAGTTCGAAAGCACACCAGTGCAAGTAGATAAATAAGTACCGCTGCGGCGGGAAAGTAAACAGAGTTTCTGTATGCTCTGGCCTCCGTCATGGTGTTCCACTGCACCAGAAGTGGTTTAGTCATGCTGGCTATATGACCCGGAAAGCTGTCTGTGAACAAACACCAGCTCCCTCAGTCTGAAGCGAGATGAGCGCCACACCCCATAGTCGCCTTTGACTGAATTTAACCATCCAGGGGTCCTTTGCCTTTACCCTCACATTTACATAGCCATTAGTAACCTTGACTTTTAAAACATACCCTTAATCCAGTAAATGTTTTCAATATCTATCCATCTGTGATAGATATTCTTAATTGTCTTGTTTACCTTAAGAAAAAAGGGACACTTTCCATGCTTCCCAGTAACTATATCCATCTAAATTTTGATGTTGGGCTAATGAGGCATAATGGTGCAAATAAAACTTACTGTGAAAACTTTTTCAGGCTGACCACGAGCTCTCATGTTTGTATCATGAATTTGTTTGAGAATCATCCAAGCTTCATCATGTTTCCCAACCTACATATATGAAGACATTTGGTAAATGAACACATATATATTAAGATAGAAATTGAAGAGTAACGTGTGGGAACTGAGATTGCTGAGAAGTTATAACAGCTAAGCAATTGACCTTTCCTGCCTCACTCACAATCATTATTCCCTTGGAAAAACTGATAACCATACCTCCTATAGTCTCAGAATTCACCAGCTGCTCCCCTTTTTAGCTGATTTTAAACTGTGTGGTGTGGTATATTGAGTGCTTGTCACATGTGTGAAATGGCATATCAGCTGCCACTTCCAAAGTCCTACTGGTTTGACTTTGGGGGACTTTGATGGATCTTTTTAAAAATTCCTTCCATTGGTTCAAATGCGCATGGGGGGGGGTGTTAGTTCCGACTTGCATAGGTGATGGCCCCAATGCTGGGGTCTCTCTACCTTCTTCTGGCCTAACACAGGTGAGAGCACTGCTAGCAAAATATCTATGTCTTCAGAGCTTTCTGTGGACATAGGTGGGGCTTTCACAGTATACAGGACTTCCTAAAAGGCAAAGAAGCACCTAACTTCCTCCAGCCAGCAGATCCAGGGGTTAGAACTTTTCTGGTGTACATAAAGTTATTTTACCTTTTCAGTTATTTTTATCCCATCTTTTAGAGCCACACCTTCAGAAGGCAGTTTACAAAACAAGATTTAGAACCAAGAAAATTACAGTTTTTAAAAAATCCATAAAGTTTTGTGGAATCAGACCTTTAGAGCTCTTTTGAAAACCACCAAGGAGGAACAAAACGTTCTCCAGGGAGGGGGTTTCAAAGATGTGGGGCCACCACTGATGAAAAGACCCTGCCCCAGTCCCCATGTGTCTGATTTATCTTAATGGTCATCTAGACAGCAGAGTCTCCATGTCTGACCTGAAGCCCCAGGTAAACTCAAGTTGTTTAATAATATAGGCATTTTACCTCAAGCAAGAACCTTGGACTTTCTGGCATGAAAGTAAGTGCCACCACAGCGGAAACACAGGGCAGAGCACACATAATAACAAACACTCTCCAGCTGTGAAACTGATAAGCAGATCCCATGCTGAAACTCCATCCTGGATAAGGGAGAAAACACATAAAAGGGCAATGCCTTAGAAACATGGCATATTTTGTATGGTTGACTTTGTTGATCATGAGAAATTTACTGATACTCTGATATGGCTTATGAGATGTCACTTTTGAGAGAAGAGAAAAGCACCTGCTTTTTCCAGTGAGCCCACATTTTTGAAACTTTTGGAATCAAATATTACACTATATCAGGAAATAAAACTGAAAATTAAAGGCTATAGTGGTTTATCCCAAAATATCAGCATGCCGCCCTAGAAGCATCAAACAACCATGAAAGTTGCTGCTTAGTTGTGGTTCATAATTGCCATTAAGCATTATGTTGAGTTATGTTTGTTTCTCCTGTCTAGTGTTATCTCTAGTTATATGCCATCACTTGCCCTTTTTCTTCCATGTACTAAGAAGACAAGCACAACAAGCTGAAAGCACAGAATGCTTGGGATATATATTTATAATAGCCATACCATGAATAAAACAGATGCCCTTTTGGGGCTATTTTGTTTCACTTTTCTTGAATTGATTGCAGTATTTTCTCAAGAGATTTCTCATTTAATATCCTGAACCAGAAATGAACAGTAAGCAGTGTTCCTCAACTGCGAAAGCTCCATGTTTTCCCTACAACTTTCCACCAGAATAGCTATTGAATCTTCAAGGAGAGTGAGCAACAGATAAATAAGACAATAATAGTCTCTCAAATACTTTCCCTGTAGAAGAGTTTGGATTTGGATTTGATATCCCGCTTTATCACTACCTGAAGGAGTCTCAAAACGGCTAACATTCTCCTTTTCCCTCCTCCTTCACAACAAACACTCTGTGAGGTAAGTGGGGCTGAGAGACTTCAGAGAAGTGTGACTAGCCCAAGGTCACCCAGCAGCTGCATGTGGAGGAGCAGAGACACGAACCCGGTTCACCAGATTACGAGACTACCGCTCTTAACCACTACACCACACTGGCTCCGACCAGTGTAGGTGTTATACTAGTAATGCACTGAATACTAATGCTAGAAATAATCAGAAATTAAAACACACCCAGACAATTATTCATTAGATGTTGGTTTTGTTTAAAAGATGGGGGGTGTTTGTGTGTGACTGAGACAAACTGTGTGTAAAGAAAAGGAAGAGAAGCTAAGAACTAGTTTAAAATAGGAGAATGAAAAATCTGAAGTGTGTGAATGTGAAAAAGGAAAGAATTAAAACAAATGAAATGCTATTCTAGTGTGCTTTTAAGTATCCTTATTACAAATATAGCAAAAGGCATGCAGTATTTGTTTACAAAATACATTGTTTAGCATCATCCAATGCTTCTAAGAATGCCCTTTTAAAGTGCAAATGCTATAATCTAAATTGTCACGCTATTATGATTGTTCTGTCAGTGCAAGCATTTCTGCTTGCCAGACAGATAATCTCTTATCTCCTCTCCCCCCCCCCGCCCCATACACTGATCTGGGGGTTCTCCTGATCCACCCCAGGCAGATTTGCAGGGTGCAGGGGGAGGAGAGGGGAGGAAACATTCTGTTGCACTAGTGGGACTCATTGCACTGGCTCCCACTAGCAGAACTGTTTCATTGATTCCAGTCCTCTGTATTCATAACTACTTTGTTAGGATGTTAAACATCCACAGGGTCAATAGTTATTATTCGACAAATTCAACGTATTGTTACAGGCCACCCCAATCTCAGCCGAATGGTAGTAAGATTACAGGGGTCTTGGCACTTTATCAGGGCTTGTGTTTCTTTGGAAGGAGGTACAGCAGAGACTGTAGTGTCTTTAAGAAATATGGTTTATTGACACATATTTACACCTGAATTTAGGTGGAGGGAGTGCAAAACATTACACCACAACAGTATCTCTCGTTGTTCCCTTCATAGCTTCAGCAGGAAAAAGGAAGGAAGAGCACTCTTCCAAGCACTAGCATATGTAATGTAACGCCTGCCTGCCTGCCTGCCTTCCCTCATGGAACCCAAGGTTGCACATATGGGTCTCTCATCCAGGCACTGACCAAACCTGGACCTGCTTAGCTTCAGCAAATTGGATGTATCATGTGTTCTTAGACCACATTCCAGGCTTGTAGTCTTTTACAAGATTGTATTTGGTAATATATATGCTGTTTAGCTCATTCACAACTTCACATTCATTTTTTTTCTTGGCATCAGCGTGTCATCACTCAACTAAAAGCAGCAGGTTTCATGCTGCATATGGTTTTTCTCATAGAAAAGATTGATTTCCCCCTTTTTTTCCCCTTTGTCTTCTAAAAAATTACTTCCTGCAAATGGAGATTGAAAGCTGTCTGGGAGCTCTGCATGTTCTGGTTTTTTACCATCATCCTTTAAGAAATTCAAAGTCAGGCTAAAGATTAAATTGACATACAGTTGCTGGTTAGTTGTCTTTGAAAAGTGAATCAATTATTTCTCTGCACATTTGCCATGCACACATTCTCGCAGAAAGTCTGATCTAACAAGCTATCTTCAAAAGTAATAATTAGCACAGATATTGATTGCTCAATCAGATGTGCACAAGAAGATGAAGCTGTCTTTTTCGTGCCAAACATCATATTAAAAATAAAGGGAATCACACTGGTTTACACACTAGCCCTAATTATCAATAAAACTAATCTTCATAGAAATGAACATAAAGGTTAAGTAAATTCTGAATCTGCAATATCTCTTTCCTGTGCTCAACTTTTTGTAATTATTTAATAAAGGATAAGATCTAAATCCAGTCAATACTTTAGCTTTAACAAATCACACTGCATGTACCGGTACTTCTGTATCACACAGCCAATATGTACGAGCCAGCAAGGCTGTTTGTCCTGCAAACAACATCCTATGGGAAAACTCTAAAACTGCAACTGCTACATTTACAGCACTTATCTTGGTTGCAGAGGGAAACCAAGTAAAACAGTAAAACAGAAGACCTGCATAAAATGTCTACTTTAGGCCCATGGTTTTCAGATCCACAGAATCCACAAATTCACTGGCACTATAACAGGACTTAGCCACACTGAAGTAGGTAAATTAGGATTATATCTGAGTGATTTCCAGACCAATCTTCATTATTAGGAATTTGCTACCTTTGTTCATGCTAACTGCTTCCAGTAGGACGCATTACACCTGTCATAGACTTGCTGTGAGACATTGCAAGTTTTTGTTCTCTGTAGCATTTAAATATGTTCACTAAAAGTTGTAGTACCATCATTGTTTATGCCTCTGCTGCCACTGATAGGAAAACTCACAAAAGCATGAAGCCACATTACTGGGTTACATAATGGTCTGGCTTCTGTGACGTGGTAAGCCAAACTATGACTTACTGGAATCATGCAAACTTGCTTGCTCCCAAAGCCTGCTTTGCTCCTTCTTGGTCCTTTTAGCTCAGTGCAATGTGGCAGCTAAACCATGGTTTGGCTTAGCATGTTGAGAGAACCTGGTCTCATGGTTAAGCTCCCTCCTTGGCTACAAGCTGTAGCCAACCTTAGGAGTTCAAGCATTCACTCATCATCATGCTTTGGCTTATCATTACGTGTGAAGACAGCCAGGGATTGTAAATAAACACTATGGGAGAATTTCCATGGGGCTGCCACACTGGTAACATTCCTCTATCAAGCCTTATTTCTATTTCTACTTTTAAGAGTGACTGCAGGAAAGAATCCCCTGCTGCTTCAGTACAGCTGGTCATACATTCTGATGCAAGCATCGTAATTCATTCTAAAGCTAACACAAAGTCACAAAATGCAGCTAACATTCCACCTGACGGCAGATACAGAGAACATGAAGCAGTTGCAGATTTTTACAACTTCCTCAAGAATACCTGCTATTCCAGAAAGGCTTTGCTGTTACTAGACAGTATGATTTAAGAGAAAGTAGCATGGTCGTGAATATGTGGAAGGGTGGGGCAGGATGCAGGACTACAAGGTAGAGTGTGGTTAATCTGCAAAAATGAGGTGTCATTTTTGTACTACAGAAGTTGGCAGCAACCTGGGATAAACCTGATTCCCAAAAGCAATTCCACTTTGCAAGCGGATTGTTTTATGTCAAGCAAGTTATACTGATATAAAAAGTGACTACAGATGAAAGTAAACAATATCCTCTGACTTCCTCTATAGCTCCACAATCCAAACAAATATAAAAACCAACCATTCAATACCTACAGACCTAGACACCTTTAAATCCAAGGGTTTGATTCAGAGGATTCCTAATAATTGTGTCAGATGTTTCCTTCTGTCAGTTGTAATTAAGCTTTTGCTACACACCCAAGTCCGAAATGTTTCACTTGCAGTTTTGAAATAGTATAATTACCAAAAAAATCCCAACAGGGAATAACATTTGCCACTTATTCAATCCTGACAAGTCTCCTCTCCTTCATGTTTCCATATTACGATAGGGTAGCGAGCCAGTGTCCTTTTTTAAAAGTGTTCTTTAAAAAGTATTTTTAATACAAAGAAGAACCAAACATACATTTCTACAGGGTTGTGACTCTAGTCCATGAAGAGTAATAACAATAAATGTGTCACAATAAATGTGTAAGTCATTAAGGTGCCATAAGATTCTTTGTTAATTTTTGCAGCAACAGACTAACGCGACTGCCCTTCTTGAGGCAGACATTTTAGAACTGATTCTAAAAATGTATGCCAAAAGTAGTTATCTGAAGATAAACTCTGGTGCCAAATGTAGATATGTTATTGGCTTCTGACCAGTTTGCATCCACCACCCTTTCGCTATGACACAACAGGAAGATATATGTGTTCTTTGTCTGATTCATTTAGTAGGCAGTGCAGCTCTGCAGACTTAAACTTCACCCTTGCTCTCTGCAAATGCTGAATTCCAAAGTCATTAATCTTGAAAACAGCAGCAAGTTCCAAGGGGCGACGGGTTGTTAAAACAATAGCCCAAGTGCATCCTGGGAACAGTTTTCTCAGGCTGTGCTGTAAAATAAAACCTACAGTAACTGCATTTTTCAGCCTCTGCAGCAGCTTCACATTGAATATCACCTTCTCACTCTACTGATTACAAGAAATGACCAAATGAATCACCTAACCTACAGTGACAGATTACAGAATGGTATTAGCGTAGGACAGATCAATGGCAATGGAAAAATGTACGAAGATTCTAATTTACATAGAATCACTTACTTAAAACATTAAGCCAAAGGCTGTGAAAGTGGCTTTCTCTTTAATATGCCCCCCCCCCATTTTCAACATATTTGTTAAAACAGAGTAAGGGAAATTTCTGCAGAATGTACCAGTATTTTGCAACAAAGAAATGACTGTTACATGATTTCTGCAGATGAATATATGTGAAATTGTCATGTCATAACTGATCCAATTTAAATGTTTGTGCAAACAAACCAAGATTTGGAAACCAATAACAAAACGTGGCAGCAAATTGTGGTTTGTTTGGAGTGATACCCAGTTCAGATATAATGCTAAACCAGGAATTGTGACATGTTCCTCCAGTACGCTAGCAAGAAGGAGCTACCTTCACAGTAAAAACAGAACAAAACATTATAGTTTAACATGACCTGCAAACAAAGCTATTGAATGATCTGTTAAGACTGTGCCAGAGGTTCTCCTGTGAACATTTTCAGGGTTGAGAAAGGACCTTTGTGGGCTCTCAAAACATTTTGTGAAAGAACACCAAAGGGATAGGAAAATCAATAATAGCAATACTTCTCTTGATTTGGGAAGGTTAGGCTTTTCTGAACCTTTTTGCACTAGCTTCATAGATTTTACTATACTTCAGATACAAGGCTAAATCCACCCTGTGTGCCCAGGCTTGGAAAACTGTTCGACATCAACTGGTCGAAGCTGTTAGTACTGCTATTTTTACTGCTATGTACTTACGCGGTTTAATTTGTTTATGAGTAGTTTCTTATTTATGATTTACAGTATGATTTATGAAGTAGAATTTGTAAGTTGCGTTGAAAGCTAAGGAGAGGAGCTAAGAGGAGATAAAAAATATTTAATCAATAAATCTTAACAGAGCTGCATGTTTTAATTATTCCTTCGTCCACCCACTCTTCATTTAGGAAATCTGACCTGAAATATTTTTATTCATATTGTTATCACTATGAGGGACAGATTGAAGAGAGTTATTAGAAAGAGCAGAATTACAGGATTAATGTGTGTGTGTGTTTTTAAAAAATATAGTCAGGGAAGTTTGCTGAACAGCCACTGGGTGGCACCCTTAAAGCATTCAGATCAGTACTGATTCTGACTCTTTAGTAAGGGCTGTGTACACACTCCAGTTCACTCTGCATCCAGTGTGCTTCTACCACTGGTTTGGGAAGCTGTGTAAACAAACCCAGTCACAATCCGTATCCATCCTGTCATTTCTTATGAAATACGTTTTAAAGCATTTGCTGCCAAACCACCTCAACCTGAACTGAGAAAAAGAATGACCTAAGCTGCATTTTAAGCCATTAATATGTACACAGCTTAAGATACATTGTTGGGAAAACAACTGGTGTATTATAGTACGTCAGCCAACAACCTGAGTATACTCATTTGAGCACACACCTGCTGTCTGCAATGGCACAGTCAAGAAACAGGTTTACCTCCTCCTCAGATGTTTGTGAAAACTAGGGCTGTGTCTGGCTCTCTTGTTACTATTAGTTTCTAATGTTAACAAGCAATCTCAATGCAATAAAAGAAGGCAGTGATGCTTTTAAACGTTTGCCCTCATCTGGGATTATTTATAAAAACATATTGAATTTCTACTTCAGGATCAGTTTGCTGACATTTAAAAGCAATTACGACTTTTGGAAACATTTCCCCAGAAATCTAAATTGGATGCCTCAGCTATTATTAAAAATTGAGTGCCAGAGCTATTGTTGATATACAGGAGAGAAGCTGGAGCCACTTAGATTTAAATCATGAGGACTCCCATAGAGGCCATGCTGCTCTCAATGCAAAGGTAATGAGGGTAACTATGTGAATAACCCTTAAAAGTGTGTTTGATGTTATTTATCCCCACTGCGATGGTGTCCAATGCCTCAGTGTTCCACAATCTACACATGGAGAACTGGGGCCTAGAACAACAGGACTACAGTCGCCAGGAATACTTGAACAAAACATGAACCCATGTCTCTCAATCCAACTCTAGTGCCCTGTCTACAACACTGCTGCTGATCTGATGTATCTTTGCTTGAGTCAGGTGTGGATATAATGAGCCATGACTGAGTTCCTGGTTTGCTGAGCAGACATGCATATAAAGCACAACTGCGTGATTTCCATGCCAGGAAATCACTGCAGGCAAGCACTCCCACAGTAGAAAATGATTATATGGGAACAGAGGCAAAAGAACAGCAATTTACTAACCAGCTTGTGAAACTACTTGGCTTTGTCATTACAATTCTTTTTCATCACCTTCAACATGCAAAATTCTGCACCATCTATTCCCTGCTGTGCTCACCTTTTCTTCAAATTGTATCTTTTGCTCTCTTAATTCTAAAAAGGCATATCCCAGTTCAACTACCCAGGGCTGTAGTTTTGGGGTTTATTTGTTATTGTTGTTAAATTCCACTCCAATACAACTCATAGTAGTACATTAGTCTTCAGCTGGTGGGTCACAGCCTCACCTAAGGCGGGTCATCGCAGGACTACTACTGTACAAATTTATTGAACTTAATAAACATCTCACATTCATTAAGATGCCTACAAGAGGATGCGTTATATTTGAGATTTGCACTCCATAACAAAAGGGGTTATGACCATGCAGTCTTACTGCTGTCACTGAGAAGTGCATTGAACCCAAACTGCTTTATCTGCAGACGGGAAGATGCTCCACTTTTAGAAGCATTTCCTCCTCTGCAGATATCCTCATAAGGACAAATCAGCTGACTGGCAGATATAGAAAGCATCTTTTGAAGGCATGCTGCCAGCTCCAATGAGCACAGAAAGCACATCTTTAAAGAAGGTGGCTGTAACCATTGACCAGCAGTTGCTGCAGCCTCCTTTGAATGTTGACAGGTGTTAGTCACCAGTCATCATTATCACATCAGGTGATTGACAGATACATGTTCCTGCCCATCCATCAATGTTGACAGGGGGTGGATATAAGGATCCACTGCCTGGATCCAATTCCCCATCCCTGCCTTACCTCTAAGCTATAGCCCTTCCCCTAAATCACCTAGACAACTAATAATGTGCAAGTTAACACACCTAAGCACACGTAACTTGTTCAGAATTATCCCTCACTGCTTTTCTACTGGTCTTTGCATTTGTGCTCAAAAATGTGAAAGGAACATGGAAGAAACAAATTAGTGCAAGTGGAGTCAATTGCACTATTAGGGCTCAATGCAGATATACTTTCAGTCCATTTCAGTAGCTTCACTTGATTATGGCATCTGTTCCTCCTCACAGAATTTAATTTAAAAGAAATTGCTCACTCAGTAGCTGCACATATGTAAAATGTATTTTATCCTACAACTTCAGCCAAGAAAGCAATGTCACAATGCGCCCCCCCCAACTTGCTTTAGAGCAGGGATAGGGTACCTGTGGCCTCCACAGATGTTGTCAAACACAACTTCCATCAGCCCCAACAAGCATAACAAATAGTCATGGGAATTGTGTTTGAACAACACCTGGAAGGTTAAAGTTTCCCCAACCCTGCTTATGGACTCATTCTCATTAAATGGATCATCACCAGTAACCAAAATGGTATTGTAAACCACCCCAATCTCCAAGCGGTGCAAGTTTCCAAGGTGTCTAGGTGCTTACCCAGGGTTCATTTTTCCTTTGGAGATATGAGATACTGCAGAGACTGTGGTGTCTTTGGGTATCTATGGTTCATTTACGCATATATATGCAACCTGGGGTTCACAGCACCAGCACCCTAAGAGGGTCTTGTTTCTTTCACAGCCACAGCCTTGGATTCAAGCAGAATTCAATCATCATGTTCTGCCTCCTCTGGCTTTCTAGCCTGCAGCTTTACTCCTCAGTCACATCACAGCCAACTCCTAAATTCTTGACTCTGGCTTTGTCCTTCTAACTATCTGAGAGCTGGAAGAGATGCCCCATATATTTGCCATCTGGCACAGAGCCCTGACTCTTCTGCTCTCTTAATAGCAGATCACTTTTTCTTTGTTTTCTTAATGGCCTTTCACCCAGGCAATTACCTGAACACAGGAAGCCAGCCTAGCTTACATTTTAACACTGGCTGGGTCCATGGGTTAGAATGGGTCTGGTACCCACAAACTCATAACAATATATTTGTGGGGTTTTTTAAAAAATAATAATAATTGCCCAAACAACCTCCTTTGGGTTGCCAACCTACTTTGAAAAGTCATTTCCTGTGAAGTGTGCTTGCCCTCTTCCCATGACCACTACTTTGCTGGCCTTTAGGAGGATTTTAAAGGCTTATTTATTTTACTCTACATTTGGTTAAATTTAGAGCATCATGCTTTTGACTGAAGTTTTCATTGCTACTTTCTTGTTTGTTATTTTAATTATCCATGTGTTGGATGTACAACATACAACAAGTAAGTTGTAATCTGCTTTGTGAAGTCTTTTACCTTTAAAAGTTGGCTAGAAATCTAATTGATGGATTGAGTCATTTTCCTTTTTTTATATTTTAGCACTGGAGTTGGTTTTGGTGTAAACATGTTCATTTACTAGAGGGAAACTGATCCCTTAGAGAAAGTCAAGTGTACTACAAGACCCTCTGGAGGAAAAGGCTGCCATCTGTGCCACTCTGGCAGGTGTAAAAGGTGAAATGGTTGGTTCATCAGGAGGCTATTAATGACTAGAAAACACAAGGTCCTGCTTCCCTTACTAGAGGAAAATTAACACAGGGGCTCATGCAATTGGAGAGTTGAGCTACAACGCAGACTTCACTCTAATTTTCCACCTCTATAGCAAGTCTTTAACCAAAGCAATTCTTTCATATGCAGATTTTTCCAAAGACAAGCAAATAAGAGTTGCTCATGAAAACTAGTATAGAAGAATTAAGAGATAATTTCATATCACCCCCCTGTGGGGCTGCCTGTTTTCATTTAGCCTCAACAGTACAGAGAATGTGGTAAAAGCGTAATCAACACAAAAAAATCCTAATGTAACAAAATCCATAATTGGCCAATACTTTTTAGGAGGCTAACCAAAATGTTACACAATAGTGAGCAAGGTTTGGAACTGTTACCTAGGTTTGATGTTAACCAAAATAATGGGACAGGAAAGGGAAGGGCAGGGGAAATGGCAGTGTTAAAGTCACAAAGTCTGTGGTGTCCCACTCTTGAGATGGGGTTTAGAAAGATGTAGCAGACTTAATAATTTAGGCTCTTCTACATTCTATAGATCATTGTCAAACAAATGCATACACAAAATACAACCAAAATAAATAAACCAGAAGTATGTGAATGCATAGAAGGTAGCACCTGAAACTATTTATAGCATAGACATAATGGTTATACAAGACAAGGCTGCAAAACATTAACCCTATTATACCAAGGGAAAGTAATTATAGTATTCAAATGCCCTGAGTCACTATATCAGCCATATTTGTTCATAGGCCAAAGGGGGGGGTCCTTGGCCATGTTCTTCCTAGCTTACAAATTAAATAAAGCCAGACCACAAACCTACATACATGCATATTTATATCTGTATGCCACCTTTCCACAGTTCAAACCCTGATCAAGGTGGCTTACAACATGGGAGCATGTGGCGCTGTAGTCTAAACCACTGAGCCTCTTGGGTTTGCCGATCGGAAGGTCAGTGGTTCGAATCTGTGTGATGGGGTGAGCACCCATTGCTCTGTCCCAGCTTCTGCCAACCTAGCAGTTTGAAAGCATACCAGTGCAAATAGATAAATAGGTACCGCTGTGGCAGGAAGGTAAACGGTGTTTCCGTGTGCTCTAGTTTCCATCATGGTGTTCCATTGCACCAGAATGCTGGCCACATGACCCAGAAAGCTGGCTCTGGACAAAAACTGGCTCTCTCGGCCTGAAAGCGAGATGAGAACCACAACCCCATAGTCGCCTTTGACTGGACTTAACCATCTAGAGATCCTTTACCTTTACCCTTTATAACATGAAAAATATCTGCAACATAACAAAAACAGTCAAAATCTAAAATAAAGTTTAAAAAGCAGCAACAGCAACAACTCCCTACCCAACCTCCCCCAAACAACAACGCAACCCAAGTCTGTTCAGCAACCTCAGCTTTTTCTAGCTTCAGTCAGTCAGGGCCCTGCCCTCCCACACCAGGTGGAATAATGGCCTGCAAGACAGGCAGTGGGGTCTTCCAGGACAAAGCCAAGATGGTCTCAAGAGCAAACATGTTAGGTACCAAATCATTCTTTTTTCTCTGGCCACTGATGAGTCTCAGCTTATTTGTTAGTTTTTCCAGGAAGGCAATATCCCACACTTTACTTTACCAAGTAGTAAGTTGTTCTTTTTATGATGCTATGACTCTGAGGCTGCATATACACCATACTTTTAAACTATGTGACTTTCCCCAGAGAATCCTGGGAACTGTAGTTTACTCCCACAGAGCTACCATTCCCAGCACCCTTATCAAATAAAAGTTGCCAGCATTCTTTTGAGTAAGTCATATAATGTATGGTTATATATGCAGCCTGAATCTCCAGTTCAGTATCCCTAGCAGCATCCTAAATTGATGTTCTCTGGGTAGAGCAATTCTGTTGCCTTGCAAGTCATCATATTATTATTTTCTTTCAAATAAATAACTGAGAAAGGGTAGCCTGCTATATTCCAGGAAAGAAAGCTAAGAATATAAAGAACATGGAAAGACTAACTTCAAGCATGTTCAAAACAAAAAATTGTTCTGTTCTGAACAGTTCTGAAGTTCTTCAGAAGTTCTGAAGAAGTGTGCATGCACACGAAAGCTCATACCAAGAACTAACTTAGTTGGTCTTTAAGGTGCTACTGGAAGGAAAAAAAAAATTGTTTTGACTATGGCAGACCAACACGGCTACCTATCTGTAATTCAAGCATTTTATTATTCTTACTCTCTTTCCTACATTATAGCAAGAACATTGGCTTTTAGAAATTTTATGCAGAATTAGAGAGAGAGAGAGAGAGAGAGAGAGAGAGAGAGAGAGAGAGAGAGAGAGATTGAGATTAAATTAGACTTACACCCATTCCAGGGTCCCATTGTGCTATTGGCCACAGTCCAACAGAGAGTTTAACAACTCAAGTCAACTGAAATATGGCCATGACGTATGTTAATAGGCACTAACTATTCTGTTATTTATTTGCTGGTCTTAGTCAGACAAGAAGTTGCAAAGAAGGCATGATGATTACTTTTACAGGGATTCATACACATAAGCTTTTAAATTGCACCAGAAGTTTAAGCAAAAATATGTACAGCATACCTGCTCATTAAAAATCAATCAATCAAACAAACAAACAAACTTTATTGGCATACAAAGACAGGAACATATGAATTAAAACATATGCTTTGAGATCAAACTATACAGCTTTAATAAGGTTAAAAAGTACCACTCAGGTCTTATGACGACGTAGTTTCATGGCATTGCTCAGATATTTTGCTACTTTCTCCATGCTATCATGCCTTCAGCTATTCAATAAAAAGGAAACCCTGTAGGAGTCATAACACCTTAACCACTCCTTCAACATGGGGCTCAAACATTTGTCACGAATTACTGCATAAAATGGACAGTAAACAAGGCATGTGCAATGGTCTTGAATGGTCCTAGACCACAAGGACAATGCCTCTCTGAACATGGAACCTTCAAGAACCTTCCCTGCAGAATGGCAGATGGCATAACGCTAAATCTTGCAAGGGAAAAAGCTCCACATTGGTGAGGATAATATAGGTAGATATGGAGCGACCTTGTCAAACAAAGGTAGGATCCCTAACCCCAGTGGTGAACAAGATTTGTCTGGGTGTATCAGTGAAAATTCAATCACACTGCGTTAGGTATCAGTCTAGACACTGCACCACACAGGCTAGTTCTAAAAAAGCAACTGGGATGTCATTATTAAATATTTACACTGAACTTTCGATAACAACAGTTCAAGGCAGATCAGAGACAACATGAACTTGGAAAGGTAATGCTCTAATTATACAACAAAAAGGCTGAACAGGCCACTGTGGGTTAATGCTAAGCTGATACCATTGAAAATCTCATTACAAGGATTGCAGCACGTAATTGAGCTGGCTCTATGGCTGAGTGAGTTAGCAGCCCCCGAGATTTATATACCCACAACATCTATGGAGAGTACGTGATTGGGTCTGGCTCAGTGCTGTTCTTCAGTCACAGCATTTTAAAATGCATAAAAATAGAGATGTAGGAATCAGCAGCAAATCGGAACTCTCTGACAGTGTCCCTCTCCTGCTCCTCTCACCCCACTACAAAACACAGGCTTTTGGGGAATCATGGTATACAACCAACAACAATCTGTAACAAGGAAACAGCAACTGCAATTGGAAAGCTGCACTTTGTTTTCAAAAGGTTACTTTCTAATTCCTTTGTTTGGCTATCCTTTTAGAGCGGTGGGGGGGGGTTAATGTAATTTATTTTTATAGACATGCTCATTAAACATACCTTTCTCGTCTGCACAATTACACGACATGATTGGTTTGTTGTCTTGCTTTGCTTTTACTCTTAAGCAAATACTTTGATCATTTCAAACGTAACAATTTTTCCCAGTAGTAACTTTGCCTTGATTTCACATGCTCCAACAAAGAGATTCATATGGTTAGGACAAAGCAAGTACAATCAAAAGGAAACCAATGCAATTTTCTAGTTGTCTGGCCCCATAATGGCATCTAGGCATTCCGTCTTGGTGACTGTAACCCTGGTTTAAGGAGCCATTTGGCGCCCAGCTTATATATCTGAGTTTCTAACACTGCCTGAAACTAAGGGTGAGAAAAGAATCACATGAACTGTCTTCCTTGAAACTAGGTGAGCATGTGGAAGGCACAATTCACATCAGAGAACATCAGTATGGTGGGGAGGACATCCGCTACTCATTCACCCACACAGTTTCAGCAGTGTCCTCCAGCAGAATATACAAATTGTAGTGATGTTTAATAGCTTTGGAGAAGTGAAGAACTTTAAGAAGCTAGACAGCAGAACTGACACAAAAGGGAGGATTTTGTTTTGCACCTAGTTTCAAACATATCTGCAAAACAAAAGAGGCTGTGGAAAGACCTTAAATATCACTGATTTTGCAAAACAACAACAACCCAATAATAAGAAATGTATCTCAGCCATACCTCAGATTCCTTCCTTATCACAGATACCTTTAACACATTGTTAACATCTTTGATTAATCACTTCTCTTTTCTTGATCTCAACATTTATGCCCTTCAAGACATCCTGTGTTTGGATGCCCATAAATCACTTACTTCCAAATCAAGAACGAAACACCTGTTTGGTTGACATATACATTTAAAACTCGATGAATAGTATTTGGAAGGGATACATATGTAGAATTTGTGGCATGACAAGCTAAGAACACTCCTGTCATACAAGCCTAGGCATCGTCAGGCAGCTGCCAAAGACCAGCTTTCCAAAAGGGGCCAAAACTTCCTGGTGCAACCTGGAGTTGAGAGGAAGAATCAGCTCAGAGCTGCAGCAACAACAGACTTCCACTGTTGCCACAACACACACATGTAAGCAAAAACACATACAAGTTGTTGTTTGGCCTACAGGCAAAGCATGTAAATACCATAAGGATAGCCTCCTCCAAAGGGAAAGCAGCAGGGGGTTTTTAGGGTGGGGAGATGTTTATATCAACAGCTCTTGTGGCTGATTTCTCCTTTCAAATGAGTGTGCGGGGGGGTGAGAGAGGGGGGGGATAATCAATGATATTCCACTGTCCCATCTAGTTTGACTTTGGCACTGCCATATATACTTTGGCTTTTATTTTTAGAGGATTTCCACTCCTCGTTTACCATCTCTGGGTAAGCAATCCCCCTCTTTTATTTCCTATCCAGCCTATAGAATCACAGGAAAGGGTAATTAGTGCACTTACAAATGAAATGTTTTCAGCCTTCATTAAGCAGATGTGCTAAAATGCTACTTAAGCTACTAACCACAGAGAAGGCAAACATTTAAATGATTGGGGTGGGGGACACACAAAAAGAAACCCTTTGCATCATGGTGGAGAAAACACCACAAACAGATAACCAGGGGATTTAATTTGGTTTGCTTATCCTAATTTGCATAAGCATCTGTTCAAAATTCTATAGAACTTTGTCATTCTTGTTGCTTTTAGTATTTTAAGTATACACTCTAATAGTGTAATCCTGCACTGAAAATCCAATGGATGTGGTGCTCTAAGGTTTGGCAGATGCAGCACTACCATGGGTGTAGCCCGGGGGTGGGGGCAGGAAGAGCATTCCAGAGTATGGGCACCATCATAGGAAAGGCTCTCTTCCTGGTTGTTACCAGATGGGTCTCTGCAGGCTCTGGCACAACCATGAAAGTCTCTGATGATTATCTAAGTGATTGGACAGGTCCGTCTGGGAAAAGATGTTCTCTCAGGTAACCTGGTCTGGTAGCAAACAGGCATCCAGTGCAGCTCCTTCAGAAATGGTGCTCCATATATTAAGGGGAGCCCTTCATAGAACACATTGCAGTAATTGAGTCTTAAGGTTTTCAAAGCATTGGCAATAGTGGCCAGATGATTCTTTCTCCTGAAATGCATATAACTGGTGTAGCAGCCAAAGCTGGTAAAAGGCACTCCTCACCACTGTGGTCACTTGGGCCTCTAGCAACAATGACAAACCCAGGAACACTCCAAGACTGTGCACATGTTCATTCAAAGATAGTGCAACCACATTCTGAACAAGTAAAGTGCCGAATTCCCACACTTGGGAGCCACCCACCCACAGGATTTCCATCTGACAAGGATTCCATTTCAGTTTACTAGCACCCATCCAGCCCAACATTGCACCCAGTGTGACTTAGTACTGGGATCTCTTTAGCTCAAAGAGCTACAAGGAATGATAACATACCTCCATTAAAAAATTCAAACTCCAGTATAAATAGGCTTCATCTCAATATGTACCTGAATTCATGCTAAGTGAGAGATAAGCATTTGTGTTATTATGTATTGCGTAATTATTTTCATTGGAATTTAGCTAGAACAAGGACCTTATAATTTGATGACGGTTAATGCTGAAAACAATGGAGTGTCTTATTTTTCCCAAGGGAACTTCCAGGTGGAATATTCCTCAAGAGGCAAGCACATGGATTCACTACACCTGATGCCATAAAGCCACATGAGAATTGTGCAGATTCGAGTGGTGATTCTTGCTAGGCTGTGCAGCAGACCAGGCATTAGCATGAATGCCATAGTCCAAGGGACAGGGGCATATGATCTTGTGAAACTGTGTTGCTCCCCCAACTCTTTTTGTGTGTAGAACATGATTTCCAATTGGGACCAGCCCCAGACATTTTGGCACCTGGGGCGAACCCTAAAGTGGGGCCCCCTCCCATCAGGGAAGACGTGATGAGTGAAAATCTACATCAGGAAGAAGTGGGGAATAAAGATCTACATCGGGAACAAGGAGGGAACAAAGTCTACATCTGGAACAAGGGGGGCGGGTGAAGATCTACACTGGGAAATGGAAAAATCAAATCAACGTTCTCAACTTCAGTTCCTTGAAGTGGGAATCAAAGGCCATCATGGATGGTAAAGGGACGTGCTCTGAATCACACCAGGCAGGTGAAGAGTCCAGGAGACCCCAGAGGGCAACTCCTGCCATTTCATCCCTAGGGATGGGAGGAGACAGCATGGAGGTAGCTAATGAAGAGGCGACAGATCCAGCCTCCAAGGAACACACAGCAGCGGCAGCAGCAGGCAATGCATTCCTTGCCTCATGGGTGGGTTGTCCTTTCCAATATACCGTATATGATTCTCCCCTAAACTGCAAAATCAGTATTGCCTGTATCTCCTATCTGAACACAGCCCATCATTTACTGCATCACCAAGGTCTTTAAAGCTATGTCTGTTAGTCCAACAGCCTATGTCTATGTTATACCAGTTATGTTCACTCCTGAAGAGGGAATCATTGAATGAATCATTATTGTGGCAAGTTTTCTGTATCCCAGCCTGCATTTTTTAAGATAAGGAAGCTACATCCTTTGTTATCCATGATCTGGGGTGGCCAGTTTGACCAATGAATCTGCCACAACATTTGGAACTACCAAACAAAAAAACACAGATGGGCTCCTAGATATGATACTGAAAATGAGCGATAAAAAGTTAAATTAGGCTGACTTAGAGCTGTAGGATACGCCTCAGATTCATCCAACGAGAAAATTAGTTCAATGCATTGCAGAAAGGTATTTTAAATACTTCTAGGCTACAAAGTACTGACATTTAAAAGTTAGACAACATTACAATAAAAATGCTAAGTTATCTACACTAAAATAAAGCAAAGTAACCTTTGAAAGCAATTTATTGTAATCATGTATATAAATACCTTGCCTTAAGGTAAGTTTTAAAAATGCATATTTTTTAAAAGTTAACAACCGTTGTTCACTCTTGATAATTAAAAATGGCTTATAATTTTACTTTTATGCTCAGCTTTGCTAAAGAAAAGTATTATTGCAATTATAAAATATATAAAACTTGCTATCACACCTTAAAGGTAAAGGTAAAGGGACCCGTGGCCGATTCTGGGGTTGCGGCACTCATCTCGCTTTATTGGCCGAGGGAGCCGGCGTACAGCTTCCGGGTCATGTGGCCAGCATGACAAAGCTGCTTCTGGTGAACCAGAGCAGCGCACGGAAACACCGTTTACCTTCCCGCCGGAGAGGTACCTATTTATCTACTTGCACTTTGACGTGCTTTCGAACTGCTAGGTTGGCAGGAGCAGGGACCGAGCAACGAGAGCTCACCCCGTCGCGGGGATTCGAACCGCCAACCTTCTGATCGGCAAGTCCTAGGCTCTGTGGTTTAACCCACAGCGCCACCCGCGTCCCTTAGACTATTATAAAATATCCTACACTTTTAAAAAGTATAGTAAATTAAACTGTTATGAGTATGCATATTTATATGACCTCATGCATTTATAAACCCCTTTCCCTGTCAAATGACACTAGTAGAAACCAGGTTTGAAAATATATATTTGCATGGTCCTCTACAGCAAGTGAGATATACTTCTAAGCAATTGGGTATGACCAGGCCTTTTTTCCAGCTGGAACTCACTGAGCAATTATCAACATATAAGAGGCCAAAACAAAGGAACTCTTCAAAATATCTCTCATAAACACACCCCAATGTCTGTTTAGAGATTAAGTTAATCATATGTTAGGAACATAAAACGTGTGGACAAGCCGAATCACGATAGTACTACTAATTGCTGTAAAGTGTTTGCCCCACATTCTGCTTCTTTAAAACAATCAATTCTAATACTGAAATGCCTTGTAATTGATTATGGCTTAGCATTTATGTACATTGATAGCAGTAGCTTTATGCAACAAAAAATATGCTTCTTACCATAGTGAGGGATGATTGCCCAGGCCATGGCAGATGCATAGATGCCCCCAATCATCCAAAACATGCAAAGCCAACTTAAGTGTTCTCCACGTTTTTCTCGAGCAAGAACTTCAGCAAAATAGGAGAATACAACTGGAACAGCTCCTCCAATCCTAATTGAAGACACAGAGTATAAATTGAATACAAGCATAATAGAAACTATGAACCAAGCACTGTCTTTATTTGTGTCTTTAATGGGTAGCATGCAAAACAACTATTTCACTACACCAGCCTTGTGTGTATGTAACACAAAGTTATGGTTTGTCTAGTCAAAGTGTGGTTTGCTTCAGTGTTCCAACTCAGCCCAGCACATTAACCATTGCTTATTTTCTAGCAACCAACAATAAGGTGAAGTGTTTGTTTTGGCTTACAAACCATGGTTTGTTTTGTCTAGTTTGGTGTTTTGACTGAATGCAATAACTTGTCTACAGTTTGGCATTTTGACTGAACGCAATAACCTTGCTTGACCATGGTTTATTTGACAATCCCACCCCAGACGTTCACCAAGCTACAGTGACATGAGGTAAGAGCGTTGTGGGGGGACCCAGCTTGCTGGAGAAATGAGACATGGTTTGTTTTTCCCTCTGTTTGAAGATTTGAGGCTTGTTGAAATTAACTCAGCAAAGAAGAGAAGCAAGAGAAACAGGCTTAAAACAAATCATGCCTTTGCAGCTTGGGAGAACACAGCCACTAAACCTTTTGGTGCAGTTACGACTCAGGATATAGGCAAACAAAATTCAAATAATGTCTAAGAATTATTGGACTAAATTCTGGTTAAGAAAGAAACTATACAGTTTAGTTGTTATTGCATGGTCCTCTGTTGCATCAGGGTGTTCTTAGACCTCATATGTTGAATTTAAATGCAGAAGGCAACACAATCTCAACTGTTAAATCATTATCTCTTAATGAACTCTATCATTCAAAACTGTAGAAATGTTGAAAGGTTATAATATATTGTACTGTTTCTCACATCGTTTGGGTGAATTTTCCTCCAGTTTATTTTTTAAATTCAATGGGCAAGTGCAGTGCAGTTGGCACCTGAGCACTTTTATTCGTTACTACTATGTTACTTCTAAGTTTCTGTCATCACTATACAGGAACTGATAAGCAGCTCCCACTCTACATAAGCTGTTCTTCACATCTAAAATTAAGCCTTTGATTACCATAAGCTTCTGATTTCTGATGTCAGCAGTGACCATAATGCTTAAAAAGACATGTGGGACAACAGAATCAGGACTGGGACTGCATTAAACATCTACCGCTGTATATCTGAGGAGCTTTTACTATTTTCTGTTTTAATATTTAGTATATTTCATGTACCATTCAGCTGATCAAATTATTACTCCAGAGCCACTTTAAAAATGATAATGCAGAGGTATCTGATGTAATGAGGAATGCAGGTGGCGCTGTGGCACAGAGCCTAGGACTTGCTGACCGGAAGGTCGGCGGTTCAAATCCCTGCGATGGGGTGAGCTCCTGTTGCTCGGTCCCTGCTCCTGCCAACCTAGCAGTTTGAAAGCACGAAGTGCAAGTAGATAAATAGGTACTGCTCCGGCGGGAAGGTAAATGGCGTTTCCGTGCGCTACTCTGGTTCGCCAGAAGTGGCTTAGTCATGCTGGCCACATGACCCGGAAGCTGTACACCGGCTCCCTCAGCCAATAAAGTGAGATGAGTGCCACAACCCCAGAGTCGGCCACGACAGGACCTAATGGTCAGGGATATCTTTACCTATGTGATGTAATGTGTAGGGTTACTATGTCTGGCCATCCCTGACATTGCTGTTTTTAGCAGTTTTCAATTGGTCACATCCATACTATACATTCAGAGCACATGTCTTCCCCCGAAGAAGCATGGGAACTGTATTTTACCCTTTACTGAGCCACAAATCTCAGCACACTTAACAAACTACAGTTCCCAGGATTCTTTGGGGGGAAGCTACATGCTTTAAATGTATGGTGTGGATGTGGCTGACATTTGTAAATTGCCTTGACACATACGTAGAAGGCAATTCATAAATAAATAATAAAAATGGCAATGTTTGCTAGGGTTTAGGGGAGTTGGAGTCCAGTAACATCTGTAGAGTAGCATAATATTAGGTAATGGAGTTTTCCCATGGTTTTCCTATTGAAAATCAACTCTCCAAGCAGGCATTTGCAGCACCTTTTGGGGGCAATTAGCAAGTTAAAGCAAGCAGCTTTCAGTAGACAGGGGCAGACTTTGGTAATATGGTGCCCCGAGAATGGACAAATTTTTATACCCCCACCTAAGGATTTCTAATTTTCACAATGATTCCTTTTGGTACAGTTGGTACTGATTACTGAATACTTCAAAGTGTGTCTTGGCTCTCTGGGAATAACTTATTGGGCAAAAGGGACGAGTTCCTTTGCACTGTTATTGAGACCCTGGCTGACCCAACGTTTGAGAAAGTACTCCTGAATTATTTTATACAAGATTGGTTCATGCACTTGGAAAAGTATGCATGGATGTCCCTTTTTGCAAGATTTTGTACTCTGCTGCAGTTCATAAACACAAAACACACACGCATACTACATCACTCTGTGGTTTTTAGCAAAAACATTGCATAATCAAAGACCAAAGCAATGTGTGTTCCTCCCAGAAAGAAATCACCCCATTCCTTCCAAACTCTGCAAATTGACATTAGAGAAACAGAATGATTCCTGAAAAGAAAATGGTCAGAAAAAGAAAGGGTCCTGGTGTGTGTATGCTTGTAAAGATAGATCAGAATTTGCCACAAGGGACAAAAAGGGACATTTCTCAATGCTCTTTGTGGGGTAGGCATCTTAAACAATCACTACTACAAAATAGGCATATACCCTTCTTTAAGTTGTAACCCATATCCCTGCTACTCACTCTCTGTAGTGAAGGTTAGTATAATGAAAAGACTTTGGAAGCAACTTATATCAGCTATGTCAGGGAACTACTATCAGCTCAGAGACGAGAGGTGGAAGGGCAGTTGTGTTATAGGGAACCTCCGAAAATCTTGTGAAACAGTTCCTCCTCCGGCGAGGAGGAAACCCCCACCTCCAGTGGAGAGGAGGTGCAGGGACCAGGGGATGCTAGGGAGAGCCTCAACACCGAGCCTGAGCAAATAGGAGAGGAGGGAAGTACCCCTTTGCCAGTGCCCATTTTGCGCAGTAGGTTTCGGTGAAGGGAGGGGTGGAGAAGGTTGGGGGTCACACGATTGTTATGCTGGGGAAGGTACAAGAACCGACCACTCCCAGATTCTGCTAGCGATTCAGCCAGACATGAACTTACGACGCTCTTCACTGTAAATAGTTAGCACTAAGAATAAAGCCTGGAAAAGACAGGTCGGAGTCCTGCCTGTTTGCTCTCGAGCAACCACATCAGCATCTGACAAGCTATGATAATTAGATAGAACCCTGATGTTCATAAACAATGTATCTTTGCATACAAGATATTGGGGAGAATCAAATGGGAGAGAAAAGCTGCTCTCATGCCTTACTTGTAAGCTTGTCAGATGGCATTTGACTGACAAGTGTGGTAACAGATTGTTGGACTGGATAAGGGAACTAGGGTCCCAAGAGGCTGTTGGACTCTACCTCCCATGAGCCCCAGCTAGTATGGCCATGGTCAGGACTGAAGTCCAATAACATCTTCCCAGATGGGGTTACAAGTTCCCCATCCCTGCACTAATGCTTTGATCTGATCTGATCTGATCTGATCCAAGAAGGTTCTTCTCATTCATAACATTTCATGAAAATTTGTCCATCAGTGTGTTTGACAATCCCTGCTAGAACCTGTATGATTTTGTGTGCCACAGAAGTTCTACCAAGAATTAGTGAGCACAATGATGGTCACATTTTGCAAAATCTGATAACCTCCAAACTACCTCTCAGCAGTTCCCTCCAACCTAGTGCCAAAATTATATTTTCTATTTCCTTCCTTCCTTCCTTCCTTCCTTCCTTCCTTCCTTCCTTCCTTCCTTCCTTCCTGGCTCAGCTTTGGTTTGTTATTCAGAAAACCCAATGCATATGTACACGATTTATCATATCATTTATCCCCTTTCCATTTTCTGCAGGCATCAGCAATATGCAGCCAAAACAGCAGCTACAGATAACATTATTCAGTCATATCCACACCAGACATTGAAAGCACCTTTATACAATTTTAACAGACATTGAGAATTTGGGAATTGTAGGTCTGAGAGGTCAGCACCCTTATCAAACTACAATTCCCAGGATCTTTTGGGGGAAGCCATTAAAGTTAAAGTGGTATAAGGGTGCCTTAAATGTATGGTGTTTCTGTTACCTTATTTAAGAAGACATTCTCCAATACTTTTTCATATTCCAGTCACCCCCTGTTTATCTAACACAAAAGTATATCTTATTAATAGTTGAAACTGATTTGCTAAGCAGTCTAAACTTATAATAGTGGAATATTTTCTTCACATAAATTATATTTTTCCCAATTCAAAATCCTGCTCCAAGGCACAGCTGTCTATTCTATTTGTACATTACTAGAGGCAAACTATAATGTTTGAAATCAAATGTCCTCCCCTGGTGCAATTTTAACAACTACTTAAATTTCGCTGTTACCACCCTTGAGAAATTACTTTACAATGTTATAATATTTTCAGATATGTCAGTATTCCACACAAATCTTTAAGCAGTTGAACAAATCGAGGTATCACACTGGAGGGAAAGAAAGCAGCAACTTCTAAATATTTTGGGACTCAAGTACTTAAAAGAGCACCTCCCCCAACATCAACCATCTTGGATCTTACACTCAGCAAGTGAGATTTCATTGGTGGTGCTGCCACTGGGGACACGCAGTTTATGATGATCTGTGACAGGGCCTTTTCAGTGGCAGTTCCCCACAGTTCCTCAACTAGAGCCAGGGCTTTTTCGTCTGTGGCTCCAATCTGGTGGAACGCTCTGTCACAAGGGACTAGGGCCCTGCGGGACTTGACATCTTTCCGCAGGGCCTGCAAGACAGAGCTGTTCCACCAGGCCTTTGGTCAGGGCACAGCCTGACTCCCTCCTTTGGCAATCTTCACAGAACTTTAGCCTAATGGTTGCCATCAATTTGAGTTGAATTAATTTTATAATGAAATGATTTTAGAATGTTGTACTATTTTATTGTTGTTAGCCGCCCTGAGCCCGGCTTCGGCTGGGGAGGGCGGGATATAAATAATTTTTATTATTATTATTATTATTTGTGGAATGCCCTTCCTGGTGAAGTGCGCCTGTCTCCCTTATTATATATATTATTTGGGGACTATAACTCACTACTTTTCTGTTTTATTTATTTATATTGTGTCATAAAATATGTTAAATTTAGTGTAAAATATTAAAAGCATACTCAGCTCTCTGCATCTATCACCACTGTTAATAATGCAAGGTGGTTAAATCCTAAGCTGTGCAGTGTGTGAATTTCTAAATGGGTTGTTTTGACATTTTTCTTTCAGGCATACAGTGACAGATGTGCAAGTGAAATTTTCAGCCAAGCCATGCCACTTTAAGTACCCCAATGTGGATCAAAGGAAAACAATAATCACTTTTTTTTAACCACTGACCCCTTCTTTGCATGGACTTTATCCATACAGGGCACTCTCACAGCGCAACAGGCTAGAGTCTGGACAGCGAGGCTCAAGAGCAAATGCAGAAGTCAGATTGAGAAAGTCTGAGTGAACACAAAGCCCAACCACAATACAGTGGTACCTTGGTTCTCAAACTTAATCTGTTCTGGGAGCTTCCTGCAGTCGAGCAGAAGCCGTGTCAGATGTTTGGTTCTGAAAAACGTTCACAAACCAGAACACTTACTTCCGGGCTTGCAGCGTTTGGGAGCCAAAACATGTGAGTACCAAGGTGTTTGAGAACCAAGGTACGACTGCACCCTCAGTCGTTCTTTGGGCTCTTGACAGCAGGATGGGAACAACAATGAACAAGCTTTTCCCCAGAACAGGGAAAGCTAAAGTTAAGTTAGAAAATGAAAGGAATAAAGGAAGAGCTTACCCAAATCCAGAAAGTAAACGACAGAAGAGAAAGAAGCCATAGCCCTGGACAAATGATGAAAGGAAGGCAAAGAATCCATTGACAGACATACATATGAGAAGAGACTGTCTCCTTCCCACCTTGTCTGCCAAGCCTCCCCAGAAGAATGCCCCCACCATCATCCCAAGGTATACTATGCTACCTGCAACACACAAAAGAGAATATGTTACATTAGGAAGGATTGCATAGTTCTCAATATCAACTCCTAAGTCACTGTTCCTCCTCAGCTCCCACACATGGCACAATTTACTTGCAAAACAACTATGTACATTTATTGTAGGCGAGTAATTTGAATACAGATTTGCAAAGGGAAGAAACACTCCTCTCATATGCATCCTTTGTTTCTGACTTACTGACAATTTGGTACTTTTTTAGTTATAGGCACACAGCTGCAAGAAAGTAAAAGAAAAGGCAAGCAAATCTGGGGGTTGAGAGGTTTATATCCTACCTTTTCTTGCAAGAAGCTCAATATGGTGTAAATGGTCCTCCCCTTACCCATTTTGGCCTCAAAACAGCCCTGTGAAGTTGGCTGAGGGACTGTGCCTGGCTCACTGTCACTCAATGAGCTTCATAGCTGAGCAGAGAAGTGAACCCTGGTCTCCCGGATCCTAGTTCAACAATGGCCACTACACTGGCCCTCTCCATCTTTCCTTCAACATCCATGCAAGGTAGAGACATTATTACAGCTCAGGGGCACATTAAGCTGGGGGGGGGGGGTTAAGCTGGAGCAGAGCCAGTGAGGGATGTGAGCTGAAGAAAGTCCCAAGAGCCAGACAGAGTGGCCAGGGGGGCCATATTTGGTCCCAGAGCCTGAAGTTCCCTACCCCTGCTACATAACATCTCATACCCACAATTTTTCCATAAACGGTGGGCTAAATTTAGTTATGTGGATAAATCAATACCATGCAATTAACTAATGCAACTACGTTGCAGGAAAACTTTGTTATCAACAGGATTATTTTCCAAATCATGTGTGTGCTCTCAGAATGTGACCCTTTATAAATGGTTTCAGAAACTAGGATTATTTAAATTGCTTTAATAACAAAAGGGAGGAAATGAACAAGAGAGGGTCAGGTTTCTATATGCTGGGAAACTTGATAGGTCAGTGTACAAAACTCACTACAGATCATGCTTGCTTACAGCTGTTTTCTCTGATAACAGTGCACATTATAGTAATGACTCTGCAGCTTTATCGCCTGTGCTTCAAGAATATTTTAATTTCAATAAACATGCCTTTAAAGAGGGGGGTTCCAAAA
The DNA here is from genome assembly GCF_027172205.1 of Podarcis raffonei. Lineage (NCBI taxonomy): Eukaryota > Metazoa > Chordata > Lepidosauria > Squamata > Lacertidae > Podarcis > Podarcis raffonei. The sequence continues at coordinate 29,149,342 of NC_070612.1, forward strand.
GTCCAAGGATGCAGCCAAACCAACCATATAAAAGTATGTTTGTGTATATATAAATTTATTTTGTTTATTTATAAAAATATTTATAGACTGCTCCTTCATATAAATTATCAGGGTAGTATACAAGAAAATTGATGAGTACTATAATACATTGAACAGGCTGCTGGCATAAAAAGATCTTCAAGAGGCATCTGAAACATAGAGTAGCAAAACTATTGCACGGCATGGAACTGGTAAAAGTACATGGCTGGCTTCTAGTTGAAGCTAGCTGGGCTTCTGAAACACAGGAAAATGGGAACTAACAGTGCTTGTCCACATAATCTCAGAGACTGAATTGGGATATAAAGGCTCAGGAGGTCACTAGGTATACACACAACTATCTATCTATATCTATCTATCTATCTATCTATCTATCTATCTATCTATCATCTATCATCTATCTATCTATCTATCTATCATCTATCTATCTATCTATCATCACCTACTATCTATCTATCATCTATCATCTATCTATCTATCTATCTATCTATCTATCATCTATCTATATAAACACACACATATGCATATGTGTTTATGTGATAAATATGCATGTTCATACATGTGTGTGCACATAATCTTTATGGCATTTTAAAATAATTTTTACCTGCCTTGCAAGTTATCCACCAGCTCCAGATTGCCTGATATCTGAAAACTGAAATGGTGGCACACAGAATACAATGCATACAAGACCAATATATCTAATTATTAATAGGGGGTTTTCCCTGATCCATTCTATGCATTGTGTTCCACTCCAAAGTGACTTACAAATCAGAATCCAAAGCGGCCTTAAAATGAGGTGGGTGAGAGCTATTCTAATCCCACACTGTGAATAAGTTTGGCACAGATAAAGCTATAGCTGAATGAACAGTTTATTGATTTAAACACACACAATGCCACACTTCAGTCTCTTCCCTACTGCTCAAGTAGCCAAATTAACAGGTAGTTAAGAGACTATAACATTTAATTGGATGGACACAAATATTGATTTATGTCCAACTTTTTACAATTAAGACAACTGCAGAACAGTAAAAATAGTATTTCTGTCTCTATTCTCACCCTGAGCGTAAAAGAAAAACCACCACCCCCTACTACTATAAAAATGAGATACTATGATGCAGCAACTACAGAACAGGGTTATCGAAAACCTAGTTAATCCTAGGTAATGATATGAAGTCACTGATGGATTGCTTTAGTACTAGCGCTGAACATATTATTTTGAAGGTATCTTCTCTTATCCGATAGTTCCCTCTGGCATTACAGCGTAAATCCTAACTGACAAGCCTGAGATAAAGCCTACTTTGTTAAGTCTTTGTAATGCCTCTAATGCTTGGTTTCACTTTTCTCTGAAACTGAGGTGCCTCTGATACGTTTTCTCCCTCTCAGACTTTTGATGCGAAATGCAGCAACAGCATTCACGTAGTTCTCAATCGACCCTGTCATGGTAACAAATTGGTGTGACTCTGCAATTTGAAATGCACTTTTTATGGCAATACTCCAAGCTCAGAGTGATTATGAATGGTGCATGTGACTGAACAACACAATGTGTTTCCCATGCAATGTTCTGGGATTAATTCTTCTCACAAACAAAAACCCTACAGCCGGTAATTGGCCATAGGATCACTCTACAGTCATGTCTCTACATCATATCAGAAGCCCCTGTTTGGCAAACAGGGAAGATTCTGGATGAAGGACCAGCATGTTCAGGGGTTGGCATGAAGACAACTTTCTGCTGACAATTGTCTCTTCCTACAGTGCTTTCCCACCTGTGAGTTGCTGAAAAGTAATAGTGGCTTGAATCCCAACAAAGGCAGCATACACACCATTAATTAAAAGCTCACCCCACTGCAAAAAAATCCTGTGAAATGTAGTTTGTTAATGGTGCTGGGAGTTGTAGCTCTGTGAGGCATAAACTACAGTCCCCAAGATTTGGGGGGGGGGGCGGTAGGTGTGTGCACTGCCAAAGTTGGCAATAGCATGATATTCAGTGCATTAAATGTGTCAAAAGTAATAGAAAACTTTTATTAGGTGACTAGCTGTGTGAGATAAAGAAGCATCTTTGCACAGGCAGCCAACTTGGCTGTCTCTGATGCAAAAAAATGAGCTTTTAAAAATGTTGCCTGATTTTGCAGGGGTGGGGGAAGAGATCTTTGTGTTCTCTTATGCCAACAGAAGTTCGGTCTAGTAAACGCTGACACATTGAATTTCATCAAAGAAAAGAAATCATGCCAGCACAAGCAAACATGGGACTTCCTTAGCTATCAAAATGCGCTCCTCTAGGGAAAATAAAAAAATATTCACTGGAACTGAGGTCGTAATCCTTGGCCTCAGTAAGACAAGCAAGCAGTATAATCCAAAGACGCACAATGCACTGGGGATCATTCACATTTCAGGGCAGAGCACATAAAGCAGGAGAAATTAAATGTAGCACTGTGGCAATCATCCTGCCAGTGCAAGCTTTTCAGCTTGCCAGATGGAATTATTCACCTCTCTGCCCCTGCTGCTCTGGGATTTCCTCTGACCCCACCCCAATTTTGGGAAGGTGAAGGCAGAGGGGGGGGAGTCCCATTGTGCTACTGGGATACGTTAGTTGAATCCCAGTATGTTTCTTAGCATGTATATATTGAGGTAGCTCATCTAGATGAATATAATGCCACATTGTTGTCTTACATCTCATCCTTTTCTGAAAAAGAACACCTCATCCCTTGACAGAACTTTCTTTTTTTTAATCAATTCCTTTCACTTAAAATATCTGTTCTAGACAAAAAAGTGCCTATCTGAAGATTTCAAGCATGGCATTTTGAAGCACTGCCTATATATTTTGGAGCAGTGAGAAATGGAAGATCCATAGCTCAGTGGTAAGAACAGATGCTAGAGGTCCTGTATTCAAGTTACTGCCACTCTCATTAAAAATGATCAGGGAGCAGGCATGGGAAAGACCCTGACCTGGATCCTAGAATACCACAGCCAGTCAGAGCAGATGGGCTAGATGGATAAACAGACTGACCTAGTGTAAGGCAACTTCCAATGCTAAAAACATCATCCAGTCCTCAGTGAGCCTTTCAATTCCCCATGAAAAAAAGGGTTGAAGCCTCAAACATTTCAGCCTCTCCATTTTGAAATGGGAGTATGTAGACATTAATGGCTTAAAATGTGGCAATGTTGTTTCCCTCAGCTGTGTTTGAAGTCACATTTGAAAGCCGCTGTAGACATCAGAGAGAGAGCTGGGGTCTCTTCACCAGATGCACATTAGGGCTGTGCAATAAATCGCCTAACCCTTGAGTACCGGTATTGAAATAACATTGTGATAAGTAGTTCAACAAGGCAATATACTTGTGAACAAAAGGTGGGCACATAACAGCTTGGGGGGGGGGATTAGCTCAGGTGAACAGGTACTTTACAGATAATTTGCAGGCATGGTGTCTCCAGCTCTGTTTGCTCTCTCCCTCCTAACCAGTAAGCCCTCAAACCACACAAACCAGCATCTTCACTGGGTATCTTTCCACTTAGAGCTCAGCTAAGTATGCTAACAATCCAGGAGGAACCCCCCACAGTTAGACAATCAAAGAGGCAAAGTAAACAAAGACCTGGAAAGTGGAATGAGGGCTTTTGGGGGGGAGGAATGGAGGGCAGAAGATTTAGCTGGCTGCCTAATGCTGAAATGGGAGGTTGTGAGAATGATGGGGAGGGTGTTTTTCGGTAAGCAGTGCAAACAAATGAGCATGCCCTACTGAATTCAACGAGGCTTATTCCCAGGAAAGTAGAAGTTTAGCTGAACTCAGTGGGACTTATGCATGCACAGGTTGTACTCAGACCTCTGAGTGGGGAAGCAGATGCAACTTGACTAGTAAATCACTTAAACTACTCTTAAGTTGGTTGGAAATATATTAAATATAATATATGGAAGTTTATTTAATATTTTTATTAAATCTACTACTTCTTTACCATTTAAGGCCCTCCTCCGCCACAGGAAGCCTCGTTAAGGCCCTCGGCTGCTGCGAGGAAGTGCGGCACGCCCTCCGCCATTGTGGAGAGGTATGGCAGGACCCTCTGCCACTGCAGAGGCGTGGCAAGGTTCTCTGCTGCTGTGGGGAAGCCCAGTGCACCCTCCATCGCTGTGGGGCGGTATGGTGGGACCTCTGCTGCCAAGATAGATATATGCATATATCAAGATACATCAAGATATCGTGATATTTCGCTGGTGATATATCGTGATGTTGAAAAATCAGATATCTTCCAGCCCTAATGCACATTACCTGATTTGTTTTCCTGCACCTGCAACTCCTGAACTGAAAGTTGTTATCTGCACATGCACAAAGGCTGTCTGAAATGTTACACCTCAGTTTATTCACAGCTTGCATTTTCAAATTAGATGGAAGCTCATTTGAGGAAAAACACATCAAAGGAGTATTTCTTGGGGAAAAACAAGACACAGGTAGATTGTGGGCAACTCAGCTTCAAAAAGAAAGCTGTGGGAGTGCACTGGAGTAAACGGTAATGTGCATATAGCATGAGAGTGAATTAATATGACAAAAGGAATGGAATACACGTTAACAATTGCTATAGATGTTGTTGGACTCCAATTCCCATCAGCCACAGCTAGCATGGCCCACGCTTAGGGGTGATGGGAATTGGATTCCAACAATTTTTGGAGGGAACCATATTGGCTACCCCTAGTCTAGAAGCAACTAGAAGCTGAAGCAAAGTGGGCGGGGACCTGAAATATCTCTTTGATGGGAGGCAACTAGGTGTCCCGTAAGAGTATAGATAGTATGAACATTTGCCCTCTAGCATATTTTATTAATAAATGTTTTTATATGTGTGACACATTTTCTTCCAAAAGAGGCTTTAAGTCTCAGAATTTGGAATTCCCAGGAGCTGCGAAAATCAAATAAACAAGTTCAGCATCTTGATAGATGAGGTCTTGTAAACCATGATTTATCTATCATGCAATATTATTGAAACATGATGCCTGTGGAGAGCTCAATGATGTGTTAAAGATCTTCAGCTTTGTTTCAAAAGTAGATGTGACACCTAATGATTTAAACTGTGATGTAGTTTCAGCCAAAGAAACCCAGACTGCTGAGGTTCCCACACACACAAAAATGAAGACAGAGACCTAATTAAGTGTGCAAAGTCAACAAGGCTTTTTTCTATTTTCAACATATTTGCATTTCTATGAAACATGACCATTGGTTATTTGGTATTATAATTAAAGTGGTACTCGAAGATGGAAGTTTATAGAGCAAATGAAATTTTGAGCAAGTTACATATCACTGGAGTGGGAAAGTAAGTAGTTCACTCTTACTTGATTGCAGAGTTGGGGTGTTTCCCCTGGTACTACACAGATTTGTATTTACTTATAATCCACTTGTCCAGTGCTTTTTTCTGGGGGGGATGCAGGGGTACACATATCCCTAAACATTTTGTGAATCTAAGTTTGACCTCATTGAGGGGCAGTATTTCAATATGATTAGGAAAATGAGAGTACCCCTATATGTTTTTTTAAGAAAAAAAGCACTGCACTTGTCTCCCCAAGGGAAATGTCCAAGCTGCTCATGAAAAAGGCATAACATTGTCTAAAAACTGCAATATAAAATCAGTATAATCAAATACCAGAGAAAAGGAGAATAATTCCATAAAAACAGCTAAATGGGAATATAACCACATCCAATGAAAATGTTATACTCTGGTGAGAAAGAGACAGACTATCCTTTTTTCAGAAAAGCAAAGGCAGGGGGGTTTTTTGGGGGGGGGACTGCTCATGATGTGTATATGCACCTCTCTGTTATTTCACAGTTTGGTATTGATTTAAAACACTGACGAGAAACCTTGTCTTCCCATATGTTGTTGGACTACTTCTCCCATTATCCCTGAGCACTGGCCATGCTGACTAAGGCTGATGGAAACTGGAGTCCAACAATACTTTGAGGGCCACAGGTTTCCCACCCTTGATTTAAAGACATGTTAGGGCCACAGGTTTCCCACCCTTGATTTAAAGACATGTTTTACAAATGTTAGCAGTGGGGCCAAACTCACTATGAGAAACAAAGCATCTCTCAAGAAAAACCATCTCCAGCCTTAGTAGCTATGGTTTTGCTTTATTCACTGAGAAGGACAAACATGTGTTCCGTTTCTCCAGCCCAACTTCTGGACAGAATGGCTCAATGCAACGCTGAACCTGCCCTAAAGATATTTGGTAGCAAAGCGCTTACTCAAATGCTCTCTGATTCAAACTCCATTAAAGTTTTGAAAACTGTGCAGAATAATTGTTTGGGGAAAATATACTGTCTACCATCCGGAATATCAGCAGCTTTTCATACAGAATCCAGGTGGCCAACAATTAAGTCAAGAGCAAACTGTATATAAAGTATATTTTTAAAAATTGCTACTATGCCTATTGAGTATTTTCCTGCTATATGAAATTGGGTGATAACCAGCTATGGACAGCAGCTTGCCAATTATGTTTTGGACTATTATTATTTTACAGAACCGTGCGTGGGTCTGAGTCCCACATTGGGCAAAAAGATTCCTGCATTGCGGGCGGTTGCCCTAGATAAGCCTTGTGGTCCCTTCCAACTCTACAATTCTAGGGATTGGCTCTTCCGGATAGAATTAGAAACACTCACTCACTAGTGAATCCCCCCCACCATGAACAGTCATTTTGTAATTGCACACCATTTCAAGCACTTTTGTAACACATCTCTGAACTATTCCTACACAAGTCCCATTGAAACAAACCAAGCTGAGATTTCTCAAAACAGATTTTTCTGAGAAAATTCATGGGATTTTCTTTTTCTTTTTCACACACCCCACCCCTTGAAAAAAGGCAAATGGTATTCTCCAATAACATTTTTTGTTATTGCCACCATTATTCTTCCAGAATGACACTAGGGCCAGGAGGATGCAAAATGGCAGCCAGGCTGCCAACGCACTTGGCTGCAGCTGCCACTTGGAGTGTCAGAGGGGGAGAGGGACAAAGCCGAGCTACTGCCACTACTAATGGAAAGCCCCACTCCCAGAGAAAGTATTCAATAATTTATCCTCCTCCAGGTCCACCACCACCACCAATTTCTTTGCCTACAACTACAACAGATAATTTTGAGAGGCCACTTGCACCCAGTTCTATTCAAACACTCCTAATGATGAGGCACTTTCTTCCATCTCTTTGTTACACAGTATTGACATGTATTCTTGATACTAAGCTATGCAGCACGTTATCAACATATTATATTTATTCTGGATTCATAAGCATGCGGTTTTTTTGTCCTATGATTTAGGAACAGCTACTTATTTTTATTGGTCATGACGAAGGGCAGAGGAAAATCTTTTCTTTTTACGCATACAACAAAACAAAAGAGAGCCACGGTGGTATCTTAAAATACCTCACACACAGAGCTAACAAAGGAAAGATAGTTATTTGTTTTCATCAGAGGGAGCACTGTCAAATACATACTAGACAATAACTGTCTAATTTATGACACAAGCCAGGCAAGGATGTAAATAATACTCACCAAGCCATCCTGATCCAGAATTAGGGATACACATGTCTGTCTCAGCACTGGGCAATACAAATCCAACCACAAAAACTTCCACCCCGTCAGCCATCAGCGCCATCCCAAGAACAAAGAAGAGGGCCCACTGAAAACGTCCATGCCCACATTCCTGAATGATGAGCTCATACTGTTGTGCCAATTCTTCTTCATCAGCTTTTCTCTCCGTTTCCAGTTCAAGACGATCTTTGTAGTCGTCTCGTACGGGCTGACCTAAGGCTCCGATCCCATCCTTGTTCTGGGTCGCATTTGGGATTCCCTGATATTCCCCCTCATAAATCTCATCATCTTCATCATGCCCTTCAGTCGCGTCACTTGATCCTTCATCTTCATTCGCCTCCCCACCGTAATTTCCTTCTTGGGTATAGTATTCATCATCTTCTCTGCCTTGGAATCTATTGTAAGATCTTTCCGTATATTCGTCTTGAGCCTTCTCTACAACTGCATTCCCTTTCCTCCCTGTCTGTTTCTTGACTACCTTGGCAATGTCCTGAGCCCCTCTCACTAATGAAGTATTATCTTCCATCTTGTAAGCTCCATCCATCTTGTGTTAATCAATGTGTGACTGAACTGATTCCGTGTGCAAGGGAACTATTGTGTGCTGGAGAGCAGCAGCAAGAGACTCCCAAGACACATTCGGTTCCAAAACAAGATCTAGGAGAAGAAAAATAAACACAAGAAAATATTTTAAGTTTTGTTTGTTCTGCATAGAATCACAAAACTAAAAAAGAACACAGGATCTACAGTCACCGTTGCTCAAGAGGCAAGACTATCTACCCACCAGTTCCCCATGGATTAACCCACACTATTGCTAACCAAGAGTGCACCAAAAGCAGAGAACTGGTGCACTGCAGAAAGGCTCCTGCAGAGTAAATAGCTCCTGATGACACAAGGAAGGAACCCGAAAGGGGAAAGCAAAAAACGTTCAGGTATTTTTGCTGGCTTCTCTCATTTACATGCAGTAGCGTCACTTTCCAACATACAGCTTAAAACACATGGGTTTGTGTGTCACGAACATATTACAGATACAAATATGTATTATGAAAGGTAACTGAAGCATTTCCAAAAAGAAAATAGTAGCTTGATATATAGTACTATTTGCTGTTCCTCAGTCCTGCTGTTTATAATGAGGAGCGCTGCTGAATTTTGAAATTCGTCGTTTGGAAGACCTAATAAGAGCAACTGGTAATGTTTACCTCAAAATACAAGGTGAGGATTACAGCCACATCTCATTTTTAGGCTTGGATTTCAGTCCAAATGGGAGAAGTCAGCTTCTTCTTCCTTCCCTTCCTGTCTTATTTAAAATACCCTCCCACTCTCTTGATAGGGAAAAAGCTCTACCTCCCCCTCCCCCACAGCTCCCTGATCTCTCTTTCCTTCCACCTACCCAGCATGTAGCTATGACTGCAAGGTAGCCACCAGGGGGGCTGGAAAATGTAGTTTCCCCTTTACTGTTTCCCAGGGCTTCTATTTCCCAAGTATTGGGGGAGTAGTCCATTTTCCAAAGTGTATTTAGGAATGTAAACATAATCACATGTTCAATGAATACCTCAGAAGGATAGCAAAATCATACATGCTGACTCTATTTCTCTTGACCAAGTGTTCATCCAAACATGTAGAGCACTTGTAGATATAAAATTGTGCACCTCTTGTGTCTTTTCAAGCTTTCAGATCCTTGATTTTAGGGTACAAGAAGATTGCAATCACCGAATGCCCTTCTGTGCATTCATTTAAGGCAATATTGTTGCATAAAACTGTTCATCCACCTCAAATAACATGGCACACTGTGGGGATTTGGTTTTTGCTCTGTGAAGGAAAAGTGGGGAACTGCAAGCTTGCATGTCGGATTCATTCCCTGGGGCTCTCCTGCTTACGCCTCCCCTGCTACAATCAGGCTTGCAAAGAAGCATTTATTCGCTCCTATCAAAGTCCTGTTTCAAACAGCAGAAGGGAATTAACAGAAGGGGGTATGCAGCTGGGAAGGGGAGGGTTTAAAGCATAACTGTTGCAGAGAGATGGGCCAATCTTCCCAGAGAGTCCATTTGGGGATGGCCAGGTGAACCCTTCCCTCCACCCCTCAGGAACAATCTGCCAGAAGATCACTCCTATTCTGGCTGCTAGAAAAAAGTTGAAATGCTTTTTTCAAGCTGAATTTTATGCATGTTTGTATGCAGTATTTGTGAGTGTGGCAGGATTCTCTCTCTCTCTCTCTCTCTCTCTGTGTGTGTGTGTGTGTGTGTGTGTGAGAGAGAGAGAGAGAGAGAGAGAGAGAGAGAGAGAGAGATGCAGGAAAGTGTTCACACTCCATTTTGTCTTGGCTATGCACACTGTTGGCCTATGGCTCCCAAGCAGTTATCCACAAGGGAATGCAGCACTCAGGTTGAAAAAACTACCCCACACCTGCTGTGAAGTCTTCACACTGTCTAAGGATTCCAACTTGTGTTCTTAAGTGTTTCATCTACAGTCGTACCTTGGATCCCAAATGCATTGTGAGTCAAATGTTTTGACTCCTGAATGCCGCAAACCCAGAAGTGAGTGTTCCGGTTTGCAAACGTTCTTTGGAACCCGAACATCTGACACAGCTTCTGATTGGCTGCAGGAGCTTCCTGCAGCCAATCGTAAGCCTCGCCTTGGTTTCCAAACATTTTGGAAGTCAAATAGACTTCCAGAATGGATTCTGTTCGACTTCTGAGGTACGACTGTATAAGAAATTAATGACACTTGAAGGCCAACACATAGTGAAGGCAATCCAATTAGAAAGAAAGCCACACATCTTTACAGGCACTGAGATCTTCCTCCCAAACACTCTTATCACAATGATTTAGAATTCTGCTAAGACGGGAAAAGGGAGGAATTGCAGCCACACAATAACATTTTCCAATGATTAAGTGATAGTGTATTATGTTCTGAGAGCAGCTCATGAGTGAAACATCTTTGATTTAAAATCTGCCTGACATTTCCCAAAACATCTCATGAAAACGACACTGTAAAGAAGGTGACCTCAGCATGCAGTTTGCGTTGTGCAATATATCACGTAAAGGTAATGTGATTTTGTGTAATTCGTAACTGAAAGCTTAGCCTGACAAGAAAATGCTGTCAGGATAGGGAACAAGAGAACTGATTCTATCCAAAGCCTACATACAATACTGATTATTAATTTTGCCTCATATTCCCTCACAAAGCTAAATCACTTTGTGATCCTTCAGCGTTTCATTACAAGCAGTTCTTTCTTCCCATTCTTCTCTGTTGTTGGGGGGAGGGCTGAAATTTTTCAGGAACTGGCAGGGACAGTGCACCTCATTTCCCACACCTGAGGCAAAATGGGAAAGTGCCTTCCATCCTACTGAAGCTTCCTTTAGTTGGGTTGCATGGCAGTGCCTGCAAAGCAGCAACGGATCCCAGGCAACATCTCACAAGAAGCCACCACTGCTACTGTTGCTGCTTCTCTGCACACATGGGGGTGCTGCCTCTTGGATTTCTGTTGCCAAAGGCAGCTGCCTCAGCCCACCTTATGGGCAGCCAGGTCCTGGGAACAGGAGATGTTTGGGGAGGGGAAAATCGTGCTTAACAGAGAAGCAACAGAGGCAGATTCCTGTCCTCCACCCCACACCCTTTTTGGACCTGTTTTTCTGGGTCTATGAGTGGACAGCCTCTATGGTCTGTGAGTGGACAGCCTCTGTGAACAGCCTCTAATCTACTCTACAGTGCCTCAGAAATCAGCTGTCATGTTCAGGCTGCCTTAATTTCTAGGGCTCTTTGAGGAAGGAGCAATGCAGTAGAGATGGAAAGACCTCAACTCAGGGCCCTTCCAGACATCCTTTTTATTGCATATTCATAATTGTCTGTACTCATGATACTATCAAGGCGTGATCCCACATGATCCCTCTTTCAATCTTGCTTGTGCCTGCAAAACTTGTCACACTGCTTCATTTTCAACCAGTGCTTAACCCATAACTCCCAGACTCCAATTGCAGCTTTGGTTTACCAAGAACATGAACCTATTTCTTAATACATTTTGTTTGGATAATCTTTGCAAAATTCAGGTAGTGAATACTTTCTGAGGGGAAGGGTCCTCTTTAGGCCCAAAGTGCCTCAGTGCTCATGGATGCAAAGTTATAGGCTAGTCTTGCCTGCTTGTACCACACCTGATAATTTATTAAGACTTGGCCAGATATGTGAACTGCCTCCACTAAAAGTATAATATTGAATATTGATATTGAAAACCATATATCGAACTGCCCTAGTATATAGTTCTTAGGGTAAAAAGGTGTTTTTCATAAATTGTGTATGAATAAAGGTGTTATGTTAGTATTAAGGGTGTTCTTTCAGTATAGCTGGTTTTGAGTTCCCCAAGGTATCAAGCAACAGTATGCACACTCTCTGTTAATCGTGTGTTCCTTCAGTTACAAAACAGATGCTCTGATGCTTTATCTATTATTCTGATAAGAAGGATGGATAAAAAGGAATCCTCATAAGGACGGCACTTATATGTAACAAATGATACAATATTAATACAATATTAGTGTTCAGGTATACATAGCTGTCAAGTGTCCCTTATTTGAAGGGACAGTCCCTTATTCCAGCGCCATGTCCCACTGCTGTCCCTTATTGATGGATGTCCCTTAAATGATGTCCCTTAAATTTCAAAGGAAGCAGCTCCTCTCCCTCCCTCCCTGCCGGCCAGGGAGGAGGGAGGCTCCAACTGTGTTGCTTGGCTGTGTTGCTCACCCAATAAGAAGTCTAAGAACAACTGGGGGGTAGAGCTTGCATGCCTTGTGTGTGGCTAGTTAATGCAAGCTGAGGATTTTTTTGAATGCTGGACACCATTTTGTTGCACGTGCTGCTGCAAACTTTGCAGTGCAAAGCCAGGCCAGGGAGCCATCATAAGTTGAGGCTGCATAGGCCTTATGGTGCATGTAATTCAGATTCTATTCAGTTGAACCTCTGGTTACAAAGTTGGTTGGACAGTGTTCTTGAAGCTACCCAGCATGAGTTTGACCAAACTGCAGGAGGACAGGAAGACTGGAGTTCCTAGAACAGGTGAGGCTGCAGGTCCCTTATTTTGGCTGCTGGTCCCTTATTTTCAAGGCTGCCGGTCCCTTATTTTCAAATCTGTAAATTGACAGCTATGGGTATATGCTGAATCTCTTACAGAATATATGTGATTTACTAAGATGTTTTTAAGCCACAGGAACAGACTGAGAATCAGATGTAAAGATGATCTCATTTTATAATTGATGTTATATTTAGTATGTCTGCTGGTATGAATGGATATGAATGTCTGAAGTATGAATGAGAAGCGGATGGTTAGTGGCTCTGAAGAATAAATGAATAAATAAATAAAGTTATTGAATCAAAGATAAAGAACTGCTTAAATTAATGTACAAAGGACTACTGCATTGAAAGGGACGCGGGTGGCACTGTGGGTTAAACCACAGAGCCTAGACCTTGCCGATCAGAAGGTCGGCGGTTTGAATCCCCACGACGGGGTGAGCTCCCGTTGCTTGGTCCCTGCTCCTGCCAACCTAGCAGTTCAAAAGCACGTCAAAGTGCAAGTAGATAAATAGGTACCCCTCCAGCGGGAAGGTAAACGGCGTTTCCGTGTGCTACTCTGGTTCGACAGAAGTGGCTTAGTCATGCTGACCACATGATGCAGAAGCTGTACGCCGACTCCCTCGGCCAATAAAGTAAGATGAGCGCCGCAACCCCAGAGTCAGCCACAACTGGACCTAATGGTCAGGGGTCCCTTTACCTTTACCTTATTGCATTGAAGGTGGAAGAGTTTGGATTTGATATCCTGCTTTATCACTACCTGAAGCAGTCTCAAAGCAGCTAACATTCTCCTTTCCCTTCCTCCCCCACAACAAACACTCTGTGAAGTGAGCGGGGCTGAGAGACTTCAAAGAAGTGTGACTGGCCCAAGGTCACCCAGCAGCTGCATGTGGAGGAGCGGAGATGTGAACCTGGTTCACCAGATTACGAGTCTACCGCTCTTAACCACTACACCACACTGGCTGGATTGAGATAAAGAACCATTATCAAACTATTGAATATTGAGCCAGCTAAACAGGATGGATGAACAGTGAACCAGTTACTGGACTGTGCAAGACAGGATGATCAGTATGACAACATGTCTGGGTGAATCAGGGGACAAAGTGAGAAGGTGATTGAGATAAATGACTGTTCTTTAAAAAAGACATGTTGAAAGAAACATGCTATTCATAAAGACAGTATGACAACATAATGGAAACCAAACTGTTTTCAACTAATAACTATTCTTATCTATTTGAGGAACCAGCACGATGACAGCTATCAACCCCCTTCAATACAAGACAATGTAACCATACGGAGACCTGAGCCTTGGGAAGGCCTGGTGAACTTTGTGTGCTGTCCTACGTGCAGGAGGATGCCGTCCATAGACTCTTAAAAGAGACTGGCCATCTCTTTTAGTGGGTCCAACCATCTGGTAGGTATGAAAGGAATGAATGAATGAGTGAGTGAGTGAGTGAGTGAGTTCTTATTGCTTATTGCTTGTTAAATAATAAAGGGTTGTAATCTTATGAGATTTGTGTCATTTTGTCTTTCTTGAAAACGCTCTGATAAAAATGAACTTAACTCTGTTTTCATGACACAATGGTAAGCCAAACAGTGGCTTACTGAGAGGAGAAACATGTTTGCTTACAGAGAAGAGCTTGCAGCTACTTTGTTCCTCCCTGGTCCTTTTCACTGCCATAGCAGACTACACTGAGCCAAGGTTTGGCTTAGCAGGCTATCCAATCCAGGACTCATGGCTAAGCTCTCTCCACACAAACTATGAGCTGCTGTCGTGAGGGCTAGAAGGAAGAGCACTCCCTGCTGCAAGGCCCATTTCCACCTGGCCTAGGAGGCGGAGCCCACACTCACCCTAAACAGCTAAAAGGCTCCTGGGAGTCCAGAGGGACATTGCTGGAATAACTCTTGGGTTGGGGCAACTGGCTGAAATGTTTTAAAAGGTTCTAATTTTGGTTCCCCTGCTTCATTTTTGTCAGGTTGGGGTTGGTTAAATTGTTTAGTTGGGGCTGGTGATTACTTTAATTTGGGTATAATTGTAAACTGTTTATTACTATTATTATTATTATTATTATTATTATTATTATTATTATTATTATTGGTTTCTATTGGTTTCTATTGATTTATTGGTTGGTTTGTTGCTTGTATAGGGTATTTTGTTTTTTAATGTTTGATGTTTTGTTGTGTTTTTATATATGTTGTAAGCTGCACAGAGTGGGGAAACCTAGCCAGATGGGCAGGATATATTTGCTCTTAGCTTGTTCTTGGCTTTCAAATTTGGCTCACTGTGTCCTGTGAACCAGCCTAATTCCCCCTAATCACATTTAAAACATCATTTAAATCAAGAATGGGCAGTCTTTGGATTTGTAGGATCCACTTTGTTTTTTACTATAATTCTGAGATCCACTAATCAGAGCCAGGTGCAAAACAAGTCAATCAGCGTCTGCACAGATCAGAGATTCTAACACAAAACTCTTGAAGAGGCTAGCATAGATGCACAAACACCTCATATTTTACAAGTGAGGAATACTGTCACTAAGAGGTAAGGACAAGGCCAGCCATCATGGGGACCTGGATCTTTTAACAAGTTATTTTTGCCTCAGACCCCAAATTTCCCCATCAAGCGGGTGCAGTAATAGGGGTGAAAAGGGGGGACAGTGTGTCTTAGCATGGCAAAACAAACACAACAGCAAATCTTCTGCTTTTATGGAAATGTAACACCTGGCTTTGAACAGTGCAATAATTCAATTTAGATTATGCTTAATTATTACTTTTTGAGACATTAATATATTTTATTAATATACCCAGTTTTCTACAAAGAACTAATAAGAACTTCCTGACAGTCTAGTCTCTTGCTCTTAGAAATTATTGTTAGTATACTGTCTAAAATAGGGTTGTCACATAAAAAAAGTGTAGCCAAATAACTGTATGAGTCATAATGTAACGTATTTGCATATTAATAAAACATCAATCATCCTGAAGGGAAACAACACTCAATTTTGAGATTATGCACATTACTTTTTACTTTTGGTATTACCTGTTTACTATATTTCTAAACTACCCTTCATGTGCCAGGATCACCAGGCATGTTACAAGATTTATATTAGAACAGCAATATAACAAAAAATAAGAACAATAATAAAATAATTAAACCAATTACTAAAACTATTCAAACAATTACAATAATTATATTTCTGCAACAAACAAAGCATTATTTTTAATCCAAGTACTTACAAAAATCCAAGATCAGCTTTATCACCTTTTGCATACCTCTTCTATGATAGCGCCCACCAGTAGTGTTTGCATGTACTTTTATTAAAAAGTAATTACCATATTTTTCGCTCTATAAGACACACTTTTTCCCTCCTAAAAAGTAAGGGGAAATGTGTGTGCGTCTTATGGAGCGAATGCAGGCTGCGCAGCTATCCCAGAAGCCAGAATAGTGAGAGGGATTGCTGCGAGCGCTCCTTCTCGCTGTTCTAGCTTCTGGCTTAGCCACACAACGCCTCTTCAGGGCACGAGGAGCCTTCATCCCGCTGTCCTGAAGAGGCTGCACAGCTATCCCAGAAGCCAGAACAACGATCCTTCTCGCTGTTCTGGCTTCTGGGATTCAGAATCCCCCCCCTTGTTTTCCTCCTCCAAAAACTAGGTGTGTCTTATGGTCTGGTACGTCTTATAGAGCAAAAAATACGGTAACTTTTTTCAAAAAACAAACCTGCCTGATTGACTGAGGGCACATTGAATTGACTAAACATTGCAGTACCATTATTTTATACCTGCTACTAAATCAGAACCATAGCCTATCCACCATGCTACTTCTCCTTAGATTCATTTCATCTATATTTGTGTGCTGTTAACATCTGTTGTCAGTGAAATAATTCCGCAGCATTTCTAAGCTGAACAGAGCGAGCCTGGAAAACAGCAATGGGGCAAGTTCAATGCCTCAATGGCATGAAGAAGAAAAAAATCTCAATTTTTTTGGTGCTATATTATTGTCTCCGCATCTCTGCTATGTTACCTGCCATGAATCTGTTTATCTGGGATAAGTTTTCTA
Source organism: Podarcis raffonei (assembly GCF_027172205.1). Lineage (NCBI taxonomy): Eukaryota > Metazoa > Chordata > Lepidosauria > Squamata > Lacertidae > Podarcis > Podarcis raffonei. The sequence continues at coordinate 29,166,031 of NC_070612.1, forward strand.
TCTTTTCAGAAGTTACACTAAGCATTTCTGACATGGATGCAGTATTTCCAAATATATATGTATTTTCTTTCTGAACATTTCATCTTCCCACTTTTAAACACATTTCATAATTTATGTTGAAGAGGTAGTGAAGCAAAAGAGCAGCTGGTTTACACATCTGCCTATTCACACCAAGAAATGTGAGTTGTTAGAATACAGCAGTGCCCCCAATGAATGTTCCTTCATTTGGATCAAAAACCCCTTATTTCAACTTCTTTAAAGCAATGAAACGAACTTCTACCTCACACCTCAACTCAAACTCCAAACTCTTTGTCATTGTAACTGACAGACAGTTGAGGGAGAGAGGCCTGCCCATTTTGTTGTCTGGCACAGAGCCACTTCCTTTGCTACCTTAATGACACATACTTAGAGGGCCATTACCTCAGCAGGAAGCTCACCTGGCTATTCCAGGAATTGAATCCATGATGGATCCAAGAATTAGGAGGCATACAGCCTACCCACAGGCACACAGCCCACAAACTCATAGCAGTATGTTTCCTCGTCGTAATTCTTTCCCCTACACCAGGGGTCAGCAATTTTTTTAAGCAAGAGGCCGGTCCACTGTCCCTCAGAACTTGTGGGGGGCTGGACTATATTTTGAAAAAAGAAAGAACGAATTTCAGTGCCCCACAAATAACCCATAGATACACTTTAAATAAAAGGACATCTTCTACTCATGTAAAAACACGCTGATTCCCGGACTGTCCCCGGGCCGGATTTAGAAGGCGATTGGGCCGGATCCGGCCCCTGGGCCTTAGTTTGCCTACCCATGCCCTACACTTTTAAAACAAGCTTTAAAAAATTATTTCATCATTTAAAAAAAAAACAATTGCCAGATTTGTCTGGGGTCTGTCTGTAAAGTGCCTTAGAAGTTCGAAGGAAGGAACTGACTGGCAAACACGTAATGCTCACTGGAAGGATCAAATGATGGTGAACTAGGAAAGAAACAGCAAAGCAAGCACATCAGAGAATGGATCAGTGGGTCTGAGCGTGGAAAGGAAGGCTACATTTGAAAAGAACAGAACAGCTTCCTTTTGCTTGGAGGAAAGAATGGCATCAGTACTCACAATGAAGTTACATAACAAACGGGTAAACATAGAGCCAAGTAATGGGTAGCTTTAAAAAATAACAACCAATGCGACAAAGCTGCTTCCAACATTTTGCTGGCTGCGCATATAATGTGATTTATTCTGATTGTGTCAAAATTAATTTCTAATTGATTGTTGAGTAAGGAACAAACTAGAGAGCATTCTCCCCGAACAGCTTTGTAATTAATAGGTCTTCACTTTGAGGTCTATTCATGTTATCCATATCACCCGTGAAATATATATGCTCTGCATGCTGCTATAGCTGAAATTGGATTTCTTTCTTTCATTTTGCTATGACTATTAGGAATTGCAGATCAATCTTTGAGTTTTTGTGCCTCCCCATTCCGATCTGCATTATGCAGCATGTTATCACAAGGCAGCAAGAATCATGTCCAGCTATGTCTGCTGCTGTTAGATAACTGAGCTCATTTGTACAACTACCCTTCCTACATTCCTACTGTAACAGGGGTTTCCTTACAGTAACTGCATGCCTTCAGTGTGCAAAGAATGAGCATCATCTTTCTTTCTTTCTTGCTTAGTCATGGAGATGAATTGTAACTGCAATTTTAAAACAGTTGCTAAAGTAAATATGAGAAAAGAGGAAATGCTGTGAGTGAGGACTTTCTCACAGATACCAATTGTTATTTTTAATTCTTAACCTATCTTTCCTGGTGTCTATGCACATATAAGTTGTGCTGTGTATTAGGAAAAGAGCAACAAATAAGTTAAGAAATCACATCAAAAAGTATGTATAGGCTGAAACTAGAGTACTAAAATGGGAAATATTACATTACTAATGCCGTACATACCTTTATAAAATAGAAGCTGAAATACAGTAGATGTGTCAGATCTAAATGTTTTAGAAAAGTGATCCACTGTTTTTGCTGAAATCAACTAGTTTTAAATATATCTATACCTGGCCATCTATATAATTATGTTTAAGCAGAGGTTGCACCATAAGGGGAGAGGCTTTGAAGTGCTGGGGACCTGAACGCCACCTGATACATTAATCCTTTACATCTAGAAATGCAAATTAAAACAGGTACACACAATTCTGAGAAGATGACAGCTGAGTAGGAAAGAGCTATATGATTGCTACAACAGTCTCTTCATAGGGGAATACAACACAGGGAAGTGGATTTCATGCCTCTGGGTGTACTACTACTACTACTAATTATTATTATTATTATTATTTATTTATACTCCGCTCATCTGGCTGGGTTTCCCCAGCCACTCTGGGCGGCTTCCAATGAAATATTAAAATATAATAATTAATCAAATATTAAAAGCCATAGCTGTCAACCTTAATCTTAATGTGGTACGGTAGACTGCAATACTTCAAACTCCAAGTGGGAGGTATACGGTAAATAAACATGTCCTTAATGTTTGGGGGTGTTGGATGACCAGGACAACTCACCTGTCAATCATGTGATATCATAATGACATCAGGTGATTGAAAGTACTTCCCAAATGCCTGGCAGGCAGTGGATTGCTTCCCAAGAGCCAAATGTAAGGCTGGCAAAGTTCTTTGCACAGTGTTTCCCCAAAACCAACCAACCAACTGGAAATTGCTGCACCTGCAAAACCCCTTTCAGTCAAGCCCCACCTGCCGCACACCTGACATAATATACATAGGACAAGTGGCCATGGCTCACCCACAACAAGCTTGCAGGTCAACTGGGGAAGCCTGGTGAGCCACCTTAGAAATACATCACATCTCATCATAGCTGGAAACAGCTGGCTTCTTTGCCTGCACATTCTCCGATTCTGAGCTTTTGATGGGCAGCTGAAAAATCACTGTTCTCTCTCCTTCATCTTAAAATGAGACTTGGACCAGATTGCAGAGGGCCTTCTCGACAGTGACGCACTCCCTGTGGAACACCCTCCCATAACATGTCAAGGAGATAAAGAAATACACAATTTTTAGAAGATACCTGAAGGCAGCCTTGTATCGGGAAGTTTTTAAAGTTTGACGTTTTATTATGTTTTTATATTTTTCTGGAAACTGCCCAGAGTGGCTAGGGAAACCGAATCAGATGGTCAGGTAATAATAATAATAATAATAATAATAATAATAATAATAATAATAATGTCATTCTAATAATAATGTCATTCTAATAATAATGTCATTCTAATAATAATGTCATTCTAATAGAGGGCACCTTCTGACATCCTTTCAAAATAGAGGGATGTCCTCAATAAACAAGATCACAAGGCCACTTTAATGAAAGCTGACTTAATAACTCATGGTTTGAAATGTGCTTGTTTATAACAAACAATAGTTAAGTTTAACCCAAGTTTGCCAGGTTCGGACAACATGACAACATGCGATTAATCAAATGAACACTTCCAAACTTCTCAAGGCTGCGTTGGAGAAAAGCACTCGTCTGAATATGCCTGGGTTTGTTCCTGTCATGGTTCATCATGACATCCAAAGATAGCAACTGTGTTATCACAGTCTACCTCTGGACATATCATCATGGTAAGTTACCTATAGAACTGAAACGTTTCAAATGATATATGCATAATTCATTAGAAATGGTGTGGCAATAAAAACCTTGTTAATAACAGCAGATTCTTCCCTGTGGAATATGATTCTGGCAGAATGGGGAGATTTCACAGATAAGAACCCGCTATGCCAAATATATAGCAAAAGGAGCAATCTTTCCAATGGAATAGAAAATGAAAATAGCTTGATAAGGGAATAGATCAGAAACCTGGCAAACAAATATCTTACATATTTTATTTAACGTGCTTTCTGAAGGTTTAGACAGCATAAGGTTCAAAAGGCAGCTGCAATTCTAACTGAAATGGTACACCATTCAGCATTTCTCTTCTGTACTTATAGATATCTATTCTGTAACACTAGCTACAGATGTCAATGATGGTAAAAACAAACCACAGCTTAGTGTTATGTGTAAATGAACATAGCCTAGGCTCTAGATCTTTCTCATACACTTTTATTGATAGATATTTGGGCTTTTTTCAGATGCGTAGCATTTGGTTCAAAGAAGAGTACCTGAGTTTATTAATACTAATGTTGCATACTAAGAATTCAATAGTGGAGACCACATACTCAAGCAGGCTGCAACACATATCCCATGTTTTACACCATAAACTCATCCAATGAGATTATTTAGCTTGCTCGTTAAATGGCATATAATAGTTGCAGGGCTTATGGGAAAGTACTCAAGTGAGTTCATTTTATTTTAGTATCTAACAATATACGATATTCTCCTTCAGCATCTGTGTAACAAGTACAAACAAGATAGCCTTTTCCCTGTTGTGAACAAGCTAATTTGGCTTCTTAATCTTCTTGGCTTTCTTCTGCTATTCTTAATTGCTGAGCCCAGGGAGTTCAGCTTTCTAAATTATTCAGTGTGTGTAAATTTGGTTCAACTATAATTAAATGACCCATCTGTATACTAATACTTTCCAATTCAACTCTTACAGTGTAGGAGCTTGAAATCATATTTTCAGTCAGCAGCTCTGTAAAAGGGGCTCTCACTTCTATAACTTCCTATACATTTTTGGTCAAATGCTAACTATGGCACAAAAACACATCATCATCTTGGGGCAACACAAACCAGTCTGGTTCGCACTTAATGCTAAGCCAAACTATGGCTTAGTGTGAATGAGCAAGCATGCTGGTGCAGACTTAGAAAACTCTGGCAGCTTCACTCCTCCCCACTCCTGACATACTACCCAGAGCTAAGCCATGGTTTGGTTTAGCATTGTGTGCAAAGCTGGGCTCATGGATTGTCTCACTCAAAACAAACAACAAGTTGCTGTTGCTGTCGTTAGTTTTCTTTTTTTATTTTAATAAATATAGTTTAATTGATTTCCAATATATTAACAATTATTTTTTAAAAACCATAAAAAGATACAAAAACAAAATCCCACGCCCTTGATGTAGATCAGGCTACATAGTTAAGTTTGCCAAATTCCAATATGTGATTTTGATGGTTGCCATTTTTCAGGGTTATCAGTAAAATATTTTATAACTTTATATTTTACCATATTTCAACAAAATCGTCTACATCATCTATATTATTCAATGGATGCAATCTCTTTGCTAATTTTTTTGATACAGCAATAGACCCTACATTCTGTTTCCAATGAGAAATACACATATGTTCCAATGCTTTCCAATTCTGCGCCAGTAATAGGTGTACTGCTACTAAAATAAAAGTAATTTGTTCCTAATAACAGAGGTCAAATTGGCCTTCTTTAAAAATAGTTAACAATCCAAAACTTGAGGTACATTCCACATGATGAAAGGTAATATACCTTCTTTCTGTAAATATCCTCTGCCAGAAGGGCTTTATATGTTTACACAAACATCCACCACATGTAAAATGTTGTAGCTATACTATTGCAGGCTCTCCAGCACAGGGGTGGGATGGACAAAACACAAGTTGTATTGTTCTTGGCGTTTCACTCGTGTGTTTTTCTTGGGAAGACAAATCAGAAGCCCAGGTTCTCATGCAATGCTTAGTCAAACCTAGGTTTAGCTACTAATAGCATGACAGCAGCACAAACAGGGGAGAAGCGAAGAAGCTGCAATTTTCTAACTGTACCAGCACACTTGCTCATGCATGTGTAACCTTGGTTTGGCTTAGTAGTATTGTTCACATGTGGAAGCAAACGCCACCGATTCCTTCACCGAGAGTTATTTTAATGTATTATGTTCTTAGTGGCTTACATGTCAACCCCCTAATAGTTGGGGGGGGGAATTAGACTACAGTACAGTGGTACCTCGGGTTAAGTACTTAATTCGTTTCAGAGGTCTGTTCTTAACCTGAAACTGTTCTTAACCTGAAGCACCACTTTAGCTAATGGGGCCTCCTGCTGCTGCCGCGCCGCCAGAGCACAATTTCTGTTCTCATCCTGAAGCAAAGTTCTTAACCTGAAGCACTATTTCTGGGTTAGCGGAGTCTGTAACCTGAAGCGTATGTAACCTGAAGCGTATGTAACCTGAGGTAGCACTGTACTTTGCATCCTGTTAGCTCATTTAGATGTTATGAAAGCATACATTTTTTGTGATCAACTGTTCTTCTAAAGGCAAGTAAGTCAAACAACTTATCTATGTTATCAAGAAACAAAAAATAACATGTATTTTATTCTTTTGGGCAAACATGAAGAAGTACTTTTCCATTAACTGGACCACTTCAGCCAGAAAGTGAGGGATCACATGTCCTCCCTTTAAAAACAAAATAAAAACAAAATCCACAACCTCCTACAATTAAAAAATCCTACTACTCACTTTTCTTTTGAATAATTTAACCTCTTATCTTCTTCTAGTACCAGCCCTATATTTGCTATAACCCTGATTCTCTCATACTGAAGAAACCTTCTCTTGACCCACTGACTCTGTACAGTGCCAGTTTTTTTATTTCTTATTGTGTATTTGGGTTTGTTTTAATGAATCTTATTATATTACGTTAATTATGTTGTATGCCCATTTGCATATTATATGAAAAGTGATTATATGAATCCTTTAATAAATCAATAATAAAATAATTTTTGTCCTATTTCTCTTGAATGCTGGGTTATTACTCAGTATTTCCTCGTTTGCTAATTCGTTGTTAGATACCCATCAACACAATTTCTGTTCCTCCCACTGAACTGAATCTGCTTTTCTTAGTGACCTCTGCCTTGCTAAATCACACAGGTCAGTTTTCTGTTTTGCTTTTTTTTACTTCACAAGTAGCACCAATGGTAACTGATCCCCTTGAGCCATGCAGTATCTACCACTCAAGCTTTCTGGGAACATGATGGGTAGTTGGATGTCAGCAGGAATTAACATCCAGGAATTCAGAAGGTATAGTCAATACCCAAGGTGTTTGTGACAGCTCCAGATATTTAGGTTGAAGCAAACAACAATCCAAAGGTGTGCAGCTGGAGTTCTACTCTGACATTTAAATTAAGTGAGTCATCCTTGATGGTAAACTTGAGGTGTGGTAAATTACTAGGATTAATCAAGGTTTAACACAAAAGTTCTGCCATGCTTAATCTGAATCTGTATTCACTAGATATCAGCCACAGAACTCTTATTTCTTTTACTTTGAAAATTAAGGAGTTACCTGACAGCATATGCTGTTTGACTGATAAAATTGGGAATTAAAATAGATAGCTTCGACCAAACATCAGATAAACTTATTCTCTCAGGGTGGTGGGGGGAAGTGTATTATATAAACAAGCATACACATACATGCAAAAACAAAACAAAACAAAATGACACACAAAAAAGAAACATGTCAAAAGGACATGAGGCTACTGGGCAACTATTCTATAACCGTACAGTAATTAATTACCTGTACAAAGCTCTCTACTATTAAACTCAAAAGGGCTGACAAGTCTGCCAACAGCTGTCTCCAAGCTTTCATTTCAGCAATCAAAGCTGAAACCAACAGATAAGTACCAAGACAGATTTAATTACTTTCCCCTCTTACTTTCATTAATTTTATTAGATGGAACATTCAACGTCCCCTCAGAATGGGGTACACTGCTATGCTGCATATGAAAACAAAAGAGAAATGTTGTGGTGCTCAGAGACATCTAAAGTGAAATCTTTCTGAATGTCTGTACCAGATATAATTTCATGGGTGAATTACGGTATTATAATTCTGAATGCATAAGTTGTTATTGCAATTTCCAGGGAAACGTAAATTGCAATCCTAAGCATACTTGCTAGGAAACAATTTCATGATTGTGCTACAATGAGGCTGTCTGGCTGTTTGAGGCTTCTTTCTATCTCAGGAACAACCAATAGTCTGTAGGCAGGATACAACTCCCAAAGCAATTTTATCTGTCCCTGGAATCCCTACCAAATTTTAAACAATGCAAAAAATATATTTAAAAATTGACCATTTATAATTGTAAATAAATGTTTTCAAGTTACAAGAAATAAGGATGTTCTAAGGATGACTGAAGTCATACACCTGTCCTTTGAATTTTATATTTAAGGGTGCATATTTGTATATAACATTGTGCATGAACACACATAGCCAATAACTGTGTAGCACCTAGAGATGAAACTATTAGGTGGTCACTTTGTGCTTCAAAAACCTCTTCTAGCCTTTGACTAGTGTTTAGTGGAGAACACCCACTCCAAAACAATAGAAAAGTCCACAAAGCTCTGCCTTTGAGTTTTCATTTCTTTGCTTTGGCAAATTGATATTTGAACAATGGCAAGTTATAGATATTGCTGTGGAATCAAACCAGTTCTGCTCCTTAGCAATCCCTTGGGGACACACACACACACAAATGGTGTGCAGTCATAATTCATGCTCACCTCAAATGCAGCTTAAAAAAAAATCCAACTGCAGACAACATGATTATCTGTAAATCAAAGAAACACTTCCTCATCAATAATGTCCCCTGCATGCCACAGATAAGGTGCATTGTACTCTTATCAACACCTTAATTATACAAGCTCAGAAAACACACACGTGTCTACTATTCACTAAGCTCTTGATACAATTTCTCATTTGATGTCATTGCTGCCATATTACTTTGCCTATTAACTATCCCACACATGAAATTTTTGTTTATAGAAACAAACTTCTTTGTGCATCATTATATCAGACAAACTTCAGTACCAACTGCACTGGGGGATGAGTCAGAAGGAAGATATACAGTACTTCAATCTCAAGGCAACAGTGAAAATAAGCTATCTTTTACAGACCCGTACTGCTGACAAATGGAAGGAGAAGCTTGAAAGAAGGCTTTTTGTCTGTCACCTTACATTTCTTGAAAGCCTGGCAAATACCTTTGACAAACCGGAGCATTAAATGGACTATACTGATCTCCCCTTTTGGGAGATTCAGTTTTTAACACTTCCCATTTGGAATCGCAAGTGCTCCCCCGAAATAAAAAGAACTCCTCAAACATGAAAGGAGTAATTGTATTAGTTGATGGTGTCCTAATACATGACACATGAATGGAAGCCCATGACAAAACACTGGTCATTGCCTTGAATTGGATCTTTTAATCCGGACTCAAACTAAACAAAGTGTATGTTATCAAAGTGAAATGGAATTCATGGGGCAAAGCCATGCTTTGAAAAGGTGCCATTAGAGAGAACCCCAGTAACTTTATATAGCTAAGATGCTCTTGGAGAATACTGAACTATTTATGTAAGTATTCGCAAGACATCTCATAACCACTAAACCTTTTACTAAGGTCCAGGGAGGAATCAGGAAGCTTCCTTTACAAAGATAAAGAACATGATCTCCAATGTCCCGATTTTGCATATTTGTGATGTCAACAAACCTACAATGGTTCATGAAGATGCAAGCAGCTAGTTGCACTAGTTGAAGTGCTACTACAGCTACTACAAATGCTCCCACAACATGTTTCAGAATGGATGCCAGCCACATTCTGTCCAATAACTCTTAATGAAGCAATGAAACAAAAGCACACTGGTTTTTTAAAAAAAGATATTTTCGAAACTTTTAACAGATAGTTATGTGGTCAACCTTTTTTATGACTCCTCATAGACCCATAAATGTTTGGTAAAAGGGGGGAAATGAATGAAGTACATTACTATACCAATGTCTTCTAATAAGACTGAGGAGATTTTTGTTTCATGGGATGGAAACTGTTAATAGCAGACACCTTGTCAAGAAACTGCACAAATGCGTACAAGTTAGAGGAGTTCCAAAATTATGTTATCAGATCCAGAATTTAAGAAGTAATTAAAAATATGCATTGAATGTAGCCCAGCAGATTTGCTAATGGGAAATCAGAACACTCATTCCAGCTACAGAGAAGAATCTCATTCCAAAGTAGCCTGATCTGGAAAAAGTTCAGAATATAAAGCTAAGTGAAGCTATTAACATATCTATAACTGGCACAATTCGGTGTGGGAGCTACTACATTTAGAGCCAGGAGAGTGAGCTTATAGTCAATAACAGAGAAAAGACATGTCACATTCCAACATCATTTTCATATTCTGCTGACGGGCCACCAACTACTTAACAGAAACAGATTTTTTTTTCTATTCCTAAGAATGAACAAATGCACAAGTTCTTCTTGAACCTGAATCTACTAAGACTCTGCCTGTGCCATCTTCTGATAGTATTACCTAATCTTGTTGTTTTGACTAGGACCAGCAAAGCTAAAATCTGAAAATATTACACAGTTCACTTAGTTATTAAATCTAGTTTGTGCTTTTGTCTCATGTTCTGCAATTACACAGGAAAATATTGTTTCAATAACCATGCTTTTAAGAAATACTACCTCTATTAAAAGAAGCCTGCACTTACCAACATGCCCACTGCAAAGTAATATTTGCATTTGATTTGCATCTTTGTTATTCCTTAAATCCCATTAGATTTCTTTTAGAGTAGGCACTTACATAAAAGTAAATGTAGAGATGAAAGGCATCTATCTTTTTGAAATTTTAACAATTTAGAATAGGGGTCCAAGAAATAAAATAATTGCAGAATGAGTTAGAGATTGAGGTTTCTCATATTTCTACTTAAAACAAATGCAGGGACTATGAAGCAAAATAATATGTCACAGGTTATTTTAATAAAATAGGATATGGCTTTCAAATTACTGGAAAATGTATTATGGTAAAGCTACAACACCGTAATACTCAATAATGTATCCAAACTCTGAGCATGAAGACATTTCTTCAGGCTCTTCAAAGTATTATAATTCTGGTCATATTTATATTATGGGCACAGCTGTGAGCTGATGCCTGTGGCACTAGTGACTTCAAGGGAATGCTGTGATAACCATCCTTTCCACTATGTAACAATGCATTGTTTATGAATATATACCGTATTTTTCGCTCTATAACACGCACCCGACCATAACACGCACGTAGTTTTTAGAGGAGGAAAATCCGCAGGCATGCCACCCGTAGGCATTCCCTCCATAACACGCACAGACATTTCCCCTTACTTTTTAGGAGGAAAAAAGTGAGTGTTATGGTGCAAAAAATACGGTACTTCATTTTATTAGCTAGTGAATGAGCCAGACTGGACAAACTGAATTTACTGCAGAAAGAGAAAATAAGTAACATTAATCATTTTAGACAAAACTCTAATTCTGAACTATCTTCTTTGGAAACCCTATCCATTAATACCAGTGAGTTCAAGGAGACTTACTCTTGTGTAAACATGGTAAGATTGCAGCCTGAGGCACAACTAATATTCTCTAGGTAGGGCTAATGTAATAAAATTGGGTTAAAAACATAGGCCTGATCCCTTGATGTTCCCAGAAACCTAATGATGTATGAATATATTTTTATAAAGGTAAAGGACCCCTGACAGATAAATCCAGCCGCAGACGACTCTGGGGTTGCGGCGCTCATCTCGCTTTACTGGCTGAGGGAGCCGGCATTTGTCTGCAGACAGTGGCCAGCATGACTAAGCCGCTTCTGGTGAAACCAGAGCAGCACACGGAAACGCCGTTTACCTTCCCGCCGGAGCCGTACTTATTGATCAACTTGCACTTTGACATGCTTTTGAACTGCTAGGTTGGCAGGAGCTGGGACCAAGCAATGGGGAGCTCACTCCGTCACGGGGATTCGAACCGCTGACCTTCCGACTGGCAAGCCCTAGGCTCAGTGGTTTAGACCACAGTGCCACCCATTAATATATGATTAATATATTAATCATATATTATTACAGGCTGGATCTAGACACATCAAAGAAGTGTTTCAGTTTAAAGTGTTGTAAATTTAAACGGAAAACAGGTAGAGAAAAATGGGACTCCACGTCACCATCTGGTGGCACAATGTTATATCGCATATACAACACATATGAATCACTTCTCTCTTTTAACCAGTTTAGCTGAGTCCACACTTTGATCTTACTGACTTGGAAATAAATCCCATTGATTTTTCTGTAGAGTTTGCTTTTGCAATATATGTTTATGGTTGCAGCTTTAAACTACTCATCAGCAAAGCTGATTGCTTGGGCTTGAAAAACATTTTAAAACTGTCTATGACAGCAGGCTCAAAGTTCCAACGAAAAAGGAAGTAACATGTAAAAATCAGCTAACTAGAAAAGAAGCAGATGGTGTTTTTAAAAACAAAAACAAAACAGAAACCTGAAACGAATGTTGGTCAGGTTCACACTTCATATTAAACCATAGTTATGTTCAACTATGGTTTCATGAGAAAGTCCCCAATTCACTCCTTTCCGGCCTCACTATACTGGAAGCAACAAACTACAAGTCTTGGCTTGTCATGTCATCTGAACTCAGGGTTATGGTCTCTTTCTCTCTGGTTGTAGCCTTTCAGGACAATGAGACCAGGAGCCAGGGAGCAGTGAAGCAGAGCCGCAAAGCATGGATTTTAATGGTATTAAACAATTAACATGATTTAATGCTAACACAGTGAATTGTTATTTAGGAGCATTTTCCAGAGGGGTAGCCATGTTAATCTGTTGCAGCAAAAACAACAAAAGAGTCCTGTGTCACTTTTTAATACATTTAGACCGATGTATTTATTAAGCCATAATATTTATTATTAAGCCATAGAGGAAAGAATACTATTTTGGTTGTGAACATACAATACACTTTCCAAAATGGGAACACCTAGTAGCTTCCAGCTGCACAGCTGCCCTCCTGACACTGGGGTCACTGCAGCTTATCAGGACAGCGTGGGGGGAGTCAGGGAGGAGAGAAGTTGAGACTGCATTGAATTACTGGCAGAGCCACTTGGGTACTTGCATACAGACCTCAATCTCACTGTTGCCCCCCTGCCTCACCCCTCATCCATCCAGTAAAAGTGGCAGCAACACCAGTGTTGGAGCGGAAGTTCCGCAGCATTGCTGCTAACCTATATTAGTAATTTATAGTGTAAGTTCAAAGAAGTGAGATGATAAGTTCTGCAAGGTAGTAACTTTCATGGACCTATTTGCAAGGTTTCCATGAACCATAACAAAGTGGCGTTTACAGCCACCAAGTCAATCATATTTCTCGAATTATAGCTGATTTCCTGACCTTACTTTGTAAGCAGTTTGAGTATCTAGATTAATCAATAGTTATTATTGTTTCTATTGAATAAATTAAAGTGTTTCTTTTTCTTCCTGAAATAATTTCCTACACCAGTACATTGAATTATGAGCACAGGACCACCACAGCTTTTTCATATGGTTTGCAGGAAATGTTGCCAAACCAATTGCAAGCTTTTTTTTTTAACGTTAAGATCAAAATATTTTATTGGTTCTCTTTTGTTGTACCTATTACATAAATGAACAGTATCTCAGTAAAAAGATGATGAAAGGGGGAGTTTTTTGTTGATAGAATAGACTCCTCCCTGCGAAAAAACCCCCTCAAATTCAAGATTAGAAGTTCTCAAGTCCTTCAATTAACTGTTGTCCTATATTACAATAGGCCTTAAAAAGCAACACAATAGATTCAAGAAGTTCTTACACTTCATCTGTTTTTTTGTTTTTCCACTAGCAAGAAATAATGCAATAATCTTATGGCTGCTTTCTCCCATCTATTCACTTGCTGAAGGTTCCCTACCTTCCCAGGTTAGGTGAATGGCAACTGATGATCAGTGACATGACTTTGTCAGTGGTGGCACCCAGGCTTTGAAACTGCTTCCCCAGAGCAAAGTATTGACTTTACTGTCAATGCAACATTAAATCAATGTGTCTGTCACCTTTGGGGATGGAAAATCAAAATGCCCTTTGATTACCATTTCCTTGCTGCTGCTTAATTTTATTTGATATTTTAGTCTGGTTTATTGCATTTTATACTTTCACCCGGCCATCTTGGATACCCAAAGTAAAAAGGTAGGAAAGGAAAAAATTAAACAAAATTTTAAAAATTGTATCAGAGTAAAACAATTTTTTTTATTTCTGTGGACTCCACTTCAGAAATCAGAAAGGACCTTCCAAATCCATATGGCATTGCTTTTCGTTAATTTCATTCCCCCTTCCCAAAAAGCCATTTATAAGTCATAAAAATCCAATATCCTATCGCTTTCTGTTTCTAAAGAATGTGTTTCTAGGCCCTATGAATGCAAACCTAAGGCTGGAATTGTATGATCACAATCTTAGACCTGCTGGAGATGCTTATTAGGATCTCAAGATGATGACATTTTATCACAGAGTACACAATATACAGTACCTCCTTAATACTGAGTGTTCTAGCTTATGATGCGTATGAAATCATTCCTGTAGACTGACAAAAAAAATACTGTAAAACCTCTGATGACCCCCCCACCTTTGCATATAATGTTGTTCTCTTACATATAGCTTCACCTATACATTTGCAGCTATTCTTTGGTGAAGAACAAAGTGAATGTTTTCTTTAAGAGTTTACACTACAGTAATTTCAAATAGGCTGTCAAAATGTTAACTACCACAAGATTCTATGCATTTGATAGTCTGACATTTGATAAAGCTAGATTGTGCATAAAATTTAAAATTATATGCAGAAATGGGCAAAACGTAATTTTAAATAATTATTTGTCATGCACAGTTTTTATAAAATACCATCTGAAATCCTGTCTCCATATTCCAACTTTAGTCCTAAAGTAGGATTTTGTTTTCAGAAAAATGCATCTTTCATCTTAAAAGGAAAGCCTAGCACACAATTTTGCATTGTTCTTGGTGCCCTCCAGCACATAAGCTCAAAATATCCAATGCACTTTGACAATAAAAATGTATTTTGACCTAGTACGTTACAGATAAACACTCAATAAAATTAAAATACAAACACAACTGCTGTGACATTTTAAACTTATTCTTGATCTGTTCTAGTACATTAAACACTTTGTGCTACATAACACCAAGAGAGCAGCTGGTACGAGCTCCCTTTCATGTTTGCAAATTAATTTAACCTAATGGATGTGTTTTCGATTAAGCATGCATTGATATTCGGTTTTTTATAGGCATGATCGTAGAGTTCTCCTGCAAGATTTTGTCAGTGTAAGCGGCTTGCTGGGCGGGAAAGGAGCAATCCTAAGCGTATTCAATGAGGTTCTCTGTTAAAGTAAACAATGGTTAGGATCAGGCTGTTTTGCAAGGTTCTCACACTTCCTTGGAACTAAATTCTATTGAATCAGTCAGGCTTTCTTCCAGTTAAGATTTGTTAAGGACTGGATTTAAAAAATTAACGCATCTTTTTATTTTGTTTTAAAGTGGTACAATTCTATTGATATTTATATTGGACAGAAGCTCCACCCTGCTTCTAGTAAGGTCAATTTTTCACGACTAGTAGACATTTCATGAGCAGGTTCCCTTATTACATTTTGAACGATAAGCTGATTTTCAGCTCATATTTTTTTAAACAAACAATTTAATATATCCTACATGCCTACGTTTTAAATATGACGCATTTATCAACCTTCCGATCGCTCTTATCACATGCCATTTATTACATCTGCAATCAATGTCCGGTCCATAATGCAGCCAAAGGCTGCCCAAGATGCTTTTGTCCTTTCTTTCTCTTTCCTAATCTATTTGTTCAAAATCAAGGGGAATGCATCACATGTTCGTTCTAGAATGCTGTCTTTTAAAATGGGTTTTGAAATATATAAAAAGAAAGCACTTGGTGTAAACCTAATTTAGAGCTACTCTTCATGCTTGAGAATAGAATTGCTTTCTACGTGCTTACTGATGCTATAGATTAGCTTTATTAAATTAATATACATGAAAAGTAACTGTAGGAGCGTCCAACCTTATGCTTCTTTTCCCACAAAATGTTATTTCAGACACACCAGCACTCATGAGAACTACTTGCAAAGTTATTTGACAAAATGTAACTTTATTATATTATCATACATAATAAAAATCACTTTAAATGTTTAGAAAGGCTTCAGAATTTCGTGGGCCAAAATTCTGAGATAAGCAAGATTTTATGACATATTTAAATGAGAATGAAAGCTTTTTAAAAAAATGTCATAAGTCTTATTTTCCAAGTTTACTTGCATTCTTATTTTCGGCGTTGCGTTTGCTATAGTAGAATCTGAGTGGTTCTTTTATGGAAGCAGTCATTCATATCACCCAGCACAAAACAAATTAAAATCAAAACACACAAATAGTGGACCTGTTATATGTATTATCTTTTTTTCTGGTAGATAGGGCTTCCCAACAAATACGCAAATAATTTTCAATAATTCTTGGAGGGTGGAAAAATACAGGCTTTCTTCAGTAGCTTCTTTAAAAAAAAATGAAGCATGTTGATTCTTTTCTAAATTCCATTTACAGCCCTGTAGTGCTTCTAAATCACATCTGGGTACCATCTCTCTCTCTCTCAAAACACACACAGAGAGAGAGAGGATCATATGCACACATCTAGTTGTTGTCAGCTCCCTGCACTGCAGTACAATGCAGCCCAATACAGGTAGGGCACTAGGAGCTAGATGGAGACTTCTCTCCGCATTCTGCCCCTTCTAGGACCATCACTCATAGCTTATTTGGAGGGGGGAGCGAGGGCTTGCAGGCTGAGAAGGGGAACGCACCCCACAGCTCCATACAACTCTACAGAACATTGGATTCCACAGGAATATGAAGCCACAGGAAGCCATAATTATCAGCATCATACCCTGATGCGGGAAAGAGTCCCGGGTGCTATAGCTCACCAAAGGCCAAAGTATCTCAACGTGGCTTGGCAGAAACAAGGCGGCGAGCTCTTTATTCTGCATGCCTTCCCCCCCCGCACCCGGTCCACCCCACACACCCCGTTTTCTGCTCACATGTCCAAGAGGCAACCCCCAGTAAGCCCACCCACCCCGACCACCGTCAGCATCCAGCCATTCGTTTCGCGCTCCCCAGGCGCGCGCGAGGGGGGGATTCCCAGCAGCGACTCCGGGGAGACGCACGCGCCGAGCTGGAGCACACACGCGCCTCCAGCCCCCTCGAAGTCCCCGGGTATGCTGAGTCAGCTTCGCCGGCCCCCACCTGACGACGGTCCCTCTTTGCCCGGGGGCTGCAGACCCGCACGCCGGAGAGGAAAGGGAGGGCGGATGGGGGGGCGGGTAAGGAAAGAGATGGGAAAGAGAGAGCAAGGCTCCGGGACGGGATTCCCTCAACGGCCAGCTGCTCGTTCCATTTCGCCCAAGTATGCGGCGATTTAAACAACAACAATGCCCTTTTCCTTAAAGTCTTTTCGGATCCTGGCGCCTAACCAACCCCCCAAGAACTATGCAAGCTTCGGAAGGAGGGGGAAAGAATCTTGCACATTCATCCTACGGGAAGCAAGTGCCCAGGTTGTTATTTCCCCCCTAATGCACTTTGCAACGCCTCGTGGCTTTTCCCGACGCATCGCACTGCAAGAAGTCTTTTTTGCAGCCGGCATGGATGCACGCTGCACCTTTTGCATTTCCCCGCGTTCGAGGCTTCCCCGCCACTACCTCCCGCATCTGCCTTCTGCAAACACTTTCTCCCACCTCGGAGCAGCCTTTGCGCGCCTCCCCTCCCCTCCCCTCCCCACGAAGTTCTCGTGGGGTTTTTATTTGAGGGCAGAAGGCGTCAGAAAAGAAGGGGAAAGGGAGCCTGACTAGGGAGACTGGAGAGACAACGACTCAGTGGTGTAGCGTGGGTTGTCAGCACCCGGGGCAAGGCAAGTAATTTGCGCCCCCTAACCCGTGGATTTGCGCCCCCTAACCCTAACCCCCAGATGTTGCGCCCGGTGAGGCCGCCCCCCCTGCACCCCCCACGCTACGCCACTGCAACAACTGCAGGGTGGCAGGGAGGGTCCTGCAGGATGATCCTGGCAGGGTCCCGCGCCAAGCTGAGGGAGGGGCTTTCCCCCTCGGGGCCCCCGTGACGTGGTCCCCCAAAGGGCTGCGATCCTATTGCGCCCGCTTCCTTCCGAGTAAGCGCGCCTAAGCTGAGGCTGCGAAGCCGACGCCCGCTCCTCCGAGGCGTAAAGGTCCCGCGGAACTCGGCAGAACTTCTGCTTCCCGGAGGGGTCGCCGCTTCCCGCCATCTTGTCCCGCCGCCAAAGCGGCCCCGTTCCCGCCACAAGCGGAAAGTTCGACGCCTCAGAGGCGGCTGCAGCCCCAACCGTGAGGTGGAAAAAGTTCCTCGGGACTGCGAGCAGTTCCCGAAAAAGGGAAGCCTCGCTCACTTACCGGCTGGAATTGCAGCCCGCAGCCGCCTCCCTCGCTTCCCGTCGCCGCTCCGAGCGCGGCGTGGTAAGCGCTGCTGCGGCTCCACGGAGGTGGCGGCGTCTGGTGGTGTTTCCCCCCCGCACTCAGTCCCGACGCACCGCGCCCGCCCTCTGCTCCTCTCTCCTGAGGCAGGAGCGCGAGGCGTGACAAGAGCCCGAGGAGGAGGAGGGAGGCGGGAAAGTGGCTGTGCGCGCGGGCTCCCCGGCGCAGCGCGCGCTGCCTCTTGCTGCAGTGCCGAAGAGCGCCTGGCGAGAGGGAGAGTCACGGCGAGGGCGGGATGCAGGCAGGCGACGCACCGTCAAGAATCGGAGGCGTGGGCGGGGTGCGACGGCTGGGCAAGCCCATTCTCCCTTGCCTGGAGAAAGCAGCGGGGAAGGAGGAGAGGGAGGGAGGGAGGGCGCCGGCGGAGAAGCCGGGCGAAACCAGCCTAGCGCGCGGCGGGCAAGAAGACCATTTCCCGAGAAAGGCGAGGGAACGCAGCCAGGCAAATGCAGTGTCCATTCTTGCCGCGCGCAAGCCGCGAAATAACTCGGACTGGCATAGTCCAAAGCTTTTGAATGGGGCTCTATTGACAGATTTGAGTACAGTACTCCTTGCGGTCGAGCCAAGCGTTATACTATGTATGGCATCCACAGGGTGTGACTGTGACTTTAATGACAACACATGTGCTGCTTTGATGGTCAAGGCATGGAGTTGGGGAGCTAGCTGCCGGGGTGGGGCGCTAAACGGGGCTCTGCCCCCTCTCCGCCCTGTATTTCTTCCGAGCCTCGATCTGAAGCACCGTGACACAGTTAAGGATGCAACAGGTGAAGCTTGACGTATGATTTTTCAGACGGAACAGCTGTCCTAGTCTGCTGCAGATAGAACAGCAGAGTCTTGTGGCACCTTGAAGACGAAATCTTATGCCACCGTACATTTTAGAGGGTGATCAGGTGTTTATGCAAAAAAAAAACTAGACTTGCAACTGATTTTAAAGGTGTTACAAGACACTTTTAATTTGCCTGTTGAAATTCATGCAGTTTCTAAAGACACATAATAACTCAGAGAGCAGGAATACTGTATACAAACTTGTCACAACCTTGTATCTTAAATGGGATATGTTTGGTGGAAACATGTAGCAGGAGCGCAAACTGGCTCAAGCCAGCTACAAAGTCAGCCAAATGTTACATCTCACACCAAGAATTGTAAATCTAATAAGATGCAAGATGCTCTTAAAGCAGATCAGAGAATATATCTGAACAGTCTTTCTTTTTTCCTTCCCCACAGGAAAATACAGGTGTCCAGGGGTCATAGAAAGTTGCCTTCTGCTGAGTCAGACCAATGGTCTGTCTACACTCACTTGTGGAGGATCTCCATGGTTTCAGACAAGGAGCCTTTCCAAGCCCTACTTGGGAATGCCCAGGAATTGAACCTGGAGCTTTCTGCATGCAAAGCAAGAGCTCTGTCATGGAGCTGTGGAGCATCCTAGTGCCAGCAGACATCTCCACCAAACACATGACAGAGCCTAGATCAAATAAGGGGCCCAACCAGCTCCAGCACATAGCCATGTTTTTGCCAGGCCAGCTGGGAAGTCCAAGCCTCCAATGGCTCTCTGGCTATGCATGCAGATGTCAAAGCAGGGTTGGAGCCTATTATGTTTTAGCTGAATCATACAGGCACAGCAGATTCTGACTACATTTATGTAATTTACTTTCTCTAGTGAAGAAACTGTCACGGTACTATTTACACCAAGGGTCAAACTAGAATTGACATCAGAAACATGATCAGCCCTTCCTTATTTCTTCTTCTTCTTCACTAAATAGCAGTTGTGGGCGTTGGAGGGGGGCTTTAATTATTTGCCCCCACAGTGTCTATCCCCTGCAATTCCTACTTGTCCAAATGGGTGAATCCATCGATTTCAGGTTCTTTCCATTTCTCATTTTTCCAGTTTCCAGTTCTCCATATTTCCACATCAGTTTGCAATTTTAAAAAAGAACCATTTTGCCTAAAGTACTCATTTTTAGGCACAATTTTGCCCAATATACACATTTTCGCAATGAAATTTTTCCTAATATAATGCATTTTTGTATGTTAGTTCCAGTAATATATGCATTTTATGGATAATTAGCTTAGCTTAGCATGTGCCCTTTTTGTACACATTACTAGGCTGTAGAACTGCATTGCAAAACTTGGAGAAGTGTGAATTTTGGAAGATGGCTGTGTTTCAGCCCACATGCTGTTCAGAAAATGCCAGTTAGGTAGGTTCATCTTTAAATGCAAATGAATCAAAAAAACCCCATCCCTATAATGCAATCTCAGTCCAGACCCCCTGCCTCCAACACACAAACACACAGCTGCTATTTAGTAAATTAAAAGAAAGCAAACGGCAATCATGTTATTAATGTCACATCTGGCCCTGCCCTTGGAAGGCAGTAAGAAAGATAGTGCAGACAGGGTATCTGAATTTGAAATAGATTCTCCCTTCCCCTTCTGCCATGGGAAAAACAGCAACAATTTGTACCTTTAAGAACAGTCGGTGTAGCCCTTCTCAGAACCGTTTGTTTCTTCAGCTGTGACATGCTAGCTGGACTATGACATGTTGCAGTCCAAATAAAAATTGTGACAAGATAGGCCTGTCACTTTCCTGACAGCCAGGCCAAAGAGTCACACTGAGCACAAACTTGCCTCACATCTTTAAAAGATTTCCACATGCCATTGGCATTCTCTCACATATGTGGAGTAACTTGGTGGTGAAAGGCTAAATTAATTGGGAATATTTATCAATCTATGATTAATGCAAATCAATTAACTTTTGAGGGAATGTTAAGGAAGGTAGGAGAGGGTATATTGTTTTGATATTATCCCTCCTCACTCACGCTAGTGAGTAAACAGGAGAGCATATTCCCATTGCAACTTATTGGAAGCAAGTTGATGATTTGTTAGAATCCTTTAATTAAGCAATCCAGTCCATTCTTTAGCATCCATCAGAGTTGCAAAGGTATCAATTTTGGGTCCTAGTGACCCTAGGAAATAGCAAATTATCTGCTCTTCAACCAAAGGATACTGTGTCAATTCAAGTTTCTGAAGGATTGCTGTAAACCCATTCACATGTTTGAGAAAGTCTGTCTTTGAATCTAGTTTTAATTTGAGGATGCTTTGCATCAACTTTCTGTGAGACCTTTTGCTGGTACTTCCATATGCAATTTCCAGAACTTTAAGAATCTTGGCGGCATCATCTAATGTATTAACCTATGCCATTTGCACATCTGTAATTGCACTTAAAATGGTAGCTCTATCTTTGTGGTTCTGATCTTCCCATAGATTAATTGCTGCAATGGATTCTTCCTCTTCACCAGTAGGGTTTTGATTAGTAGTTGCATTTAAAACTTCATTTGCCTGAAGAATTGGTATCAAATGCTTTTTCCACAAAATAAAAATTTCCTTCTAATTTAGGCATTCCAAATAAGATTCCACTTGCCATCTCAAAATCAAAGTTTGGGAAATATTAAAAAAAATTAAAATTTGAAAAAATGGTCAAAATTCATAATCAAAATCTCAAAAATCAAAATAGCTCTTCACTGCCTCAGCTGTTGTGAACTCTGAGGGAAGGGGAAAGAAACTTAATCTCCTCACACAATAGAAAAATACATCCCACAACTTTCCATTCAGTTTGATCTGTGCTCTTCAGAAAAAAGATAAAAAATAATGTGGAAACACTAAAGAGCTAAAAAAAACACCCAAAAAAACCCCACTGTCTGTTTTTCTATTTAAGGACTATTGTTTGGCACATTCAAGGTTAAGAAGGAAGGTTCTCCTTGATGCATGAGCTAAGAGCTGAGAAACCTGTGGGCCTCCAGATGTTACTAGATAAGAACACTCCTCATCTCTAGCCTTCAGACAAGCCAGTTGCAGATGTCAAGCTCAGCAGTTGGTAGTTACCTGGGTCTCCCACCCCACCCCCCTTTTGAAGATGAGGACAATATTTGCCTGCCTTCATTCTGCTGGGACCTCACCTGTTCTCCAATAATTCTCAAAGATTCTAGACAGAGGCTCTGAGATTGCACCCGCAAGCTTCTTTAGTACCCTTGGGTGCAGCTCATCAGGCCCTGGAGATTTGAATTCATTTAAAGTAGCTAAGTGTTCCCTTACCACCTCTTTTCCTACCTTGGGCTACAGCTCCCTCCTTGCATTGTTTATTTTGTCAACACCAGGTTGGGCACTGCTTTACGCCTTCTCTTTGGCTCCCAATAGCATTTGTCAGTCTTCTCCACACAAGTGATCTACTAGTTGTGGTCCAGAGGTAGAGGATACCTTGGGGTAAGAACTTAATTCGTTCTGGAGGTCAGTTCTTAACCTAAAACTGTTCTTAACCTGAGGTACCACTTTAGCTAATGGGGCCTCCCACTGCCACTGCACCACCGCCGTGCGATTTCTGTTCTCATCCTGAAGCAAAGTTCTTAACCCGAGGTATTATTTTCGGGTTAGCGGAGTCTGTAACCTGAAGCGTCTGTAACCTGAGGTACCACTGTATTGTGGAGTAGCCCCTAGTGGTGGAAATGCAGCCCACCTCCCAATCCGGCTGCTGCAACCCATGAATAAACAAGAGACAAGAGTTTACCGTTGAAAGTGTTTGAACTTTATTGAGCACACTTTGGAATGTGGCGAATATATTATCCATCTTTCTTTTGAATGCTTGTTTCTGATTGGCTGATACATGCTTTGACCCTACTAGCTGTGGCTGTCAAGAGCTGGCTCACATCAAAGGTGTGTTGGCCACTTCCTCTCCCGGCAAGCCTGTTTCTGTGCAGTAAAAAGGTGGAACCAGGAGATGAACCAAAGTTTTAACAAAATCCAAATAGCTTCTTCTTTCTGTAATGAAGATAAAAAACCCTATCAGGACTAGAGTGGCGCTGTGGTCTAAACCACAGAGCCTAGGGCTTGCCGATCAGAAGGTTGGCGGTTTGAATCTCCACCACGGGGTGAGCTCCCATTGCTCAGTCCCTGCTCCTGCCAACCTAGCAGTTCAAAAGCACATCAAAGTGCAAGTAGATAAATAGGTAAACGGGAAGGTAAACGGCGTTTCCGTGTGCTGCTCTGGTTCGCCAGAAGCGGCTTAGTCATGCTGGCCACATGACCCGGAAAAACTGCCTGCAGACAAACATCAGCTCCCTCAGCCAGTAAAGCGAGATGAGCACCGCAATCCCTGAGTCCTTCCCGACTGGACTTAACTGTCAGGGGTCCTTTACCCTTTTTACTCAGGAAATAATGGGATTACTTTCTGCTTTCCCTCCAACTCTGTCATCTGTTACTTACATGTGACGATTTCCAACTGGAGATGAGGGTTAAACAACTGTTGAAGGAAAAAGTACCACTGTCTGCCATTGGGGCTTGCCTGTAAGGCATGGGGTTTATTTCAGCCAAGTTAGTTTCATAACTCCAGGCACAAGATTCTGTATCTGCTCATTTTCCCAAAATAAGTATGCCTGTGCAATGTGACTGTTCAATGAACGGATAAGGTAATCTGATTAAATATTCAAAAATACATGGAGGATAGAGAGACTGCACAGTTTAGCTGTCTGAAGATTTTCCATATACCTGCTAAGTTGATTAGGTTAGTTGTTCAAAGACACCAAATGAGTCAGCCATATAAATCCCAACTATTCAAATATCCTTAAAGACAGCAGTAATCTTAGGCATGTAGAAGTTCAATATTATCCGTCTTCTATATAAGGCTTATCTATAAACAAATTAAGTTGTGTATCTCTGTGAACAATCACAGAACCGCAAAGCCCTGTTATTTAGAGATATATCATGGAGTCCCAATCTATCTGATCAGTTACTCCCTCAGTAATTTGAATGTATTTTTACAAATATATAGTAAAATATCTTTTAATGCTCATGTTTCAAAAGGCTTTTCTCATCTTCTCTTTCTCCTTTGCTTTTACCGTATTTTTTGCCCTATAGGATGCACTTTTCCCCCTCCAAAAATGAAGGGGAAATCTGTGTGCGTCCTATGGGGCGAATGCAGGCTTTCGCTGAAGCCTGGAGAGCGAGAGGGGTCGGTGCGCACAGACCCCTCTCGCTCTCCACGCTTCAGGAAGCTATCCGCAAGCCTTGTGCGCCTGGTGGGAGTTCCCGCGGGCGTGCGAGGCTTGCGGGCGGCAGCCTGCAGCCTGAAGCACGGGGAGCCCTCCGGAGGACGCCCCGTGCTTCGGGCAGGTGTCCGCAAGCCTTGCGCGCCCGCCGGGAGGTACCGCCGGGCGAGAGAGGCTTGGGGCGGCAGCCTGTTCTGTGGGCTGGGGTCAGGGGAAGCTCGGGCTTCCCCCGCCCAAGCCCCGCGGCTGGGGGGGAAAATAATTTTTTTTTATTCATTCCCCCCCCCCAAAAAACGAGGGGCGTCCTATGGGCCAGTGCGCCTTATAGGACGAAAATACGGTACTTTGAAGCGTTATACTACTGTCATTTTATATTCTATAAGTTTAGAAACATTCCTAGTCAGCTAATAATAATAATAATAATAATAATAATAATAATAATAATAGAATTGTAGAGTTGAAGGGACCACAATAATAATTATAATTCTTGCAAACTGGAACTAAAAATGCTCAGCAGGCCCTTTCCAATATAATTTGTCATGCCATTGAATTTAATACATGATTTGAGGTTTCATAATATATTAAAATGTATCAGATTGTTTTCTTGTTCAGCCAAATATCCTTCAAATGTGTATGTCTTGAACAGTCCTCTCTACTGCACTTTACTAGCTTCTTCCAATTAACATGTTTTATTGATCTCATTGTTTTAATATAAACCATTTTGTATTTCCTGAGATGAAACAACCTACATTTTAGAAATTACTATAATGTAGAAAGTGAACAGGGCTATAAAGTTCCAGGCAACTCACTGCTGAGAAAAGGGAATCTAAATACTGCTGGAAAGACTAAAACACCTGTAGAAATTACAGCTAGGAAGCAGAACCATAAAATATTTATATTTTCTTTTGCTTTATGAACCACAAAAGCCTTCTAAATAGTAGTTTTGATTCAATATAAAGATGGTCTATCGCATAATCATAATAAGCAGCCATCAGTTTCTTAAGGATGAGTGTGCTGAAAACTCTGTTTAACCAATTTACAGCCTACAAACAAAATGATAGTAGAAACTCTAAGGCTGACTTCACCAGGTTTTTTGTAGTTCCCCATGCAAATTTTACTTGAAACTCTTTATTTTTTCATTTTAAAGGAGGGTTGTTTCCTTTCCCTTCTAAGCTGCTCATTTTCAATCAATATTTGTATGTTTAGAGAAGGTAATTTAAATGCTGGATATGAACCTTATATAGCTGTCTATGTCTATGCATATATCTCAGCACTCCCAACCAGCATTATACGCTGGTTAGTTTAACAACTGTTCTGGGAAAAATGGTGGAAAGCATTCTAATAGAATTATCAAGTGTATAAAACGAGTATTGATGAAGCAGAACAAGGCTAGCTTTGGCAAGACCCATCTTGCTAACCTTTTAAAGTTCTTTGAGAGTGCATTCCATGTGGCTCTCAACAGCACATGGTCGGGAGAAAGAACAATTTCACGACACTGATTGATAGCAATGTAAGAATTACCTTGCTGGGTCCATTTTGCCCAGGAATTCTGTTTCAAATACAAAAAGGAAATCTGTATCCTGTACTCAAGTGTAAGTATTGTAACCATAACTCCACACTTCACCACAAAGAAAAAGACAAGTCTCTTTAGCCAACAACACTAATCACTCATTTTCTAGCTCTGCACTATAGCTGGATTAAACTGTGTTGTCTACAATATATTAGGCATGTGGAATATTTATTACTTAGCACACATGTTCACAGATGTTTTATAACACACACACACAAACAAACAATACACAGAAAAAGAGAGCAACATCTCTAGTTGTACACATCAGGATACTTTAAGGGAGCAAAGGGCAATGCAAGGTTAATTACACCTCTTGACATTTGGAAAAAATATGGCTTCTTGGTGTAGTTCAAGCATGAAGGAGCAGCTGGCAGTACCAGCAAAGGACTGCAGAGCAATGAACAATCAATACACCGTCACAATGGGAAAACTATTATTTAAGCTTAAATAGGAAGGCACTGTAATTGTTATATACAACATCAGTTTAATTTTTTTAAGGAGAGAAAACAACCCAAGTATTTTCTGTGTGTGACCTTTTTTATTTTTAAAAGGTCATTTGCAATGTTGGGGGGATGCAGAAAATAACTACAGTGGTACCTCAGGTTAAGAACTTAATTCGTTCTGGAGGTCCATTCTTAACCTGAAACTGTTCTTAACCTGAGCTACCACTTTAGCCAATGGGGCCTCCCGCTGCCGCCGCACAATTTCTGTTCTCATCCTGAAGCAAAGTTCTTAACCTGAGGTACTATTTCCGGGTTAGCGGAGTCTGTAACCTGAAGCGTCTGTAACCCGAGGTACCACTATAATGTCTTTTGAAACAAAATTTGAAAGGAAATGTGAATTTACAGTTAAAATAATTAAATAGCTACAATATATTTTCCTCACTTGCTGAACTCTTATCCTTTGAGTGCTCATTTCCATCTGAATGTTGATAGGATCCTCCATGTGATTGGGAACCCTGCATTATCATGGCTCCTAGTCATGCAAAGACCTCTCTGTGTGATCATCCAAACACACTTGGATCCGGTTTGCAAGACATGGTAAGCCAAGCTATGGCTTTTCAGGACTGCGCAAATGTGCAGTCTCTGAACTAACAGCTTGCAACTGCTACTATCTTTCCTGGTCCTTTTTACTCCCCTGCTGTGTTGAGCTAAGGAAAGTTTTGCGTATCATCTTAGTGTATCATCTGAACCTGGACTCATGATTAAACTTCCTCTTCACTAACCATGAATTGTAGCCAAGAACAAATACTGGGGACTAAATTTGGGAATATTGAAAACTACCTTATATCAGACTACTGGTCTATCTAGCTATTATCTGCATGGAGTCGCATTAGTTCTACAAGATGTATGTAGCCCTACTTGGAAATTCTGGACAGGTGTGGAGGCAGAGGCTTTGGTTAGCCTTAAGCCAACATACTCCAGCCTCTCTTATCTTGGCCAGGGGAAGACTGAAAACAAGGGAGAATTGCCCCAAGGAAGGAAATAAAATATGGACCTGATTTCTGCAGAAGGAAGTATGGTTTATTGCCTGTCTCTTGACAGCAGTTTCCTCCTAGACTGTGCTCAGGCACAAATTCAATCCTATGGGAGGAATTAAATACTATACCAAATGGCCTACTATTCCTCAAGTTGTCTTCAATGGTGAATTTGTGGACCCTGCAACATATTTCTCCAGATGCATCCGAATGGAAACTTAATGGAGTTAAGAATTTGCTCCGCACGTCTAGATTCCAGGAAAGACCATGGCAATAATAATAATAATAATAATAATAATAATAATAATGGTTGTTTTGACTTTGACAGAAGACAGTTTTTGATAACCTGGTACCAGAAAAGTTTTACGTAATTTAACTCAAACAGTTAACTTTTTTAACTAACAACGAGGTCTATCACTAAAACCTCTTGTTGCCCATTGTACTGTATGCAAAGCTGATGAGCTGATGTGTGGGTATTTGCATGGAAATATTTACAGTCACAGCACTATGAATACAGTGATTTGCAACTAAAGTAAAACAAGTAGGTGGCTTCTATTTTGCAGTACTTTTGTGTGCATTTTATTTTTGTTTGTTTATTACATTTGTATACTGTCCTTCATCCATAGATCTCAGGGCAATTCACAACATAAAATACAATATAAAAACATGAAGTACATGATAAAAATGAGAACAAAAACCACAAACCAATAAACCTCCCTCCCCTTCCCCTTCCACAAATACATTTAAAAATGGTATGTTAATATTTCTTGCAAATTGTGTTCTATATATAATGCATTTCAAACTTGTTTGATTAATGTAATTCTATTGTCAATTTCACACTGTGTTGCTGTTGTTTTCTTAATTTGGCAGTATAGAATTTTTTGCTATCCCCCACCACAAAGGCTGGATATTTTTTCATTGCAAACTGCCAGCTCACAGCTTGGCAATAAGACTGCCTTTTGCAGCCCTATTCCTTGCCATATGCAGTCAACACAAAGGCAAAGCTTGTGATCAGTGCCTGCCATCATCTTGGCTTGGGTGTACAGATATTTAAGACAAATAGCATATGCTTGCATCGGATTTAACTAGGAAACATTGAAACTTGGCTCACTGTATATATTACATTTTCTCTAAAAGCGTTTAGATATCCAGATTTCCGTTTTCCATGATAAAAATTAATCCAGCGCACTGAATATACTTCCAAAGGATGACCAGGGAATAATGTAGACAAACAGGTACAGTAACTGCAATTTGGAATCAAGTTATGTATAGAAATACTGTATGTAGCCGGTGTCAGGATTCTCGTTTCCTATAATGCCCCTTAGGGAAGCCTCAGAGAACTAGAACTGTTTGGGATTTCACCATCATAAATACTTTCATATCACTCTCATACTTGACAACTGTTCTGTTCATCTCTGACCTCACCTTAGTTATGAATTCTAAACAGCATCAATTAAAATTATTTGGGTAATTACAATATACATTTACAGGGCACCCACTATTTATCTCCCTCCATTTATTCCTAACCTCTGCTTTTTAAATCAACAGCAGCACTTTTTCTCTCTCTTTCTTGTCGAACAGAGGATTAACCTTTTTATCCCATGATTCCTGACTCTTTTTTTTGTAGGAGCTCCTCCTCCTCCTCATGCACTGCCTTCCCAGTAAGAATCCAGCCCCTGCTGCCTATAATTAATTAAGGATAAGCATGATATGTAGTTTCATGCTACAAATTGAATGAGTGTCTAGTTTTGCCCACAGTTAGATACAGGAGATGCCTGCTGATGAGCATACACAGTTTAGAAGAGGAGTCTGATGTCTGGAAAACAGCCAGTATAATCTCATTATTAAAGATAGATCTAAAAATACAACTATCTTTTTTAATTTTAGTAATGGACCAAGTCACAGGAATTATTTGAAGAGATTAACTGCATAGCTAAGGAAGGTCATACTTTGCCTAAAAATAATAGAACTACTGGAGCAAACATGCAAAAGAAACACGTGATGTTATTTGTCCTTCAACCTTGCTTCAATTTTTTTAATGTATATGAGAGGCAGCTAGACCGCTATATTGCTGCACTTATGTGGAAACGTTGCCTTATGCCAGGGATGGGGAATCAATGATCTTCCAGAAGTTGCGGGACTATAACTCCCATTATCTCTAATGAACCATGTCAAGGAGGGCTTTTAACCAACTTAAGGAAGTCTGCATCTTACATAGAAGCCTAGCCACTGGATAAAGTTTAGCAAATAAATAATTAGCATATTGTCATTTAGTTACAGGTAGGTAGCCGTGTTGGTCTGCTGTAATCAAATCAAAACAAAATAAATCCTTCCAGTAGCACCTTAGAGACCAACTAAGTTTGTTAAAGGTATGAGCTTTCGTGTGCATCCAAACTTAGTTGGTCTCTAAGGTGCTACTGGAAGGAATTTTTTAATATTGTTATTTAGTTTAGTATAGACTACACAAACTGACAGTGCTTCTCCAGAGTTTTCTCCCAGCCTTTCTTGGAGATGTGGAGGGATTGAACCTGAGACCTTCTGCGTGCAAAGCAGATGTTCTACCACTGAGCTATACCTTCCCCCCTTCGGAAGCTCAAGCCCCTCCACTTGAGGCAGAAGCCCCTGCAGTATTAACCAACCCCAAGAGGCAAGGGAGCACCTCCCTGCTGAGTTTGGAATAAATCTGTCTCCTATAACCAACATGCTTAAGTCTAATTAATACATGAAGGGGTTAAGAGCATAGAGTAAGCTGTCCAGCCAGGCTTATCTAAGTTACACACCCTCACCTTGGGAGGAAGGGTTACCAAACTCATTATTCTCTCTTTTCTACCATGTGAACCCTACCACTGTTATGGCTTAAGCAAGCCATCTTTGTCTTTCTATACAGATAATTTAGAAACCCCTACCATTTTGGAACCTAAGTTATGCTACCTGTCTTTTCTTGCTGCTGTATGGAAAAACACATGAATCTAACCTTTGAAGAGTTTGTAAGTAAACAATTTTTAACATACCAAATGTGTTGTCTCTTTCTATGCTAAGGAAAGTGGGGAACTTCGGAAGAAACTTAGAAAGGGATATTTTAAGGTCTAACACCCTATATTTCACACTTTATTTTGCTGCATGTTTTGTGATTTTAAACATGGGGGTCTTTTGTCAAAGAGTACTTGCCCCAAGCTTGGATCTAGGCATCCAGGGAATTCTTCTTTTATTTTACCTAAAGTATTTTCCCCTTTAAAGCATATACCAAAATATTTAAACCAACACATAGGACCAGGTGATTTGTTAATTGGTACAGAGTTGGTCACGACTGGAGCTAATGGTCAGGGGTCCCTTTACCTTTTATTGGGTCTGCTTAGGTACCTTAATTCTACCAGGCTCTTTACCAGAAGTGAGCTCCAGAACAAGTTCCCTAATCACCCCTTTGCATGGCTTTCTGTGGCCCTTTGGTCCCCACTGAAACCCCAGAGGATTTTTTGTGGGGAGGGTGGCAGAACACATGTATGCTACAGTGCCAAAAATCACTACTTCTGCTGCTCCAACTTAAACCAGTATATGGAACTGGGGTGGAAAGTGAGCTGGAAACTGACTGCATGGGTCCACAAACTCTCTTATAGTTGTCCCTTTGCACCATATATTTCTCCGGCTTTCAACAACAACTTTGCACACTGTTTGGGGGCTATTTCTGAAACCACCCTGCGCTTGGGAAGCAGTTTGCCTGCAGCATGGGGGGCGGAGGTCCTTCCCCCAGGGATGCATACCTGGATCCATTTGCATATACAGAGTTCACTGGAAACAACTTTTCCTAGTCTGTGCTCCACTGCGTCACAGCTATTCCATCCCATAAGCTTGCAGTTCCCTGAGCTAAAGTTGGGCTGTGAAATATTGAAACTTCAGAGTCTTAATAAACAAGAGAATTTCTGTTTCCTGGCATTGTGCACTTGCTTCTTTGGGGAGTGGGAAATCTAATTGAAATTTCAAGCATGCTCTTCAGAACAGACAGAAAGCAGAACTGAATCTTAATTCCATTACACCACTCCTAGATGTCTCTTTTTAGAAGTCTTTGGTAATAAAATAAAATAAAAAATAGCTGTGGATGATGTATGCAAATAGCTTACGTTCACTTGCAGAGGTGGGGGCGGGAATTAGAGTCGCAAAGCTATTTCACAAGCTAGACAAGTGCTTGGGAAAATGTTAAAAAGATGTAATTCCACATTTCCTTCCTACTGACACTTCAGGGTGTACACTGCGTATTCTTGTTATCTCTTCCCATGAATACTGAAATCATGAAATTAGTAACTCCATGGTATAAAATAATTCTCTCTGTGACACCGAAATAGGTTTCCTTATCACCTGCTTCTTGTTCATTAAGCAACACAGGCATTGACATTCTGTACACTTTTTGAAATTGGTAGCACGTTTCATATATATATATATATATATATATATATATATATATATATATATATATGTATGTATATATCCTTTTAGCAGCCTCAGTGAAACATTTTCCTATAGCTTAGATTCTGGGTGGATTTGTCTTAATCTTATATGTGATAAATATGCTAATCTAGGCTAACAATCCTATGAGATGGGGCAAAGTCTTCTTTTTAGCAGAAGAAGTGAGACCAGTTAAAAAACCCACTTTTTATTGGCGTTGCTTTGATGTACTTAACTCTTCCACTGAAACCAATGGAAGTAAAAAGCGCTTAACTTTGGTCAAATCATTAGCCCAGCGGCGTAGAAAACTCTCTTCAGAATTCAAGGATTCTTCAATCAGCAGAACTGTCAGAGTTGAAGTGATGATGGCAAATCCTGTAGCGTATCTAGTACTACATTTATAAAATAGGACCGTTCTCTTCTCAAGCTGTTTCTCTCACCCTTCCTTTAGACATGTCCATTTATCTTCCTACAGTTTTTGCTGAAGCTAAGCAGGTTGGGATCTGGTCGTTACCTGAATGGGAGACGCTTCACAACCATACCTTCACTGATTCAAGTTCCATCAAGGCAAAATAGAAATCTACTGAATTAATAAGTAAATGAATGAATAGAACAGAACAGAACAGAATAGAACAGAATAATTGGAAGGGACCAGAAGAGTCATGTAGTCCAACCCTTGTAATGTAGGAATCTTTTGCCCAACATGGGGATTGAACCCATGACCCCTGAAATTAAAAGTCTCATGCTCTACCAACTGAGCTGTCCAGCTATTCTAAATGGACTTTTATTATTATTTTTTTAAAAAAACTTTCATTCTGCTCCCAGCAGTAAAAAAAACAAAACCTGGAGTTCAACATTCCTAATTGCAACTTTTAATATAAAAATCATTTAATACATAAACCAGTCTAAAAATACCACCCACATTTTTATAATAATTCTAGCTGAAATTAATTAGAAATGTATTAAAAGCAATAATACTACATTTTATGTGGTGTAGAACATAAAAGATAATGCTCCTGGCCTTCATGCATTTAGGATGCAATCCTGTAACTACTTACTGGGTAGTAAGCTCCCATTAAACATAGTGGGATTGACTTCTGGGTAAACAGATATAGGATTACACCATTCCGAATCTCTCAGCAGGATGAATATGAAGTTGATCTGAATGGATGGAGGATAAGAGAAGCTCATAAGTGCTTTGATGGAGGTCTGTATTTTTCATTGCAATTAATCCATTGTTTTGTGAATACTCCATAAGGATGTCCAATTTTTAGCTTCCATGCTGAGGGACATACTGGAGTCACAAATTAATCAAACCCAACAATATTTTCTTCTTTGGAGATCTACCTTAGGTTGGGGCAATTAGCAGATCTGTGCTTTCTCACAAACATGGATGTCAAGCTGATGCATGCCAAAATTTCCAAAGGGCAGAACTTTCAGTGGAAACGTATTAAGCACATCTAACCTTCTTTTCCTATTCCTTCTCTGATGGGCAAGAAATCAATTATGTTTCTGTCTGAATGTACACCTAATTTGCATGTCTGAAACCATAAACAAACGGAAATGCAACTTTCCTTTGAAATTAACATTGGTCCAAGTGATGCCACACAGTTCTCCAGCCAAACATCATGCATACCCAAAAACAACAAATGGTTGTGAAAATAGCATACCAAAAAATGCATTGTATGTGGGAAAATTGCTTGCAAAATGTGTATATTTGGTAAACGTGTGTACAAAAATATATTAGAATATATGTGCTCAAAAATGCATATAAATTATTGTGCAGGGTTGTTGTTTTAAGTCATGAAAAACTAAGAGAAATCAAATTGACAGATATGTCCATTTCTACTGGTGAGGATAAACCGGCAGGGATACACAGCAGCCCTGATCTCTCCTCTCTCTTCCTGAGGGAGTTTTGCCAGTGAGAAGGGCGCTTTGCATCCTCCTTAGATACAGTTGTACTATAATGTGTACTTTGATTTTCCCTAAGATGATTTTGCACAGACACTTTAGCTACTTGCTGGTAACTTACCCAAGGGCCTGTACAACAATTCCATAGACTAACAATTCTTTTCCTATCATCTACAAATATTCAAGAGGCTTTCCCAATGACTGTCTTTTCAGAGATGGCTGTGCCTTCCTCTAAGTATGCACATAGAAAATCAGAATCCTACAATTACATGTGCTGTAGCAACGTTATGTTTCTGCAGGCTTGACCTAGCTACAGAGATATGCGCTTCAGGCTCATCATGAAGAAGGGATCTGCTGCATAAAATAGCCTTCACCATGAAGCCCTGGCTTACTCCGAATCTATGGGCACTTGATACCTGTGTTGTAACAGGCCATTCATTGTGTGAGGGCACTGTGCCATCCAAACATATTGTGATGAACATCACTAGCCAGAGAGTCCTGCTATGAAACACTAGACTGTTGGCTCGTGGCAGAATTCCCAGCCAGGAAAGACTATCGGCCATCTGTTCCATTGGAAACAGTCGGTGTCTAAAGAATGGCCTGTCACTCATCAATTACTTGACGTGGGCACAATCCCTTGAACAAGCCCCATTGAAATGAATGAGAGGTATGCAAAAGCTGCTACTACTTTTTTGCAACTGGCATTCATTTCAGTGGCATTCAGTGGAAAAGGAGAATTGCTCAACAGCTTTCACCTTATTTGTCCAAATCTGCTGATGCATCATCTGCTGGATATTGTGTACTCAACAATGTATGCAAAGGTGTGTATTAGGAATGTTTATTAATATTGTCATTGTTCCACCTCCTTTCTCCAGCAGTCTCCATTTCTTTGCAAATTGCATTTTGGGATTTAACAAGTCATAGGGAAAGACATTTGCAAATGTTCCTTCCCAATATTAAGAACCTCATCTATTCATAACTGTCATCAGCTCCACTCAGAGCAGCAGCAGCAGCTTGGCTGAGCCAGCACCATTGGATGCAGAAGCTCCCAGGCTGCAAAATCACACCTGGGTAGGGATGTAAGATGGGCTGGGGTTCATCAGTATGCGGATAATACCCAGCTCTACCTCTCTTTTAAATCAGAACCAATGAAGGCGGTGGAGGTCCTGTGTGAGTGCCTGGAGGTGGTTGGAGGATGGATGGCAGCTAACAGATTGAGGTTGAATCCTGACAAGACAGAAGCACTGTTTTTTGGAGATGGGGGCAGGCAGGTGTGGAGGAGTCCCTGAATGGGGTAACTTTGCCCCTGGAGGACCAGGTGCACAGTCTGGGGAGTCATTTTGGACTCACAGCTGTCCATGGAGACGCAGGTCAATTCTGTGTCCAGGGTAACTGTCTACCAGCTCCATCTGGTACACTAGCTGAGATCCTACCTGCCCACAGACTGTCTCACCAGAGTGGTGCATGCTCTGGTTAACTCCTGTTTGGACAACTGCAATGCGCTCTACATGGGGCTATCTTTGAAGGTGACTCAAAAACTACAATTAATCCAGAATGCAGCAGCTGGATTGATGACCGGGAGTGGCTGCCAATATAACACCAGTTCTGAAAGACCTACATTGGCTCCCAGTATGTTTCCGAGCATAATTCAAAGTGTTGGTGCTGACCTTTAAACAGCCTCGGCCCAGTATGCCTGAAGGAGCATCTCCACCCCCATCGTTCAGCCCGGACACTGAGGTCCAGCTCTGAGGGCCTTCTGGCAGTTCCCTCAATGTGAGAAGTGAGGTTACAGGGAACCAGGCAGAGGGCCTTCTTGGTAGTGGCACACGCCCTGTGGAACGCCCTCCCTTCAGATGTCAAGGAAATAAAAAACTACCTGACTTTTAGAAAACATCTGAAGGCAGCCCTGTTTAGTGAAGTTTTTAATATTTGATGTTTTATTGTGTTTTTAATATTCTGTTGGGAGCCACCCAAAGTGGCTGGGGAAACCCAGCCAGATGGGTGGGGTATAAATTTATGATGATGTTGATGATTGTATTCACTTGACTGATTTCTGTTCCTGAACACAGATAAGTATGCAAACTGCTGCACTTCCCACTTGCATGTCTTCCTGTTTCACCTCAAGTAGCAAAACAGGGTGCACCACCTGTTGGGAGAGTTGATTTGGTTAATATGCCTCATGTTATCTGCAAATCCTGTTGGAGCAAGCTGCTCATTTGAAGGTATCTGAGGTCTTCGACACATATCCCATTGTTTGGGTAGCCATGTGTCCTATTTTAAAGAGTGCGCTTTTCTATTTGAAAGGGTCCTTTAGTTTAAATGCTGACTAGTCCAAGTCCAGTTTAAAGATCTAGAACCTAGGAAGGAAGAGTAAGGTGCCCTGAGCTGACCGTCGAAACCTTGCACCTGGGAAACAGACTGAGCAGTAATACAGCTCTCCTGGTCACACGCTTCTCCGCTATTGTGAGATATATTGTATTTCTATTTAAATTATAGTAATTGTTTCTAAATGTGCGTCCACACATGTGTCAATCAGCATAAGTAAATTTGTGTCTTCTTTTGTTTTCATTTTTTTAAGGTATGAATTTTCTCCCTTTGTTTTGGTGGTACATAAGTGGCTACTCTACTCAAAGAGGTCAGAACAGAACAATACTGTAATGAATAATGTATACCTTATAGAACTGAGATCAAGTTAAGAAACAAATAAATTTCCAGTGGGGAAAAATGTTATATCTTCTTGATAGCAAAATTATTCTTCAGATCCCATTGCAGGGGCAAGAAAGCACACTACAGCATGATGTTTTGCCAAGTTTCTGATTTTCCCCATTCCTGCTACATTTTAAAGCAGAGCAGAGATCTCTAATTATCTGTAGCTGCTTTCCATTTGCACTGTGAATCAGTTTGATGAGAATTGTTTAAGAGCATAATCATTTCATTGAACTGCCTCAAAAACAGCACACACTGTTTCACAGCTAATGAAAAAGGAACTGTGTACACTCCTAGTCTGTCTTTCTTATTTGCCATGACTATGGATTAAAAAATATTTAACTGTGAAGCATTTAATTAAGTTTCAAAGGTATTATTTGGAAACACAATACAGAACAGTACCTGGGTCATTATCAAACTGGTAGATGGTGAGGAAGGGAGCATTGGGACCTTGTATGACCTAAAACTAAATGCCTCAGATTATTTCACTCTTTGCACTTGGAACACTTCCAAAAACTATCCTAGGCCTACACAATACAGTTAAGCAGTCATGGCTTCCCTGAAAGAATCCTTGGAGTTGCAGTTTGTTAAAGGTGGTGTTAGAGAGTTGTTATGAGACCCCTATTCTCCTCACACAGCTCCAATTTCCAGAGTTTCCTAGGAAGGAGGATCAACTGATAAACTACTCTGGGAATTGTAGAAAAAGAACAACAGCTTTAGTTTTTGTCCTCTTTTTCAATAGTATATATCCTCTTTTTGGCAATGTGTAAGTATCCCCCCCTTAATTCCAGATATAGATAGATAGATAGATAGATAGATAGATAGATAGATAGATAGATGATATATTCTCCCAATAGTTATTCTGCGATTTTCTTCAATTCTCCATCAGTTTTTCCCACTTCTTTTGTTTAAAAAAAAGATTTTGCTGCTGCTTGCATTTCTTTCTCTCTTCCCATCTGTTCCCAGATGCACTGTATTCAGCAAAGCCAAGATATATACATCACTGAAGTCTAGCAATACAAGTTTTAAACAGTGGCAGCCACCCTTTTTTGCAAATTGCTGTTGGCATCTGTCAGTCTTGGGAGACAATGGAGGAGTGCGCCTTTGGGGGTGAGGTCAAACTATTGGAAGGCTGCAGCGCCTGCTGTGTCTGTAGAGACTGATACGGGAGAGACATGTTTTGTTGCAGCTGGGGCAGATGAGGGAGTCCAGTTGTGCTGCTGCAGATGCACTGTGGCATTTAGTCAATGCTAAAGTAAAAAACTGCTTACCATGCAGTACAGTATACTGTAATGGACAAGGCTAGGAAGACTGTCGCCCTCTAGATGTTATTAGACTTCAACTCTCATCAGCTCAGCCAGCGTGGCCAGTGACCAGGTATGATGAGAGTTGTGGTCTGGCAAGATTGTTGTTGTGGTGATCAGCCCACAATCATGTACTGTGGGGTGGGGAGAGATACCACTGAAAAGGTCTGCCATCTTGTTGTCATTCTCCACACCTCATTTTGAGTGGACACATGGAAAAGGACTTCAGATGTCTGAGTTTTGGTTAGATTCATATGGGAGAGATGATCCTTGAGGTAATTAGGTCCCAGGCTGCATAGGTCAAAAACTAGCACCCTGAATTCGGCCTGGAAGCCAGCTGGCAGCTGGGCCGGAATTGGTGTAATATACTCAGACTACCAAGTCCTAGTCAACAATCTGGCTGCTGAATTCTGCTTTAGCTGCAGTTTCTGAATCATCTTCAAATGCAGTCTTATGTATAATGCATTGCAGTAAACTAACCTAGAGTTTACCAGACCACAGACAACTGAAGCTAAGCCCATCCAAATAAGCCGCCACCACAGTAGTGAATATAGAAGTATCCCTAAGCTGCACACCTGTTCCTAAACGGAGGGTGGTCCCATCCATCTTGAACCCCACTCATCCCATCCAGCAAACCACTAACAGTCCTTGCTGTTGCCTCACCCCTCTCTCTCCTAGTAATATGCAGCAGCGCCATCATGGGAGGCCAAGTAAAGGCTGTCACTCCACCCCCACTGACCACTGCTGTTAGTTGCTATAACCCTTTACTTTCCAAAGACATTTAAATGTCCCATTTGCAATGCACACAATGTTGTGATGCAAGGCACTGTGATGCACAGAGTGGGGGGGGGGACCTTATTAGGTCCGTCGCATTTCCAAGATGCACTTTAGAGATAAGGACCCCTGACCATTAGGTCCAGTCGCAGACGACTCTGGGATTGCGGTGCTCATCTCGCTTTACTGACCGAGGGAGCCAGCGTACAGCTTCCGGGTCATGTGGACAGCATGACTAAGCTGCTTCTGGCAAACCAGAGCAGCGCACGGAAATGCCGTTTACCTTCCCGCTGGAGTACGTGCACTGCGTGCTTTCGAACTGCTAAGTTGGCAGGAACAGGGACCGAGCTACGGGAGCTCACCCTGTCGTGGGGATTCGAACCGCCGACCGTCTGATTGGCAAGCCCTAGGCTCTGTGGTTTAACCCACAGCACTACCCAGGTCCCACTTTAGAGAGCTATGTGCAAAAATGCGAAAGTATTTCAAAAACTCATGATTTCTTTCATTCACAATTATAGCATTAAATTTGTAACTCATTTTGAATTATGATGGGTTCAGCTTGTTCTGTATGTAGTTTTAAGACCCACTGTAGGCTTCATTCCTCATGGATACTCAACCAACTGTGTGTATTAATCTCTTCCCATCTAACACTCCGCTTGAGTCAGGATTCTTGTGTTCCTGCTGTAAACAAAGGGAACGTTTTCTCTCTCTCCTACCACTGACATGGACATTTTAAATCAGTAGGGGAAGATTATTATTGCCTTATGCTTATTCCCCCCCCCCCTTATACAGCTAAGTCTTGTTCTGACTGTGGGCAGCCCTGTTTTGTTTTCGGAGGAGATAATTCTGTCTTCCTGTAACGATGAAATGTTTTACCTAACACAAATCCTCACTGGAAAATGGCTGAAGCAGAAATCTAAGAAACCAACCATCAGGTCCTGGCTACTAGCCAAGGAAACATGTGCTCCAGTGCATTAGGCAGAGAGGTCCTCATTGTGTATCTGATTAAGTTAGCATGGCTGACTTCAAGCTAAAGAGGGAAAATTAGTATTGCAAAGCATATTGGTATAAAGGGCTGATTACTGGTTGTGGGATGTAATTCACAGATGAGAGCAATATCCCGTTGTTGTGATACAATAATGGTTCAACAAACCAGTATTCACAGAACTGGAACAATGCAAAAGCCTTTTCTTTTGAAATTAAAAAGCAACAAGGATGTATTTGATTTTCAAAGGGGGGGGAGCTGCCTTTCTACCAAAAGAAAGCACTAATCCATTCAGTGTACTGTTCCTTTCTTGTCCCAGAGGATAAGTGAGCAAAAGAAAAAAAGGCAAATTAACAATATATTAACTACTGCACATGCACTGCATTTTTTAAACTCTGGGACAATGCATGGATTAAATTCTAAATACCACTATCTCCCATCATCTGCTCTAAGACCTGATGCTGCAACACATCTCAATAAATCTTATTGCCATTGGAGATTGCCCCCTTGTACCACCCTTCAGCATAAAGAAATGCCCAAGGAGTCAACGCATTGCTTATGGGAAAAGACATTTACTACCAAGATAGAGACTTGGAACCTTTAACAGACATGCACCTAATAAACTCAAAGAGGTGATACTTATTATTCAACATCAGCCATGAGAGAAGACAATGATGAATCTGAAGTGTCAAGTAGATGTTAAAATCAATTCTTAGTGTTGCCTGAAACAAACAGTCGTATGCAGTTGAATTTATTGCCACAGGACACTCAAAGTCACCATCTGTTGGCTCCTACTGGAAAAAAATATTGCTGGTTGAGACAGTCCATAAAACTGATAAGTTTCCTTCTTTTAAAACAACTGCATTATATTTTAGCCCCCCAAAACAATTTAATGTTTTAAGTAGGCACTTGTTAACTTACCAAAAAGCACACAGCAGTGAGAAACGAGTACTCAGAACTCATTTTACTTTTCCTCTCAATATGGTAGATGTAAAAATGAAATAATTTTATTTTGTAGAAGCTGTTCCCCCCCCCCCTTTCCATTACAGAGTTAAAAATGTTTCTCAGCTAAAGTATTAGCTGCTAATGGAAGCTTTTAACACTCAGCCCTGGCAAGCTTCCTAGGAGACAATAATGAGACATGAAAGCTCTAAGATTTATTTAAAAGGAGACTTTAGAGTTGACTGCTGAAGACCTCTTTGCTCAGAATAATGGAATAAATAGCAATGCAGTTTCCCCAGCTTTGTTTCAGTCACGTTGGACGCATTCCAGTAAAGATATCTGCCTGCATAAAAGCAGCTGACATGCTGAATAAAACTAATGATCTCCATATCTTATGGTGCCATCTATCAGCTGCATTACTTAACATTTTACTAGCACTGGGGGGAGGTGGAAACTCCCATTCACTTCAATAGGAACTTTTTTCTCTATGCAAATTGCAGTCATGGTGCCCTTAATTTGAACACAGATTATGGGGGTCAAATCCAAATGCCCTTTACCCTCCACTTTAGGGTCCTGATCTGGAGGAGGAGGTCCATAGCTCTGTGACAGACCATCTCCTTTGTATACTTAAGACCCAAGGTCCAATCCCCAGCAGCTCCAGTTAGGGCTGGAAGGGCCTCCTTTCCCAAATCCCCAGGAGCAACCACTAGTCAGTGTAGACAATCCAGAGCTCAATGGCTCATTGATGATGAACTCAGTATAAGGTAGCTTCCTCTGTTCCATGCACTGGCAATTTGGGTCAACCCTACTCTCTACTATGCAGCTATTCTGACATGTCATTTGGCCCTCATCCATTGCTGTGCTCTGTGATCTTCCATGCACTGCTGCTAAATAAACTCCATTGATCTCGATGGGACTTGCTTCCAAACAATAAGGTGGGAGACGGTGGTTTATATGGAAAATGTTAGTATCAGTGCTTTCTTCCAGACAGGATTGTCCGTGCACTTTAGAAGCAGGCTTCTACATGCAGACCTCCTTGATCATTTGGGGAGCATAGGGAGGAAGGAGGAAGTTGTTGCTTAAGATAAAAACTCCATGTGCAACAGGTAAACATTTGTGGCACTACCAGAGCTTCATTGGGCTTACACCCACAGTCCCTTTTCATGGTCAGTGAAATATACTCGGATTCCTGTAGTGCTCTTTATTGCAGCTTGT
This sequence comes from Podarcis raffonei, assembly GCF_027172205.1. NCBI lineage: Eukaryota > Metazoa > Chordata > Lepidosauria > Squamata > Lacertidae > Podarcis > Podarcis raffonei. The sequence goes on from NC_070612.1 coordinate 29,207,648, forward strand.
AAAACAGGGACTGAATTGCCCCCCAAACCTCAGGCTTTTATATACATTATTTACACAATGAGTCCTGTCTGATTGGCTGATTCTGCTTCCCTCCTGGAGCCTGATTGGTCTTTTCCTGCAGGCCAATCAGTTGTTGCATTCTACGATCCTACCAGCCTAATAGGCTGATTAACTTACTTCTGGAGCCTGATTTGTCTTTTCCTGCAATCCAATCAGTTGTTGCATTCTAAGATCCTACTTGCCTATTGTTCTAGGATCCAAGCTTAGTACATATCAGTCAGGTTTTGACAGCACTTACTATCTGTGCAGTCCAAACCCAAGATCCACCAGGATGATCAAGATTGGAACAGATGGATTTGGGGCTGTCCCAGCTGAGCTGGGGCTTAGCCAGGCCTACACCACAATGACTCCTTCAACCTGTCTGAGGCATAAGTCCAGAGGTCCTGTGGGCAGTGCAGGGCCAAGAGAGCCTTACACAAAACCTATTTCAGCTCCGGCATGTGACCTAACAACACAGTGGAACTTATGCCAGCATAACAAGGGCTGCAAGTCAAATTCTATTTTAAAGATTTGTTTTCCCTCTGTGTCATGAACTGGCAGGATAGCGGGGAGGAGGAAGAGGATTCTGGTGAGGGCTGTAGCCATGACTGAGGCACACCAGCTGGGGATGGAGAAGGAGAGGTTGGTGTAGAAAGTACTCGCAGGGTGATGGAGGATGATGTGGGTCAGTGCACACACAGGAAGCAGAGCAACAGGACCCCTCACCAGAGCCAGAGGGGCCCCCTCTCCCCAAACACAGCAAGCTCTGAGGTGTAAGGAGCAGCGGGGGGAGAGGGCAAGGCTCTGGGAGGCTAAGGGCCCACAACCCTCCTCATTAGCTAGCCAGATCAGGCTCATTACTTCCAGCAGGAGGTGTGTGATTCCTCAGCTGGAGGAGGCTCAGAACAGGTGAGGGTCACCTGCTACGTCAAGCCCAGATGCTGCAATCAACATGCAAGATATGATAAAAGGGAAGCAGAGCTGAGGTGCTGTGTCTGCTCAACTGCCCATGTTGGTTGGACCACAGTCTGGATGTGCCAGGGAGCTTTTTGGGGACTGTGCATATGTGGGGTTGTCTTCTAGATCGGCAGCAGAGATGGGAGCCTAACCCTGGCAAGACTTTGGACCTGCTGGCCTGCCAGACTGCACGCTAGCATCTGCTGTGGGATTGTGCACTCCAGCAAGAGTTGCTGCCAGGTACCCCGTAGTTCAGGACCCTCTATCAGGCTGAGGCTGGTTCAGTGGGTAGTAGCCCTGCTCCTGAATGGAGCTTGGAATAAGGATAACTTATACCATTTTCCTATACTTAGGAATTGCTCTGTAATGGTTTGGGGGATGATGGCTGCTGTTAAAGCTGGCTGTGTGTATCAGTGGGCACAACCGACTGATGTTTGCACAGATGTGTGGATTGGGACCCATGTGTTTGGATGTGATATATATTCACTTGGGGGGGGATGCTTTAGTAATAACAAGACAAAATAAAACAATCTTATTTGACCTGAAACATTTAAAATGTTTTGCTGAAATTATCTGGCACCTCTATATGTTGGACATATCTATTGATATTTGACAGAGGAATCACGGAGAACAGGTTTTGGTTTCAACTATCCTGTAAGAAAAAAAATCACTAAAATTTCACCCTGATAATAACACCCTTCCTGCAAATACAATCTATTTAACTGGTTCTGTGATGGTTTACTGTTACTGAGACCATGAGCAACAATTAGAAACATTTATTGTACAGTACTAATCAATTCAGTTGACTTAAAGCTATGAAAATGTGAAGTTTCCCCTCTGTTTAGTTCTGTATGTCAGCCATATGCAATCCATAGAAGATGCAGTGTGGACATCAATCTTCCGTCTCACTTTGCAGTGAGCAATTTGACAGCTAGTCTTCTGAAACAGTGCAGCAAAATAGATTATTCTTGTTTCCCTTGTATAATCGCAAAGGTAATCTTCCAAGCGCAGCAGAGACCGAATGTTCCACTCTTTGTATCCTTAGCAACACAAGTTCAGTCCTCTGCAGCAGAGTTCAGTGGAACCCAAATGGGTCACGTATTTCCCAAAGGGAAAAGTATTGGTGAGTCAGCCCCACAGTATAGCAAACACAGGAAGGAGGTGAAGGAGTTCAGCAAATCATTCGAACTGTGTGTCACTTCAGAAGAGAGAACAGGAGGTACACTCCTCAAATCTATCAAACTGAGACTCCATGCATAACCTATTTGGTGATGTCATGACAGCTGCTGGTGAATAGTACTCTATTCAAGTTTGACATAGAGGTGTAACACATTATATGCATATGTAGCTATCACCACAAGGGATTGGGGAGAAATTCTGTTCAGTCAAAGGTGATTTCCAAAATCATATGCAAACTGGCAGTCATCCTTTGGAACTTGCACTTCTCTGAACTGGGCAATGTCGTTTTCTAGCAAGGTTGTATATAAGAATGTATATACTAAAGTGTGCATAAAAATGCATACAGTATATTAGTGATCACTGCAGATGGTGACAGCAGTCACAAAATTAAAAGATGCCTGCTTCTTGGGAGAAAAGCAATGATAAACCAAGACAGCATCTTAAAAAGCAGAGACGTCACCTTGCCAACAAAGGTCCGTATAGGTAAAGCTATGGTTTTCCCAGTAGTGATGTATGGGAGTGAGAGCTGGACCATCAAGAAGGCTGATCGCCAAATAATTGATGCTTTTGAATTATGGTGCTGGAGGAGACCCTTGAGAGTCCCATGGACTGCAAGAAGATCAAACCTCTCCATTCTTAAGGAAATCAGCCCTGAGTGCTCACTGGAAGGACAGATCCTGAAGCTGAGGCTCCAATACTTTGGCCACCTCATGAGAAGAGAAGACTCCCTGGAAAAGACCCTGATGTTGGGAAAGGTGGAGGGCACAAGGAGAAGGGGACGACAGAGGACGAGATGGCTGGATAGTGTTCTCGAAGCTACGAACATGAGTTTGACCAAACTGCGGGAGGCAATGGAAGACAGGAGTGCCTGGCGTGCTCTGGTCCATGGGGTCACAAAGAGTCGGACACAACTAAACGACTAAACAACAACAACAACATATTAGTGAAAATAACATTAGAAGTGCATTATATTAGGGAAAACATAGATATTAGGGGAAATAAGTGTTGCAAAAAAAGTGTATATTGGGGAAATCTGCATACAGGTATTTATATATTAGGAGAAAGTCACACTAATATATTGATGAATTTTTCCGAAGGACTTTTAATGCAAACCAATGTGGAAAGGTGGAGAATTGAAGACAGGAAAAATTAGAAACTGAAATTGACAGGTTCATCCAGGCACCACATAGCATCCTGGGGCAGCTACCAAGGCCTCAGCAGCTCAGCAATGCCCACTGCAGATATCTTGCCCGTCAACTCATTACAGCATGGAGGAAGGGTAGGAAGCTTGCGGTTATGTTTTGCATATTTTCACGGAATGTTGATATTCCCATTAAAATGTCGTTATGTGGCCATTTTTGCAATTAGACAGGAATTTTCTTCCATCAAGAAGTCTCATTTATACTAAATTATCTCAAGGAATAAATTAACATACGGGGGGAAAGGAGAGGTAACAGCCACAGAACAGGTTCTCTGGTTGAGAAATAAGCAATATTGCCTAAAGCCAACAAGAAGGAAGAGCTTTTTGACATTTGTGGTTTAATATTCTTTCTGCATGCTTGGAATACTGGCAGCACATAAACAAAAAACTATGGATGCTTTGAGCAGAGTAGAATTGCTTTCTTTTCTCTTCCCATATAAAAAAGTAGGGTGAATAGGCCTTAACAAAAGGGAGACCTAAAATAAATATGGATTCTAAAAGTTCTGGGGAGTAACTTCAAAATGAACCGTTTCTTTTCTGGTCTGTTTATTCTAATTAATTTTTTGCGTTGGACATAATAAAATCAAATAAATGCACTTTAGCAATCAGAGACCATATCCAGAAAATATAAAGATTTAAGGGGAAGGAATGCCATTGGTCAAAAGGGATATTCTGAACCTTCCTTGTGGAAGCGGGAGTCTATGTGATACAGTTAGTAAAGGAGGAGAAAACCATTTTAAAACAATGTAACTCATTAATAATTATCTAATTATGAGCCTCCTACCGAAATAAAATAAATAAAATGTAAAAAGATGGAGGAGCAATGTAAACCAAGCTGATTGGTAAAATATAGGCAGGTTAGGCAATAGATGGCCACAACTGTGTACAAAAAATAAGGTTTAACCAAATCTCTTGACAGTTAACATTTGTGGGTCAGTTTCTCCAGCAGGACCAAATGCCACACACTGTGAGTTCAGCTCCCAGGGTTCTTTAAATGCATGGTGTGGGTGTGACCAGGATACCAAACCTTTAAGTAGTGCTCTTTTTCTAGACAAAGAGCTGCTAGAGCTCACTGTGAACTTCTCCCTTTTTCTCTTAGGATGGCAATGGCACCCACATGAGAGGTGCTGGAGCTGAGCTCCAGTGAGCTCCGTCGGGGGGGGGGGCGTACCTATAAGTTGCATGAATTTGTCACTTTTCAAAGCTGTGCAGTTCCCAGTGTGGTGTAGTGGTTGTGCAGAGCCAGTGTGGTGTAGTGGTTAAGAGCAGTGGACTCGTAATCTGGTGAACCGGGTTGTATTCCCCGCTCCTCCACTGGGTGACCTTCGGCCAGTCACACTTCTGTGAAGTCTCTCAGCCCCACTCACCTCACAGAGTGTTTGTTGTGGAGGAGGAAGGGAAAGGAGGATGTTAGCCACTTTGAGACTCCTGAAGGGGAGTGATAAAGCGGGATATCAAATCCAAACTCTCTTCTTCCAAGCATGCGGCAACCAAGAGGGAAAATTATAAAATCCTCACATAGAACCATTTTGTTCACCAAAAATTCACAGGGGCATGGATTTAGGATTGGGGATAATGATTTGTTGAATCATTTTAAATACTTACCGATAATGCTGATTCTGAAAATTTGAAACTGCTTTGTACCTCTACAACATCTACAAATAGAAGCCTCTGCCATTAAAAAAACCCCTCTGTCAAGTCCTGGGAAGGATGAGCCACACGAGTCTGCAGGAAGCAGGTCAGGCAAACAGAGCAGAGACTGACAAGCAGAGACAGTATTCATGCAAAGGTCAAAAAACAGGGTTAGAAAGCAAGAGCAATCAAGTCCTTCAGAAAACTAGAGTAGCAAACCCTCTAAGTGTCCCTATTTTCCAGGGACATTCCTGATTTAGAGAAGCCATCCTGGTTTCTGATTTGATCCTGGAATGTCCCTCTTTTCCTTAGGATGTCCCTATTTTCACCAGAGAAATGTTGGAGGTTATGGAGTTATCTGACCCCCGAGCCATCTGAAGGCAATCCTGTTTAGAGAAGTTTTTATGTTTAGTGTTTTATTATGTTCTTATATATGTTGGAAGCTGCTTAGAGTGGCTGGGACAACACAGTAAGGTGTGTGGGGTATAAATAGTAATATCATTAGGGAATGGGACATCCTATTTTCATCAGAGAACTGTTGGAGGGTATGGGGTGGTCCCAGGGAGCAGCTGACTTACCGTATTGGCCTGATATAAGCCACGCCTTTAAAATTCAAGCGGGGGGGGAGAGAGAAAGACAATACCCGAATATAAGCCACTCCCTTAAAATTCCGCAGGCACTCACACCTGTTCCATTTTACCATATATCTGTTTCAGCAGTGATATTGCAAAAACCAATTTTTGTAAGGTCACAAATTTAAGCCACACTTTAACTTTTCAGGGTCGGAATTTGGAAAAAAAAGTGTGGCTTATATTCGGGCCAATACGGTACTCCAAAAGTATTGAGTGCAGTAACTACCAGTAAGTCCTTACACAGTTCCTTGCATTGACTAGGCTTTCAGGTCCTGTCCCCTTGCTGGACATCAGAGTTCCTTAAAGAGTTAAGTCCTCTGAGCTAGAGCCTGGTGATCCATCACCTTTCAGTTATCTCTTGCTGGGCACACCACCAGCTGGTGAACAAACTCAGTGGGACATGAGATCATTGGAGTTGAGGATGCTGGTCCCTTGATGGTGTCTGGTTCAGAGGCTGCAGAAGCTGGGAGTTCAGTGTCTGAGGTCTTGCTTGAGGGTGCTAGACTCAAGGTTATTATCAGGATCAAAAACCAGCCTCTCTGTAGGTTGAGCTGCTGGGTCTTCTGACTTGGTGGCCCCCTCTCCCTCTGAGTCACCATCTAAGTCACTGCCGGAAGCCTGATTATCATGGCACCCACCAACACAGTAGGAATGACATTGTGCTTACATGGCTTAAGGTACAAAAAAGTACATGCATCAATAATGATTCTCTTAATACCGGTGGAAATGGAGCTGAATACTTGCTTCCATAAGAGAGACCAGCAGGTGGGTTGGTGCATAGGCTGGATATTCTCCCACCAGGTTGCAAAACTGGACTTTAGATTTATTTGAAGTTAAAGTGCTTGCTGTAGTATAGTCTGGTTTGTCATAAGGTGCCTGATTATGTGTATCTAAAACCAATTCATGCTGTGTCTGATAGACTTTTCTAGAATTTGGGCCACGGTGAGTGGGTGTCTAATCACAAGTTGCAGGAGACCACCCACAATGCAGAACTTGAGTTCCATATTGTGCCTGTGAAGATGCAAAAGCATTTTATTCACAGTGATGACCCTCATGTGAAGGTTATCCCTAGTGGCTATTGCCAGTGACTCAGCAGAGACTGCAAACAGGAGCAGTGAAAAAGGCATCCCTCCTTGGTGCCTCAGAACATCCTATGTATAAGCTTAGAGAATTATAAAAATGAAAAACCAAATTTAGGAATCTAGGGTTATCTCAATTTTTTTGTAATCACATCAGCTAAAATGGCCATTTCAATTTATCAAATGCTGGAATGTTTGTTTCCAAATTTTAAAAAAATTATGATTAAACAACACCATGGACCTATGCATTTGGTAACATCTGTACCTCCAATACTCACTGCTGCCCCAAAGGAACTCTGTAAACCTTGGCACACTCAGCCCTTTTGTGCCTCGATTCTAGCCTGGCAATATCATTTTTGAATGTTTCCCTTGCTGCTGTACGTTTGTATTATATAACAGCACTTGACTCGTTTATGCAGTCACCTCTTAGGATTATCTTCATAGCATCCTAAATTAAGGCATGCAATAAAGTGGGACAAGTGTCCACATTAAAACAGTCCTGGATTTCTTGTCTACCACTGCCTGCCTGCATAACAGAGGAGAATTCAATCTCCAAATAAAGGTGGCAGGTTAGGGATCGTGATTTTTAGGTGAATGATCTGAAACAGTAATCAAGCCAGCGTTTGAGTCCATTATAGTCTTGGACAAGGTGTACAATGTCAGATGTAATCTTTTCGGAAAGCATGTGCCAGACCCAGCTGGGTGGAACATAAAGCCCTGTACTTCAGAAGTAAAGAATCTCTAGGCATCAAGAAAACAGTATTTGCCCAGGATTTGGGAGAACTGCAAGGAATGAGGTGGATGATTGTGGCTATCCTTTCTCATCCAATTTGCTGCCCAAAATAATGTTCAAGTCTCCCTCATTCTCCCAGCAACTGCTTTCCCAATTGAAAAGTATCCAGTTGTCCATGTTCATTTCAGTAATGGTAGCTGTGCAATAGATAGATAGATAGATTATATATCATCTCCAGTGTCCCTTAAAATATATTTAATCTCTAAGTGAAATTGCCTAGCTAAATTTTTTTCTGCTCCATGTGTTTGAGGGTCAAGCTAAACATGGCATAATTTGCACAATTATGAATTGTTTTAATGTTTCTTTAAGCAGCAGTTGGGGGGAGCAAAGGATTTAACCCTTTCCCCCATACATCCCAAATACAGATCAAGTCCCACTGACATACTGACTTCACCCCCCAAAAAAAAATTAAATCATGCACACAGTTGTAATTGCATGAACAACATCTTGTTCTCCCCCTAGCAGGAGCTGGGGCTGTCCTCCAAACTATGGGTGTATTAGCAGTCTATACCCTTTGGTTTTATAGTAGCTATCCTACAAAAAGACTAACATTGCTGGAGAGTTCATCTGAGTCAGCAAGGATCTGTCTTCTCCTGGTCCCAACAAGGGGCCCATAAAGCAACACAGTAGGATAGTTCCTAGTGAGCAACTTGTTCTGACAAAGACTCACCTGAGACCTATAACTTTGGGTCTCCAGTCAACTCATCCCACAGTCTAACCCTTTTGCTCAAAGAACAAACCCTTAATGTGTCAACCGCCTGGTCTGAAGATGGGCAGTTCACTCCACAGCCTCCCAGCTGGCACGTCCCAGCGCAACTGGAGAGGGGAATTGGGTTTCTTCATTGCAGGTGAAGGCGCTCATGAGGATCTTGGCATAGGTTTGGCAGGCTCTGGTTTGGCATCATGAGCCCTGGCCCAGCTCTTCAGCTAACAGCACAACAGCTTCAGGTTGAGCCTGTCCAGGCCTCCTCCTCCTCCTCCTTCAAGCTTGTGACTGGGGCTGTGACATTATCTTCTTGTGTTGCATTCTAAAAGAACTTTACCCAGTTAGATGACCTTGCCTTCATGTTCTAAAACTGAACATCAGAAAGATGTGAAAACAAATGGGAACCAACAGTGGTGTGTGGCACAATGGGTCAGTGCATCTACCTCTTAATCAAAAAGTTGGTGGTTCGAGCCCACCCAGGGATGGCTGGGAGCAGGATTTCTGCATTGCAGAAGGTTGGACTTAGATGGCCTTTGGGGTCCCTTCCAACTCTGCAGTCCTGTGACTCCATAATTCTATACCTATGTTTGGGAGGAGGGACCATTGCTTGCGTTTCATAGCTTCTAATCGAAGAAATGTGAAGATCCGATTTTACTGAACTGTACATAATCCAAACTTTAAGAATGAATAAAACTTTTACTGAGATCCAAAACAAACAAAAAAACAACCACCACCCTCTACTTAAAAATGCAATTGTAAATGAGTATACACATTTGGTGTAAGTTTAGCCAAATGTATTGAAAAATAGTATTTCTCTGTACTGCATGCTGTCCAGAAATCAATACTAGACTTTCTTTGAAATCAATATGTATTATAGTAACCCAACAGAGTAGACATTTATCCTGGAATGGCTCCATCATCTTTTAATGTAATTCAAAGAAGGTTCATTGATTATTTTTTTCCCATTATTATCATTCTGTAGTTAAGGGGTGAATTTAAGTATCTCTGTGCATTTTCTTTCTCTTGGATGAATAAATGTGCGAAACACGTAGTGTGGACACATTTGTGAAAAATTACAGTGTGGCACTTCTAAAAATGTGAAGTTAACCTGTGCAGCATAATCTTTTATTGTATGTCTTTTTCGGTTCTACTCTGAGGTCCAACCAAAGAGTAAGAGGCGCTCCTTTGGATTGCAAGCTGGCACATCAAAATCACTGGTGGAAATCCAATTAGGAGATGCTGTGCAAAAGAAACCAAATTTGTTGCTGGTGCTTAAGACAACTACCCACTCTTCAGCAAATGTTTCATGTGTAAAGAGTAGCACTAGTACAAGTACGATTGTACATCAGATTGATGTGGAGTATATTCTGTGTTATGGCAAACCCCATTCCAAGAGGACATCAACACCAAGTACAGTAGCTGGTCCAGAGTGAAAAGTGAACCCTCTGCTAGTGAGAACATCACTTCCAATCAACTGGAAGAATCCTTTATAAGGATGGGATGATCTGTCCATATTAGTTCCCTGCTTCTCATTTTTCAAATCCAAAAGCCAGTTCTTCACATTTCTACGGTGCTTTGCAATTAAAAAACAACACTCGTGACAATTCTGCAGCATTCTAATGTGCAAATTCCTCCTAATACATTTTTGTATGCAGTTTTGACTAATGCACAAAATTTTGCAAGCCATTTCTCCTAATGTAATGCATTTTTGTATCCTATGTTCACTAATATGCTTATTTTAATGCACACTTTCGCTTGTTGTTTTTTGAAAAGCTGGTTGGAGAACTGCAATGCAAAATTCAGCTAAGTGTGAAATTCAAAGGATGGCTGCCTTTCGTTCCTCATATTGTTTGGCATTTAATAGATTCGGCTTTAAATGCAAAGTGAATCAGATCCTTTCCCCCCCCCACCCCCATCCCTGGTATTGTACAATAGGTTCATAGCCAGTCTTCAATAGATTTTTCTTATGATTTCAGCAGCAAGATTAAAACAACTGAATAGGTAGTGAGTAGCCTAGATTATAGAAAATTGTCTCCAAAGCATTTACCGGTAACTATGCTGGACTTACATCAGTATCATTAAGGCCAGAGCCACCCCCAACCCTGATGTAGGATGAAGTGCCCACCTTAGGCAATGGAAGTGCAAGAGGCAGTGCTCTGCCCACCTGCCCCACTGCTGCCGCCGCCGAGAGAGAGGTGTTCCAGTGGGTGCCAGTGCCACTGGCCTTCCCTGCCTCCAGGTGGAGAAGCCAAGTGAGTGGCAAGACTTGGAGGAGTGTCCTAGCTCCTGCTAAGTTTGCTAAGAGTTGGGGCACATCAGTACAGTGGTAGCTCGGGTTACATACACTCCAGGTTACAGACTCCACTAACCCAGAAATATTACCTTGGATTAAGAACTTTGCTTCAGGATGAAAACAGAAATCGTGCAGCAGCGGCACAGTGGCAGCAGGAGGCCCCATTAGCTAAAAGTGGTGCTTCAGGTTAAGAACAGTTTCAGGTTAAGAGCGAATTAAGTACTTAACCCGAGGTACCACTGTAGCGGAATTGCAGGGCAGTGGGGGGACCAGAAGGTTGCAATACCGTTTTCCCCCTCTGGTGACGAAACAGGACAGGTCGCCCCTGATTAAGGTACCTATTTAGTTACCTGGACACAATCCATATTGAAAACAGCGGGGCTTACTTCCAAGTAAATATGCATAGGCTTGCACTGTTAGGTTCCAATATAAAGCACAGGTTGAGTCCGCTCCTAAATAGGTTTAGTAAGACTTCAGTGGAATTTAGGACTGCAGTCTTATCTGCATGCAGATCAGTTTTACCCACTGAAATTGAGACTGTATACAAAATATATGTGATTAGGAGTGAGCATCTACTTAGGAGTTATTTCCATTGGGGGGGGAGCAATAACATGCTTCCAAGAAAAGATTGTTAGGGTGATGGTATCAATGCACTGCCTTCTTAAGTGTGGTAGGAGAATGTAATCTTTTGTGGAAACACTCCAAGAGTTCAGTGATTAATGACTTCAGAATTTCTTGGACCAGGAGAGATAGTACTGTATATTTTGCAAACTGAAATACCTTTGGGGACTTTCGTTTCTCATTCCAGCAGAGCTGTACTCCAGATCATTTCATTTGACATACTTGTTGCCAAAGATGATTCATGAACAGTAGATCTAGCTAAAGGTTATTTCCTGGAGTTTATGGTGCTCAAAGCATCAGATGGAGATAGATTTTTACACTGAAACTCCTCGTGTTATTATACAAAGGAAGGTTTTTTATCCAGACTTCAGTTATGCTGACTTCAGTTAGCTGTACTTCATTTGGACTTGACACATATGTAACCATGTACCAAAAAATAGACAAAGATCATGCCACTTTTAATAACAATAATATTATTGGGTTTTAGAAATAAGGAATATAAGAATCATAAATGATACAAGTAAATAGACCAAGTCTTTTCATGTCATTTGTATATCACATAGTTCAAATGGCAAGCTATCAGTGCAGGGGCATCACTTTAGTTTTCACTGGATTAACCACCAAACCAAAAGTCTTTTAAGAGATAACAGAGGGAAATGTGAGAGAATCCTGCAGCTGCCTTAAAGATTTATATAGTTTTACAGTGCAGTTTGATTAACGGTGAAGTCCTCCTTGGGCTCTAGCTGGCTGACACTCAAAGCTGTCATTATGGGAACTAAATTAATGGCCAACACTATGATTGAGAGCTCTATAGCATGAGGCTGTGATGCGCGCACACAGGTGCTCCATGGGAGTTTGGGCTGACCCATCCCCTTCAGCAACAGCAATAAATCTGCTAGCACATTTGCAAAGCTAAGCAGGGTCCAGTATGGTTTCAAATTCGATGGGGAACTGCATGTTGAGATCCCTGCATTGTAGGGGGTTGAACTTGAGAGACCCAACTCTAAAATTCTATGATTCCACCATCAGAAAGGATGTAACTAGGAAGAACAATTTGGGCTGTTACTCAGTGGGTGACAGCTGAGCCTGTGGGAAAGCTGTTCCTTGAATTAGCTGAATACTTTTATGTATCAATATAATTTCTGACTGTTTAAAAAAGCTGTGACCTTCACTGTACCTCTGACATAGGTAGGTTACAAATTCCAGTAAACATGCTGGTGAAAATAGAAGTACAATACTAGTCTATTGATGCTTATATTTACTTGGGGGGGGGCAGTAATATGCAGCAGGCCTTCTCCTAGTAGGTGTAAATTGTGAGCTGTTAAATGATTGGCATCTGCTGAGACTTTGATTGCTATTTTGACACCATGAATGTTTTATGCAATGGTGCATAAAGTTGGGAATGCTTTTGATGAGACCCATTCCTCTGCTTATACTTCTTAGGGCTTGTCTTGGATTAGCCCAATGCAGAGGTTTCCAGGGCTGAATTGATGAAGTGAAAAAAGAAATGAATGCAAAAATGTGTTGTGATTACTTGACATGCACCCTTAGAACCAATTCCTAACCTCCCAGACATTATGGCATAATGGAGGGGACTGCGTGGGACACTCTTGCAATCTAGTTTAAAACAAGGGATACAGATAGGGAGAAAGCAACATATTGCTGCATATTGCTCCAAACTCTGTCTCCAATGGAGTGAATAAATGCCATCAGGAGTTCAGTTCTGTGAATGTTTAATTTTAAAAAATATATAAACGTATTTAACATATTATTACCTCCCATGAGAAGTGGTGGACTCTCCTTCCTTGGAGGTTTTTAAGCAGAGGTTGGAGAGCCATTTGTCATGGATGATCTAGTTCAGATTCCTGCATTGCAGGGGGTTGGAATAGATCAGTGGTTCTCAACCTGTGGGTCCCCAGATGTTGTTGGACTACAACTCCCATCATCCCTGAGCTCTGGCCTTGTTAGCTAGGGGTGATGGGAGTTGTAGTTCAACAACATCTGGGGACCTACAGGTTGAGAAAGGCTGAACTAGATGATCCTCTGGGTTCCTTCCAACTCTACAATTCTACAATTCACTGTCGGAAGCAGTCTGCCTCTGATTAACAGTTTCTGGAAATCGCAAGTGGAGAGAGTGCTGCTACACTCAGGTCCTGCTTACAGGTTTCCCAAAGACATTGTATGGAAAGGACTGAGGCATAGGGAAGGACTGTAGGCTCAGTGGTAGAGCGTCTGTCTTGCAAACAGACTCTTCCTGGTTCAATCCTTGGTGTCTCCGGGTAGCACTAGGGAAACCTTCTGTCTGAAACCTTGGAGAGTCAGAGTAGACTTTACTGAACTAGATGGACCAATGACCTGACTCACAGCTTCCTATGTTCCTATATGGCTTGCCACTGTGAGAATAGGATGCTTGACTCAATAGGTCTTTCACCTAATATGGTTGGAGAAAATAGCATATTGGGGTCTATATGGTGACTCCAGATCTATGAAATGCCTTTCCAAGGGATATACTGTGTTGGTGTAATGTGAACAATGGGTTAAATTACACAATGCCTGGTCTCACTTTTTGACTGGGAGCAGGATATCTCTGAATTATAGTAATAATTTTATTATGTATAACCCACTCATCTGGTGGAAGACTCGGTTGGGGCTCTGCATATTCTGTTGATACATCGCACTAGCTGAGGTGCAGTGAACTACCAACTGACTTCCACAAGTAGCTTGTTAAGGGTCCTGGGAATTGCTGCTGTGAGATCAGTGCTCTTAACAAACCACAGTTCCTGGGACTCTTTGGGGGAACTCATGATGCAATATGCTGCATAGTGGGTTCCTCCTGAACATTATTCAGAAACTGCAGCCAGCAGAAAACATTGTTGCTTCAATTGCCCCTCTTGGCTCCTCTTTCCAATGCACTTCTTAATTCTGAAAATGGAAAATGAAGTGATCATTGAACAATGACTGACTAATAGGTTAATTTGAAATTTCTTGTCTAAAATATATTTAATCATTTTCCATGAAGCGCATGGTGCAGTCCGTGAGAATCTATCTACACCACAGAACTAATTAGGGAAATCATTGATTCAGCAGAAAATCCACAGGAATCATTAATAATGTCAAGTCAGGCACAGGCCTTTGAGATTCACATGACACAAGCAATGGGACATCCTGGCTGGTAATGAGCCGCCATGGTTTTACAATTGCAGACAAAATACACTGAAGCCAGATTGCATGGTGTGGCTGAAGTACAACAGCTAAAGAAAGTGTAAGAGACATTTGGAAGGGAAACACAATAATAAATAATAATTAAAAAAATTATTTATATCCCGCCCTCCCCAGCCGAAGCCGGGCTCAGGGCGGCTAACAACAATAAAACAGTACAAAAGTACAGCACAAACAACATCTAAAACCATTCATTATAAAATAACAAGTGCTTCTCTGGGTTTCTGCCTGTACTTGCAACAGTGGGGGGAAATGGGTGCTAAGCACCATCTAAACTGAAAGCAACCTCAATGCAAATCTACCAAAACATGGTAGATTTTCATGCTGATATTATGAAGACTGTTCTTGAATTCACCATCAAAAAGTCAAGAATGACGATATCCAAATATTATTGGTTGAAGCCATGAACTTCATTGTCCCTCTATATTTCATTTTTAAATATATGTATATTATCATGGCTGCCAGACTGCTTTGTTGTTGGATTCTTTCTAACATAAAAAATGCATACAGAAGTGGTGGACAGGGTTGTTGTGTCCTCTTCACATAATACACATCACAAAAGGTTCTGTTAAAAATACCTTCTTGTACTGTCATACCTGGGTGAATCTTGCGGAAGCCACCTGAATGTTGAAGAATTTCATTCTTGACTATTCTGAAATATTTATTGTGAAATTCCTAATATGGGTTTTGTATATGCAGGTATACACGTCTCCAAGATTATTTTGCTGTTTGTAACTCAAAGAAGCATCCTTAGCCAATACAATGCTTTTGCTTCCTCAAAATAAGTGGTTTCACTGGAGAAGGATGCCACTCAAGCTTAGTTTGGGTTTTGTTTCTAAACTGGGCTCAGTTTGCAGCATCAAGGCCAAAGTGCTCATGTTCCATTTATGACAATGAAGTGAAGATGTATTTGAGAAAGCTTTTGTGGTTAGAGACTCCCTACCAGACAGCAGCTGTGTCAAGATTATTGTTTTTCAGAAATGCGAAGGAGTGATGATTGAACTAATGTTGATTGTGAATATTCACTTTCATTTATTTTCTTGTCCTATGATTGTCTCAGAACTAGAAAAGTCTACGAAAGCTGTTTAGCCAGAGATGACCACAATAGTTCTATTATACTTCCTCCAGGTTTCTGAAAAAGGTAAAGGTAACGGTAAAGGACTTCTGAACAGTTAAGGTCAGTCAAAGACAACTATGGGCTGCACCACTCATCTCGCTTTTGAGGTTGAGGGAGCCAGCGTTTGTCTGCAGACAGCTTTCTGGGTCATGTGGCCAGCATGACTAAACCGCTTCTTCTGTGATGGAAGCCAGAGCGCATGGGAACACCATTTGCCTTCCCACCACATTGGTACCGATTCATCTACTTGCACTGGTACGCTTTCGAACTGCTAGGTTGGGAGTATCTGGGACAGAGCAACGGGAGCTCACCCCATCATGATTGGCAAGCCCAAGAGCTTCAGTGGTTTAGACCACAGTGCCACCCATATACAGGGTGGTGCTGTGGTCTAAACCACGGAAAAGGATGATTCAGATATACCCAGCCTTACCTTTGAGCTGGTGTTTAGTATTAGATAGGAATGAACTTTAACTATTCATTTCCCCAATCCTTCAACTCTCCTCCAGCCATTCCCCTACAAGTCTACATTTCCAAATGTGTACTGTCACTGCCTTCCTGGGTCAGTAATATTATTATTTATTACATTACCTGTTCATCATAAGGTCCCAGGGCTGGTTTTAAAAATACAACATTAAAACCAATTGAAACAAATGACAGTGAAGAGAATAGGGTGGATACTATAATATTTTTGCATGCCACTCCAATCTCCAAGCACTGTGAGATTCCAGAGGTTCCAGGCACTTTCCCACAGTTCTGAGATTGTGATGTCTTTACGATATATGGTTTATTTACACATATATGCAACCTGAGCCTACGATGGAGGGGCTCACAGCATTAACACCCCAAGAAGTCTTGCTTCTCCCATAGCCAGCCTTGGATTCCAGCAGGAATCAGGCATGGCTCTGTCTCTCACCTGCCCAGCTTGCAGCCTGCTTCTAGCTTCCTTGCTCACATATCCCACTCTCACCTTTTGACTTTCTAACTACCAGACAGTTGGGGGGGCACTTATTTGTCCAGTTGTGCAGAGCCGCTTCCTTTCTTACCTTAATGACCCATACTTAGGGGGGCATTATGGTACTTGCCTGGCTAATCTAACAATTGAATCCGTGCTGGATCCAGGAATTAGAAGGGACTCAGGCAAGACAGCCTAACCCTGCACCCCTAAACTCACAATAAGATTTGTTTGAATGCAGATTCTGCCCTTCCTCCAAAAGGGACTCAGGCTGGAAAACAATTAAAAAACAAAAGCAGATATAGATGAAAACATTTTAAAAACTATTATGATTAAAAACACACTTCTCCCCAATGTTCTTGAGGTTGCCAGAAACGGTATTCTTCAGCAACAAAAATGCCTGGGTAAACAGGAATGTTTGAAAATTAATCATAATGGAGGCAGGTGCACGTCACTAAGGAGGGCATTCCATAACCAAGGAACCACCACTGAAAA
This sequence comes from Podarcis raffonei, assembly GCF_027172205.1. Taxonomy (NCBI): domain Eukaryota; kingdom Metazoa; phylum Chordata; class Lepidosauria; order Squamata; family Lacertidae; genus Podarcis; species Podarcis raffonei. Next base: position 29,224,563 of record NC_070612.1, read on the forward strand.
GGCCCTATCATGAGTCAGCATTAACCAGGCAGCCCCTGGTGGCAGCACCACCAACAAGGCCTCACCTGCCAATCGTAGGCTCCAAGATACTTGGTACTGAGAAAGGCACCTTTTTAGATACTTTGGTCCCAAACAATTTAGAGATTTATATGCAAGAGCTAACAGCTTTATTTTGGCCCAGTAGAACACTGTCAGCCAGTGGAGTGCTTTCAAGACTGCTGTCACATGGGCCACATGGACTTTTGAAGTGATGCAGTAAAGTAAGGTTCAGTTGGCCTGCTCTTATGTTATTATAACTGAGGGAAGAAAGAAAAACCTCTATGCTGAACCAAGTGCATGCAGACAAAAAGCTAAGTGAGTCCATTTAGAACTTCCATTACAATCCCATGTGAATTGGGGATAGGCATGAAAAACTATTCAAAACCGAAGAGTTGAATATAAAAAGCACCTCATAACCAATAGCTCTCGCACTGCTGCTATAATGCTCTGCTTTGATGAAATACATCTCGCTGAGCCCAAATCATGTACCTGTCATTCATACTATGGCTTAGAATCACTGAAATATGACAAATTTGTGCCTTTGCTTTTAATTGACAGCCACAGATACTACTACTACTTTCTTTAAAGCCATTGTTCACAATGCACTCCTAGGGCGAGAGATGAAGATCACACACATATCCATACACTTCTGGCAGTTAGCTACAATGGCGTGTTGAATAGTGTGCTTCGACTCCCCCTAAAATGAAGTTTCCTCACTCTTTACCATTCCAATTCTTATCCTTTTCAGAAAGGATAAGAAAAGATACAGCTTGCCAGTGAGAGCTAGGCAACAATGGAACTGATCAATTGTCACAATTAAGTTATTCATTATTCACATATAGTGTGGAATCTTAATAATAAAAGTTTGATTCTGAGGTTGGCACACCTGGTAGGCAGAGAAGAGAGAGAAACTAGTTTGTTTTGTATTTTAATCTTGTCAGCATCCGTCTGTCTCAAGAGACAATGGAGGTATGCCTCTGGGGATGAAGTCAAACTGCTGCCCTCACCCAGTTTAGCAGGCCAGTCAAAGCTGTTCTTGTAACGTGGCCGCTGTCGCATGCTGGCAGCTTCTAGGAGCCACCTGTGAGAGCCGTGTGCAATGCTGGACAAAGTACCCCAGAAGGGGAATGGCATGTCCCCCACCAGAGGTCCCCCACCCCTAACACCCCACACACCCTACAGTTTAATGTAAACTTACCTAATTTTCACTTCCCAAACCAATGTGTGGACCATGATGAAGGTATCCTTCAAAATTATATGCATGCATAAAAGGTATATTTTCAGGGAAAGTGTGCACACACACAAAAATTTATTGGTGAAAATGGCATTCAAACATGCAATATTAGTGGAATTTGCTTGCCAATGTGCATGACAATGTGTACAATTTTTTTGTGAGGACTCTTACAAGGTGATGCAGAAATGGGGGGAAATGAACTTACGTTGGGGGAAATGAGGAACTGAAACTGGCAGATTTATCCATCCCTACTGTTATGTAGAGGGGTGGGAAGGGTCTCCTGTAAAACTCTTTTCTGAACTTTCTGGTCTCTCTCAACTTTCATGCAGCAGGGATTGCATAGCCTGCCAGCTAAAGTTAGCTGGAGTTTGTGACAAAGCAGTGGAAAAGCAGTGGAAATAAAAGCAGTGGAAATGATTTTCAAGGTTTATCTGTGCACAACTGATTGTTAATTTTAGGTTAATGAAAACAGCCACCCCTCCAGCTAGTCTGCCTCTGTCCTTTTTCCTAAAGGAAGGAAGCACTTACCTTCTGAAACCACTTTGAATAGAATCTTAGCAATTTCAGGTTCTGCAGGCCAAGTTTCTCATAAATAGGAAATTTAAATATTTCAGCAGTAAGTCAAGGAATTCACCACCTATACTCTAAAATTGCCACTGCACAATATTCCAGGAAAGAACTGAAATCTCTCTCTATTTTGCAGAATTGGGCAAAGGTAAATTACAGTCTAGGAGGCCCTGTCTTATAACAATAAGAGGGTCCAGAATTAATGGTAGCAGCTGCTACTTTTTCCATGATGAGCAGGTCAACCTTTAGTTGTTAAAGGTGATTCTAGAAGACCTTTATAGCATTTATTTTTCCATTAAGGCACTGCAGACAAGGACTCTGGAATCAAATTAGAGTTTACTAATGTCTTTATAACTGTTCCACACAGACCAGGATTCCTGCAAAACATCTGACTCTCACTCCTCTAATCTTTTGTGGATTTGTAAAAAAAAAACCTGCAAAAGAAAAATAACTATTTCAAATTTTAAAATGCATCAAAAACTTTGAACAAAGACAATTAAGAGGACAAAAGAGAATGGGTGAATTACCAGGAGGAGGAAATGGATGAAAACAATCGAGACAATTTATTGTAGGTCAAAGAAACTTCCAGCAAGCAACAACAGAGAACAAGGTATCAAGAGAGCAGTCTTTCAATAGACTCAGTTGCAACACATATTGTTTGACCTTCAGATTGTTTCATTTAGTGGATCAATGGATACTGTAGCTACCTGCTCCAAAAGAAGCAACAAAATGTGATGTGAGCATGGGCATGAAAACGTGCTTTGGCATAACCCAATGCATATGGAAGGGACGTGGGTGGCCCTGTGGGTTAAACCACAGAGCCTAGGACTTGCCGATCAGAAGGTCGGCGGTTTGAATCCCCGCAACGGGGTGAGCTCCTGTTGCTCGGTCCCAGCTCCTGCCAACCTAGCAGTTCGAAAGCACGTAAAAGTGCAAGTAGATAAATAGGTACCGCTCCGGCAGGAAGTTAAACGGTGTTTCCGTGCGCTGCTCTGGTTCGCCAGAAGCAACTTAGTCATGCTGGCCATGTGACCCGGAAGCTGTACGCCGGCTCCCTCGGCCAATAAAGTGAGATAAGCGCTGCAACCCCAGAGTCGGCCACAAGTGGACCTAATGGTCAGGGGTCCCTTTATTTTACCTTTAATACATATGGCATATTTCAGACAAGAATCTCTTCCTGCTTTATATACATGAAGGAAGTCCATTCGTTGAAAGGGGCAGCAGTGCCATTCCATGAGCCCCTCTCCAGTTCCCATCTCCATTCTCTTGTATCCCTGCATTGGGCATGGGTGTCTAAGCAGCAGAAGCTTTCATTGATCACTACAGGGTGAGTCTTTTAAAAGAGGCCCCATGGAACATGTGTACTCTGTATCCATGGGCCTCTTTTAAAGGACTAACCCTGTACATGCATAGGCTTCCAAGGGAGCTGGAACCTTGATTGTGCAGGGTTCCAGCTTTTGTGAAATCTGAGACATATAGAGGTCTATGCACTGCAGTTCTGATGAAAATCACTTCCCCACCTGGCCCCAGCTGCTGCACATTCTGAGAGGAGAGCTGCCATAGTCAGTGCTAATCACTGACCATTAGCAAGCAATTCAGAATGCAAAACATGGTCAAGTAATCAACTCATACCTTAAGTCCATAGGACAGTCTTCTAAATTCTAGTGCCATAGCAAAGCTCCAGGTATATTACAGTGCAGTCCTATTCTTGCTCTGCTAAGAAGTAAGCTCCAATAAGAACACAAGAAGAGCTCAGCTGGATCAGGTCAAAGGTCCACCTTGTCCAGCATCCTCTTCTCACAGTGGCCAACCAGATGTCTAAGGGAAGCCGGCATGTCTCAAGTGAGGTGGGACCAAGGGTAGTGCAGCCCCTTTCGCTGCTTGAGGCCTCTCTTACCTGAGCAAGATCTTGCCAGAAACCAGTGCTGCCATCGGTGCTGCTTCTCCACTGATGGACAAGGCGAGGTACACACCATCTCTTGGGGTTCTACCACTTGAGGCAGGCAGCTCACTTTGCCTCATTAGTGGGCTGGGCCGGCGTAAGACTTGCTTCCTGGTATGGAATTGCAGCTTTAGCGCCACAGATCTCAGACAATATATGGAAATACATTGCATTCACTGCACAAGTAAGTCCTTTAGAAAATGTGCTTAAGTTCATGGTGGCAAGGTTGCTTCCACTTGAAAGAGCTACTTGTGCAATGAAGTCTTGTATTAACACAGATCACTTCTTCTGTGCATTTGTATTGATATGAAGTTGGGAATACAGCAGGGCATTATAAATCCATTATGTTGGGTCAATGGGACTCACAGAAGCAAATCGAGGTCAATTTTCTCCTCTCCCTCCCCGCCTCCCCCCTTGCTTTCAAATGAGCATAAAGGATTAAGCTTGGCCACACTAACTTTCTATTGAATTATTAATTCTGCCTACTCGGTTGGAGTAGGTGAACAAAATGTCAAGGCATGAGATAACGGTAGAATACTGTATTGAACAGCGGCGCATACTGGGAGCCCATGCAAAGATGGCTCAGTGATAATTAGCCACAATTTAGAAATTACCAGGGAAGTCCAGCTACAAAAGAATTCACATCCATTTGTGTGTGTGTGTGTGTGTCCAAAAGTGACATTTGCAATTTTGCCATTGTTTTTTTAATAACTCAACAAAATGACAGCCAGTAAATTACAACATTGTATTTTGATAAATTACAGCCAGCTACAATAATGATTATAATTGCATCCCATCAATTGTGTCACTCGGGAGCCTGTGAAGAATGAGCCAACTTAACTGGAAATGTTATAAACTTACCATTCAGTGTATATCTGACATCCCAGCATACCACTTCCCACTACAACCAATGGGCACCTGCTCCCTTGGTTGGAAGACAAAAGCCACAGGCAGCTAACTGGTCCATGTTGGTTCCTGGTGACTATTATTATTATTATTATTAGCTGCCCTTTGTCCATAGATCTCAAGGCAGTTCACAGCATAAAAAATAGTAGATCAAGCTTCATGATTCTTCTGTCTTGCCATATTTTAATACAAAGGTACGGGTATGTCTCTCTGTGAAGAAACTGTATCTTTATTAGAAGAAATTTATATATAGGAACTGTTCTCTTCTAACAGTTAACCTCACTCTTACTGAATCAGAATAGAGTGGGTGGCGCTGTTGTCTAAACCACAGAGCCTATTGGGCTTGCCAATTGGAAGGTCAACGTTTCGAATCCGCGTGACGGGATGAGCTTCTGTTGCTCTGTCCCAGCTCCTGCCAACCTAGCGGTTCAAAAGCATACCAGTGCAAGTAGATAAATAGGTACCGCTGCAACGGGAAGATAAACGGCATTTCCCTGAGTTCTGGCTTCCATCATGGTGCCCCGTTGCGCCAGAAGCGGTTTAGTCTTGCTGGCCCCATGACCCAGAACCTATCTGGACAAACGCCGACTCCCTCGGCCTGAAGTGAGATGAGTGCCACAGCCCATAGTCATCTTTGACTGGACATAACCATCCAGGGGTCCTTTACCTTTTTACCTTTACTGGGGTTCAGCTGCCAGCCTAACAAGAACAGGTAGAACTGCTACTGTCACTGAAGAATAGGTAACTTGTGAGGTTTTAATGACGGCTATAGAATTCAGCTTTTATATGACGCGGTACGATTAAACAAGTTTGTGTGAGTGTAGATGAGACACAATTTACGCAATTTGTGCTGGAGCACCAGTTCCTGTGGTTGAGCTGTTTTGGAGCCCCTCAATATTTTTGGGGAAGGGACCGGGGCCTCCCAATGCAAAGGGAATGGAGGCAACTGAGCATGTTCCCGAGCATGTTCCCCAGTGTGGCGCGGCTCCCATGGCGGGCTCCTTCTCATCCTGCTGCTGCTGCTGTGGAGATGAAGGAGGTTAGAAGCAGTCTCCCACCAGTGGCGCTGCCAGGAGGTAACAGAGGTGTCCCCACCCCACCCAGAGGCCTGATTCAGACTGCAACATGGCCCTTAGCACATGGTTCCTTAAGAGTCGCAAATGTAGTTTAATAAATATGAGTTCATGGATGTGAGTTACTGACAAGTGTGAGCCTATATGATAAGTTTTTGTTTTTTAAAAAAGCATTTTGCTCTTTTGAGGTGAGACTTTTGGTAGGCATCCCTTCCCAGTTCACCTGATCAGCTGTGCACTGCAGAGGCAGACTCCATCACTGCTATTAAATCATGGAAACCTTGAAAGAAGCAGAGGTTTCACAGAAGAAGTACGCCATGGATTGTCCTTTATGACAGTGACAGCAAGAAAAACCAACAACAGTTTTTAATCAACATAATTTTTATCTTGCTTTTCAGATGAAAAGATTGCTAAATAGTAATAAATCTTAAATGTGATTAACAAAAGCAAAGCCTGTGTTAATTAGGTTTTCAAATATTAAACTATGTATTCTCATGATAATTTGGCTATATAAAATGACCAAAGGGAGCAAACGTTGCAATTATCAGACAATTCCCCACTTTTAAACATGTATTTTGGATTCACTAAAAGAAATAATGAAAAGGTAGTATTTCATTGGTTTTATGGCACCATTAATAAATGCTTGACTTTTGAGAAAGTGGTAATTTTGGAAATGATAAGTGGAGGCTGCTCACAGTTTGTTTGTTTGATTGCACTACAATTGCTTTTAAGCTATTGAGATCAAGCTGTGCATGATTACTTTAATTCTCATAATAACAAATAATGCATTATTGCTTTGCTAACACAACGTGGTATAAAGCTAACATACTCGTGTTAGTAATAATTGACCATAATATTAGTTAACCATAATCATGGAGTTGCATGAGCTACCTTGGCTAAAATAAAAAAAAGTTCTCTTATGGAGCAATCCTATATACCAATTATGCTGGAAGAAGATATATGCTGCCATAATGGCCAATGGAATGCTTGCTGCATTGTATAATCAGCCAGCCTGGGAGGGAAAAACACACATCTTGGAAAACCCTCCAATGGTGGGGAAATGGTTGATGGGCCTCCTTTTTACATAGAAACACTGCCATACCCACCAATCAGGAACTGTGCTGAGGAGTCTGCCCACACACAATACATTTGAAGCTTTCCTGTACCACTTTAAACAGCCATGGCTTTCCCCAAAGAATTATGGGAGATGTAGTTTGTTAAGGGTGCTGAAAGTTATCAAGAGGTCAGTGTTCCCCTCACAGAGATACAATTCCCAGAGTTCCCTGTGAAGAGGGATTGATTGTTAAATGACTGTGAAATCCATAGCTCTGTGAGGGGAAAGAGGTTTCCCCACAACTCTCAACTCCCAGAATTCTTTGTGGGAAGCCACAGCTATATAAAGTGGCATAGTGGTTTAAATGTATGGTGTGAATGTGGCCAATGTATTCCCAGGAAGAGAGACATGTCACCCCTTCCTGTACAACACATATAATGCACAAAACAACATGTGTTCATGATACTTTAAGGAGAGCCTGAGCCCTTAATATCCCAGTTTGATCACTGAGATAATTCAGAGCAGCACTATTAGTTGTCTCCTAAGGTTCAGAACAGCGTTTCCGTATACGGAGTTTCCGTGCACTGTTCTGGTTCACCAGAAGCGGCTTAGTCATGCTGGCCACATGACCTGGAAGCTGTACGCCGGCTCCCTCGGCCAATAAAGTGAGATGAGCGCCACAACCCCAGAGTCGGTCACGACTGGACCTAATGGTCAGGGGTCCCTTTACCTTTAAGGTTCAGAAGCTCAACTGAAGCAGGATGTTTAGCATCATTGGCCCCAGCAGAGATTCAGCAGGATCCTCACTGCTAACTTTCTATGAGGATTCCCGCCCCCCTTTAAAAATGCACAAAGTGCTGTACAGTGGTACCTCAGACGCTTCAGGTTACAGACTTCGCTAACCCAGAAATAGTACCTCAGGTTAAAAACTTTGCTTCAGGATGAGAACAGAAATCGTGCTCCGGCGGCGCAGCAGCAGCAGGAGGCCCCATTAGATAAAGAACGGACCTCCAGAACAAATTAAGTTCTTAACCAGAGGTACCCCTGTAGTAATGGAAATAAATCAATTTGAGACTGGAAAACTAAGTAACAGAGAGAACAAAAATTGACATTGCATCCATCCCCATGTACAACTTGGAGGATGCATAATAAAAACCCATCCCGCCCCCACCTTGATTTACGATTTCTCTCTCATGGTTGTCTTTCTGCTAGGAGACCAAACTTTCAAATAACAGAAGAGAAGGTTTAGTGATATGCTGCAGTGTCTGTCAAGAGTACAGAGCAGAATAATGGTACATATAATTAAACTCTGTTTAATGGTTGCTAATTCCACCCACAAAGGACCTCTGGGGAGGATCTCTTTGTGTTGTTATCGCAAATGCAATCAGTTTCCAACTGGGGTTTGTTTCTGCAAAATGTCCACCCACCTAATGCAGAATCTTTGCAGCACTTTCCAAATGAAAGTTGGCGGCTCTAAAAAGAATTTTGTGGAGAATGTAAAGCTCAGAGAATTTCCCAGTAGACTGCATCACGAAGCAGCTGATCACTGCAAATGAAGCACACAGGAGGTGTGTGAACTGACATTGTTCTGTTTTGTATGTCCTGCCGGTGGAAATGGGAGCAACTGCATAAATACACTGCAAAGTGGAAGAAAGGATTCTGGGGCGCAGCCAAGTGTCTACTCCTTGGTCTGTTTTCAGTTCAGTGACTTGGTGGCTAGGTAAGGCAGGAGAGCTGAGCCTATAACAGAACACCTGCACAAACTTTCAGAGGGCAATTATGTGAAGGAAGTGTGTCAGGGAGCATTGACCGGCCCAGGGCTGAAAGTGCCTCTCAGGGACTAGCTGGCCTTATGAGCACAGCAAAAAAAACAACACTCTGAGATACCCATATGGGTTACTTGTTTTAGACTTTGTTCCTTAGATGGTGTTGGTTCAGAAGCACGTATCGGTGCCTAGAATCGTAATACCAGGTTAGCTAGTTGTTTGGTTGAGTTTGACATATTGAACTGTTCTTCACGGAGGGAAAATGTAATTGAAACAACAACAAGCCTTCTTCAAGCTCAGCCGGTTTTATGGCATATGCCAAAGCTTCTCCAGGATTTGTCTACCAGTAATTTCTGAACTCAATATGGAAATAGGGACCAGAAAACAGACACAGAGCAATCATGTAGAGCTGCTTTTGTGGACTCCACTGCAGGGGTAGCGAAGGGCTGTAGATCGGTATGGCAGAGGACCTGCTTTGCATGCATTTCAGAGCACGGCTGGGAAAGATTTCTGTGTGGAACCCTCAGAGAGCTGTTGCCAGTCAGTGCAGACAATACTGGATCAGATGGACCACAGATATGTATCTGTATAAGACAGCTTCCTATGTACCATATTTTCATTCTCCTTCAGGTTAATAATTCTGCCTATGACAGTAAACTAGTCAATCAAAGGGAAGGATTCTAGACTGATCTTCATGGGATAAGAGGATATCATGGTTTATATGCATTAGAGCCTTCTTGATATGTCTTCATATGTACTTTGAGAAGTAGGGTACAATATTCCTGTGATCATACTTTATTTTAACTGTTTTTAATATGTAATTTTAATTCATTGCAACCCACCCTGGAACCTGCTGGTGAAGAGCAGGTAATAAAATGAGTAATAATGATAAGTTAATATACATAAATGAAATCAGTTTTAAGACTCGCACATCCCCGTCATGCAATTATCATTCATGTTGTCCAGAATAACAGAATTGCAATGCTGCTGCAAAGTCAAACCTGACTCTTCCTCCAATTAAGAAAACAGAGAGAATAAAATGGTCTACTGTGCAGCTCTCCTAAACATGTCTACTAAGTCCTATTGGAGTTAATGGGTGTTTTATAACTACTCCAGGATGACTAGCAAAGCAATCAGCATTCCCCTTGTCTTTTCCCTATCTTTTACCCATCCTGCTCTAACGCCGCTTATGTTCTTATGCTTCTGCTCTTCTTCAAAAGCACATTGTGGACCAACAGCATAGAGGTTGCAGACTGCAGGTGGTCCACAGAACACAATTTGGGACCCACTGATTTAGAAGCTTGTGCTTAACTACTACTTCTTCTTCTACTACTAGTAGTAGTAGTACTAGTAGTGCTACTTAAATCTACTTAAATACTACTTAAACTTAAATCTACTACTACTAGTAGTAGTAGATTTAAGTTTATGTCCTGCACCATCCTCTAAAGGGCAGAAAATACATTCGTACTTCTACTACTACTAAGCTTAATTAATTAAATCATAACAAAATGTTAATTTAAACCTACTTTTTTTAAAAAGAAAAGCACAGAAAAAGACACTCCCCCATTTTTTTAAAAAAAGCTAAAAGCTAAAAATATGAGCAAGGAGGGAAAAGCATTCATCATACTGTCAAGCTTTATCCGGAATATGCTGGTGGCACAAAAGCTCTGCCTTGAGTTATCAAGCAGAAAATTATAAAATGCATTCTGTTTGTTTAGCGCCAGTAGGGAATCGCAGTTAATCAGCTCTGAATATGGCCCACTTTAATTCATAGGTATTTCTACAACAGTATGTATAACTTAAGCCATGATTCATCTCTGAGATCTCTCCTCCCCCTTGCATAAAGAATAGGTAGGAAGGTAAGCAGGGCTGGTGCAAGACATTTTGCCGCTTGAGGGGAAATTCCTGCTGCCGCCTTCTGCTTCGCTTCCTCCTCCATGGCTGTGACCCACCACCACCACAGCCACAACCCCCATGGCAAGGAGCCGAGCTGCAGTGCAGAGGAGCAGCAGGATGAGGCAGCAAGCTTCCAGCCACAGCGAGTGCCTGGCAGCAGTGAGCACCACCCCACACTGTTCCCCGCCACCACTTACTGCTCCTCCTCTGTATCCATTCTTTCACTGCCACCAGTGAAATGGGGCTTCCCAGCAAAGGGGGAAGAGCTGTGGGTGTGGTGGCTATAGCAGCAAACATCCGGTGGTGGCAAGCAACTGGAGAGCCAGTGTGGTGTAGTGGTTAAGAGCGGTAGACCCGTAATCTGGTGAACTGGGTTCGCTTCCCCGCTCCTCCACATGCAGCTGCTGGATGACCTTGGGCTACTCACACTTCATTGAAGTCTCTCAGCCCCACTCACCTCACAGAGTGTTTGTTGTGGGGGAGGAAGGGAAAAGAGAATGTAAGCCGCTTTGAGACTCCTTCGGGTAGTGATAAAGTGGGATATCAAATCCAAACTCCTGCTCCTCCTCCTCCTCCTCCTCCTCCTCCTCCTCTTCTTCTTCAATTGGCACTGTGTGATAGATACATAACAGGCATGCAGTGGTAGCAGTGCGGCAAATCATGGGAGTCTGCCTCCCTGGGGCAACTCATTGGCAGGCAGGCCCTGAAGTTAAGACAGGGTGACGAAGAGTGACAGGCTCAAGCTAATACAGAGTAGAATGTCTGGCCCATCAGCCAATTCTGCCGGGAACTCACTGGTGAAGCAGACACTTGCAGCTTAGCAGGATTGAATCCTCCACGCATCAGTTGGTGAGCACAGTGTTTCACCCTGCTGGGTGCTGCTTTGCTAGTACAGTGGTACCTTGGTTCTCAAACTTAATCCGTTCCAGAAATCCATTCCAAAACCAAAGCGTTCCAAAGTCAAGGCATCCTTTCCCATAGAAAGTAATGCAAAATGGATTAATCCATTCCAGACTTCAAAAAACAACTCCTAAAACAGCAATTTAACATGGATTTTACTATCTAACGGAACCATTGATCCATAAAATGAAAGCAATAAATAATGTACTGCAGTCACACCATCAATCAATCTGTAGCTGAACTGGGTTCCACACAGTCACACACACACACAAAAACCACAAAAACACAAAATAAATAGCAAAAACAGACAGACATCAGCGTAACACTTAAAATGGAAGTGTGGCACTCAAAACAGAAGTGTGGCACTCAAATTGGGAGCATAACACTCAAAACGGAGCACGTTCAGTTTCCAAAAAAAATCTGCAAAACCAAAACACTTACTTCTGGGTTTGCAGTGTTTGGGTTCCAAGGTGTTTGAGAACCAAGGTACCATTGTACATTCCCTGCAGGGAATATTCTGGCAAAGCATTCCCACCCAATCACATAAGTCAAGTTTGACAGGTGGGCGGGAGCACCCACCTATCAGTCAGCATATGATTGACAGTTGGGTGGCCAGGTCCACCTGTTAAAGTTGGCCCATGGAGGTTGGCAGGGAGATAAAGATCTGGCTCGCTGGTCCAAAAAGGGTTCCCTGCCCTTGAGGTGATGGAAGTATGAGTGGAGATTTAATCTGTTTTCTGTCTTTACCCACCTCTTACTGTCAATTCTCATCCAAGTCAACTAATAGCCTGTTTCTCCATATCCCCCACCTCAATTTATTACCCGCCTTCACACTAAGGTCCCAGGGCAGGTTTCAACCATTAAAACACAACATTAATATTCAGAAACACAATATTGCACAATATGTAAAAGATCTTTCCCCAAAGGTGGACAAACTAAACCAGAAGAAACATGATGTGTCCCCTGTTAGAGGTACTACCCCTCCCCTAGGACCTCATACACCCTACTAACATGTTATATGAATGAAATTCACTGTTGCTGTATCTATCCAAGTAGCAACTCTGACTCTTTGTGCTCTGAAAGCGCTTTACAAATGCTAAGCATTACTTGGACGGATGTTGAAATTCTGATTTCATACTCCAAAATCTATAACCCATAAGTGATATACAGTACACATATGTATAATCCAAATGACCCATTGCCATGTTTTTCTCTCTGCAAATGTGGCCACTAATGCAGGCTCAGATGGCTGATTAACAACAAAATTTGGATTCAGCAGTGTAAAATTTATCAAATGAGATGAGTTATGTAAATTTACACCCCAGGTGGCATATTTTTATAGATTCTTCCCAACTAGCCTTGCCAGGCAATGAGAAATGGGAATTTTTTCAAATAGATGTACACAAGTACATTTTACTGCATATTGTGAAGGATCCAAACTGCAAAGTTATTTTGGAAAGCTAATTTGAACTGAATATAATTATCTCTTAGAAATCGCCCCCAAAGCCAAGGTATAATAGCATCCCACGCTCTTTCCACACCATTGAATATTAGGTAGGATGGTTCAAAATGCCCTGAAAATTAAATAACGTTGAAGGAGGCACTCTCAATTTGATTTATTGAGATGCTATAAAAGTTCAATCCAAATTTGTTGCCTTAACATTCAAGGAAATTTAACTAATCGATGTTTCTTTTGCAAAGAGGCAATTACATTTAAGAAAGTTTTAAAATCTGGTTACCAAGCAACTGTATCCAGCCTACGTGTATTGTCTATTCACAATCTCTCGAAAAGAACAGAAAATGACAGGCTGTCAGGGCGCAATGGAGACACACAGAATTATAACGTGTCTCTGTTCTAGTCCTAGTCTGTGTTCCTCCTGCAGGCAAAAGATCCTCCATATAATGGTTAGGTTAAATACTACAGTAAGTATAAAATGTTAGGGTGTCCGAGACAAAAACATGAACAGTGGAGAAAAGCTCTGAAGAAAATAGCCAGTATCAATACAACATTTTCACTTTCTGTGTTATTTTGGTGGCACAATGTCTCAAGGGTGGCTTTCACTAGTAAAATAAGATAAGGATGCCTGCAACATTCTAAGCCAAATATTCCCTCTGAAAGGCCAAGTCTGTAGCTTGGAAGTCCTTCTAGACCAGTGTTTCCCAACCTTGGGCCTCCAACAGCAAGACCAGTGGTCAGGGATGATGGGAACTGTAGTCCAAAAACAGCTGGAGGCCCAAGGTTGGGAAACACTGTTCTAAACAGAACAGTCTCCATGCAGCTTAGGCTGTTTTCCCCACTATGAGACGGCAGATTCTGCTAGTGATCTATGCCTTGGCTACAACCAGCCTAGACTGTTGCAATGCAACCTCTGCTCTGCTGGGAGGTTGTGGGGAGGGGCTGGCATTCTTGCTCCACCCTCCAAAGTGGCTGGAGTTGAGGTACACCAGGGAGAGCCCCCTCCTCTAACCACCGTCAGGAGCCATCCTACTCTCGAGTAGGACCCTGGCATATTCTCTCCCTCCTGGTCGATTGTTCGGGAGCTTCAAAGCTTTCTTCTGCCCGGACATCACAGCGACTGATGCCAACAAACATCAGCACACTTAGAGATCCACAGAGTCTTCGCAGCTTGCGTAATAGACCTCAGCAACTCAGCATTTTGGCTAAACTACTTTATTTACATATAAAACACTCAGAGCATTCTGACTTAGCTCCTTCCCCTTTCTCATCAGACAGCAAAGAGAGAAAGAACAAAGGACAATAGTCCCACTTCACGGAACATAGTAATACCAAAACATCCTGTCTCCATCACTTCCCACACTGTGGAATGAAAACATACACCGTCGTGTGATAGACAACAATCCCATGACTGCAGACATGGGGAATGAATCTCCAACACAATCCACCACCCTCTCACTGTTTCTTCCTCCTCGTGCATCAACCCACACCCAATCCCAACAGTGCTGTGGGGCTCATGATTGGTGCTGCCCTTCCAAATAAATAAACTTGTTGAGAAAAGGGAATTTCAGCAGGTGTAACTTGTTATTCAAGCTCCTGCTGAACCCCCCTTTTCTACAAACTATAAAAAGTGCAGGGACCCTGCCTTCTCTTGTGCCTGGCCACCTTATTTAGGATTTATAAAATTGTGCGTTGTGTGCAGAAAGTGATGAGATAATTTCCCTTCCCCCCTTTCTCATAACACCAAAATCTGGGCTCACCCATCAAAGCTGATAGGTTGGGGAAGGGAAGATTGATAAATCTTGCTTCAGACACTGCATAGTTAAGCTGTCGTGTTGCTGGCATAAGTGGAGGAGAGACCACTAACAGAGATGGCTTCAAAAACAAATTAGAGAAAGTTATGGATAGATATAAAATGGAACTAGATGGTTTAGAAAAGGGATTGGCTTAAAGAATTGCTGTCAGTGGCTACTAGTAGTGATGGCTCTCTAGACTCTACATGCTCTAAATACCAATTGCTGGAAGCAACAGCAGGAAAGGAGAATTGACTTCACATCTTGCCTGTAGGATGCCGGAATAGATAGGCCTTTTGTCTTACCCAACAGGTCTTTTCTCATTTTCTTATCATGGAATTTAGTGCAGAATGCACTACCATCTTACACACTTCCGTAACAAAACAGTTGTTCCAGAAACTACAAGCCTGCACACATTAATATACACAACTAATTGCACAGTGTTCTGTCATTTATGTATTTATTTATTTAGAATTGTATACCACCCTGTACCCATACATCTCAGGGCAGTTCACAACATAAAATTACATTTTTAAAAAAAAAAACCATAATGAAAATTAAAACAAGGACAACCCAATAACCCTACCTTCCACAACACATTTAAAAGGGCATTGATATCAATCAGCCAATGGCCTGGTTAAAAAGGAACGTTTTCGCCTGGCACCTAAAGAGGTATAATGAAGGCATGAGCTGAACGTCATTCCATACAAAACAGCTAAAACAGTCCACCTTTTTTACAATGATGTCCTTAACTGGTACCTGGGGCAACAAGAGCTTGTCTGTGTACTGTTAAACTCTCTTACAAATCCTGCAGTATCATGTAAAAAGTAATTGTATGCAATCTAGGGTGATGATTGCAGTGTTCATTGACTGCACCTCCCCATATAGCTGCTTATAACATGGTGGTGCAGTCAATGAACCCTGTAATCATCATTTTAGATATAATATAGCAGTTCAATAATTACAGAAAAACCTAGGGCTGAAGCAGTTTAGGCCTGCCAGTTTTTTAAAATAGTATTTTTTTTTAAGAGGGCCAAGGTTACCTAGCTATGTGCCATAGTTATCTGCAGCTTTTGTCAAATAACATGCAGAGAGAGAGAACATACTCTCTGCATAAGTATGCCCACTGCTCCACAAGAACATATGAAGAGTTCTGCAGCATCCTGTTCTCACAGTGGCCAACCAGATGTCTCTGGGAAGGACACAAGCTGGACCTGAACACAATAGCCCTCTCCCCACTTGTGTTCCCCAGAAAGTGATGCTCAGAGCGATACCCCCCTCTGATACAGGAAGGAATACACAGCCATCCTGAATAACAGCCATTGATAGTCCTATCCTCCATAAATTTGTCTAATACTTTTTAAAATGGTCCAAGCTGGTGGTCCTCACTATGTCCTGTGGCAGCAGATTCCAAAGTTTAACTATGTGATGTGTGAAGAAGTACACCCTTCATTGCATGCCCCAAAGTTCTAGTACTATGAGCGGGGGGAATGACTGACTATTCACTTTCTTCACACCAGGTATAATTTATACACCTCTGTCATGGCCTTTATACTCAACTTTTTTCAAAACCTTTTCTCATAAGGAAGTTGTTTCTGCCCCTTCATCATTTTGGTTGTCCTATTCAGCATCTTTTTCATCTCTTATATATACAGTGGTACCTCAGGTTAAGAACTTAATTCATTCTGGAGGTTCATTCTTAACCTGAAACTGTTCTTAACCTGAAGCACCACTTTAGCAAATGGGGCCTCCCACCCCTGCCAGAGCCCGATTTCTGTTCTTATCCTGAAGCAAAGTTCTTAACTCAAGGTACTATTTCTGGGTTAACGGAGTCTGTAACCTGAAGCGTCTGTAACCCTAGGTACCACTGTATATGTATTACAGTATATATATTACAGTGGTACCTCGGGTTACATACGCTTCAGGTTACATACACTTCAGGTTACAGAATCCGCTAACCCAGAAATAGTGCTTCAGGTTAAGAACTTTGCTTCAGGATAAGAACAGAAATTGGGCTCCGGCGGCACGGCAGCAGCAGGAGGCCCCATTAGCTAAAGTGGTGCTTCAGGTTAAGAACAGTTTCAGGTTAAGAACAGACTTCCGGAACAAATTAAGTACTTAACCCGAGGTACCACTGTATTTCCAACCCCTTTCCTAATGATCCCTGGCATGTATCCTTCATCTGTTTCACAGCATCTTCATTGAACTCTCCCCTGAGACTTCAGTGTCTTATTTGTGGTCAGTCTCTGCTGGTTCAGAACCCGATAAGTTTACATGTGGGATTAGGATTCTTTTGTCCCAACGTGCAACGCTTCACACTTGCTGACATCAAATTACATTTGCCATATAGAGAGTTCCTTTTGCAGCTCTTCACAATCCCTTTCGTTTCAACTACCCTAAGCAATTTAGTATCATCAGGAAATTGGGCTACTTCACTGCTCACCTGCAGCCTGCAGAACAGAGCTTTCCAAACTTTCCATGTTGGTGAGACACTTCTTAGACATGCATCATTTTGTGGCACAGTAATTCTGTTTTCCTAGCAAACCAGAGGTTAATTTAACCCCTTCCCAGCCCCGGGAAGAGCGTGGGGAACGTTTGTGCGGCACACCTACACACTTCAGCCAATGCACACTAATGTGTCACAACACACAGTTTGGAAAGCTCTGCTGTAGAGGTTGAGTGGGGCTCAGGGGCACAGCCTGCTGCAACAGAGCTGAAGAGAAGGGAGGAGACTTGCCCTCCCCCTAGGAAAAGTGCATGCTTCCAAGTCAGGAATGCTCACAGGGACTCACATCAGTAGCTGAGCCTTCTAATCTCTGCTTAAGTGCTTTGCAAGAAGGCAGGGAAACTTGCTGGGACAATGCTGCAGCTCCAATGCAGTCTTAGGCTAATCTTGGACTCTTGAGCTGGACTTATTGTTGCTATTCCTCTGTCCTGTAAGACCACCAGGACTAGATTATGCTCTTTCCTAGCAGCTGTGTTTGTGCTATTAGACTGCCAATACAAAAGTTTACAAAAGTAAATGCCCCTGTCATCTGGTTTGGGATGGGAGCCAGGACAGGGAGAGTAGTCAAAGTTACCTATTACAATTGGTGTTCCCTCTTTCAGATGCCTCCTTGAGCTCATTGCTCCAAACACATTCCCCCTCCTCATCTCACTCTGTTCTCCGAACTAAGACTAAGTAGGATAGCCATATTTCAAAAAGTGAAAATCCGGACAGAAAAGCTTTGGGGGGGGGGCAAAGTTGTTGAGCTGCTTTTGGCAAAATCTTTTTTAAAAATGGTTTCTGACGACCCTAAGTAAGTCCCAGGGAAAAGGGGGTTGTTACAGAGAGCTGAAAATGTTGCCCTAGCTAAGCCTAGCCCAATCTACTGCCTTCCCCAGTCATACCAAGATGAAGATCAAAAATGACCAAGCACAGCTCTCAGTTCCTATACTGTCCAAGTAAAAAAATGGACAGGGGGCAGCCCAACAATAAAACAGCTGAAGAAGAGTAACATTTTCCAAAAATTCCTCAGCTCATAGAGAGCAGATAGCACACACTGAATGAGCCTTTTGTTCACTCAGTGCTGATCTTTTCTTTTTAAAGGTCGCTGCAGATTTTCAATTACGGAGAAAGCCTCTTCTCCTCATTATGTGCAAGTTAGCGGTGTGCATCAATAGCAGCTGCTACAGAAAGCTTTTTTCTTATTTTTTTATTAATGACTGTGCAGTAAGAAGAAACATGCTTCCCAGAACAGCCTTCCTTGTTTCGGATGCCCCCTCCCCCTTTCTGTGTATGGCTTGGATTTAGATGTAGAAAGTGAAACTGTCCTTTGCTTATTCCTGTGTAATGTTAGCCCTGGCACTGATCATTGAATTCAAAGGAACATTCTTCTGAATGGATATGGTTAGGATTTTAGATTTAAAACATTTGTGGGATAGGAGCAAATGTTTAAGGCTGCTGTCTTAGCCATGCCTAGGATTGTATTGTTAGGATTGCAGCTAATCATACAATTCTTCGAAATTTTACAGTGAAGAATTACTGAGCGGAAAGAGACCAAAGAGGTCCTCTAAACCAACACCCAAAACTTACAATAATACATTGTTGGAGCATGACATTGAAACACCTGCTGTAGTCCTCTTATTTCAATTGTTTTATTGTCCATAACTTAGATGTGATGGTTTTTCAGAGGATAATTTCAGTCACCACATATAAATTTGCAGGGGTACCAACTTGAATAATCCCTGGAACCAATTGCAATGAATGTGATCCACACCGATTTTGAAGTTAGGCCAATTTAACTATACCAGTTTCCAGTTTTCTAAAGTCCCCCAAGTCCCACTTTAAGAAACTTGTCTGCTGGTGTGTGCATATTTAATGTCCTTGGGCACTCATGTAAGCATTTGAGACAAATTTTAAACTACTTTAATTTCTTTCAACTCTCATGTGACCTCTGATTTCCTTTGCAATGAGCCCATTTTCTTTTTAATTTGAATGCAATGCCTAGATGTTTGCAACCCTTCAAGTCTACCCACATTAATTGTTTTGCTCTACTTACTGTACTCATAAATTGTTATCGTGTGTAGGTGCAGTAGGGGAATAAAGAAATATGTGGCATCCACAGTGGAAACAGTTGATAGAAAACTATCCTGAAATATTTTTAGGGCAATGAGCTGAGGGGATGGTGCAAGATGATATCTTTTAATGTTTTAGACCCTAAAACAAGCTATGCAGGGAGAAGAACGGTCAGCAAAAGATTGAAAAATAAGAAGCTGTTGTGTACACAAAGCTTATGGACATGGACATTTACCAGTTGTGAGCAGAGCAGATGGGGGTGGGGTGGAACCTAAAGAACACCATCCAAAAATAGTGTGGAGGCACCTGGGCAAAACTGCAAGACCTGCAGAAGGTAACATGGCTTACTTAATTGTTAACAAATCATATATGATATGGTAGTGGATCTCTGTGGGCTGCTGAACATTTTAGGGGTGAGAAGAGTCACCCCACCTCTCCCCAACCTTGCTACTTTTGTGGCTTCAGCCAGCAGTTAGGCAAGTTGGCAAGTTCATGGTGCCCATGTGTGACATCATCTGAGGGTGCCAGAGCTCACATGTTTTTTGAGTTGGACCACACCATGGCTCGGAGGGAAGATGCTGGTGCTCCCTAATGGCCCACTATACTCCCATGTTTCTGCATAATTCTGTGAAAGCCATTTCCCATCCCCAGGGAGATGACGTTGCAGGCTGGGAGCAAGCCCTCCCCACGCGCATGGGGCAGGATAGCCCCTGCGCCATTGGTTGGTCCTCAGCCATGTCATCCCAAGGCTGTCCAATCCGGATGGTTCGGGGGCATGGTGCAGGCTATTTAAACTGACATGTTCCTTTTCTCCCTGCTTGGTCTGTTCTCCTGCCCTCCCTCCCTTAGGTTAGGCTCTTTTTCTCCTGACCTTGCTATGGACTTCGGTTGGTCGCCTATTTTTTAACAGGGGCCTGGTAGGAATTTTTTCCACTTGGCAAATTGGCACCGGCCATTTGGTTTTTCACCTACCTTGTAGCAAATCGTCACAACTTTGTAAGGTTTGGCGGTTAGGCATTGGAGTATTAGGTTGAAGGTGAGGGGCAGTAGTGGCCATCACCTACCCCTCCTATTTCAAGGGTATTCTGTTTAAGGAATCCGAGGGGTATGGTCTCTGTCCGAAGCCCCAGGTGGGGGGCTAGGGCCATGGCACGACCCCTAGTGGTGACCCTGGGGGATTCCTAGTTGATGTGCATCAGCGGGGCTCACCCTTCTGGTGGTTAACCCTTCCAAGAGTCCTGCAGAGGGGCAGGAGTCAGATATAGTCGTGTGGTTTCCAATGCCTAAGCCAATACCACTCACATTCTGTAACCAATAAAGTTGTGGCCTTTTTCGCCCATTAACCTAAAATACTGTTTCATGTGTCTTTATTCCACTTCCCAGGTGGGTTTGGGACCTAGCCATGCAAAGAAGTTGCAATAAGACGCATCTAACTACGTACCTCTGTAAATTGTACCCACTTCAGCCTGAAGGCCAGCTCTTCCAATCTTGGCTCATTCTTTCACCAAATGGAATTATGTTATACTTTTGTGTTGTCCAAAATATTTCACCTTGTGCATTCTCCTTCTGCTGAGCAGACAATAAGAAGAAACCTGCTACATTTAAAGTTGGATGATTCATACCCTTCCTGAGCAGAGTGTCACCTAATGTATACACAAAAGAGAGGATTAATGCCCTTTCCAGTCCTTGGGAAGTAACTGATCATGAAACAATTCACTTGACAAAAGGAGAATGAAATGGTACCATGCAATAAGATGGCAAACTTGATTAAGAAAATAAATGTCATGTTAACCTTCTCCAAAGCTGTTATTTTGTACTCAAGTGTCAATACAGAGCCCAGCCAATAGCAGAGAAGTGTCGTGGGAATGATGCCACAGAAACAAAAGATGGGGGTAAAGACCAGAGATAAAAATGAATTGATCCAGCATTATAGAGCCCAACCATGACAATACTATCAAATGATATTGTAAATGATTATATAATCCTATACATCTCTTATTGGAAGTATTCTTTTGCCAATGGGAGTTTTACCCAGATACACTGGTGCCAACTCCAAGGGGCCTTGGGTGCCTGGGCACCCACAAAAAACCTTCTGGGTCCTGTCCGAAGCCTTGGGGGGCCTTGGAAGCAGCATCCTAAGCTCTGGGAGGCCTCCAACGCCACTTCTGGTTCCTCGCCAGGAACCAGAAGTGGTGTAGGAGACCCTGTGAGGCTTAGGATGCCACTTTCAATGCCCTGCAAGGCCTTGGGTGCTACTTTCAAGGCCACACGGGTCCTAGGACACTGCTTTCAAGGCTCTGCAAGGCCTCGGATAGGACCTCCAGTTCCTTGCAAGGTCCCAGAGGTCCTGCCGGGGGCCTAACGGGGCCTTTGATGTAGCTTCCAAGGTCTCAGGGGGGCTTGAAAATGGTGTCCTAGGCCTCGCAGGGCCTCTGACACCACTCTGGGGGGTGACGTCATGTTACCTTGGAGCCGCTGGACACCCATGATCTGGGGCCCAATTCAGCACCCCTGCCCAGGTAAATAGGTATTACCATATGATTGTCTATAGTGGAGGTGAGGAGCCTTTTCCAGGTCAAAGGCCACATTCCCTTAGAAGCAACCTTCTGTGGGTTGCATCCTAGCAGTGGGTGTGGCCATGGGCAAAAGTGGGTGGAGCAATGAAGATGACCCTTACCTTGCTATAGTAGGCTACGTTGCAGCTACGCAAAAGCCAGAGGTTTCCTCATACACATACCCATCCAGACAAGGAAGCAGCATTGTCACAGTTCAGCCAGACGAAAGCACCAAGTGGGCACAGGGCAGAGCCAGTGAGGGGTGTGGCCTGAGGAGTTATTGGTTGCAGCTCATGGTTAGTCTGGAGAGAGCTTAATCATGGACCTGGGCATGGCTGAGACACTAAGCCATGGTTTGGCTTATATCAGTGAAGTGTGGCATCCAAAAGGACCAGGAGGGAGCAAAGCAGCTGTCGGCTCCTCTCCTGAAGTCCACATGCTTGCATATTCACACTAAACCAGAGCTTGACTTAGTGTGACATGTGAACATGGCCAATGCCTCAAAGCCTTTTGTCATGTTCTATTACGCCCTGTCTCCTCCTCAGTTACTTATCAAATAGGCTGTCAGTTTGGAAAATTCTGGCAATGGCAAAAGTATATACAATTTTTAAGGTTCAAGTGTTGAAGAACATTGATGATTCTTTACCAATGCCTTGTACACTTTTTTGCTAAGTACAAGAGAGTCCAGAGCTATGAGCCTGCTTTCCCTCAGAAACAGATGACACTTATCTGCAGAATCTGACACATATTAATGCATAGCCTGTCTCACTGTGAAGCTTTATTTTTCAGCAGGGATGCCAGGGTTTCCCTTAGTTTCCATGCAGCCATCCTCAGCCATCCTGAGGAAGAAATATAGTTTTCTTTATGCTTGTGCTGTACACATAAATCAGATTGCGAGCTCTATTTCAAACTCAAATAATATCCTATGACGAACTAAAGGCATTCGCACTTTGAATTCTATAACTGCAATAGAAAAGAGTTTCTCCATTCGTTCAAAGCAGGAATATATTTGGCTGACTTCTTTATGATGTTTCCTCCTTACCTTTTCTGCCCCCACCCATCTCCACCATTGCTAGTACATATTTTGTGCCAGAAGCTGAAAAGGAGGCTTTGCATCAAGAAAATAAAGATGTCAGAAATGCCAGCTCTCACACTTCATGAAGTTAATAAATAAATTTCATGTGCCTGAATCCAGATGATGAAAAGGGCTGGGATTTATATTCACGACTAATCCGTAATGCTCTTGATGCTGGTGTTGGAAGATATTAGCCAACACATGAAATTTTGTTGTAATTTTTATGTTTAATTCCAGTTGAAGTTGTACGCTTTAATTTAACATTAATTTTTTAAAAAATTATTTTTTCCTGTTGGTTTTAATCTCCCTTTTAAGTTTTTACCTCCTTTGTTTTACCTCCTATATTCCAATTAAGAATATGACTACAGCTCTGGGATCCTTAGCATGTAAGTCATGTTGAATATGTGAGTTCTTATCATCTCAATTTGTATTTTCTCTTTTTCTTCTTTTCTTTTTGTTGCTGTTGTTTAGTCGTGTCCGACTCTTCGTGACCCCATGGACCAGAGCACCCCAGGCACTTCTGTCTTCCACTGCCTTCCGTAGTTTGGTCAGAATCAAGTTGGTAGCTTCAAGAACACTGTCCAACCATCTCGTCCTCTGTCGTCCCCTTCTCCTTGTGCCCTCCATCTTTCCCAACATCAGGGTCTTTTCCAGGGAGTCTTCTCTTCTCATGAGGTGGCCAAAGTATTGGAGCCTTAGCTTCACGATCTGTCCTTCCAGTGAGCACCCAGGGCTGATTTCATTAAGAATGGATAGGTTTTTCTTTTTAGCAATATTTAAAAGTTGGAAGTGGCTAATAATTGCCATAGTTGGCGTAAGAGAAGAAAAAGGAGTCAAAGAGGACCACATGGTTCAGAAGTTGCATCTTACTTCAACAGGGATTACCTCCACTGCGCTGGAAAGTGGTAGGTCAGCCCTCCCCACCCTCCAGCATGTGTTCACTGTGCTGTTCTGACACTGCCCAGTGGTAGACCGGGTCCTATTAAACTACCCTGTCACCAGCCCAGGTAGGGCTGGCCAACCCAAGAGGCAAGGTGAGGCGACCATCTCAGGATCCACAAGGGCAGCAGATCTGGCCTCCAAGGAATGCATTGCCCATTGCTGCGGTGCGATGGCTGTAGTGCACTCCTTGGAGTCAGAACTGCGACCTACTTGGCAGCTCCCCCATGCCACAGTGGCCTCGCAGCAAATAGGAAGTGCTGCTGGTCTCCTCCCACCCCTGGGGAGGAAATGGCGGGGGCTGCCTTCTGGAGTCTCCTGGGTTCTGCACCTGCCTGGTGTGATGATTCAGAGCAGGCCCCTTTCCCTCCAACAGCCTTTGATTCCCAATTCAACTGCTGGGTAAGTTTGGTTTGATTTCCACCACTCCCCCTGTTCCCGATGTAGATCTTGCCTCCCCTCTTGTTCCTGATGTAGATCTTCACCTACACCTTCTCTGATGGAGGCGGGGGGAGCATTTTGTCATTCGCCTCAGGTGCCAAAATGTCTTGGGTTGGCTCTGAGCCCAGGGGAATCATCAGTGTGGGTTCAGGAAGCCCGGTGTTGCAGCAAGCTATCTTGTAGAACTACTGCTTTCTGCTGGGTGATAAAACAAGCAGCAGGAACAAAGGATTTCTCAGATGCTTGTGAGGCTTTACTGTGTATATATAGCATGCTTAAACTAGACTGGGAAGCCCTAATGAAGAAAGACAATGTGCAAATATTATTCTTATTTCATCTGTGGGACTATTTTAGAGATAAGTGTATCATGCGCAAGAGATAAAGATGGATTTAAGACCCTCTACATATGTGTAGATGTATGCATGCAAAATTCATATTGGGAACAGGGAATGACACAGCGTGGGGAAGACAGCTTTTGTTCCTTCAAGTTGGCTCATGCTGATTCAATCAGTGCCGGCATTCATTGTACACACACACACACACACACACACACAATCACTGCTGCAAGAAAAGCACTTAACAGTCTA
Source organism: Podarcis raffonei (assembly GCF_027172205.1). Lineage (NCBI taxonomy): Eukaryota > Metazoa > Chordata > Lepidosauria > Squamata > Lacertidae > Podarcis > Podarcis raffonei. Next base: position 29,249,344 of record NC_070612.1, read on the forward strand.
ATATGAGTAAGGAGCAGACCAAACTTGTTGGAGATGAAATGTTTTGTTTGATAGTTAACACTCAGTCATTCTTTGTTCTTTATCATTCAGCCACAATGGCAGTTCATGGTCAAGGTAAATGAACCATTGTCTGCTAGGCTCAAACCATGGCAAAAGGTTGAGCTACCACCAATGCCTCAAGCGTTTTGGTGGCACCACAGAAAGCTTCTCCCCACCACACCGCATTTTGCGGCACCCTGCCCCTTTCCACCCAACCAACCATTCTGTATTGTTCCCACAGCTTAAAGTAGAGGTGGGAAACATTGTTCAGATGAAAGGCTGCATTCCCTTCTGGAAAACCTTCCAGGGTGGTGGAAGGAACATCAAATGTGAATTTTGCAGTAGGCTGGTTTCGACACATACTCACACCCTGCTCTCTATTCTCCATCCAGACAACCAAGGGACATTGTCAGAGTTCAATGACACATTCCAGCCAGGAGAGGAGGACTGGTAAGAGGTGTGGCCTGGTTGAGGGTGTGTGGCTGAGGAGAGGATATGGCCTGGGAACAGTCCAGAGGCCAAACAGAGAGGTCTAGAGGTGAGTCTGAGGTTCCCCACTCCTAGCTTAGGGTGAATAGTGAGCCTTCAAAGTGGTCTTCCAGATCTCAGCTTCTGCGTTCCAAGGCTACCCTATTGTCTCAGTAAGTTGTGGGCTGTAATGCCTAAGGCGCCAATTGGCTATTCATTCCTCCATCAGAATGTAGCGCTGTTCTGATCCCAAGGGTTAGTCAGTTGGAGACTTGTAACAAAACACCCTGTTACCACGGAGGGCATAACATATATAATATTCTAAATAGCTGACTGTCATTAAAAAAATCACAATGAGAGTATCAATTAATAGAACAATTGCTATTATGTGTGGAATAACCAGCCTCATATCACCAACATGCTTCTATCTAAATAATTCCTGAAGGAGTTAAGACCATAGAGTAAGCTATCCTGCCAGGTTTAGCCCATATTGGGAGGGACTAGGCCAGGCATGTCCAAAGTCCGCTTTGGGGGCCTAATCTGGCTCACCGGTTGGTTTAATCCTGCCCCTGTGGCAGTTTATTTCCTGGGGTAAAATCCTAAAAAAAAAAAAAAGCTCAACAACTCAACAACTTCAATCCTAAAAAAAGGTCAGCCCTTTGGCAATCAGGCCTTTGTTCCCCTTTCAGTCTTCCCGAGAAGTTCAATATGTGAGGTCTGAGCTGGTTGCTCCAAGCTCAGACCGCATGGCTCTTAAAAGCCATTATTTGGTTCCATATCAATAATTTAGGAATTTTCACCACTGTAACTAAGCCTGTGTTTTCTGACAGTTGCATGGAAAAGCACATGAACTTTAACGATGTAGCAACCAAGATGTGTACTTCACTCACATAAATGTTATTAGCACATTTTTACATCCATTCATCTTGCCTGGGACACTGACACATGCAAGAACATCTGATATTCTAATAACACCTTAAATATCTTGGTAGATAATGCACACTGAACTAAATTTAGCTCGTAGTTTCTTGCCTCCAGTTGATAGAGTAATGCATCTCAGACCAGGCAAAGTTCCAAGAGCCTTTTATTTTCCTCCCCAAGCCCCAGAAACAGTTGGTGCAGCAAAGGTCTAGTGAATGGATTGTTTGTGTTGTCGTTTTTTGTCATTACCTACCTCAAGGCTGAATAGATTCAATGCAGTAAAATAAAAAATAAGAACACAGAGAACAAACAGAACCAGGACTGAGAAAGCATTTATTCAGGTTCACGGTAAGGTAGTATTGTATATTAAATGCCTTGTGGTTAAAGTCTTCACTTAAGTAGGCATAGTCAGAATATTATTTGCAAAATGTTTTTTGCTCCCTTTTGTTCAGAAGTGGTGAATTAAAGTTTAATAACCATAAACTAGGTATTATTCTGATACTGCTTTCTGGTGATAAAATACATATGCTCAGTCATAGTCACTACACTTGAAGGAGCCCCAGGAAGTCGTCCAACTCATATGGTAATCCCCCGTTTATACAAGAGCCAAGCAGGAAACCCTCAACCCATTGAAATGGCAGCACATCCATCAAATTTAAGGATTACATGCACAAATTCTGAGATCAGAACAGGATAAAGTTCTGATCTCCTTCAGGATAAAGTCCAAATTACCTTAATTTGGATATCTCCTTTGCTACCATGGGGTACCCCACTTGTACATATATTTGGCACATATTTGGAGTCAAATTTTAAAAACACACTCTTGAACAGACAGCTGTGTAAACAACCCAGCCAATATAAAACTAGCGTTCAACAGATTTGAGAGTCAGTGTTCGTGATGTGAAGATACTTCCCATCTTCAATTCTGGCTACGCTGAAGCATCAAAGACAATTGTAGACAAAAGTTGGATGATTGGTTCTTTTATGACTGTGCCTCAGGCTTGTCTCCCACACGATAATTTTCCACAAACCACTACCCATGACTAAAATCCCATGATGAGAGGGATTTGTGAAGGAGTGACTTTGTCAGGTTTGCCTTCTGTGAGCTCCTCCAATGCTACAGGGGAAATCTGCAAGACCTTAGGGAACTACTCTTATAAAGTTTAATATTTATATGTTTCTCAGCTTGCTTTTTCCTGGTGAAGAAGTTTTACCTATTATAAATACCATGATTAAACTAAGCAAATAGGCAACAGCACTGGATAGTAAAAAAATCATATTTATGTTAAGCTGCTTAAATGGACATTTAAGATGAAATCTCTCTCTCTCTCTCTCTCTCTCTCTCACACACACACACACACACACACTCCTACAGTATCAAATGTAACTGGGAACAAAGACTACAGGGAACAGAATTTAATGGATTGTGATTACTGTTCTGGAACAGAGTGAACCTCTTTATAGCCCATGAGAAGATGATGTGAACTGAATTCAAACAAAGGACTGATAATGGATTTTACTGCATGCTACATGGTGTTGGTTTTTTGTTTTTTTGTTTTTAAAAAAGATGTTCTCATAATCTCTTTATCTCTTTCTGTTAACAGAGCCTGAAGTTTTGTTTTTTTAAAAAAAAATGTTTAAAATAAGAGCAGTGCTGTTTGGAAAAATACAGGGATATGTCTTTCCATTTCTTGTTGTTTTTTTATCTTCTTCCTGTGTAAGAAATGCTGGTTACCTTCCTATTTCAGTGAACATTGTTACGTTTGGATTATTTGATGTTAATTTAATTTCATCTTGTTCACTGAAGTTGCTGCTCTTCCTTCCTCTACACACCTTCCTATTTCATAATAAGGCAAATCAATTGTACCTCGGCCAATGATTTAAAGAAGAGGCTTAATCTGTGTTCCCTCTCCATCCGGTTATTTTTCACCTCACTCCAAATCAAATGTTCAGGCATTATGTTCTTCTCTAATCAACAGGGTGATGATGAAAGAAAACATGATTGCCTTATTGCCTCCCTGACCTCCCTGAGGGCTGGTGGAAAACATGCTGGGTTGAAAGGCCCATTGGCCTGATCCTTCAGGACTCCCCTGGTGCTCTTACAATTCATCATGTAAACATGCCTACTTATCTTCCGTATTCATATACCATGCTGTAGCAGAAGGTTTGTATGAAAAAAGAACAGAAAAACAACAAATTATAAAAATGCAACAAAAGGAAAAAAATCTAAAACAATTTTTGCAGTCAAATAAAACCAAAATAAAAGCAGCAGCAAAGAATAACAGCTTTAAAAAGGACTAAAATATTTAAGATTGAAAATCTGAAAATATTTAAGAAAAATTGGGTGAGCCTCTATGGGAAGGATATTCCAGGACCTGGGTGCCAACTCTAAAAAGACCATGTCTCTAGTAGCCAGTTCTTCAACCTCATTTGGCAGGGTACCCAGAGAAGAGTCTTAGAAGAACCAGTAGCCCTGTGTAGGAGAAGAGCAGCAGCAGTGGCAGCCTCCCAGCAGTGCTGATTTTGGATGGAGCATGGCAGTGGCAAGGTCAGGGGAGCTCCCGGTTGGCTGCCTTGGTTTCCTGTAGGCATGCATACATCTGCAGGATGCCAACGCCACTAATCTGGGACTCTTCCCTACCTTTCCACCAGCCTGTCTTGACAAATGCCACCGCTACCACCACTGAATCTCTGCACTCTCCTTTATTGCCATTGCTGCTCAGAACATATACGTGAAACGAGGTGATCCTTCAGGTAACCTGGCTCCTGAAGGAACTTTCAACATGTGGACAACAACGTTTGAATATTCTCCTGCCCATGATACCTTGAGGTATGTTTATTACTGAAGACTGCTTTGGTTGTCTTCATAGGTTGTTTCTGAAATAGAAAGATACATATTTCCCTAAGCAAACATGATAAAACGGACAGGAACACTATGGGGTTTGCACAAGAGATCTTTCTGATGGATTGTGCTTATTGATAGATTGAGTAGGAAAGAGGCAGAAGATAAATTATTTCAGGCCATGGTATCTACCAAATGTCTCTCCTAAATAAATCACACATACATTTTTCTTATTGTGATATTATTGTTGCTAGGCTGGGCGTTTTCTGACTAAAATAGAACTATGGTATTTTACTATTTCCTGAGTAGCCATCTGTGTTCCAGTCAATTACTATACACAAATTAATTAACCACTCTGTGCTGAAGCAGGCTGCTTGGTGAGCTGACGACTCCCAGTAGAGACCACACCACAGCATCTCTGTAATGGTATCTTATCGGCAGAAGCTGTTCGTGGCAAATGGTTCTGGAGCAGTCACTCTGTGACTGTGTTCATGAATGGCTTGATCAGTTTAACCCACCAGATTCAGGATAATTGTGAAGAACTTGGTCTCTCTTTCTGCACAGCTTTGTATATGGGGAATAGTTACAGCATGGCCGACAAAGGCAAGTTAACATTTATATCTACATAACAAAGAAGGATAAACCATCGGCCCTTCAATCAGCGTCCCCAACATAAACAAAACCAAAGTTCTTATAATTGCACTTCTACACATGTATTTTTGCACACATTTATCCTTCACTATTTTCACTTCTTTCCCCTCCCTTCTCCCTGCTTCCTTTCTCCCTACAATCAGGAACTCCGGATTGCAAGTGTCTCAGGGCAGAGATCTTCCTTTTGCCTGTGTACGGTATAAAATGTCATATACCCTGGCCATGCTATAATATCTCAATATCATATATGTAAATAATTCAGCACAAGGCTTTTTTTTTTAATGCTGCACAAGATGAAAAACCGTATCTGTAAAAAGCAGCTGTAGTTTTTCATAGCGTCATGTGTTAATAAAACGTGACAACCCAAATGATGGTGAATTTGTCATACTCGTTGTCACGTTAACATTTTTCTCTTACAACTGGACTAGGTATATCTCCTTTTCCCTTGAGTCTGCATGCTCTTTCACTGACGCCTACACTCTCTTAGATTACCGGTATTCTTTTTTTTTTGTACTCTGCCAGCCTAACAGACATTTCTCGTAGAAAGACTCATACAATTACCTAATGGTGCAGAACAAGCACGACAGCCCTCTCTGCTGCGTGCCCCATTTCAGCAAGGATATGTTCGGTATGACTCAGAATGAATCAGACTGGAGAAAGAGAACTGCAGCCTCACAAACAATGGATGGCAGTCTACAATTTAGAGCCAGAATACCGCACTGCCTAATCAGCGTTGCCCAACCACCAATTGCACTGTTCACTGTGCGTCCGTAATAGAATTTGTGTGTATACCCACGGTGGTGCCCAGGAAAAATAAAAGCTGCTGATTAACAACAGCAAGTCCCAAATCACTCCTAATCTGTGGGTATGCAATTGTCTGCGCAACTGAAACCAAATATTAATTATATAAATGAAATCAAGTTCTTTGGGCAGCCTTTAAGGCATGGATTCTGAATGAGCAGGGGGAAGTTGAGAGGGGACAAAAAGGGTCTTTGCCTTCACATGTCACAATCGGCGTCAAAGAAGCACCCACCCTAAGAAAAAATTAACAGTGCCATTGCAAGTATACGCTAATCCCAGTGTTTTTAAACTCAACTCCCATGAAGCACTGTGATCAACAACAGAAGGTCCCCTAGCATAGATGCCAACTCTATGGGGCCCTGGCCCCTTCGTCCCCCTAAAAATATTTTTTGCAAGTTGGTGCCTCCCTCCCTCCCTAGGGCAGCCACCTTCCCAAAAGTCAGGCGCACACACACACACACCGCTTTTCCTGGCTTGCCTCCTGGCTTTCAGCACCATATCTGGGGAGAGGCAGGCAGATAGGAGACGTGAATGGTAGGATGGGGCAGGAGGTAGGCAAGCACATGGCCATAGCCAGGGGGGCAGCTCCCTCTAGATCCACAAATATTAGTGAAAATCATTTTGTGGGCGGTGGGGGGTGAGAGGTGAGCAGGTGGGGGGGAAGGGAGGGCTGTGTCCAGTTGTGTGTGGCAGAGGAAGGTGCAGGGAGTGGGGGGAGAAGTGTGGGTGGGGGGGCCCAATATTTTGTCTAAGTTGGCGCCTATGTCATTATTGTAGTTAACCAGACCTACAATAACATTTTTTTTCTTTTGTGATGTATACAATTTCTTTCTTGGTTCTGCTTTGTTTTCTACTATTTCTTTTGTTTTCTTCTTTTTCTGTCTTATCTTACTCTGTGCACTTGTAATTATGTACTTTTTATTTTTCAATAAAGAATATAAAATAAAAACAGTTGGCACCTATGTCCCCTAGTGACTCAGACAAGCAAGCAAGCTTGATCCAGAAATTTTATTGGGTTTATTACTTGATCTGTGGATGTTGAAAGGACCAAAAACTTCCATAATCCCAAAGCAGCTTAGCCAATCACTGCAGATGGCAGAAGTTGTAGTCCAACAACATCTGGGCTCCCTGGAGGGCTGCTGCCAGTCAGTGCAGACAACACTGGGTTACATGGACCAGTGGCCTGACTCAGTATGAAGCAGCTTCTGGTGTTCCTAATAAAATTGCACCAGAACTCTGTTAGATCTCCTGCTGACAAGACCTTACAAGTGCTTTACAACTACATTAGCTAAAATAATCAGTCCACAAATCGGAACTTTTAATATCAATTAGTTTCTCTGCAAGGAACATTAGCTACTTATCTTTATCAAAGCATTGGCACAGTGAGCCACTGTTGCAGGAGGAGTTACAGAACTGCTATAAGAGGTAGAACTTTGATCGTGTGCAATTTGTTGTTTAGTCGTGTCCGACTCTTCGTGACCCCATGGACCAGAGAACGCCAGGCACCTCTGTCCTCCACTGCATCTGCTTTATCTAGTTAGTATTTGTTCTTTTTTTTAAAAAGGAGCCTAGAATCAAAATAGGTTAATCTACATCAGTACAAAGCCATATTGCACATGTTGATAGAAAAAGAAATGTTGTCTACTGTTTATTTTATTTTATTTAACAAAATTCATACCACTTGAAACTCTAAAGTGGCCTACAAAAAATATTAACATATATCAATTGAGAACAGTTTGAAATTATTTTTTTAAAAAATAAAGATAATTAAAATTAACAGTAAAAGAAACTAAAATGCATCAACATCTGTGTGTCTGCGTAGGCTTTCCTAAATAAGTGTGACTTAAGGTAAAGGTAAAGGGACCCCTGACCGTTAGGTCCAGTCATGGACGACTCTGGGGTTGTGTGTTCATCTTGCTTTCCTGGCCGAGGGAGCCGACGTACAGCTTCCGGGTCATGTGGCCAGCATGACTAAGCCTCTTCTGGCGAACCAGAGCGGCACACGGAAACGCCGTTTACCTTCCCGCCGGAGCAGTACCTATTTATCTACTTGCACTTTGACATGCTTGCGAACTGCTAGGTTGGCAGGAGCAGGGACCGAGCAACAGGAGCTCACCCCGTCGCGGGGATTCGAACTTCCAACCTTCTGATCAGTAAGCCCTAGGCCCTGTGGTTTAACCCACAGCGTACCCACGTCCCTTAAGTGTGACTTAAGTGGATGCCAAAAAGAGTATAGGAAGGCTGTCAGCCTGACATCAAGAGGCAGGGATGCAATGTGGAATAAAGTCGCTTCTGAGGCCCCTCTGGGATTAGGGGCCCTGAAGATTAAGCTTCACTACTTTTATAGTAGATCTGCCCCGTCTAAGCTAGAGTTAGCCTGATGATAAGGTGAGAGAGGGTGGTTTGTTTTGCCATGTTCCTCCCGATTCTCTTGGAAAGCTGTTCTCCTCCCCCACCTGCTGGCCAGATCCAAAAGTGGACAGGACTGCTGCATCTTTTAGTTCTGCAGAAGCGGAACCTTCAGCAGGCACAGCTTGCATGACACAACTGTTAAATGTGTGGGTATCCAATCCTCTTTTTCACCTAGCTGTGTGGAAAAGGACAGGAAGCAAGTGGGATAGTTAGGCAAATGGGAGAATTCAAAGTTGTGTATTCCCCCACTGCCTCCCTAGGAGCAACCTGGAAACCAAAGGCCTGATTCATTTAGCATTTGGGGATCTCCTCTGCATTTTATATTTTGTGCTGCAGCTACTGCAATGTAGCAATTTGGCCACAGCCTTCCAAACAAAGAGAGCTTGTGGTTTTGTTCTGTTTTTATTGTGTGTAGTATTCATGGCATTATAGACTGAGAAGCTTTTTACAGCCATCCATTTAGCTTTCCCCTGCTTGCTCTTTATCATGTTCTGGATCTTTACACTGATTCACATCCCTTATAAGAACAAAGTCTGTTTGACACTACTAAGGAATCTTTATTACCTCCTAGTAAAATCCAGTTTATAGCTGTTTCCCCTCACAATGTCATATGTATTCCAGTCACTCCTCCAGTCTTCACAAGTGATCATCTGTCAGTTCAGTGGTGCCTGAACAGTATTATGCGTTGCCACCTGCTGTAGAAGTGATGGAAATTTCTTTAGAGAAAGAAAAGTAACACAGTGGTGTATGTCCAGCTCAGGCAGTGATCAGTGTTTCCCAACCGGGATACTCCAAGGGGGGCACAAGTGAAAATTACGTAAATGGGGGGGGCACAACATGATGCTAGGGGGCCACAGAGGGAAGTGAGAGGGGGAAAAATCTTTTTAACAAAATCATGATTGGCTGGCTATCTGCTTGGGCAATGACAAGCAGGTAAGGGGGCAGCCCAGCGCTTATTTTGGGCACGTGCATTTTCTTTGAGCAGTCCTAGTTTGTTTCTTTTCTTTTTTAAAATAATATTTATTAACAGTTTAAAGAGTATAAAAGAAAGAAAAATAATTCAACAATACAAAAACAAAAACACTACATAATACTGACATTAAAAACATTAAATTAACAAAATACAACAAACACAATTTAAAACACATCCATAATTTCAGTATCTTATCTTTCATTCACTTTTTTCACGACTTCCTCACACCTCCCTTTTTGTATTCCACTTCAATTAACTGTTTCAGCAAATCCTTTCCATCTTCCTCAGTTTTCTGTCCTGTATTTTATCTTAACTTATTTTAAACTTATTTTTTCCCTTTAATACATTAAAATTCCATTTATACTTAATTCCTTATAACCTTTCTGCTAAAGCCATATAACTTCATTCCAACATTTTTCTAGCATTCATTAATTTTACAGTATTTCCGTAAGTAATCTTTAAATTTTTTTCCAGTCTTCTTCCACCGACTCTTCTCCCTGGTCTCGGATTCTGCCAGTCATTTCCGCCAGTTCCATATAGTACATCAACTTCATCTGCCATTCTTCCCGGGTGGGTAAATCCTGTGTCTTCCAATACTTCGCAATAAGTATTCTTGCTGCTGTTGTTGCATACATAAAAAAAGTTCTGTCCTTCTTTGGCACCAATTGGCCGACCATGCCCAGGAGAAAGGCCTCTGGTTTCTTCAGGAAGGTATATTTAAATACCTTTTTCATTTCATTATAAATCATCTCCCAGAATGCCTTAATCCTTGGGCATGTCCACCAAAGGTGAAAGAATGTACCTTCAATCTCATTACATTTCCAACATTTATTGTCAGGTAAATTATAAATTTTTGCAAGCTTGACTGGTGTCATGTACCACCTGTAAATCATTTTCATTAAATTCTCTCTTAGAGCATTACATGCCGTAAATTTCATACCTGTGGTCCATAACAGTTCCCAGCCAGCCATCATAATATTATGTCCAACATCTTGTGCCCATTTAATCATAGCAGATTTTACCATTTCATCCTGAGTGTTCCATTTCAACAGCAAGTTATACATTCTTGACAAGTTCTTAACTTTGGGATCTAACAATTCTCATTCCAATTTTGATTTTTCCACCTGGAAACCAACTTTTTTGTCCGAGTTATATGCCTCCATTATTTGATAATAATGAAGCCAATCTCACACTCTGTTTTTCAATTTCTCAAAGCTCTGTAGTTTTATTCTATCTCCATCTTGTTCTAAAATTTCCCAATATTTCGGCCATTTGGCCTCCATATTGAGTTTTTTCTGAGCCTTCGCTTCCATTGGAGACAACCATCTTGGGGTTTTATTTTCTAACAAATCCTTATATCTTATCCAAACATTAAACAGTGCTTTTCTAACAATATGATTTTTAAACGCTTTATGTGCTTTTACCTTATCATACCACAAATATGCATGCCAACCAAATACATTGTTGAAACCTTCTAAATCCAACACATCAGTGTTTTCAAGAAGCAGCCATTCTCTCAGCCAGCACAAGGCAGCTGATTCATAGTAAAGTTTAAGGTCTGGCAGGGCAAATCCACCTCTTTCTTTAGCATCGGTTAATATCTTAAATTTTATTCGAGGCTTCTTGCCCTGCCAGACAAATCTAGAAATATCTCTCTGCCACTTCTTGAAACAGTCCATCTTGTCCAAAATTTGCAGTGTTTGCAGTCCTAGTTTGTTTCAAGGTGGAGAGAGCAATTGCTGAGGCTCCCAAGTGCCTGGCCGAGCAGGGGCATCTGGTGCTGCTGACTTGCATCTAGTAAATAACTGTCTTCTCAGACGAAAGCTGCACTGAGTTCAGTGGGCCTTACTCCCAAGTAAAGGTGTGGGGGGGCTATAGTGTTTTATCTAGGCAGCCAGGGCTCCTCCGGTTGACAAGATCTTTTTACACCAGGTCAGTAAGGGCCACTTGCTTTTTAAAATTCTCCTATATATACAGAACTCTCTGTGCTCCTTTTGCAGACCCTCCAAGTATCCCTATTTTCCAGGGACAGTCCTGGATTTACAGAAGTCACCCCAGTTTCTGATTTGATCCCGGGATGTATCGCTTTTCCTTAGGATGTGCCTATTTTCATCTGAGAAATATTGGAGGGTATGGTAGGACGTCCCTATTTTTATCAGAGAAGTGATGAAAAGAGATTTTTAGTGTGAGGGCCGTATCCCAGTAGCTTCACTGCCTACATAAACTAAAATAGCCATACTTACTCACACATGCGTTGGGTTCTGCCCAACGGGGGGGGGGCAGTGTGCATGTGTGATGTCGCACGATGGGAGGGGGCTTGCTGGGGCCCACCACAGCCATGGAAAGGCTCACTGCAGCTGCAGAATATTGAGGGGGCCCGGCCCCCTGCTTGAAAATTTGGGGGTTCTCGGCCCCATGCCCCCACCTATATGGTGCCCCCACTTACTCATTTGTGAAATCCAAATGGGAGGGGCTACTATCATAGGAAGAGTCCAATCAGAGAGCACTTTGCCAGGGGACCCATGAAACCTGAAGCCAGTCATCATCTGTCAACATCCATCTCTTTGGAGCAAGATGTGGAGAGATTTCCATCTGGCAGCTCCACTGTCTCATAAGTGCACTTTCTAGTGGAGACTCAGTTCTGCGCGCTTCATAGTTATTTATAAGGATAAGCTTCATAGTAGTTCTGTAAGTTGCATTGTGGAATTGTCCGTAGGCTGTCTTTAAAATGGTACATCATAGACTGCTGCAAGCAAGAATGGGAAAATAAAAGGCTTCATTCCTCACAATTTAGAATAATAGATTTCAGCAGAACCCCCAGTTCTAGCATGAGAGATGCCTGATAATGTGCACTTTATTGTTCTTTACCTCTGGATGCAGTGGAAATTCATAGTGCTGGAGGCAAACTATGTCATCACAAATACGTTATTGGTGTGCACATTGCTATTAAGAGATGTCTAGAAATGCTGATCTTTTGAACTCATTTCAGAGGAGGCTTAGCTGATTACCTGATCTCCTACATTTTGACAGCATTGCTTTTATCTCAGTACAGTATTAGTCATTTGTCAGCTGATCAGAGATATTCCACAATGATATTTTATTGAGAAGGTTAAACAAGGGGGTGGGGAGGCAGGGAAGTCTTCTTTCTAACTAAGTAGGACCTGCAAGAAGATACTGCAGTGTGGAGTGCAACAGTGTTCTGGACAGCCAGCTCAAACCTCCTTATTGGACTGATTTTGCATATGTGCTTCACTTATTATTTAATTTAGTGTTGTAGTTTCCCCAGGCCTGTTGACACCTCCCCTCTTGTGTGTAAAAATTATGCAGTTTTGGCTGCACAAAAAGCCATATGTGGATAATGAGCTGGCTGTTAATATGTACAGGGATGTGGGTGGCTCTGTGGTCTAAACCACTGAGCCTCTTGGGCTTGCTGACTGGAAGGTCGGCAGTTCGAATCCACGTGACAGGGTGAACTCCCATTACTCTGCCTTAGCTTCCGCCAACCTAGCAGTTTGAAAGCATACCAGTGCAAGTAAATAAATAGGTACCACTGCGGCAGGAAGGTAAATGGCGTTTCCATGAGCTCTGGCTTCCGTCCTGGTGTTTGGTTGTGCCAGAAGTGGTTTAGTCATGCTGGCCACATGGCCTGGAAAGCTGTCTGTGGACAAACGCCGGCTCCCTCAGCCTGAAGCAAGATGAGTGCTGCACTGTAGTCACCTTTGACTGGACTTAACCATCCCTGGGTCGTTTACCTTTTTTTTATAACCAAGTATGCTATTATTGTAAAAAAAATTTAAAATCCCTTTAAGATTAAACATTAGCATCTTTATTTTTGTAAATGTGCTGAGTAATTTAAGTTGGAACTGTTCTTTGGAAATTAGTATTGAAACTGATACTCTTACTGTCAAATGCAGTGTTGTTCTCAAGTCCTCAGATGCTGTGCATATGGGGACTGAAGGTTGAAGAACAATGTCCTAATTTGTCATAAATGCTTTTAAGGTTTGTTTAAAGCAAATCTTAGCGGCTTTACATTTTGGAGGTTTAAATTATTCACATGGGCTTTCCACTGGGCTAATGTCACAGAATGGGAATTCACCTTCCTCTACTCTCCCCTGGAACTGTCCATGCATCCTCAAAATGTGCTGATTTGTACACCGTAAGCACGCAAGAGACTGATGGATCAGACCAGTGGCCCATCTAGACCAGCATCCTGCTCTGATAGTGACCAACCACCAGATACCTATGGGAATCTCTCAACTGCACTCCCTACAACTAACCCTTAGCAAGGACTTTAGCCTCGCTGGCATTTTAAGTATTCCCCAGTGCCTTTACTCTAGGAAACTCCATTATTTGTGAGGAAAGGCAAACGTAGCTTAAATTTTAGTGAAATAATCTGCTAAACCTCCGCAGTACAGGAGCGACTCTTGGTCATTACGCAAAGCAGGAGAATGCAGGTGTCTTCCCGTCTGCCTAGGAATTTGTTTTCAGTCCCACAGCTTGGCTTTCTTCAGCCTAATTTTGTCAGGGAAAGTATTTTCGTTGCTGCTGCTGTTAAGCAGCTGGGAACGAGAAACCCTTAAGAACTAATGCAAATCATCAAGGGATCTTCCAGAAGATCTTTCTGCATTCCCCTAGACCAGGCGGAATCTTGATCAACTCAAGCACCTCCAAGTCCCTCTTATCATTTAGACTGCAATCCTGTGCACCCTCATTTCGGTGCAATCCCCACTGCGCTTAAAGGGAGCTCGCGCGCTGCTTCTGAGTAACCACAACAAACCCTCCAGCTTCGCTCCGCCCAAGCTTCGTCCCTCAGACGCGCCCCGCCTTCTCCCGCCCTTGTCACGTGGCCTAAATCCTCAACTGCCTCCTCGCTACCCGCCTCTCGGGCCCGGGCTCCCATCAACGAACCAATCAGCACGCGGGAGACGGCCCGTTCTGTTACATCAGAACCCACGCTCTGGAAGCCCTTAAAAAAAATCCCTAGCCGAACTGCCCTTGCTTCTGGGGTTTTAATTGGCCTTCGCCACCGGCAAAGCCCCGCCTCCGAATGCGTGTCCGGAGTGCCGATTGGCCATCAAGCGGGCTGCGCGACACTGCCCTGTCAGCGGGTCTTTAACAAGAGGACGGGGACCAATCACAGGCGCCCTTTCTTTCCGGGCTGGCAGTTTGAAACTGTCAGGCTTCTCTTGCTGGGGAGGTGAGGAGCGGAGGAGGCTGCTCAGGTGAGGGAGGCGGCTTTCGGGGGAAGGGGCTGCGGGGACCTCGAGCCAGGGGCAGGCTGGAGAAGCACCGGGTCGCGGAGGCGCGTCACTTTCCTCGCGTCCTGACGCGCAATAAGCGCCATTCTAAATTCTGCATCTGCCCGTTGCCTAGAGGGGCGAAAGCGTCTCTTCCCTTCTCTCCGTGCAATGCACCCTTCGCAGCACTTCCTTCTAATTGCACGCTTCTACCTGGCGCCTTCTAAGGCCTGTTGGCCCCTTTCCGACTCACAGTGCATGCACTTGTTTGTGCCTACTCAGAAGTAAGCCCCATTGAGTACAGTGGGACTTTACTCCCAGGTAGGTCTGTAAGAACTGCGGCTTTCCTGTACCAGTGTACCTTGCGACGCTCTCTTTTGGGTTGCCTAGAGGAAAGCAGGAGTTAAAGGAGATGGTGTGGTTAGAGGGCTGGGCTGTACAGGAGAGCAGGCTTCATAATCCCGACTCGATGGGTGGCCTTGGTCCAGTCCAGGCATAGGTAAACTCAGCCCTCCAGATGTTTTTGGACTTCAGTTCCCATCATCCCTGACCACTGGTCCTGTTAGCTAGGGATCATGGGAGTTGTAGTCCGAAAACATCTGGAGGGTCGAGTTTGCCTATGCCTGGTCCAGTCACTCACTCTCTCAGCCTAACTTGCCTCACAGGATTGTTAAGAGGATGAAATGAGGATGGGAAGAACCATGCAAGCTGCTTGGAGCTCTTTGGGGGGGAATGGCGAGGTGTAAATGTAGTGAGAAATAAATAAGTAATCAAAAATAATGTCGCCGCTGACTGAAGACCAATACAACAAAAAGAAAAAAAACCATATGGGTGTGATTGTCAGTCCAGTAGTAGCCTTACTGCTACAAAATGCTTGCTAACATGCCTTTTACACTACTGTTGTTAATGCGCACAACGTATGTTTTTTCACAGCACTTTAATTCACATTCCGTGAACTTGAGCAGACCCATGCTTGAAGGTACATGTGTGTGTTTTAAGTCTGTTGGGTTGCCTAAGCAACCTGGTTACCTACTTTTCCCTCAGCCGTTTCTTACTCCCAACCTAAGCCATATGAGCTGAATTAGTGACTATAGAAAAGTTGCTGTCTCCCTCTCTTGCGTCCTTATTTAAAATTTGGAGATGAGCTTCCTTGCAGCCTTCTTGTTACTGTGCATGATATGCTTTAAACACTCTTTAAAGTGCTATAAATTGGCTACTTTGCACATTTTCAGGACAGCTGAATAAAATTGAAATATGGCCGCCTTAACCTCCTGTGTCTGCATCTGTTGTGCATTAGCCTTAAGCAACACTTTAGAGCTGATTAAGATAAAAGCTTGATTGAAATAGGAGCTGAAGGAGTATTTCTGCATGCTGTTGGTACCTTTACTTGAGTAATGCTTCCCCAAAAGCAGTGAACTACTCCATTTGTCTTAATCAAGACCTGCAGATTCTGCTTATGTGACCTTAGAAGACTCTTTACAGTTATTCAAAACAGGTTCTTGCCACATAGGCTGGATCTGTCTTATAACTTGAAAGAGTTTCTAGCAGGCTCCATATTTGGGGGGTGGAAGCTTAGTGTATGGTATAAAGAAGGTGATTATATAGACCAAATTAGGTTATTTTGCAGTACAAGCTAACTTGCTTCTAGTTAACCTGTGAATATGTGTTAGAATGTTTTATGGTGGTCTTAACTTGTACATTGCATTGCATTGCAAAAAAGAAAAGAAAAAGAATGGTATAGAAACAAGGTGTCAGGCCATGTTTTAGATTTTTACCTCTTTTTGTTTTACTCAGTGTTCTAATCAGTATTATTAGTTTTTGATTTCTGGTTCTTATTTATATTTTATTGAATAATCCCACTTTTCTTTTGAACAAAACTCCAAGTCATTACCAGACGAATAATTAAAAACAATATCAAAGCCTATTAACAGTAAATCAATAATAACAAAACAGCAATATCACTCCCCAAAAGCAGGGAAAGCAACAAAATTTAAGTGTTGGTCCCTTATGATTTTATTCAATACGGTATTCTAGTTAGTGTAAACAGGAGGGTGCAGATTCTTCTTAGAAAGCCAGCCTTATTACACTTTTTGGGAAGAGAATGGCAAGTAAGGAAGTACTCTGCTTCCTAGCCTAAATGAACCACAAATATTGAACTAGAACTGGTTATGGAAAAGTTTGTGACCCCGTAAGATTACCTGCCTCAAATTTGGAGCCCATTAATGATTTAGAAGAACATTTGGCCAATACGTATGAAGAAATGGGATTTGGATAAAAAAATGAAGTTCACCCTCTGGATATTTTTTTTAATAGGTATACCTTAGTGTGGGATGTCATCATCTGAAGAGAACAGCACAAGTCCAGTTTTGCCAAAAGACTCTGATCGAGGGAGTTCTGTTTCTTCAGAACTTCAGGTGGGCTAGAAATAGGTTTTGGAAATTGTGCAGTGTTTTTTAAAAGTGCATGTCTTAAGAACTGTTAACTTTCATTTAGATCCTATTCACCTGTAAATCTAGCAGAATGAAACAGTACAAAATGTCTGTGGAGAAGAATAAGTGTAGTACAATGTACATCTCCGTAAATAAATGCAGCATCTCGACCTTTTATAACTGCCACAAGTAGATGCTCAAATTTCTAGTCTTCTATGTATTTTTATCTAAGGGTGGGCACAACTCTGCCACACTAGGCTGAGGTAAGGCTGGAAGGTGGACCGGCAGCCGTGGCTCTGAGTGGCACTCTGCACATGTTTGTTCAAAGCATGCTCTTAGGAACCAGTACTGTTTGCACATTTGGACTTCAGATCAGTGGGTCTAATCCTCCTGATGGCTATGCACAGGCCCAAGCTAGCATAATTTGAATGCTGGCTGCTCCCTGACTGTAGCTCTCCTGAGGAAACCAGATCCTTAGCCCATCAAGAAGGTGCACTTTCTCAGTCATGAATGGGCGTTTGGATGTCAGCCCTTCAGAGAGGGAGAGCCACCTTGTTGACTCTGAGTGTGAGTACTTGGGTGAAAAGGTTGTCTGTTTCAGGATGCTTGCTGAAGTGGCTTCTGAGTGGCAATATTGTAGAAGCTGTGTCGTAAGTAATATTATTAAATTTCTGTCCCACCCTTCTTCCCAAAAGAACCCAGGGTGGCAAACATCAAAATGACTGAAGAATACAATTTAAAAATAAATAAATAAGAAACATTTAAAAATATTTAGGACATCTAAAAACATTTAAAAGCTATTGTATCTCACAATTCCTAATTTCAAGGTTGCCCAGGCCAGTATCTTGTAGCCACCAAATGTTGGTAATAAACAGGAATGTTCTAAAATTTCTTCTGAAAGTCAATGATGAGGGAGGTGGGTGCACCTCACCAGGGAGCACATTCCACAAATGAGGAACCACCACTGAGAATGCCCTGTCACAGGCCAATTCCAACCAGGCAGCAGCCAGAGGCAGCACCACCAACAAGGTTTCCCCTGCTGATCATAGGCCCTGAGGTGGTTGAAGTAGTTACCGTAATAGTGTTGCCTTCTCTCAGTAGCTTTGCTATCAAGGACTAAGCTCAGCAGCAACAATTTAGAAGACACATCTTACCATCTGCTTCCCAGTTGCCACCACCAAAGAGACAGAAGCCCTGTGAATCCAACCCTCCCCCATGGTCTTATTATTACAATTATTACTCCTACTGTTAGATATTATTGTCAACATCCACTGTTGGGTGCAAAACCAGCAGTGATGTCCATTGCATGGGTATTTTCCATGAGGCCACTGCAGGTGGCGGGTTCTTCTCTTGGTGGTTGAATGAAGGTGAGGCTCTGTATTCTGATCCATGTCATCAGATCCCAGAGACCTCACTTTGGGGATAGCTAAGAAAGGACTTATGTTGGCCCAGGTAAGAGAGGAGGTTGAGATGCTGGCCCCACAAGTGCACTGCGTACTTCTTACATCATATGAATTTCTTGGCAACTATATTCTGTCCTTTTTAAATGTGCTGCTTTTCTGGTGCTTGCTCCCTAGTAAGTGTGCTTATGGTCACAGTATTTTTTGTATTAGGTGGGAAATGTGTTTTAATTACTTCTGGACTACGTTTTTACTTTCGAAATACTCTTATGAGTTGGTAATTATGAACCTATTTGTTTTGAGATTGGTTTTTCATCAGTTACATTTTGATGAATTGTTTAATGGGCTGTTACCATATACAGTGGTACCTCAGGTTACATACGCTTCAGGTTACATACGCGTCAGGTTACAGAATCCACTAACCCAGAAATAGTGCTTCAGGTTAAGAACTTTGCTTCAGGATGAGAACAGAAATCGGGCTCCGGCGGCACGGCAGCAGCAGGAGGCCCCATTAGCTAAAGTGTTGCTTCAGGTTAAGAACAGTTTCAGGTTAAGTACGGACCTCCGGAACGAATTAAGTACTTAACCTGAGGTACCACTGTAATGCCTTAAAGTATTGCCTAATTTTGAATTTGTTTGTGTGTTTGGTGGTGCTGTGTTTGTTTTTTTTATATGATTTTGTCAGTTTTGTTGTAGTCTTGAGCATTATATGTGTTAATACAGTATATAAATAAAACAGACATTAGGTGTTAGTGATTTGAGTAACTCAGTTTAAATACTGGGAATGGTGTTTGAAAAACCAACAAGCTATCACTGCAGGGGGGTGGGGGAAATAGGAGGGCTGAGCGGTGGCAAGACCCCAGAAGCCATGTCTTTCTCCATTCAGCAACTAAGAGATTTGGCAAGCAGGGAAACCTTGAGACCAGCAGCTTGCTTTGTATGGAAGAAGGAATGAGCAAGGATGGAAATAGAAAGAGAGCAAGTGAAACTTCCTCCATTTTGAACTTTTGATTTGGCAACAAATTTTGCAATTCTTTGCATTACGTTATGGCCCCCTAAGTGATGAACAGCATATTAATGCATAGAAAGATACAATAAAAGTACAATGAATACTAAGACAATTTTCCAAACAATATAAGATAGCAAAAGCAGGATGCGTGAAAATAGCCTTCCTATACAGTAAACTGGCACAAACTGTTGCACTCAACCCAGTCACTGCCTTTGACATCAGTCTTGTGGTCCTTTTATGACAGGATGAATACGAAGAGCTACTTCGTTATGCTGTAGTTACCCCAAAGTTTGAACCAAGTGTATTACGGCAGTCGGATCGCATAGAGGTTCGCCAGCAGTCTGCAGGTAACTTGTGATAGAAAATGGATATTTATCAGGAGATAAGGGGAGATTTGCTTTTTTTTATGAAAGGAAGTTATCTCCAACTCTCTGAAATGCCAATGCAGGAAAGGGTGTTACTACTGATTAGAATGAAGGCTGTCCCATGCCTTATAATTTGAAATGGATTACCTTGACTGGTATGTGAGCATATTGCAAAGGTTGGCAATGACATTTTATTTGCACTGTATACCCAGGATTAAACCTGAACTCTTTTTCATGCTCAAATGCTCCGCTACCAAGTAAACCTCATAACCCAGATGAGGATGACTTTGTGCTGTCCCACATGAAATATACTTGTGCTTTGCCTGATCTTCAACGAAGCATTCTAAAATTGTTCAGAGTTTCCCATTGGCATGATATCTAATTCATGGTAACTTGTTAACTCATAATATGATTTACTTTAATGAGATTTCACAGCACATATTCATTTGTCAGTTTATGTATGTGCTATATTTTTATACGTTTGCTAAGCAGAGTAGACTAGTTCTGGCCAAACTGAACATTTAATTCATCCTATCTAGTCATTATGTTCTTATAATCTGGCGCCTTGTAGTATTTTTCTTTCTTGGAAGACAGGAGTGATTGACTTTTAATGATTTGTTTCAGACATTGTTTTTAGTTAACAATATATATCCTGAGGCATTTTGAAAAGTAACATTTGCATTAATATTGTTTCCTTTTGAAAATGTTCAATAGTTTTAATTCATGTTAATGCCTTTAATCTTTCAAGGCATTCAGAAAGTATGACATCCCTATAGTTCCAATTTTTACAGGCATTTATTCAAAATTACAAAAGTTTATTTATTTACTTTGCAAGAAAAACAAACTAGGACAGTTTGAAGTGGCAAGATTGTATAGACTCTTAAGAGATGCAGCAGTTCTTACTAGGACTTGGTTTTGCTCATATTTATAGTGGCTTCAGGAATTCTTATGATTCTTGCATCTTCAAATGCATGCAGTTCTGCTTCACTATCAGTTTGACTAGTGATATGAAGATCTGGGGGAAAACTGGAAAAATAGGGTGTGGACCTGCCCCCTCTTTTTCTGGCTTCTTTCCAATTTTTCTCTTTGTTGTTTTCTGGACCTTCACGTCTTTAAGCTTGACATAGCAGGACTTCCGGAGGCGGCGCGAAACCGTGATGGCGGACCTCTTCGAGCTCTGAAGAGGGGCACCGCAGAAAAGGGTTGTTCGCGACGGCGCAGCGGCAACCCATCAAGACAAACCACGGGCAGAGTGAGTCCGTGGCCGTGGGACCCGGCGGGCACCTGGAGCGACCCCGAAATCACAAAAGGAACCCCGTAAGGGGCTCCGGAGTGAAGGAGGGGGAGCGGTGCTGTGGGTTCATCGCTCTTTCTGCGGAGGCGAAGCCGCGCGGCTGTCACGGATGAGCGCTGACCTTTCTTCCAAGAAGCATCGGGCTGAAACATCAAACCCGTGAGTAAGGACCTAAGATCCTACAAATTAATTCGGAAAATTCGGCTAAAAACGGGAGACGAGAAAGAGGAAGTCCGTCTTCCGGCACTGCTTTCAAGATCAAAGCAGACGGACTAAAGAGCGGAAAGCGCTGTGAACAGGGAAGCTTTAAAGCTTTAAATTGGGACTTTCGTGCACATCTGAATTTTTCTTTTAAAGAATAAATACAGCATAAATTTGACCTGGAGCGGTCCCCCAAGGGGCAAGGGAAGACTCTAACCCCAAATTCCCGGGTGGCCGGGTAAAGTTGTTTAAACTGCGGAACTGTTGCAAGCTTCCTGATACTTTTGTAACTGGAGAGTGTAATTTTGAGCTCTGCTAGCTGAAGTGGATATAACTGTAGGCACCTTGCTGGAACTTTGTTACATGTTTAAAAGTGCTCTGCAGGACTTTTTTCTTAGCGTGCTGGAACTAATTTGCTTTTAAAATTGTTTTTAAAGTTGGAACAAAGAGACTTTAATCGTGGAAAAGTTACCTTCTTCTTACTAAAATTTTGGTGGCACTCCCCCTAGAGGACATTGGGAATATAGAGGCCTGGGAAAAGTTTCTCTGTTTACCTTCTCTCAATAGACTGTTTTCAATTTTGGGCTTGCCTTTCCCATGGGATTACAACATTTGACCTTGAACATTGACTGATGAGTGGCACGGGAAAGACAAGAGCAGCCAAAGCTAAGGAAGCTAAGGAGAAAGAGAAAGTAAAAAAGCAAGCACAGCTTTTGCAAACAACTTTAACTCAGGGACGTAGACTATCAGTTCCAGCTGTGCTTGCGACACAAAAAGTAGAAACCGAAAAGCCTGAAAAATCTGAAGAGGAAGATATGGCAGCAGGAGGAGCTGAGGCAGTACTGAAACAAGTTTTGGAACAATTGTCAGCAATAAATCAAAAAATTGATAATCAATCAACAAAAATTGACCAAGCAACATCCTCGATCCAGAAATTGACAGATCAGGTTTCCCAACATACCCAAGCAATTGAAAAATTGCAAGGAGCAACAGAAGAGAATCGTAAACTGGCAGGGGAAGCCGTTCAAATTGCAACATCAGCTAAAAAAGAAGTCGAGGAAGTTAAAGCAGAAGTCAAGCCTCTCCATAAACAGATAGGGGACCAACAAACCTATCTTTCGTTGGTGGAATTGAAAAATCGCGAGACCAACCTCAGACTAAGGGGAGTCCCAGAAATTGAACAAGAAGACCTAATAGGACTTTTGACAACAGAGTTTACAAAGTTCTGGGACTTAAAAGAAGAAAGTGACTTCAAAATTGTATCGGCTTTTCGGTTGGGAAGATTAGTAAGAAAAGATAGATCCAGAGACTGCCTAATAGCTTTGAGATCAAGGGAGGAGAGAGATAAAATATTAGGCCTACACTTCAAAAACTCAATTGTGATACAAGAGAAAAGGGTGGAAATTTACCGAGACATTCCTAAACAGTTATTGGACTTGAGAGCCACCTATTCAGAATTGGCTAAGTTGCTGAGACTCAACACAATTCCTTACAGGTGGGAGTTCCCACAAGGGCTATCATTTACTTACAAACAGAAGAAGGTTAAAATAAGATCACCAGAGGACCTACAAAAGTTCCAGCACGATCACGGAGAAGATCTCCAAAAAGAAGCAGCAGCTAATTGGCCTATACCCAACCCAGGTGGAGCAATACCTGCACCTTCGGAACCAGAGGAGAAAGAAGACACACCGCTCTAGGTGTAGCAGAATAGTTCAGGATGTCTCTGCGGCTACTCAGTTGGAATATAAATGGCGGAAATTCCCCGGAGAAAAGAAGGAGGTTATTTCACATATTGAAGAAAGAACAATTGGACATTATTTGCCTACAAGAAACCCATGTGACTAGGCTCCACAGGAAGGTTTTGGTTAACAAAAGATTAGGCCAAGAATTTATTTCGTCTGACAAAGTAAAGAAAAGAGGAGTGGTGATTTATGCCAAGGAGAACCTGACACCTAAATTTCTATTTAAGGATGAACAAGGAAGAATTTTGGCAATTGAAATTCAAACCCAAGGAGTAAAAATATTGATTTTAGGAATTTATGCTCCAAATGACGGGAAATCGGAATTTTTCAAGAAGCTGCATGAGACGTTGCTGGATTATCTGGATTATGCTAACATCATAATGATGGGAGATATGAATGGAGTGGTGTCTACACACATGGATAAGTCTTACAACCAAAACTTAACATTAGACGGCAGACTGCCCAAAACTTTTTTCGAATTGACTGACAATCTGGATTTGATCGACATATGGAGGACAAAGAATCCCTTAGGTAAAGAAGGAACTTTTTTCTCTGAGGCCCACCTGTCTTGGTCAAGGATCGACCAAATCTGGACCTCCAGGGGGCTGGCACCCAAGATTAAAAGGGTGGAAATCTGCCCAAAAACATGCTCCGACCATAATGCCTTGAAAATAGAACTTAGATTAACTCAACCTGGTTCCTTCAGATGGAGAATGAATGACACACTACTAAGAGATCAAGAGATTGTGAAAAAGGCCCAAAAAACATTAAAGGACTATTTTGAGATAAATCTGAATACTACAGTTGAAAAAAGAACGATCTGGGACGCAAGCAAAGCTGTTATGAGAGGGTTTCTGATACAACAGAATACAATCAAGAAAAAACTCTGGAATGGAAAGAAGGACAAAATATTGGAGAAAATATACCAAGGAGAGAAAAAACTGAGAACCAAACCAAAGTCCAAGGAGGTGCTGAGAGAAATTAAATTCCACCAAGCAGAATATTCAAAATTGATCAATCAGGAGATTGAATGGAAAATAAAACAGATGAAGCAAAGATCCTTTGAATCAGCAAATAAATGTGGAAAGCTATTAGCTTGGCAGCTGAAAAAAAGACAAAAGCTAAATACGATAACAAACCTAGAGATTGATGGAAGGATGGTACAGAAACCAGAAGAAATTAGGAAGTGCTTCCACAGATACTTCAAAGAACTGTATGCACAGGGGCCCCAGAAAGAATCAGAGATAGATCAATTTTTAAAGACAAATGGACTATTAAAAATAACTCAAGATAAAAGATCAATCTTGAACTCTACAATAACCTCACAGGAAATTGAAGGTGCCATTCAGAATATGCAACTAGGCAAATCTCCAGGCCCGGATGGACTTACCTCCAAATATTATAAGGTTCTGAAGGACTATTTGATACAACCTTTGTTGGAGGTATGTAACCAGATCATGGATGGGAAGAGGGCACCAGAAACGTGGAAAGAAGCCTTCATCACATTGATACCTAAGTCAGAATCTGAAAAGACTCAGCTTAAAAACTACCGTCCCATCTCACTCCTAAATGTGGATTACAAAATATTTGCAGACATTTTGGCAAATAGACTTAAAAAAGTTTTAAATGAAGTAATTCATAAAGACCAAGCAGGCTTTCTCCCTGGTAGACATTTATATGAGAACACTAGAAACATCATTGACATTTTAGAACTTTTGCAGACTAATAGGAACACAAGGGCGGTGTTAATTTTTATTGATGCGGAGAAAGCATTTGACAACATATCTTGGATGTTTATGAAGAAGAACTTGGAAGGGATGGGAGTGGGACGGGGGTTTGAGAATGGATTACATGCAATCTATTCAGAACAAAAAGCTAAACTAATAGTGAACAATGTGGTGACGGAGGAATTTAAAATTGAAAAAGGGACACGACAAGGGTGCCCTCTATCCCCTCTGTTATTTATTTCAGTCCTGGAGGTGCTATTGAATATGATCAGAGAGGACCGGTTGGTACAAGGGATAGAGGTCGGAGTGAAACAATATAAACTGAAAGCTTTTGCAGATGACCTAGTTTTGACACTGCAGGAGCCAGAATCCAGTACAAAAAGAGTTCTCGAACTTATATCGGAATTTGGTCGGGTGGCGGGATTTAGGTTGAATAAACAAAAAACTAAGGTTCTGACCAAAAATTTAACAAACACAGAAACAGAGGGGTTTCAGAGAGAAACAGAACTGAATGTGGTTAAAAAAGTGAAATACCTTGGGATTTATTTGTCCTCCAAGAATTTGAATTTATTTAAGGATAATTATGAGAAATGTTGGTTGGAAGTTAAAAAGGATTTAGAAATTTGGTCAAGATTGAAACTTTCCTTGTTGGGAAGAATCGCAGCGATAAAAATGAATGTGTTGCCGAAAATGTTATTTTTGTTTCAAACCTTACAGATCGTGGACAGAGTGGACTGCTTTGGAAAATGGCAGAAGGATATATCTAGATTTATCTGGCAGGGCAAAAAGCCCCGAATAAAGTTTAAAATATTAACAGATTCAAAAGAAAGAGGGGGGTTTGCCCTGCCGGACCTGAGGTTGTATTATGAAGCTGCAGCCTTCTGCTGGCTGAAAGATTGGTTCTTGTTGGAAAACACTGATGTCCTAGATCTGGAAGGTTTTAATAATGCTTTTGGATGGCACGCATACCTATGGTACGACAAGGTTAAAGTACATAAATTGTTTAAAAGTCACATTGTCAGAAAAGCAATTTTTGCAGTCTGGATGAAATATAAAGACTTACTAGAGAGTAAAACTCCGAGGTGGCTATCACCAGTGGAGGCCAAGGCCCGAAAAAGACCCAATATGGAGGCCTATTGGCCGAAATATTGGGAACTGACTGAAAAAATTGGAGACAATTGGAAGTTGCAGAGCCAGGACAAACTAAAAAATAAGGTGCGAGATTGGTTACATTATGCTCAAATTCAAGAGGTTTTCAAAATGGATAAAAAAGTTGGTTTCCAGGTGGAAAAGTCGAAACTAGAGACAGAATTGTTAGAACCAAAGACAAAGCTGTTATCTAGAATGTATAACTTGCTGCTTATGTGGAACTTACAGGATGAGACAGTTAAATCTGCTATGATTAAATGGGCACAGGATGTTGGACACAACATTATGTTTGAAGACTGGGAAAGGTTATGGAACACCGGAATGAAATTCACGGCAAGTACGGCCTTGAAGGAAAACATTATGAAAATGATATACCGGTGGTACATGACCCCAGTCAAGTTAGCTAAGATACACCACCTGTCTGACAATAAATGTTGGAAGTGTAAGGAAGCAGAGGGGACTTTCTTTCACCTCTGGTGGACATGCCCAAGGGTTAAGGCTTTCTGGGAAATGATTTATAATGAGTTGAAAAAGATATTTAGGTATACCTTTCCCAAGAAACCAGAGGCCTTCCTGTTGGGCATGGTAGACCAGAAAGTGTCAAAGAAGGACAGAACTTTGTTTATGTATGCTAGTACAGCAGCAAGAATACTTATCGCAAAGAACTGGAAGACACAAGATTTACCCACGCTGGAGGAATGGCAGACGCAGTTGATGGACTACATGGAGATAGCTGAACTGACCGGCAGAATCCGAGATTTGGATGTAGAAACAACTGAGGTGGACTGGAAAAAGTTTAAAGACTACTTGCAAAAGTATTATAAACTGTATGAATCTTAAGATTGTGCATGATTTCGAAATGATACGCTTTAGCAATTATGATTAAGTAAATAGTAAACTAAGTGATAAAAGAGAAAAGGAGATAATATGAACTGAACATGTTACGTTTATTTTAAAGGTATAAAAACTGTGACACAATATATTGAATTTAGATACATAACATGTAAAAGTTACAATAAGGTATGACATAAGGTAACAAATTGCTGACATTGTTAATATAAAGAACGCAGAATCGGAAGGGGTGGGGAAGTCCAAATTGGGATTTTTGTTAAAAAAAAAAAAAAATGGTTTCTTGTAAATTCCTTATTTGCTTGCAATGTATAAAAGTTGGAAAGAAACGTAATAAAAAAATATTATAAAAAAAAAAAATAAGCTTGACATAGCAGCACAATAACACCCACACTCTCTGTCTCTTGCTTGTACTCCTGAGACATATTTTAAACATAGCCAGGTTTGCATAAAAAGACACGCTGGGTGTTTTTGTCTAGGAAATACAAATCAAGCCTGAAAAACAGAAGTATAGATAATGGGCCTTCACTATGTTTTTAATGCTTACATCGCTAAGGCCTTTCTTTTCTTTTTAAAACACCTTTATCAATTTAAGAAATGACTATCCCCATCCTTTGTCAGCAGGGTGGGTCACAACAAATACATACATTCTTGAATGTTACATTGAAACTGGGATTCTATCTGCTTGATATCAGGGTTCTAGGCTTGTGTGCTCCTTATCTGTTTCGTCCCCTGTAGGTAGAAGGCTCCTTTTACCAGTCTTTCCATTCAACAGACATAATTTATTGTGTTATACCTTGTTAAACCTTCACTTTTTGCTTTTCTATGATCCAGTTTGAACATCATGGCAAACTATAGATAATGGTTTTCCATGATGGTATAGAAGACTCCCGCTTTTCTCTTCCCCTCTAGCCCAGTACCCCAGGACCCACGTTTAACCCAAATATTCATTTGGGGACCCATTTCTTAATCTTTTACCACATATCTGCATGGTGTTAGTGCTCCTGTCACAATCCACCTTGGATTAGTCCATGACCCACTACTAGATTTCCAACCTATCAGATGAAGACCCGTTCTCTAGCCAACGGGAGCAGCAAAGCACGATCCCTGGTTTCATGTTATGTTCTAACTAGGAATCATGATTTGTTTTTACTTCAAACATTTTTTTAAAAAAAAGATATACCGTATACCCCGCTTTCACCACATCTGGGTCTAAAAGTGCCAAGGTTTATTCTTGGCTCATGACTTGGGGCAAAATAAATCATAATTCCTAGTAATGTGGAGCCAAACATCTTAGTTTGTTGCTCCTGCTGGCTAGAGGAAAGGAATGAAGCAGGAGCCTTCTATAAAATCATGGAAAACCTAATAACTGTGGCTTACTTACCATGATGTACAAACATTGCTTTTGTCTTTCAGCTAATAGTCATCTTACCACATTAAGAGTTTTGCTGTTACATTTCTGAACCTTCTACTTTTCTCTTCTTCCAACATCTATTTCTTCTCTCCTATAATTCTTTCCTCGTCATTTAGCCTTTTTGTTTCTTTCCTTGTGTTCACATTTCTACTTGTGATGTTGAGTGTTTGGCCACCCACTGGATCATACCAGAAGCCTTGTCTTTGTCTCTAGCTTGGAGCTGAGGCAGGTTCCTGAAGTTCCACAGTTTCATTTCATAGACAACAAAATGAAAGGTTTAGATAATGATGCCGTCTTGAGTTTTTACTGCAGGGTCTGCACATGCAAACATCTTTTACTAGCCTTGTATGCCGAATGAGGGACAAGCACTTGAGGGTAAATTGGTCCTTTTGTCACTGAGTAAGCATGAGTCAGAAGACCTTGCACAAAATAGATCCTTAAATAAACAAATTATGTACGGCAGCAAAACTGCTAGAATTCAAATTATTGCAAGACTCTAGAATTCTACAGTAGTTCTAAGAGCAGTTGTAAGATGGTCTCCTACTGGATATGTACTCACATCCTTAATGGGGAGGGAACGCTTTTGCAAGCTAATATCAGCTTAGCTGCTGTTGTAGTAATGCCAACCTGTATGACGAAACACCGTTAGGAATTTCTCCTCCTTCTCAAACCATCTGGAGATCACAGTGGCTTTCCTACTGCTGAGCTGACATTGGAGCCTAACAGTGTCTTGCGTGAGCCCAGCTCATTCTTCTCTAGTAAGTGTGTCCAGTAGGTGATGAAATCTCTAGTTTTTGGCAGCAAGACAGTTACCAAGCAGGCAGCCTTCACATTAGATCATGTTCATTGAAGAAGGAACTGACAAGAGTTTATAATAGCCATCTAGTTCACAGATGGAGTTTAATTTTGTGGCTGAAGTACATTCTTGAATGCGTATGCAAAATGGCCCCTTCTAAAATATGTAGAACAAAACCCTGGGTTGGATCCAGTGAAGTCACTGAGGGAGTGAACAACTTCAGCTTGCACAGCAGAATTTCCCCTCACCCACTGCACCCCCCAAAATCTGATTGGGGTTCCCCAATACATTGGGGAACCAATGTGGTGTAGTGGTTAAGAGCGGTAGATTCGTAATCTGGTGAACTGGGTTTGTGTCTCCGCTCCTCCACATGCAGCTGCTGGGTGACCTTGGGCCAGTCACACTTCTCTGAAGTCTCTCAGCCCCACTCACCTCACAGTGTTTGTTTTGGGGGAGGAAGGGAAAGGAGAATGTTAGCCGCTTTGAGGCTCCTTTGGTTAGTGATAAAGCGGGATATCAAATCCAAACTCTTCTTCTTCTCTTCTTGCAAGTTCTTCCACTCATACAATGACTCGGTTAGATTCAACCACCTGAAAGTCACTTCTGCAGTCCTCTCCCGTTTCAAGGACCCTTGTGTCCGAGAGTGTTTAACAAAGGCATGAGTATCAAGCATAAAGCCAGTCTTGAAAAGGATGGTCATATTCCCTTGTCATGGGATGTCTGTAGGTGGAGTGCTTTTGTGAACTCCCACAAATGCATGCATTGAAAAAGGGCATGAATTGCCAGGGATTTGGGCATGTTGGGGAGGAAATGAAAGAGAAACTTGTAGTTCTTGAAGCAAACCTGGCTATGTAGGTATGGATACTGCAACCTGGACTGGCATATTTCCAGCTTTATGGAGCCTGGTCATCCAAAGCAGCAAGTATGTGGAAATGTTCTGGGAAGCATTGACCTCTTATTTTTTATCTGCCTGGTTTTACCCAGTACACATCTGCTTTTCATTAGAATTATGAACTCTACATTTGGGACTGACATCGTCTCATAAGCTGTAGAGTTTTAGTACTGTGAGCATCCAGAAGAGTTGATGCTTTTGCAAAAATTTTGAACTGAAAAACCTGTTTTGTGCATTAAATCTAGTATGCTTTGGTGGGAGAACTCCAATTACTAATAACAAGCCTTCCTTTGAAATGACAGATCTAAGGATAACAATTATCTTCAAAGAAGCTTCCTGTCTTATAAAGAAGAAATATCAGAATAAAACAGGCTGCAGTGTTAAATCTAGCATTTGAATGGTTTTAACACTAAAATTTAATTTCCTGTCCTGTGTTATCTGCTTAGTTAATTAAATCTGAAAACTTGTAAGACTGATGCAATAAATTACTGAGCAGCAGTGACTCATCTCCAGGCGGTTAAGTGCTGCTTTCTCAAGGTGCTGGTCCTCCAGTATTGAACTGTTGCACTTCAGTGGATCTGTGTTAAAGCTGACTTTATCTCTTGTCTATGAAAATATATTGCCAAACTTTCTACTGTGTTGTTAGCAGCCCCTTGTGATTTTATAATGCTTGGCATTTTATTTAATTTTTCACCCAGTAAATCTAGCATTTAGTGAAATTTCCCTTTCAGCAGGCAGTAACAGACTTTGGAACACACACAAATAAATTGTTTGTTCCTCTTCCTCAACTGAAAGGCTTTGGAGAGCTCTAGTGCAAAGTTAGTTACACCAAGACTGCAATCCTGCTACTGCTTGCTTCCATTCTAACAGTACTAGGAGAGTATATTGGGACCATTTTGTTAGTGTTGCAATCCGAGTTTCAGTTTCCAACATAAGAATATTTTCATTAGTGGTATTCTGAAGTGCCCTATACCAGCCTATGCAAATCTGGTCAATCCTCATATTTGAAACAGGAATAAGTCCAGTAATGGATGAACGCAGACGTGAAGCTGCAGCAGTGAGACGGAGGAAACAAGGGAGACCTTCTGATTTTGCTACATCTACTCGGACAACAAGGATAGAAGGTATAACTTAACTGGGGTGAGAAAATTTTGACTCGTGTATCTACTGCTTAAAAACTCTCATTAAGGTTCAGTTTACAGATACGGCACATAGGGGTTTCATGCTTTCCTTTTTCAAATAAATTATGCTGAAATTGTGTCTGGCCCAAGCTAACTTGATGGGTGCCTAGGGGTTTGAACTGACTGTTAACACATGATTTTACCAGCAAGTTTGCTCAGTGTCCAGACTATGGTCTGTCGAGTGTATGTATTTCTAGAATAGCTACTATGTAGAGAAGCATGAGGGGTGATCTTTACATGGAATGGGGCATTGCCTCTTCCACCACCACCCCATGATAAATATCCCTTCTGCTTAATCTCAAAACTGCCTCCCCACCCCTTTTTTAAAAAAATAGTTTCTGTTACCATTGGGGGAAGGTTTAAGAAATGCTTTGCTGTGGAAACCATCTTTGTTAAAGGGATTCTTTATATCGTGGTTCAACTATGTACAGTATATAATTTCTGTGTTAGGACATAGCAGGAAGCCATTAACTATGGTTTAGCAAATGGCGAATTCCTGGGGTGGGCTTACGGTATCAGTCTCTTAAGATCAAATAGCTTGCTTACAGTGACCAGCAAAAACTTCCCAGGCAACAACTGTGCTAGTTTGTTGCTGCAACAGAAGGTGCTAAGGCATCTAATGAAGTCAACAAGCCCCATGTTGATGGAATGGGTCCACTGTACAATGGGAGTCAGCCAGTGTTGAACCTTGCTGTGGTGCAAGCACAAAAGCATACCCTGTAATAAATTTGTTTTCCAATTAAGATGCCACAGTACTTTTTGCTGTGTTGAAAAAAGCCAACATTGGCTTTGTAAACCTTTTGTTTGACTTGCACCAAGTAAGTTCAGTGATAGAATGTGGAAAATCTAAATGCCCTTTTCATGTTTCTTTTCTTTTTTTCAGTTTCAACAGCAATAAAGGAGCCGGCTCGTACGAACGCGGGGGGACTTTGCCCAGTCCGTTCAGAAGACAGCTCTTCAGAAGGGTCCTCATCTAGTCAAAAAGATATTCAAGAGTCAAATGTGACTGATTTAAGCCTTTCGGATGAAAGAGTGACCCAAATAGAGAGCATACTTGATCTCTGGAGTGGAAGTCTTAAGGTATTTAACTTTGCATTAATTATAAAATCATCTTGCAGATAGCTTTGTCCTTTGCAACATTTTGAATATTTAGTGACAAAATGTGCATGGGAAATGCATGGTGAGTGCTTTGGCCAAGTAAAACAAAGTGTTGTTTTCAAAAGGCTCTAAGTCAAATCCTGTACTGTTCGCAGGGCCTTGACCTACCTGAGCAGTACTGAGCCACATGGCTCAGGTGGCAGATTGGGAGGGGTGTGGCTCATGTTCCTCCCCATATGCCACTACCATGGCTACTCCTCCCCACCGGCCACCACTGCTGCCTGTCCACCCAAGCCCCTCTTCATGGCATTGATCTTGCCAGTCCTGCTACCGCTAACACAGTGGCAATGCAAGGTAAGCTGGAAGCAAGAAGAGATGGTGCGGTCTGCCCACCTCAGCTTGCGCCAGCCCTGGGAACAAAATCCCCAGTTCTAGAAATGTTTCCTTCTATCACTGCTTCTGCGGGGTTTTATAAGATTAAAGAACCAACCTTGACAGAGTGGCATTTGAACACATCTTTTGTGTGTAAAAAATGATCTTTTGATCTCAAAAGTTAGTCATGTCAAAAAGGTTGTTCGAAAAGGAAAACGACTGAGAATCTGTGCGTAATAAACCCCAACGAAAGATACACTGCACTGTTTTTTTAAATAGCAAAACAGCTTCAGAAGCAGCAAATTTAGACTGTAGGAGTAGGTGGGGGCAGGACTTTTTGCTTACCCATTGTTTCGCTTCTCTAAGACACCCAGCCCCAGCTGTTCTTCCCCAGTGGAGCTTCACATGCAAATAGACAAGAGGGCTCCGCTGCTCTAAATTCTTTTTCTTCTAATATTGCTTTTCTGCTACTGCTTCTTTTTTTGAAGTGCTATAGTCTCAGTGGCTGTGCCTCATGTCTACTTAGAGGAAGGTTAGTCAATATGATACCCTCCTGATGTTGTTGGCTACAGTTCCCATCATCCACTTGATCACTGGCCAGCCAGCTGGGGCTGATGGGAGTAGTATTCCCAAACGGCACACATTGACGTCCGCTGAGATAGAGCCTAAGGCTGCAAGTCCCTCTGAAAGAGAAAACAGCCTGGACTGCAGATTAGAAACCAAATTCCCTCCACTTGGAACTCTGAACAACAGCTGTCAAAATATAATTACACTCCTGCCTTCTTAAGATTGGATTACCTGAGTGAAACGTATATGGAAAAATTGGCATTTGAATGAGCCATTTGCATTGGACTCGCATATCAAAGCAAGTAAAAAAACAAAACCATCTGCCTTGTGTTTCTGTGCTACTGGGCTCTTGTGGTCCAATGTTCTAATTTAACTGCTCTCCAGAGAAGGCCCTGCATAGGTTCTATGGATTCATGAATTTAGATGTTCAAAGCTGACACCTAAATGTGAGCCAGTCATTTGATTGATTGTTCCATACTGCTTTTATATTGCTGTGCATCACCCTGATATTTTGTGGAAAGGCAGTATATAGATACTTTCATAAACAATAAATAAATGTCATGTACCAGAGAGCCTGAATGTGTGTTGTGGCATGTGAAAAAGATGTGCTGTCTTCTTTCTGCTCGTACATACTTCTTAATGCAGCATTAATATCGGTTAACTTTTCTGTGGAATGTGGAACTACTTTCTATAATAGCAGTGATACATTTCATTGTATGTGTTTGGTGGGCTAGGGTTCGTTCAATTTCTTCACTAAACTTCCCCCTTTAATTCTTCAGACCAATGTTCTGACTGAACTGAGGAAATGGAAGCTTCATTTCATTGAACATCACACGCTAGAACTGAGACAAGAAAGAGAAAAACATGCAGCCCATGTGAGACAATTGACCAATCAGATGGAGAACCTGAAGGAACTGCTGCATACATATGAGATTTCAATAGGGAGAAAAGATGAGGTAACACTTTTTGCTAATTTATTGTAATAATTCCTACAGTGTTGCAAATTAGCTGCTGGGCTAAGTTCAAGGTGCTGGTTTGGGTGCATAAAGCCCTATACAGCTTGGAACTAGGAACCTGAAAGATCGCATTGCCCCTTCTATACCCAGTCAATCACTCTGTAGGTGAGGGTCTCCTGTGGATACCATCCTATTATCTTTATTCATTCCTTCATATCCTGCCTTTCCCCCAGAACTAGGACTCAAGACAGCTCACAAACACTAAAACAAATACAGTCGTACCTCGGAAGCTTCTGCAGCCAATCGGAAGCCGCGGAAGCCTCGACAGACGTTCGGCTTAAAAAAATAGTTCACAAACAGGAATAGTCACTTCCGGGTTTGCAACGTTCAGGAGCCAAAACGTTCGGGAACTAAGCTGTTTGACTTCCAAGGTACAACTGTACAGATAAATCACGCATAGCTAAAAACATATAAAAGGTTATCATTAAAAAGAAACTATGTGAAAAACCCCTATTAAAATGCAGGTAGAAAACATGCATGCTCACACTGAAACAGCAACAGTACAGCACACTATCAAGAGCCCTTTCCTTAAGAGCAATCAGTTCCCCAAAACCTGCTGGAATAAAACAGTCTACACCAGGCAGCGGAAGGACAACAAGCCTGTGCGCAGATTCATGTGAGAGAATATGGTCCTTCAGATTGCCTAGACCTGAGCCATATAGGGCTTTATAGGTGATAAGCTGCACTTTGAATTGTGCCCAGAAACAGACTGGTAGCCATTGGAGCTGTTGCAACAAGGGAGTTGTGTGCTTCTATCAGGTCTGTTCCGCCCAATGTAGGATTCAGCCCTTGAGTGTTGTGGCACCTTCCCTTCAATATTATACAGGCACAGTCTCAGCCCCTACTGAAGACCTTCCTCTTTCAACCAGCCTTTTGAGCTGAGATCTTTCTTGGTCTGCCTCTATATTGGAATTGATTTTAAGATGTTTTATCATTTGTTTGACACCTTGGCCTCCTTTGGGAAGAAGAGTAGGGTAGAAATTTAATTAATTAATTAATTAATTAATAAGGAAAGATTTACCTGCAAGCTGAATCCCTTTTTCCTCCTTGGCTGCTGAGATGATTCCTAACACCAAACCATTATGTCTTGATCAGTTAATGTATCTCTGGGTTGCCAGCCATTTTCTTACTACTTGCTTATGCCACCATTGAATGGTGATTGGCGTTGGGTGAGATGCCTGCTATGAAAGGGAACTGCAGGTAGTGCTTTAATGGCACTGTCTGTCAGATATTTTTTGATCAATTTAAGTAAATTACTGTGTAAGGTAAAGGTAAAGGGACCCCTGACCATTAGGTCCAGTTGTGGCCGACTCTGGGATTGCGGCGCTCATCTCGCTTTATTGGCCAAGGGAGCCGGCGTACAGCTTCCGGGGCATGTGGCCAGCATGATGAAGCCGCTTCTGGTGAACCAGAGCAGCGCACGGAAATGCCGTTTACCTTCCCACCGAAGCAGTACCTATTTATCTATTTGCACTTTGATGTGCTTTCAAGCTGCTAGGTTGGAAGGAGCAGGGACCGAGCAACGGGAGCTCACCCCATTGTGGGGATTCGAACCGCCGACCTTCTGATCGGCAAATCCTAGGCTCCGTGGTTTAACCCACAGCACCACCCGCGTCCCTAAAAATTACTGTGTAGCAGCTGATAAATGTCCTCTATGCATTTTTCCCATTTTCTTCACTTTGCTTTGTTTAGATAATTGCCAATTTGACACATGCAATTGAGAAACAAAAGGACAGAATAGAGCTAATGAAGAAATTCTCAAAGTGGCGCCTTCAGCATTTCATGGGCAAACAAGATGCCAGACATGAGGTAAACATGAATGTTGATAGTTGAATTTCTAAGGATTAGAACTCTTGCAGGGCTTGTCGATGAAGAATGTCTTGATTCTTTTAAACAAACAAACAAAATCCTTCCTTTAAAGTAAGATGAATAAAAAAACGGAACAAATCTGCAGTTTTCAGTCTGTCTTCTTGGAAACTGGTGCCCTCTTTTCCTTGAAGAAACTAACTGAGCTATCGACAGGTGGGGCAATGCAAAGGTAACATCTTGCACTGAAAAGATTATGCTTGGATCTTGTTCCAATGAGACAATATGCATGGAAAAATTAAAAGGTATTTCATTAACCCTTTTTGCTACTCAGTAGCAACTAAGCATCTTTGTCTGAATTCTAACATGACTTAACACCAGCACATCCACTAGCCCAGCACTTGTTAGGCAACGCTGTGGGTTAAATATGGCAATATATATCCCAAAAACCTCTATCTTGCTTTTACTGCACTAGAAGAATGCTGGAGTGATTTAATCACAGCTTAGCCAGAGCAGATGAAAACCTGTTTTGTGCCCTGTTGACATAAGGCAGCTGACTAATGAATAGGAATTGCAGACCTGACACTGATTTTCACTCCTTCTCTAGATGTACACAAATAGACTGGCTGATCGGTTATATGAAATGGGTTTATTGAAGAAAGCTTGGGCAACTTGGCGCTCTCGCATCCATGTAAAATGGAAAGAAACTGTGGAAAGGGCTTGTCAATCAAGTGCTGAATCTGTACGTGTTTCGCTATCCAATACCTATGAAAGTCAACTTCAAGAGGTAAGGAAATTTCTAAAGGACTATTTTCCTGATGAACCAATCTAAAAAGGCATAATTTCTCCGGTGGAGCAGGAAGCAGTGTTTGCCCATACAGTGAAAGTATTTTAACTATGAGGGTTTACTATTTATTTTTAAGCCTTTGTTATAGTAAGCAGTATTGAGGCCATAATAAAGTAAAACAGAAACTGGTCCTAGCTTTGGATTTTGTTATGGCTTCTGGTGCTTTATTTTGTTCAAAAGCAGATCTGATGAGACTGAGGAATTTAGCTTCAAGTGAGTTGTAGTAATTAAGTGTGCTGAGATTTCATGACATCCAAGTAGTAAAGGAAAAGTTGAGTGATCAGCCTGAAAATCAGAGAGGCTGTAAGGAATGTAAGAGAGACTTTGCTACCACAGAAGCATATATTCAGGGAGTTGAAGCATGCAGGAACTCATGCAGATTACTGCAATTTGGTGAGGTTGGATCTTACCAGAAAATGTTTCAGTGAACAGCAAGGAGGGTTTTAGACAAAGGAAAATACAAACCATAGGTTGGATCAGTGCACAGAACAACATGCAGCTGGGAGAACAACTGAAAGAGAGAATGGGGATTAAATCTTCAAAGGTAAAACTTTGTTTAGATTGGGTTATATAATCATAATTTTGAGATTCCTGCATTGCAGGGGGTTGGACTAGGTGATCCTCGGGGTCCCTTCCAATTATATAGTTCTGTGATTCAGATGGTACCTTCCTGCTCTTCAGGCATGCTTGTTGGGACATCCAACAGGTAGAGGTAATGCTTTAAAATCCCAATACGTATGGGCCTGAGCTGTGGTTATGATGACCCCATGGTTTATCTGGACCTATAATTTGGGTTTATATGTAACACTGAATGTCTCTACATACATTTGTCTTTTCAGATATTCTACTTAAATGTTGCACCCATGTGTATCAGAGGTGGGAAGGGCCTTGCTCCTCTGTGTACACATGGGAACACAATTGGGAGGAGTGTTGCCCAGTATCACAGTATGAAATTAGTTTTTTTAATATAGTAAGTTGTTTCACCAGTCCTTTGGTATATGATACACAGAATGGATACCAGGTTTCTTCTGAATCATTACTCTTCTGCCATCAGGTGCAAGTGAAATTGTAATTTACTTTCCACACTGTTGGGAGCATCACACTTTTTCTATGTGTGCATTCTGTAGTACACACTCGTGGCTGTGATTTAGCTGTTATGGGTGTCAAAGGGAATGTCCAATTCACCTTGAAGATAAGCACACATTCACTATAGGCTTTGTGGTCAAATGCTCGAAATAAACAGCTATTTGCTGTGTTGAAATGTTGTTAGTCATTCCAGGCAGTGTCCTAATTTCACAGCTTTTAACACCAGCCTTGAAATGACAATTCAGAGCAAGGTAGTCTGCCCCTATATTGCTTGCCTATAGCCATCCCTCCCACCCCTGTCTCCATGCCACTTCTGTGCTATCAAGTTGCCTCTTCCAGCTATTTATTTTTATTTTTTTTAAATAATATTTTATTAAGTTTAACAATAGAAAAATAGGACAATAAGAACACAAAAAAATATAAAACACAACAATACAAACTTTCACAATACATAAAATACAAACATTTAACAAGATAAAAAAAGAACAATCAACACACACAAAATAGAATAAGAAAAACACAAATCACTCTTTTCTAATTATTCATCTTCAATTAACTTATTTTCCTGACTTCCTCACGCCTCCCTTTTTTATATCCCTTTTTAACAATTAGTTCAACAAATTCGTATCCTACTACTTTATCCTTATATATTTTACCTCCCAGATTTCAAATTTTTATCTCTTATTACTAGAACCCCTTCATTTTATTTCAATGTCATCAGCATTCATACATTTTACAATACTTCTGTAAATAAATTTTAAATTTCATCCAATCTTCTTCCACCAACTCTTCTCCCTGGTCTCGGATCCTGCCAGTCATCTCAGCCATTTCCATATAGTCGATTACTTGCATCTGCCATTCTTCCAAGGTGGGTAATTCTTGTGTCTTCCAATACTTTGCAATAAGTATTCTTGCTGCTGCTGTAGCATACATAAAAAAAGTTCTATCCTTCTTTGGCACCAATTGGCCGACTATGCCCAGGAGAAAGGCCTCTAGTTTCTTCACGAAAGTATACTTAAATACCTTTTTCATTTCATTATAAATCATCTCCCAGAAAGCCTTAATCCTCGGGCACGTCCACCAAAGGTGAAAGAATGTACCTTCAATTTCTTTACATTTCCAACATTTATTATCGGGCAAATGGTATATTTTTGCAAGCTTGACTGGGGTCATGTACCACCTATACATCATTTTCATAATATTCTCTTAGGGCATTACATGCCGTAAATTTAATCCCAGTGGTCCACAACTGCTCCCAGTCGGCAAACAAAATATTATGACCAATATCTTGTGCCCATTTAATCATAGCAGATTTTACCGTTTCTTCCTCAGTACTCCATTTCAACAGCAAATTATACATTCTTGATAATATCTTAGCATTGGGTTCTAACAATTCTGTTTCCAACTTTGATTTTTCCACCTGGAAACCAATTTTTTTATCTTGATTATAAACCTCTCTTATTTGAAAATAATGTAACCAGTCTCGCACCTTCCCTTTGAGCTTCTCATAACTCTGCAATTTCAGCTTGTCACCTTCCTGTTCCAAAATTTCACAATACTTTGGCCATTTTGCCTCCATATTAAGTTTTTTCATAGCTTTCGCTTCCATAGGTGATAACTACCTTGGGGTTTTGTTCTCCAAAAAGTCTTTATATCTTGTCCAGACATTAAATAGTGCTTTCCTGACAATATGGTTTTCTCTTCCAGCTATTTAAAGCTGCACCTGGCAATGTGAGTTGCACTCCAGTCCTCACTGCAGTTTCCGAGCATTAGCCTATTTTAAGTCTCTAATGGTGGTGGTGATATAGTTCTCCCATTTCCTTTTTGCCACAAAGGGGCCAGTACCCTGCAGTATATATACCTAATCTCAATATCTCTCAAGACTTTCTGTAAGAGAAATGGCCCCAAAATACACTTGTTAGAAATGTTTTGTTTCCTTGCTAGTTAAATATTGCACTGGAGAAGTCGAAATCTGAGCTCATGGAAATGCAGAACAAAAGACATGATTATGAAGATGCTATGAAGAAGGCCTTCATGCGTGGAGTCTGTGCATTGAATCTGGAAGCAATGACTATATTTCAGGGCAAAGAGTTCAAATTTGACCATGGTGAGTATTACAAGGAAAGCAAATACTACCAGCTAGCATCATCATGCCAATGGATAACTTGTGCATTTGTTCTAATTTCAGTTTCTCAGGAAAATTAAGTTGATTATCCAGTCATACTGGAGGATAAACGGTTGAATCAAAACTGCAACACTGCATCAGTTCAGTTGTTTATTATTGGAGGGCAGTGAAGAGAATGGGAAAGCCCATGCAGAGAGAAGCTCCATGTTTATATTTGATTATTGGGGCATAAATGTGTAAACAGTTTGGTCCTTAAAGAATCAATTCTCTAACAAAATGATCCTGTCTTAACAGCCCATAAATTCTGTTTTCCGCTTTCCTTTCCACTATATGACCACTTCCTTCTTGCCTCCTTGAAATGCATTTGCAAAAAGCAGTTACTCTGTTGCTTCCCT
The DNA here is from genome assembly GCF_027172205.1 of Podarcis raffonei. NCBI lineage: Eukaryota > Metazoa > Chordata > Lepidosauria > Squamata > Lacertidae > Podarcis > Podarcis raffonei. The sequence continues at coordinate 29,289,448 of NC_070612.1, forward strand.
CTCACCCACCCCTGGTTATTCCAAAGGAATTATTGTTTGTAAAAGACTGAGCTGTACTTCTAGAAGAAACAATTGTTAAGATGCAGTGTTTGCACGTTTAAATCATCTTAACCTGGTAGTGTGGATATAAAAAAAGTACTATCAGGGGACATGATGATATCTAGGGCCTTCAAAAAGCCTGCAGCCACCAAATCAAGCCCCCTCCCTTTCTGTTATCCCACCCGCCATCGGCAAGGAAAATGAAGATCCGAGGGAGGTAGGGCCTGAGACACACCTTTGAAAGAGTGACTAGTGACTGGGTGCATTGAAGGGTCTGGAGCAGGTATGGAAAATCTCTTTTTCAGTCAAGGGCCACGTTCCCACGCAGGAGTCCTTTTGGAGAGGGGTGGGTCACATGGCAGTGGTAGGCAGAGGCAAAAGCAGATGGATCAGTAACTGTCTCTCTTAACTTATTTCCATTAGGCTACACTCTAGCTATGGAAAAGTCAGATGTTTCTACCCACACACGTCTCCCACTGTGCATCTAGGCTGCCAAGAGGCATCTTCACCATTCAAAGACACATTCTAGCCAGGCAAAACCTCTCAAGGAGGCCTTGTAGCAGGACTAGTGGGGAGTGTGTCTTGGAGAAGGAACTACTGAGAGTCCTGAGGGCCTGATGCAGAAGCTTAGAGGGCCAGATTTGGCCCCCAGGTCTAAAGACTGTTTTGCCACCCACTGTCCCCAAAAGAATTATGAACAGACTAATCACGAGCCTAGAGTTGGTTCCTAATGTTAATCCTCAGATTCTCAAAATGTGTCAGCTTCTCCTTTCCTTGGTTTAACAGAGCATATACACAACCCCTGATTACAATGTTAATGTAAAAGAGGCAAGGCTCATCTGTTCCTGTGTCATCTGACAGCTGCTTGACAAATTTGAGATGGTTGCTGATGACCCGAATGGGTTGGGTAACGTCTCTCTCTTCACGTGACAGATATACATTCCTCCTCCTGCTGCTTCTTGTTGCTAGATTTCCTTAAATAAAGGAGGTTGCCGTTTTCTTTTCAAGGACCGTCATCAGAATACAGTCATATCTCGGCTCCCGAATGATAAAAACCGGAAGTGAGTGTTCCGGTTTTTGAACTTTATTTTGGAAGCCAAGCATCCAGTGTGGCTTCCGCTTTTGTTTCCGGCTTGCCTGCACAGCTGGAAACCAATTGGAAGCCGCACCTTGGTTTCCGAATGTTTCGGAAGTCGAACAGACTTCCGGAACAAATTCCGTTCGACTTCCAAGGTACGACTGTAGTACAAATGTCTAAATAATTGAAATAATTATTTTTAAATCTGATGTACCTAGCTTGCCACAGGGTGTCACTCTAGTCCTAGAAAAAGCTTTATGGCAGGAGTAACCGGAAACATTGCGTGTGTCTGCAGACACTTTCCAAGGTCCTCACCGGTGCTGTTTCATTTTTATGTGTCCCTTTGTCTCATGACTGCTTTATATATTAGCATTGGCCATAGAGTGACTTTGTTTCTTGCCACATCTGTTTTCCCTCTGTTGATATTGGCAAGTGTATACAGCAAGCAGGAAAGTCCAACAGCTCATACTACTTGCAAATGAATTTACTTGTGGGAAGGCATGCAAGTTTGACACTTCATTGGTGAAGCTTGGAAAGGACAATGCTCTCTTATTCCAGATATTCTGAGGAATGGGGGGGGGGGGGACTTAATTTCCCTGGGTAGTATGGTTTTGAATTGAGCTTCTAAATAGAAGGCACAACATAACACGAGGTGTCGCTGTTTGTGGAAATATTTCTGAGGAAGAATAGCTGGTTGCACGTCCTTGAACAAGAGCAACTGTATTTAATCTTCCATAATATCTTAGTTCCATTTCCAGTGATTAAAGGCACAGTTGGCAACAACTGATGGCCTTTTGATCCTGCTGGGTTCTGGAATAAGTTAGTCTGTAAAGTATATTTCCAATAGGTATGATGGCTCTTGCATTAATGTGTGTGTCACTGAGCAAAACTCTTTTACTTCCTTAAATTTAAAGAAAAGTTTCTGTCCCTCCCTTCTAGTGCCCATGCACCACTTAAGAGTTGCTTACAACAATTTAATATGTTTGTATTGTGATTTTAAATTGCAAAGAATAAAACAAGGAGAATACATAAAATATGCAATATAAAAAATCCAGTTAAAAGCAACGGGGACAGAGATCACAGGTAAAAGAAAAGAAGAGAAACCTAGCTTAACAGGCAAAAGGTTCCTTGCTTGCCCCTTTTGTTGGGAATTCTCTCAATAATTCTTGCATACCACTGCCTCTCTCTTCGTTGAAAACCCTCATCACAAAACCCTCATTTTTGAAGCATCAACCATGTGAGATCATCATAGAACTATAGAGTTTGAAGGGACCCTATCTAGTCCAACCCCCTGCAATGCAGGAATTCTGCCCACTGCTGTCCCTGGGTGGGCTCGAACCACCAACCTTCTGGTTAACCAGACACCCAAGCCCATTGTGCCACAGAGCCCTTGCTCTTAATTCTTCACACACACCCCTCAAACTAAGCCTAACTATGTATAACTACATATTTATCTAGATTCAGGTAGGTAGCAGTGTTGGTCTGACGTAGACGAAATAAAATAAAAATAAAAATTGTTCAGTAGCACCTTTATAGACCAACTAAGTGCATGCACACGAAAGCAGATACCAGAACAAACTTAGTTGGTCTATAAGGTGCTACTGGACAATATATATATATATTTTTAAAAATTATTTCGACTACATATTTATCTAAAAATATATATTCCACCTTTTGGCCAAATCTGTTCGGAAGGCAGTTTTACAGTCCTTGAAAACAATTAACTACTGCATTAAAGAAATACAAAATGTACTTCACAATATAAAAGCAGTGCTACAAACAGGAATGAGCAAACAATATACTTGGTAGCAGAAGGGAAAGGTAGGGGAAATTAAAATGTTAGTTTGATATGCCATAAAAAGTTACAGCTTGGTTGTTGAGGGAGTTCTATAATCGGGGTGCCACAATTGAAAAGACACTGCCCTGTGATTTTTGCCAACCTGATGGGGATGGTACCAAGAAAGGCTTGCACATTTTCTTTCCCTTTGCTTATTTCTGTACTTTCCCCTTTGTTCAGCTGGTTTGCAACTATCACGGAGACCACTTAGAAAAGCATTTACCAATTGTGACGGCTTATAGCTTTTAGCAATAAAGATTTCATTCATTCAACTATCACGGGGAAAGGATCTGGGTTTTTTAATGTATCGAAGTTGCTCAGTAAATTGCCAAATTTATATAGATAACAAATGACCAGCCTCTGTCTTAGAAGATCCTTCATCACACAGTTTTGTTGACAACGGGTGCTAAACTGGAGTAAATACACTGATCTCTTTTTGCTGTGTCTCTAAATTGGATAGCACATATTAACCAGTGTATTTAGTTTTTGAAATCTTCATACAGCTATATGGCTTCTGTTGAATTCAGTACAAAATGCAAAAATAAATAAATCACAATTTGTGATTTAACTCTTTCTATGCAATTCAGTTCTGAATGTTTGCATGCAATTTGTTTATAGTGGTTGAGCTATCAGATAGAACAGAACCTGGTGCTGGCACTGGTAGTTCTGGTGGTCCTACAGCAAAGCTTCCTACATCTCACTTTGATCGGCATTTACCCCCATCCTCCTCCTTGCCACCACCGCCGCCACCACCACCACCTCCTCCTCCTTCCACTCCTCGTCCTCTAACTGCGGCTCCAGGCTCTGCTCCTGTAGAGGATCTGGTAAGTAAGGAAATGCAATCTATAACTTTGTGCAGGAGCAAACTCCCAGTTTCAGTAATTCTAGATGTGTTTAAAATTTGGTGGACAAGATTGGGAAAAGATCAGGAAAAAAATCAGTTAGGATGGGTTATGTTAAGGTTATGCTGGTGATATAGGGCTAGTCTCCTACAAAACAGATTAATACATTATGGAGATAATTTGGGCTGGGAAATTGGAGATACAGAACTTTTAATTGGACGTTTGCAACTTTCTCTCATTGCTTTGCAGTTTTCTTCTCACCACGGCCATGCAGTCACCTCCCAAACCAGATTAGACTCAACTGCTATGGTATTGGCCTCTGGTGCTGCTACAGGGTCAGGCGTTGTGTCCATTCCAAAACTGGTAAACAAACCATATTATTAACAACACAATGTACACTTTGAATGTATGCTTTATATTTGTATGCTTTATTTTTGACTTTCTTAAGTAATATTTTATTCTGGATTGTTTTATTTGATGTTTTAAAGTAGGTTGTTAACTGCTTTGAGATTTTTTTCTTAAAAATACAAAGCGGTATAGAAATGAAATGAATTATTATTAGTAGTAGCATTTATTATCACTAGATATGCCTACTTGGAAGTAAGTTCCGTTGAGTTCAGTGGAATTGGGGGATGAAATTCAGCAATATGAAAATACCCAGTGGCGGGCAAGAGAGGTGTGCCCTATTGCTAGGGCAATCTGCCCAGCCCTCTTTTTAGTCCTGTGTAGTGTCTGCCACACAGCAAAACAGTATGTGCCCTGTTGAGGCAGCACGGCTGCCTTTGAAATAAATTTGGCTCCAGACTCATGTAAACTGACAGTGAAACGTTGAAGTCATCAACTCTGGTTGGCTTTGCCACACCATGGCATCATGCTTCCTAGATGAGAGCAGATATTCTGGGGACCAAGCTGCAGGGTAATAGTGTTTTTTGATGCACATAGCTGGTAAATGGTATCTAACTGCAAAAAACACTATGTACTACTCCCTGTGTAATTAGGATTTGTGTGTTGTCTGTCATAGTCCTCGGGTCGAGTTGTAACTTCAGCACAACAGAAGGCTGGAAGGACAATCACTGCTAGAATCTTCGGCCGGCCTGATTTTGCACTAAAGAATCGGATTTGTAGTAACCTAGACGTGTTGGGCGTTTCTCCTCCCATGAATTCTGTTGTTGTGGAAAAACATCATCCAGTCACTAAAGTAAGTCATGTAAAGTTTAAGTAATGTGTGCCTTTTACCTTTTTTTCTTCTGTGATTTAAGTTTGTATTTCCTGTGTCGGTTTGAAATATCAAGTACAAAACGTAGCTAGAGTGATCCAGTACACAAGCATAGATTATTTTAAGTTTTATATGGGAAGCAATAATATCCCTCTGTTTGTAGACACCTGAGTTCTCTTGATTTGGAAGCAAAAGGGGCCACTTTCAAATAATAGTGGTTGTTACATAATTCGGGGAATACCCCAGGTACTCGGAAGTATGATTCTGTATATTAAAAGTAAAGGTGGGGATAAAAAAACACCTGGTAAGGGCTTGGCATGCTGACAATGAACAATTGTTTTTTCATTGCTCTTCAGTAATGGCATTTCTGATCTCGGTATAATTTACTTCTAACCCTTCTGTCAAGAGAGAGTGGCATGATCCACCCATTTCAATCTAAGCTATACTTTGCATCTAGTGCCTTCCCTGCCCCACACACCATATGCTTGTTTTGAGAACTATTCCTCTTATATTTGTGGTAATTCGAAGTAGCTGTTTCCTGTCTCTACTAAAAGCTAGAGGCAGGACTAGAATCTGATTGTTAACTGCTAGAGGTGACCATATGTTTGTTTGGTGTCTGGTCTGATTAGTACACCAGCAGTATTATGAGCAATTGTCCTGGGACATTACAGTCCCTCCATACCTGTCCTGAAATCTTGTTGAACTCATACATACTCCCATTACACCAGCTGTGTTTTTACTATACTTAATCCTTCACCATGGACAGCAATCAGTCAGTCATGTTCTTGCATGATCAAGAGGTGATCCATAATGGTTCTGGTGAACATCTTAAGCCTTGTTTCCACAAGCAGCAAGAAGG